>NC_090935.1:154085592-154760235 GCF_040938575.1 Ambystoma mexicanum | reverse complement strand
CACCAGAGGTGGGGGGGGGGGGGAAGAGTTGGGATTTTTGGAACGGTTGGAACTAACCAGGTTGACGGCAAAGCAAAAGGATACCTTGGAAGGGGGAGGGGGGTCTGAAGGTAGAAGAGGTACAGGAGGCGATAATGCACTTGGGAAGTGCCAAAGGAGTGGGACCGAATGGCTTTCCGTTGGAACTCTGGCTGAAACTGAAGGAAGAATCCTCAGGGCAACTATGGGAGATGCTCTGTGAAAGAACGGAGAAAGGGGTGCTCCCACCAGACCTTTTGGATGCCACGATAGGGATACCTAAAGAAAGAAAAGCCAGGGAGTGCTGCGGGTCATATAGACCAAAATCCCTCAATATTGAAAATAAAATTCAAGGGTTGGCCACCAAGGGGCGCGCAGATGAGCAGCACCTCCGTGTGAGCTCTAACACACGGACCCCCAAAGTGACCTGAGCCCCCACTTTGGACCCCCCCCCACATGCAGACTTAAGACCCCATGCAACATGAACCAGTTCTCCACCAGGGGAGTGAAATTCTGACGAAAAACGGTGACCCCATTGATGAGAAAAGACCTGCGGTGCGTGCCTCCCCTCTCTGACCATACACGCAGCTGGTAAAGACACGGTAGCGCCGGAGCAGGACCTCGAGTGCCCGGCCCCTCCCACCGCCCGCTCGTGAGGAGCGCGGACTTCGCTAAGATCCTTCGGGGAGGCCGGAGTCTCCTTGCCCACACCGAGGAATTAGTGCCTTCTGGCAGGTGCGCGTGTGCGCAACCCCCATTCGCCCGCCTGAGCGACATCCGGATCCGAGACCCGAGAAACCATAGCAGCGCGGGTAGGTGCCCCCTTCCCCCACACCCACCCTGAACACTTCGCGGGCCTGGAGGGAGCCTAGCATCTGTCTGGGGTGCCTTCTGCGGCTCTGTTCGCAGAGGAGGAGCCCCTCCCGCCCCAAGACATGGCCACGAGCGGGCACGGGGTGATCCGACCTCTTCTCCTGCCTCCCGTTGCAGGAATCAGCACTCGCCACTCAGCCCCTCAGAGTGGAGCCCCTACGGAGACCTCTCCCAACAACCCCTGGCATAAAAGGTCTGGAAAGCTTGCATGAACAGGATCTGTGAGGGGTGGCCCCAGCCCCCAACAAGTGCCCCGGGCACTCCCTGGTGGCCCTGACATAGGGTTTAAAAACACAAAACTCACCACAAACACCCCCCAGCACACTCCGCGATGTGCCTTGGGTGGAAAACTTGCACTCCCACTACATTCTTCATAGAGTATGTAGCCGCATCCCTTACCTAGGAGGCAACAACGGGAGATTAGCTGCTGGAATCCTCCCAACCCTTGCACCTAGTGTTCCTCAAACAAGAACCCCCTACGTTGAGATCTACCCCTACCGATTGGGCTCATCATCAAACACCCCCGATATACCCCTAGGAGCTACAACACGCGACGCAAGGGGTTAGCCTCTGAACAAGGGACAACGCAGAGTTGGGCCCCCACCAGTGGGGCATGTGCCCTCCTCAGCGTAAGCAAACAGCGAGCTGCCCCCGCTGAGAGCCGCACAGGAAGACCACCAATAAGCACATACGGAATATCCATAAGTAGACACTCCGAAACCTTGCCAAGACCTGACCCTGCTGCCGCAAGACCCACCTATTACAAGCCCTCTTGAGCATACCAACAACAGCAGCCCATGCAATAGACTCCCCTGGCTATACAGTGGCCTCGGAGCCGGAAAGAGACGCAAGTGGAGGGTACGGCCCCTGATCCCAGGGCGTGTGCCTCCTCCCAGCATCACAACCCCAATATCCTGGACTCCCTGAATCACGCTCCACTATAAACGTTGAGAACTCCACATCACTCCGATACAGAGGGTAAGGCTCCCACTCCAGGGGCATGGGCCTACTCGCATATAGATATCATATGAACATCCAAAACAAGCTGTCCAGGTTCACCTACACCCCACCACACCAGGATCCCGAAACAAACGCTACAAATGTAAACAAATAAACAATGTCGTTGGAAACTGCAGAGACAGGAGCAGCAGCCACAAAAGGAGACATTGCCGCCCTCTTGAGCGAAATTCGAAACATGGGAGCGAATCTGGGTGGCAAAATTGATAGGATGACAGAGTGGACAAAATTGGAGAGACTGGAGGGTGTCGAAAACAACCAAGCGTCAATAGATACGCAAGAAACCCAACTAGACCTCTGAATGCGCACCATTAAGGAGGGTGGATGAAATTCGTTTGAAAATTGACGATTTAGAAAATAGAGAAACAAACAACCTGCGATTTTAAGGAATACCGGAACGTGAAAGAGAAACAGAGGAAGACCTCAAGCAAACTGTACATGACATCATAAGAATCCTAGCAGCAGACGAAAACATCGACGAACCGACGATAGAGAGGATACACAGAACCGGGGGCCCCCCAGGCGGTCCGAGATCCGTCCTTGTCAGATTTCACAAATACCAAGACAGAGCCAGGATACTCACGAAGGCCAGATCCTGCGACGCTGTCACCCTAGGGGGAGCTCAGATAACCATTTTTCAAGACTAGTCCTCGCTCACCCTGGCCCTGCGGCGTCTCTGTAGCCCCCTAACGAAATGGCTCAAAGAGCAAGGGACCAGGTACAGCACAGAAGTAGGAAAACCTCCGCTCCGAAGAAGAAATCCGGGAGTGCATCACAGACCTTCTCAGACGTCCCCAAGTGAAGGAATGCAGGAGGAACCACTGCGAAACGGAGCGAGATGGGGGACACAGGGCCCGAGGAGGAAAAGAATCAAGGGATCCAGGAAGTATAGACGACCCAATGACACCCCAGACAGTATCAAGTGAAACGACATAAGTGGGTCCTTCGCCGTGGGAATGCACGACCCGACATCATTGCACAATGACCACCAGCATTTCCGAATTCAGATCAGTGGCCCGGTCTGACAACTCACGAGGCAAGACCACCATTCGAGGCGCAGAGACGAACGCCTGGTGGAGATGAACCCCAAAAGTTGCATGTATCATTTCGTTTATTAAGTCGCAATAGCAGTTACTGTTTAATAACTTGTTGTTAAGACCAAAGCACAAAGGGAGTAGAGGGGGGGTGGGGGCTCAGAATGTTAGTGATGTTCATAGTGGTAGGGGTCGTGTGGTTACGACCCTCACTGGTGATCCGACAGTAGACCGGCAGTAGACACTGGTCCACCTCGGACGCCGCCAATCTGGAACACAGACCCCCGTGAGAAACACGAGGGGCGGACAGCGTAAACAGGGGGTAACGGGTATGATGTTTAATACCCAACAGGGCAAGGGGGGATGGGGGGAAACACCAATTTGCAAAGCCCCTGATAATTAGGGGCAGCAACTACACTACTTCCACCGTGGCAATCTCTTACAAAGGTCACTGCAAAGTGATGGAGTTCAACGAACATAACAATGGTCAACAATCATGACGTGCTCAAGATTGCCACACTAAATGTCAAGGGACTTAATTCCCCTAACAAAAGGTGGCCATTCAAGGAGGTCGAAACTAGATATACTCTTTACAAGAAACCAGATATAGCAAGTGGGATGAAAGGAAAGGGCCTATACACCAAGTTGGGCACAGAATACTGGGGCTCTGGCCCACTAAAGAAAGCAGGAGTCGGCATCTTAGTCAACAAGACGATCCGATTTGAGCTCCTAAAGTCCTGGGCGGATGTAAGCGACAAGAGCGCTAGTACTAGTTGGTAAGATACAAGGTACACTCATCACCCTAGCATCAGTGTATGCGCCGAACACTGGACAGTCTAGATTCCTACAGCAAACCATTCCAAAGGTCATGAATGAAGCAGAGGGTGAAGTAATATTGGGAGGGGATCTCAACACATGGATGGACCCAAATCAGGACAGGCAAGCAGGCAACCCTCCCAAGACCCCCACACCCTCTCCGGGACCCCCACCGGCTGCAGGTATGATGGAAACCTAAAAGCTTACTGACGCATGGAGATGCATTCAAACCAAGCAGGCTTCACCTTTTTTTCAGCACTGCATGCAACGTTCTCAAGAATCGACTACATATACTGAACAGCAGATCTCACTACTGCGATGTCTGAAGCCGCCATATCGCCTGCCACGTGGTTGGACCATGATATGGTCACGGTTAGTCTTGACCAGATGGCCCTCCCTCGGAGGAGTTCCAAATGGCGATGCAACGAGACTCCTCAAAGACACTGTCTTCCGGGAACAACTTGAACGAGACATTATCCAATATTTTGAGCTGAACAACACGGCGAAGTTTCCATGAATACAGTATGGGAAGCTGCCAAGGCGACCTGGAGGGGAATACTCATTAAAGAGGGGGCAGCGAAGAAAAGAGCTCCAACTCATAGAAAATAGGCTCCGAAGCGAAATCACCCAGCTTGATCTCGCGGCACATTCTGCAGATCAAGATAGACTACAAAAGATTAAGCTGGCCAACGACAAAAAGGGCAGAACTACGGCTAATGGAGACAGGTAACATCGCTTGCAAGCTCCAATGTCTGAAGCAAAAGCATTACGAGCACAGGGCTAAAGCAGGCGCTCTACTTGCCGCGAGACTCCGGGGGCAACGCCAAGAGCGATGGGTGCCCATGATCCAAAACGAAGGTGATTCTCATGACCCACACCGTCCCAATGTCCCTGAAGCCTTTGCCAACTTCTACGAGACACTATATACATCACAGGCCGCCTCGCATCTGGAAATGATCGCAGATTACATGGACAAAATATCCTTGCCAACTTTCCCGCCAGACATAGCACAAACCTTGGAAGCCCCCCATCACCGGAGAAGAAATTGTAGAGGCAATCAAGAGACTTCCCATAGGGAAAGCCCCTGGAAATGATGGCTACACGGGATGGGGTTTATTAACCTTCAAATATGCCCTTCTCCCCTTCATGGTCGATCTCTTCAATAACATCCTTCAATCCGGAGTGGCCCCGGAATCATTTTCGGAAACACTAATAACTGTCATCCCCAAGGAGGGTAAGGACCCAAAGCTGTGCGCCTCATACCGTCCAATATCCCTCTTAAACATTGATGCTAAAATCTACACAAGAATCCTCACAGCGAGGCTGGAGACACACATGCCGGCAATAATACATAACGATCAAGTGGGTTTCATCTTGGGTAGCCAAGGTGCAGACTCCACCCGGAAAACCCTCCATTTAATTCACGAGGCCCATAAATCACCAAACACATCAGCCTTACTTTCATCGATGCTGAGTCGAATGGCAGTTCCGGGAGGACACGTTACAGAAGATAGGCCTGGGTCCCACACTTCGCCGAGGAATCAAAGCGGTCTATACCACCCCAAGAGCATCAGTGGCAGTAAACTCCCAATTCTCACGCTGGTTCCCTCTCAGCAGGGGGACGAGACAAGGTTGCCCCCTTTCAGCAATACTCTTTGCGCTCTCCCTGGAACCGCTCGCTCAATCGCTTCAAGCAGACCCCACGGTTGAGGGGATGCGGGTGAACGGCAGAGAATATAAATTAGCGTTGTACGCAGACATCCTCCTCCATGTGATAAACCCAGCGACCTCGATCCCAAGAGAAATCCAAATAATAGAGGAATACGGCAGACTTTCAGGCTTTAAAATGAACTCAAACAAATCTACTCTCTTCCCACTCCAGCAACCATCCCCGGAACAGCAAACTGTCTCGAACGCCTTGGGCTGATCATTGGAGGCCCAACGCTGAGATACCTGGGGATCAACCTAACAAGACACCTCAACGACCCATACGAAGCAAACTTTCCCCAACTTCTCGAAACCCTGAAGGCTGATCTTAGAAAATGGAAGCCGCTTACTATTTCCTGGATGGGGCGCCTGAACGCAATCAAAATGGTGAGCCGACCACGTTTCCTGTATCCTTTTCAGGTTCTGCCCATCATAATCCCTGAACACTTCTTCAGACAAGTCAAGAATGCCATACTAGAATTCTTGTGGAATGGGAAGAAGCCCAGGATCTCCTTCGACATCTTAATACTACCAAAGGAGCTAGGAGGAGTCGGCCTGCCGGACATAGAACGCTATTACCAAGCCACGCAACTCAGAGTCCTGATCCTGCACCTACGAGATAGAAAGGACCTTCAATGGGTCCAGCTAGACAACAATCTAACCCCGCAACATTAACAGAATGGCTATGGGTCCCCAGACCGAAGCTCATAAGAAGGCTGCGTGAACACCCTATCCTGGGAACGATGTGGAACATATGGAAGAAAGGGAAAGCAATGTCTGGGGTTACTACGTGGCCCTCACCTCTGAGCCATCTTTGGTCCCCTGGAATCAGAGAGGAAATCCCCGAACACACCAGATACCCGACCTGGTTTGATGCCGACCTGGAGAGAGTCGGTCAACTTTGGAGAGAGGGGAAATTCATCTCGATTACGGAACTAGAAGAAGCTCACCAAATACACCCGATCCCGGTCTTCTTGTACTTACGGCTGAAAGGCGTACTATCCAGGAAAGAATGGAAAACCACCACTCAAAAGGGAACTAACCCCCTTTGAAACGATTCGACACGACCAGCACTTCTAAGGGCCCAACAGCACGAATGTACAGAACCCTAATCACGAAAGATAAAGCCCCTAGTCTCTGCCTTAAGAGCAGATGGGAGAGAGATTTCGGCAGAGAATTTGAGCAACAGGCATGGGACAAAATATGTGAAACACCCTCCAAAATATCAATTGCAGCCCAGTACAAACTACACGCAATAAAATTGCTTCATAGATGGCTGTACGATCCACACAGGCTGTCTAAAATGTTTCAAAGCTCCAGCCCGAGATGCTGGAGACAATGTGGTAGTGATGCCGACTACTGGCACATGTGGTGGTCCTGCCCCAAAGTACGCATCTACTGCCAAGAAGTCCTGGGATGGATTAAAAAACTGGACGGAATAGACAGAACTATCACCGTTCCTGATCCTTTCCGGCGTCGAAGAAGAGGATGATGAACTAAATAGAGTAAGAGGTCTAGTCTCCCCCCTGCTACTTGCGGCAAGGGCGGGACTGGTTATAAAATGGAAATCCCCGTGCTTCCCAGATAAAAAGGACTGGATACAGGTTGCCACAAAATCTACACTATGGAGAAGATAACAGTAGCACTTCATGACAAGGCTGCACAACACGAAGAAGCCTGGAGCGACTTTACCGAGCAGTACATCACAAGCACAGTCATGAACGCTTCGACGCAACAAAAGGAACAACACCCACTCGGCGCACTTGGAGTTGGACACCATATGTTCCATCGCCAATCATCCATGCCTGTCACGGTCCCGATTAAAACCTCATAATCGAAAGACCACCAGTGATAAACGTTGCATGACCCATCGCGGTGCACCATAAAAATACCACGGACAAGACAGACTCATGAGCTGGGGAAAAGGGAGGGCGGGGGGGGAACAAGACACTAAATTTCCTTTCATTGGAACGGAATACCTTCATGTTGTAAGATAGTGCTGGAGTATTTCGAAGACGTATTCTGATGTAACAATAAATGCACAGTATATATCTATTTGTATGTTCACTTCTAATGTTAAAAATCAATAAAAATTCAAATTGGAAAATAAAATTCAAGCTAAGGTCTTGGCGAATCGGCTAAGTAAGATTATAGCAGATATTGTGAAGGGAGACCAGTGCAGGTTCATCCCGAATAGGTCCACTAGACTGAACCTTAGACGCCTCCACGTGGTCTTGGGGGGAGCAAAGAGGCTACAATACTCAATGCACATCCTGGCACTGGACGCACATAAAGCCTGCAACTCAATCTAGCTGATAGTTATGATTGCAGTCGGGGGGGTGGCGCTGTTCAGCAGCCCAAGATGGCTGCCTAGTCCTTGAGCTCTGTGGGGCTCCGGCCGAAATCCGCCATCAACTGCGGTATTAAATATCCTCACAGCCCAATACTTCTTGGATTCACTTGGGCGACCTTTCTGCATGTGCCACAGCAATCCCGGCCTGAAACGGTTCCGGGAACCAGGCGAATCGGGCGTCTCTGCCGGCCTCCTGTCAGGGCCTTCACACGCGCCTGGCTCCCGCCTCCTCCCTGACGAATCTCACGGAGGCTGGCGGTGAATGCTGGGCGCAGGACATCGCCTGCGGCCTCCCTCTTGGGGTACGCTGTAGCGTGGGCGGCCGATGCGGGCACACCCCCACTCTTCATCGACACCAGCTCCGCAGCACCTGCCTTGCGCCCCCTGGGGCGCACCACCGCACCGGCGATAACCATGGGGGGCCTGTGCTGGAGCACGCCCCCCCTGGGATAACTCCGCTGCTCTCCCTCGTGGCGGTGCTGGGGCCCTGTCCTCACTGGGCTATGGGGTGACTGGGCAGGCGCCCGGTTGCCCACCCGATATCTGCAGCTCCTGATCCGGACACCAACGCCCAGGTGAGGAGCGGTGGCGTGGGGGGGTGGGATGGCCCGAGCAGAGCCACTTGTGACCTCCATCACCCAGTCTTGCCGCCTGAGAGGCCCGGAGCCCAGGCCTACGCTCTGGAAGGGGGTGCTACGCCCGGATCACCTGCGCCTGAGGGGCCTCTGTGGACCCTGGCTGCTGGACACACCAGCACCTCCTTGCTTGGAACTCCTGACTGTACCTGGGTTTCCCCCTTTGCACGAGGCACTTAGAACTGGGGGGCCATTTGACCAGCTGAGGGTTTAGCCTCCATTAACATTGCACTGCCACAAGCGAAGCGTCTCCCGCCTCCCTTTGATCTGAGCCCCGCACCTCCACCCTGCTTTCTCGGCTCCAACTGTGCACCTTGCCTCATTGGAAATTCTACCAGCTATGCCCAACAAATCCAGAGGGAATTCGAAAGGGGGAGCCATGGACAAATTTACCAAATCTGTCCTGCGGTCGGAATCCGCATATACATCATCCTTACAGGAGGAACCAGATCCGGTCCCTCATCCCCTTGCAACGGCCCCCGATCCAACTACACTCATGGAAACCATGGCTAAAAACGTTGCCTCGTTCCACGAGAAACTGGATGACATTAACGCCAATGTGGCCTCCCTGAAAACACGCGTGGACCAAGCGGCCACCAGAATCTCCGACACGGAGAGCAGAATCTCCACAAACGAAGATGACATTTTAGCCTTGCAGAACACGGTCACCTCCCCATCACGTGACATGAAGTGTGAAAACTAAGTGCGACGACTTGGAATCGCGCTCCCGTAGGAATAACCTGTGAATCATTGGTGTTCCATGCGCCCTTTCAGGGTGTTTTCAGGAGGATGCCATTGAAACATTGCTCAAAGATCTCCTCGGCAATCCGGCCCTCTCGCCCTACTTTATGGTGGAGCGTGCTCATCGGGCCCTCTCACCGCGCCCCAAACCAGGGGACATTCCAAGGCCCATCATTGCCAGAATTCTAAACTACCGTGACAGACCTTATCCTCCGCCTGGCACGCGAGAAGGGTGAGCTACGATTTGAGGCCAATACCATTAGGATTTTCCCTGACTTTTCAATAGCTGTACAGCAGGAGAGGCACCAATTCCTCGGAGTCAAGAAGCTGCACAGGGAGCGCAATGTCCCATATGCCATTTTGTTCCCCGCACGTCTTTAAATCACATACAGTGGCCAATTATATTTTGCTACTGTGCCTGACGAGGCGGTGAAATTTATTGAAGCACTCACCCCTCTCCATGATCCAGATGGTGGACACGCTGAGTGAGTCTGATCCAACGCGCCGTGTCCTAATGGGACTTGATTAACCCATCTAGCAAAATCCCCTTTTCCTCGTCAGTGTACATGTGTAACTAGCAATAATCTACCGCAAGCTCACCACGCTTGGCCCCATCTATGGCCATCTGGCCCCTGGCTCACCGCTGGTACTTTGAAAACTGATCTCTATGCGCTTTCAGTGCTTGGAACTGAACATGACTAATTAGTACTCCTCAGTTTCCATCCTACGTTCAATGGCCATCTGATCCTGGGACCTGACACAAGATCCGCTTACCGTAGAACCTGCACCAGACGGCTGTTGCTGTCCTACATGATGCTTAAGCGGCCGTCCTCACGGCAACAGCACACCCCACTGCAATGGCAATGTTAATGTTTGATAGGGTGTTTGATGGCTGGCCCCAGTTGGGCCATGGTAGGGGCACATCCCCGTTGGATGTTGTCCTTTGTCATCTTCTGTTTCACCAGCTTTGGGGGTAGGGGGGGGGAACTACACTGCAAGTTGAGGGTGGGCAGTGAGGGTGGGGGGGGGGGATTTGTTGGTGTTTGGAAAAGTGTTACGGTAAAAGGTGGAGGCGGATTGGCAGACCGTGTTGCATTTGGGCATCCGCATCGGAGGGGACTTTGTCTCGCATCTGGTTTACGACAAGAGTGGTGAGATATACATTAGACTTCTGTGATGCCTATAACTGCGATGTCTAGCGACCCGCATGGACTGAGCAACCTTGCTGGGGTTCGAGGTTGTGGCACACGTCGATAGGCGTGGGCGCAAATGCTACCTATGCAAGAAACGCACCCTATGGGCTCTTCAGTTAAGTGTACCTTATTTAGATCATTAGAATGCCTGTAACTATAATGTCCTGGAATGTTCGGGGCCTAAGTAATTATACCAAGGGTCGCAAGATTATGGCATATGCCAGCAGGCACGGATGCAAAATTCTGCTCCTACAGGAGACACTCCACAGGCCCACTGGCTACGAGGATTGCGCCAACCTGGGGGCCTCAGATATTTCACTTCATACTCCACTCGTGCCAGAGGAGTGTTTACATTGATCCATAAGTCGCTCAAGTTTGTTCTCCACAAGAGCTACATAGACCCAAGAGGGGAGATACATAGTGTTGTACTGTGCCATTGCCAACAGTGATTATTTGCTGGTGAATACCTATGGTCCCAATGTTGACGCTCCCAAGTTTGTTGATCAGGTGGTATCCATATTACTAGGGTACGTGGGGGTGCAGATCATCTGGGGTGGGGATATGAACTTCATCCTTGATACCATGATTGACAGGACTAGCACAGCCCACAGGCCCCTGCCAGGCGCAGCGCGTAGACTCCCGACTCATTGCGCGACACTCGACATACATGATGCATGGAGGGCATTACATCCGCAAGCGCAGGAGTTCACCTACTACTCATCAGTGCACAACAGTTCTTCCAGGATCGATCTGTTCCTACTGTCCGGCCCTATGCTGGGCAGGGTGGCGGAAACGTGCATATTTGCACGCACGCCAAATTGCGAGATCCCAGAACTAGGAATTCCGGCTCCCACCATCAATACATGGCGCTTCAAATCGGCCGCTCTACAGGACATTTGTGTTTAGGGCGGACATCCTTGCTGACATTCAGTCGTACTTTGCGCACAATCTGCCACAGTCCACCACCCTGGGGGTCCGCTGGGACGCCTTCAAGGCCTTCATCAGGGGGGCGTCCATCTCTAGGGAGACGAGAGTCCTTAAAACCATAAGAGCTACCCTATCCCGCACTGAAACTAAATTAAGGCACCTGGAGCGAGCCCACCCGGCCTCCACCGATTCTGGAGTCCTCTCCCAGATCAGCGAGGAGCTCAAGATCTTCAACGAGCAGGCCAATAGGGAAGTCCAGTGCTTCAGCCGCCCACAGGCGGCACGGAAATATGGCGAGGGTGACAGACCAGGCAAAACACTGGCCTCTCGGGCGAGGGGGGAGTGGGGTCAATCCCAAATTACTTGTATTAAGGACAGTCAGAGGGCGATACAGTGGTCTGATCAGCATATCCTTGAGGGCTTCACAGGCTTCTACTCTGATTTATACTCTCAGCCCCCCGAACACAGTGACTCCCAGATGCGGGAGCTTCTGGAACAGATTCCCACCACCATCGTCTCCCCCGCTGCAAGAGACCAGTTAGACTCCCCCGTTACACTGGATGAGATAGTGGAGGCCATCTCTAGTCTCCCAAAAGGAAAGGCGCCGGGGGCGGACGGCGGAGTTCTATCAGGAACATGTGGCTATACTAGCCCCAGAGTTGCTCGGGGTGTGGAACGATTCGCTCCGGCTGGGACCCCTTCCCCCGACATTATGCAAGGCCGTTATTACGGTCCTGCTTAAGCCTGGTAAACCTGCCGATGACTGGATCATATCGGCCCCTTTCACTTATGAACCTGGATACAAAAATTTTTGCCAAAGTGATCGGCAATTGCTTCCTACCTGTTATGTCATATATGGTGCATGACGACCAGTCGGGTTTTGTGCTCGGGAGATCCACATCACATAATATCAGGAGGCTTCTTAACGTCCTGGCACGAATCAGTCAGGATGTGAGTGCAGTTGCGGTCACCCTAGATGCCCACAAGGCCTTTGATATGGTGTCTTGGAAGTACATGTGGTTGGTCCTGGAGACCATGGGCATTGGGCCTAGGATGATTGCATATATCAAACTGCTGTACACCTCTCCGGTTGCCAGGGTCCGTGTCAACTCTCAACGTCCTCCTTGTTCCCTCTCTTCAGAGGCACCCGCCAGGTATACCCGTTCTCCCCGATCATGTTTGCACTGGCCATTGAGCCTATGGCAGACTGTCAGGGAGCGCCACTCACACAAAGGGATAGGGCTACAGGGTACTCCCGAAATTATTTCACTTTATGCAGACGACGTACGTTCGTCAGAGACCCAGACCTCCACCTCGACCCTGTGTGACATCACTCGTATCGGTACATACTCTGGATTCACCATCAATTATGCCAAATCCGAACTCTTCCCCCTCACGGGCTCCACGATTCAACTTGCCACGGAGTACCCGCTACGTTGGTCTCCCGATGGGATTAAATATCTGGGAATCCAGGTGTCCTTGACCAAAGAAGCTCTCTTAACTAACAATTACCTGGCCGCGGCAGAACTGGTGGAGTCAAAGATAGTGCGCTGGCGCCCTCTCCCGTTGTCATTGGCGGGTAGATTATCACTGGTTAAAATGATTTTACTCCCCAAACTGCTGTACACATTCACGAATGTCCCCATATGGCCCGGCAAGAAGTACTTTGCTGATCTACACAAACTGTGCGCTCAGTTCCTGTGGCATTCGGGTGCGGTGCGGAAATAATGGGCTGCCATGACTCTTCCCTATGAGAAAGGCGAGTTTACTGCTCCTGACCTGATGCGGTACTGGATCGCCGCGAGAGTTTGCCACCTACTGGTACCCTGGGCTTCCCGCTCGCACGCATGTCAAGCTAGAAGCCCTTGCAGCTTCTGGCACCAATATAATTACCTTGATCCTACATCAACAATACTCGCCCATAGACCCAGTCCAAACCACCGTATCAGCTTGGATGCAGATATTTGCTGCAGGCGTTGAAGAACGCTCATACTACAAGTGGCTCCCCGCCTGGCAGTTCCCCGGATTAGAACCCACAAACGACATGGCCTTGGCACGACATTGGCGGTCCCTGGGGTACCTGGCCCTAGCCGACTTTTACCCGGATGGGCTATTCATTACACCACAGACTTGGAATCCGGGTCACTCAGGTTCACCAATGGAACTGCTTCAATATTACAGACTCCGCGCTGCATTTCGCGACACGTGTCCCGAGTTTCCCCACGAGCACCCCCCCTCCCCCGAATCCCTTGGGATTTAATACATGGCCAACTCAGGATCCGCCCGCGGGGTGGTATCACTATACAAACTCCTTCTCACAACTGCTACACCGCAACTCTCTAGGGTGCGGGATGACTGGGCCTCCGAACTGGAGATAGAACTCACGGAGCAGCTGTGGGTGAAAATGTGCTCTCACACTAATATGGTCTCCCTGAATTTCCGATACCGCACCATACAGTTTAAACTGTTGTACAGGGGGGGAAATCCTGAAAACTTCGTCAGACATCTGTGATACTGTCATCGAGCCTGACCCACTGGGTGTACTGTTTGCGGCTGGAGGGGGGGTGGGGGGGGAATGTGTCCTGTGTAATTGCCAAAAAATGTATCATACAGGACTGGAAGCGCTGTGCCCCTCCTACCTGCCGGAAATGGCTGAACTTATTGACCTGGTCTCGGAACTGCGAGGAGGAATACATTAGTACCCTCCCGCCACGGTCCCGGCCTAAAAACATTTGGACTGCCTTTAATAGTTATCTGAATGGCCTGGACGCCGGCTCCTCGACGGATAATTCACCGTAATTATTGCTACTGCGTGCCTTGTCACTCGATGCTCTGTAGTGCTGCGATCTCCAAGTTATTAATTCTCACTATTCACATGTACCACTGTATTTTGTTAAATATCCAGGTTTTCTTTGTATAGCTGCTCTGATGTGTGTGTATGTCATCTGCCTCTGCCAACAAAAATAAAAGTTTAAAAATAAAAAGATGTGATTGCAGTCCTATTAAAGATGGGCTTTGGAGAGGGCTTCAGAAGTTGGGTTCAAGTGATATACAACAGGTTAACGGCCCAGGTAAAAGTTAATATGATCGCTGAAAGGTTTACATTCAAACAAGGCAACAGGCAGGGCTGCCAGCTTTCTCCTATGTTATTCGCCCTGGCCCTTGAGCCAGTGGCAGAATGGATCGGAAGAGATCCGGATCGGTCAGGGTTTGTATGGGAATGGGGGAAGGGAAAGCGGATATCGCTGTATGCAGACGATTTCCTGCTGTATGTGACTACCCACAGACCGCCATACCAAGGATGACTGTCCTGGAGGAATTCAGAGCATACTCTGGCTTAAGAATCAAGGGGGAAAATCTATTCATTACCCAGTGGACTGGGGAGATGGGACTTGAGGTGGATACCAAAAGCTTAAAACAGATGAGAAGGCTTAAAGTACCTTGGAGGGTTTTTCAGAAAGAGATGGCCTTTGCCGAGCTCAACCTTGGCACAGCAATTAAAAGGTTGGAGCAAAATGTTTAGCAGTGGACAACCCCTCCCATTTCTTTGATGGGAAGGGCGGCAATATACAAGATTGTGACCCTTCCCAGAATGCTCTATGTGGTACAACATGCCCCAATGGGGATACAAGATGAGGGAATTTGAGAGGTTTAAATATTCAGGGAGGTCCTCTGGGAAAAGAAAACGCCCAGGATTAAACAGATGTTGCGGAATTCCCAATGGGGATGGTCTCCCCGGACTTCAGGCTTTACTACTGGGCGACGCAACTGGATGGGCATTCCTGGGAGGGGCATAGTCGGTAGAGACAGCCTAATAGAGACAGAACTGGACTTGGTCGGTAGGAAAGTCAAGAAGTAAGTCCACTCATGGGGACACATTAAATGCCACAATACAGGGAAAAACAATAGCAATAAAGACACAGAGGGACAGAGAGCGCTGACTCCTAGAAGAGGAGCTAGAAGACAAACTAAAAAGGTAAATATGCTTATAATGGCATCTGGGTCAACAGGGAAAATAAGAAGGGAGTACAGAGCAAGGGGCCAACTTGAAATCATACAAGTGAAGTGGAGTGCTCCCTAATGCACCATAGACAAATACTACATGAAAGCGAACAAAGCAGACAGGCTGGTAGCAAGGATGCTGAGGAAAGAGGAGAAAGATAGGACCATCCTAAAGATCAGGACACTCGAGGGGGAAGTAAGTTCAGAACAAGCGTCGATCAGGAGGGAATTCACGAAATACTACGCAAAACTATACAAAAATTAGACAATTCAAAGAAACAGAACTAACTAGATTACCTGGAAAACTGTAGCTTACTAAAAAAGGTATTGGAGCAAGAGAGGGCAGACCTAGGGAAAAGAAATGACTTTAGAGGAAGTCACTTCCAACCAATAAAGCCCCAGGCCCAGATGGCTTCACGTCAGACTTCTATGAACCATCAAGGAAGGACTGGCCCCTCGCCTCCCTATTAAACAAGTTCGGGGTAGGAGGGAGGATTTCACACTCAATGGTGGAGGCAAATGTCGTATTGTTGGCCAAACCAGGGAAGGACCCAACATCATGTAGCTCATACAGGCCGACAGCGCTCATCAACACAGACGCTAAGATCTTCACTAAAATCCTAACAAAGCGCCTAGAAAACCTCCTTCCAAAAGTGATACCCTGACCACTTCGGCTTTATATGAGGCAGATAGATGCACAATAACACCCGAAGAATCGTCCACATCAGAAAAAAAGTCAAAAACACATCCCGACCCTAATGGTCGCACGGGATGTTGAAAAAGCCTTTGACTGGGTCGAGTGGGAATTTTTATACCACACCATGTACAAAATGGGATGGATTTGGAGAAGTCTTTATGCCCAAAATAGCTGCCAACTACCAAAACCCATCCTTATGCCTGTTAATTAACAGAAAGCTGTCCGATCCCGAGCAGTAAAGAGGAACAAAAAAGGGCTGGCCCCTATTCACGCTCCTATACGCCATCCATATGGAACCACTTTTGAGTACTATAAGAGATTCAAAGGAAATAGATGGGGTCCCCTCTGGGGGTAGGAAACACAAGGTGGCAACCTTTGCCGACATGCTGTTAAATAACCCAAGGATATCTCTCCATTCAGTAGATAAGGTGTTCGGAGAGGCTGCAGGCCTAAAGATAAAACAAACAAATCCTAAATTTAAAAAATAATAAAAACTTGACTACACCACTGTACAGGGAGCTAAAACCCCGCTTCCCATACTCATGGGCCCCCAACAATATAAAATATGCATCACTAAATACATAGGCCAACTATTTACAGCCAACTACACCCCCTTAGTGGTGTCCATCAGGAGTATGTTACACAACTGGGGTCCTCTGCCGATCTCCTGGACGGGCCGAATCAATGTTCTGAAAATGGTCCTCCTACCAAAAACTACTATACATATTTAAGGCCCTTCCCATAAGAATCCCCCATGTCGTACTGTCATGCTATTCGCAAATTCACGAAGGAATCCAAGAATATCAAAATAAGGTGATGTTACCTAGCAACAAGGAGGATGGGTGATCCAGACCTCAAAGCTCATCACACAGCACAAATCAATGTCATAAGGGTCTGGTCTAGGGACGAGGCAAGAAAAGGTGGATAGAAATTGACACGGCAGTGTTGGTGATGCACCTCAGGGAGGTCCTATGGCTACCCAGGAAAGAAAGCCCCCAAAACATGTACAGCATCGAAATTGAAACCCTGGTAGGGACCACATGGGACGTGGTGGCAAAGCGGTCCAAGTTCACAACCTTCTCATCACCCTGATTTTCAGGCACTCACAATTCACGCCAGGGATGTCCGGAAACAGTTTTGACAAATGGCTGGAGGTGAAACGCCACACGATACGGGACATTGTCAAGGATGGGACATAAAAACCTTCCCACAGTGCTAACTGGACTTCGGAGTGGGAGAAGGAGGAAGATTTCACTACGCCCAATTGAGACATTGGCTGACAGACCCTAAAGTAAAAAAAAAGATGCAGCAACAGGGGATGAACACCTAGTGGGGGCATTATAGTGCCTAATTAAAGAAGGGGGAAGAAACAAGGGAGAGACGATTCATGGCCTACTGGGAAAGGGACACGGATCAAACAAACATCGAACAGTGGTTGGGTCTATGGTTAAACATCCCCAAAACTCACACAGTCAATACAGAAACAGGAAATCTGGACAAAGATGATGTACCAGTGGCCTCTCACCCCCATTATACTGTCTAAAATCTACTGAACATCTAAGCTCGGTTGGAGGGACTGCAGGAAGGCAACTGGAGTTACATATGGTGGCAATGCCCGAAAGTCCAACCGTTTTGGGTAATAATTCAAGAAGGGTTGAAAAATATTAGGTGTGGAAGAAATGGGCATGGCTTATTCATTATGGGCCTAGGAGGGGGAACTGGAAAATCTGCCCACGAGAGCAGATTGCAAAGTCTACCCGATTCCAGGGCATTGCTAGTAGCCCGTAAATGTAAATCAATGGAAGCACCTATGGGACTTGGTGCCCATGGAATGGGTATCATACTCTCTTCGGGGAGACCACCAGAGATTCCTTATGGACTGGGACCTAGTGATGCAATGCCTTATGAAGGACTCCAAAAACACATGGTGCCCAAGGAGAATTAAACTAGAAACTAATGGGAGTAATCTGAAAACCACCCCCCCCCCCCTCTGGTCCCCCACCAGGAAAACAGTCAAACAAAGTAAGGGGGAGGAAGGCGGGGTTAACAAAAACAGGGCACAGATTTATGTTAAGAGACGCAGGGGCTCAAATGATAACTAAGGGAGCAAAGGGAATGTGCATGGACAATCTGAGGAAATGGACTAACACCAAGACTGGGGGGTGAGGGGGAATTTCTGTTAATTGTTTTCTTTTACAATTTGTTTGAACAAAATTCCAATACAAATCATCATGTGCAGACTTTAAGCATGTGACAGAGGTATATTTTCCATCAAGTAAAAAAAAGAAAGCAAGGCTGTGTTGAAAATGATGATCCAAGGATCAATCAAGATGCTGCAACATATGCCACGTTTCCTCCAATTATTTGTAGATTGTGACTGAGCGGATGGAGATTGCCCTTGGGTGGTAGCAGTGCGCAGTATAAATCAACATAGCAGATTATGTTGTTCATTACATTGTTAGCAAGCGCTCAGTAATCATCTCATACGTGACATGAATACATTCCAAGTACAAATTGAAAGCTGTGTAAGTAAGCGTATACAGGGAATAGGAGCCATGGCTTTGTACTACCATTCTAGTTCGAATCAGTTTGGCATCTCATGATCATAAGTCTTATCATACAAGCAAGCCCTACAAAACTTCCCTAGACTGGGAAAAGTAGGACAAGACTCATTTTCTTCTCGGGACCCGGTGAAAGGATCCAAAGCATGTTACAAGCCCAAAGGTGCTGCTTTTGGCAGTGTTGGTTGGAGAACCTATCATTTCCCGATTCAAGACACGCAGAATTTTTGTTTGTCTACATTTATGCCCTTTCTTCCCTCCATTCTGTCAATTATACCCAGTCACAAGCATATATACACACACAAGATGGCCTTGAGCTGTGTGTTTAAAGGTGGGAGGGGTGTGGGGGAGGGCGGGGCGAGTGTGTAGTGTTTAGCAAACTGTTGCAATACTATTGTACTATGCCGAATCACTACCACAGTAGTTTCAAAGCACTAAATCCTTGACCAAGATGCATTGTGCCCCTGCCAGGGTCACGAAACATAAATATGTTGAGAAAAATAGTATTAACAAGGTTGAAGGGAAGGGACGTGGCTTAGCAGCCATGGAATAGGCTGCGTTTCCCGTGAACACCTGCCCGTTTTACATTGATCCTGATGCACATGACAAGCAATGGTGACTGAAAAGGCATACTGACTGGCAGCTGTCGGAACGTGAGGGGCTTGCAATAGCCATCGCGCAGTACGAAACGGCAGAGCGGAACAGAAGTTGTGGTACTTAGGAAGCTCGGTCCAGGCGAAGGTGGAGATAAAATGGCCGACGCACGCAGACAAAGGGAGGCACCGTAATGCGTAGCAGGGCAGCCGCAAGGAAAAGAACTGCAGTATACAGCAGAACAGTAGAACCGCTGGGGAGCCGATAAGTATTCTGAACGAGGAACATTCTTACTCCAGCTAGCCCACTGAATGCGTATGCGTATTGTGGGATGAAGTTGCCCACTGCTTAACTGAGAAAGGGATCACGCTAGACGTGGAATCTGTGGGGCATGTATGGTGGGGGGGGTTCACTAGACCGTGCAAACTGAAACACGTACGTAAACTCAAGGACTTGGCTTATATACTTGCCAAGCGCATAATTGCTACGGGTTGGAAAGCGTGCCAGAGACCAAATGCAGGGGTTTGGTGGCATGATCTCCAGAAATGGGCTGAAGCGGAAACGGCAGTATGGAATGAAGCGGCCAGAGAGAAGGGGGGAGGGGGAGAGAAGCAGTGGGGGGCGGGGGATGGGGGAGGAAGCCGAAACTGATGGCCTGGAGACACTTGGTGGCCACACTGTCTGGGTCCAGCCAGGCCTGTCCAAGGAAACAGGATTCCTCTGGGAACAGAGGGGGAGGAATCCCCAGAGGAAACTACAGCGGAGGGCGATGTGTGGAGTAGGCTCGAGTTCGGGGGGGGGGGGGGTAAAGGGAAGGCAGTGGACATTTCATGATATTGTACATGTTTGATGATGACATGCACTGTTGGGTGCGTTTTGTTAATTGGTGGTTGTAAAAGTTAATTAAAAAAACTTTTTTTTAAAACAAGGTTGAAGGGAAAGATGTAGCAGACACAGATCAATTAGGCAGGCCTAAAAGCTCGAGTACGGATGCATGTTAGACCATTATATGTGGACTGCTAGAGACAGAAGGGTGCGTGTTATCCAATAGAGACTGAATGGTGTTGGGCGAGTGATGATTTGGAAAGAATGCTCTGTCAAAACAAAGATATTCAGGCTTAAATGTCTGCTGTGTCTATTCATGGTACTTCAAGTAAAGTCCCGAACCCTAATTCTGAAGCTGCCAAAGCAACTGAGAAGGCAGCCTAATCCAAAAGTAAGACGTGTGAGGAGGAAAATGTTTTTGATCAGCAAGTTATTGGTAACAAGAGGACAATGATTAGACTGTTGTGTAGCAGCCTCAGTAAGGCCACTTCACAGCGCAGAGGACCAAGGATTGAATGTCAGGGTGCAAGCCACAAGCACGTGAGTCGCATTCAAGGTCTCCTCAGCCATGAAGAGGCCGATCTGTATTAGAGATAAATCCTAAAGTAACTTCCAGATTACAGTGGCATTCAGCAGACTTAAACTTTGTAGACTATAGAGCCCGGAGGCGGCTGCCCAAGTATACATTGTGTTAGGAGACATCCAAGTATACCAGCATCCTTAGTGAGACTGTCCCTCTCAGGAGTTGTGATCATTTGGGTAACCGATCTGCATATATCACTCCGTTCCTTGAGCTGCAGTTGCATCGTTAGGTTAGCAGGTGCAGGCCCAACATGGGGAGAAAGGGCTTGAAACACACGTGTCCAAGAAATGAGCCTGTGCAAAATAAAGGGTAATCTTGGTAGCATATATAATTTGGAATCCTTCAAAAGCATTGCATTAAAACCCGATACAGCAAATGAGTTTACTGCAAAGCAGGTACTCGGACTAAGCTCTTTGCAAGCAGGATAAATGGGCCTTGGCAGTAAAACGGAGAAATAATTTAGAAACCCAAGCAGGAGTACATTGAAGAACTGTGGACACAATTTTCACTGACCCACAATAAAACATTTGCCAGCAAGAGGTGTCTCAGTTCATGCATTCAAAATTAATTTTATGTTACGGTACGGAGCCAAGAGGGGATCGTGGGGGGCAGGGGAGGGAAGAATCAGTCATATTTGGGGGGGGGAAGGGAGTTAACGTGCCATCTCTCCCAGATCACCTCTCTCCCTTACCCTGCATTCAACATTTGCATCCAAGCCTGCAGCAGAAGCCAATTTCTGAAGTGAGGATGTCGAACTGCCTAGAGGCAGACCGGTTCAACATGCTCTGGGGAGGAGTGGGACACCATTCACAAAACCACGGAGGTGCAAAAGATTGTGTATGCCCCAACTATTCTTAAGCAGTCTCCAAGCACTGAAGGTGACTGAATGGGGAAGGTGAATAAGGGAACAGCAATGATGTTATGTTTTCTGTTCCCCTTCCCCTCACCCTTTTTATTACATCAGTCCAGTATTGCATGTGGTTAATAGGGAATGTGGTGTGGCAAAACAAAGTTGGCATGTTATGCTTCTCTGCAACGAATCGCCACTGCATTACTTTCATAACACCAAATTATTGCAGTCAATCTATTTTTGAACACATTATTTTGTTACAACTATTTTTTGGATGCTTCCATACCGGTTTACACTCCTGTGAAGAGTATAGCCTGCCGTCAGCACACAAGAGGCGAAGGGACGCGTTTCATTTGGATGCCTTTTTCACCAGGATAATGGGATTACTGATGTGCTAGCAGTAGTGCTGGGTGGATCATAAGGCACAGAAGCCAATGACAGCCTTTGTATTATTGCTGGCCAATAGAGATATTGGCATAGTAAGTGTTCATTGTGGCTGTACAACCAGCATTCGCGCTGGTCATGGTATCCAAAAGAAAGCCAGTTTGCCAATCTCTCCCATTCCTGTTTCTATTGGGTGGAGGTTTGTCACTTTACTTTGTCTTTCAATCACCTACCAATTATACTAGGTCATCTGTGTGCTCTTGTCGATGTAGGTAGTGTCTTTTTCCCCCACTACGATGAAGCATGCATTACATAGAAAAGGTAACATTTATATTTTTCTTTAAAGTAAACTACGTTTCCCTCTGAACATAGTTACCTTCTTTTCAATAAAGATTATAAATGTGCGAGTTTAGGGAGCACAGAGATGAAGACAAGCAGCAATGCAAACTGAACTCGGTAGGAGTGTTCAGTGCATGCCTACATTGGCATGACGGGTTCATTACTCAATTAAAGATTTAATATTCTTAATTCATGTCAGTAAATTTTCTTCAAATGCTATTTTCCATATTCGAATTCTTAACAATCATGTCCTCCTTACCCAATGACCCTATATTTCTACAAATGACAGCAAAAATGCCTATTATGAGAACAAAATATTGGACTTCATTTAAATAGCATAGGCCATTCAGTCAGTAAGATGTTACACCGTCACCTAGTAGGGTCACCTCTGGAAGTTCACCTCCAAACCAGGCCCATACAGGAATACATCATGGGTATGCGTTTTACTGAAAAGCTTTCTTTTTTCACTGCATGTAGAACGTTGTGGAGCAAAGACAATAAGCTTTCCAGTAAAAGTGCATACCCATTATGCACTGGTGTGGCTCCGATCTGGAAGCAAACGTCCAGTGAGGTGGCACTGTGCCATATCTTAATGGCTGACAGTACATTCTACTCGAAAATGACCTGGAGTGTTTTAAAAACCCCAGCACAAATTTGATGGTTCATTTAATTAGATGGCAGGGTTTGTAGTCTGTACAAGCACATTTCTAGGTCATGAATTTTATGGCGTTCATACGGGTAACGCATGTGCTCTGATCAGATTTCAGATTTATTGGATGTTCTTGCCTCTCCGATATGCAATCATGAGCTTGAACCGTCCAATGTTTTCTTTCTACCATGTGTGTGCAGAAAACACTGGTCTGTAAGGCAATATGTAAGCGCCCTTCCTCTGGTAAGTCTGTCATAGAATGAGCATGGGCATGGGCTGGTCGCCTCAATTCTACACAAAAAAGCACACCTTTTCTTACTTACCAAGAGCAACACTAGAGGCAAGTGCAAATGTTGAGCCCTGGCATAAGGCATCGCAACATCATTGGCTAGTAATCTAGGCGCATAAACTGAAAGCAAAACGTGTTAACCTCGTTTGAGCTACTCGCCACTTCTTGACTAGTCTGGGCCCATCATCACGGAGAGGATGATCATACATGTTAATCAGATCAAGTTTTGGTTTGCAGTCTGTAGGCTAGTGTGCGTCTTTGATGGCCTGCAGGAGATTCTTCTTGGTTTAACTCCACGGCCAGTACAGTGGGCCTCTGGTAATCAGATTGTCCAAACAATCGAAAAAACATTTTTGATGGTTAAACCGCAACTTGGCAAGTACTTTGGACAGAACATCTTGGTGGCCGCCCCCTTGATTGGCTGAACAAGACATTACCCTGAAATCACATCAACTTTCATTTCCTCAGCAATAAACTAGTGCACGACCCATTGGCAAAGCTAACGCGAAAGACATGACAAAACATGCACATGCCTTCAAGGAGATGGGGTGGGTTAGGAAGATGCTGTACTTTGAAATGAGAGGGAGATACACAGACCTTAAATCAAGTGCGAGTATACCACGGTGCCCAGTCAAGTAAGCATACAATGTTAGAGTAGGCCCCATCAATAACAATGCATATGCAGTCATCCCCATCCTCCCTTCAGGGCCATGTCTGTCTGTGGGCGAAACAGACTCTGCTCACTTAACCTCCTAAATTAGATTTCATTCACATGCCCAAGCAATGCCTCAGTTTCTATCTAAACTGGGGACAGGTCACACCTTGGGTCTCATCAGCAAGGCGCCTTTTTTTCAACCTTACCTGGGAAAACCTCAGCACAGAATAGTCTATTAGTCACTTTCATGCTCTAAAAATATGCAAACACTACCTAAAAAGAAAATTAGTGAGTACACATACTTCAAATAGGAAACACTTAGGAGACCGTCCTCTGCTTTCACCCAGAGCTCCATGGATAGGTTTGCACAAGTAGTATTACACTTCACTTATAAAATATTACCATTCGGAATTGCCAAAATCATTTTACTCCCAACTTTAAAAAAATATATGGCGTAAACTACAAACTTCAAAACAAAACATTCTTTCCTGCTTCATCCTCCTGGATGCCACTGCAAAATTGACCTATGGTTTTCAACTTCATATTGGGAGGAGAAACTCAGCATCACAAAAAACCAGAATTCGGAAACCTGTTGCTCATGGAACCATCCTGTTCGACTTTATATTGGCTAGCTTAATTTCCCCGAGTGACCAAGTAGGTTCCCATGCAGGTTTACACTCCATATGATACGCGATGGATCCAGAGTCAAATGGTACTTACCCTTCTCCCGCTATGTATACAACGTTTTTGGTGCTCATATGCACTCAACCAATTACCCACCATTATAAAATCCACATCCTTACATGATGTCCCTCCACACTTGCAGCCTTCCTTTCCCAGCTCCAACCTACCGTCATTAGTCTGAAAGAACATAACCTGTGCCACCTGTGCCATCCTCAAGGTTTGTAATGAGCCATGCGCTCCAGAATGACACATTTAACATTAATTTTGCTTAAGGTGTCCCCTCGGCCCTTGCAAGTCAGCATTGCTACTGCACACATAACCTACCCCTTCATTTTTATACTGTGGACCTGGTTTTAAAATTGTACATCAATTCTCTTTTCCGATTTGCTCAGCAGACTACATATTTTGTTCATGCTTTTTGCCAAGTAAATTGCCTAGTTCAAAGTCAGGTTGCCACTGCAGCTCATCTCGAATTTTCCCCAAATAAATAGGTTTTCGGTCCCTCATGACTATTGACATCACAAGTAAGTATAAAAGACCTTCAAAGTAGCCAAATGCAGTTAAATAGACCACCTCTTGTGCTGGTGCCAGTTATGAAAAATCTGACTTTCTATAACCAAAGCATAACACTTTTCTTGAAATACATCCCAAGTCCCCCACCCAATTCCATATGGGCTGGTGGCAGACCGCTGAACACCGACCGTCTGCCCCCTCTGACCACAGAGTAACAGGTGGTGACGACAGAAGGCCTACATGTGTCAGTTTATATACCTCCACAAGAGAGGATTCGAAAATCCACTTACTATGGTGGCAAGGGCATAAGTTGACCTCACATTTGACCACATCTTTTTGACCAAATTCGCCAGGTCAAATGGTACACTTTAATAAAAAAATAAAAATGGGTGGAGGTGGGCAGGCGAGGGTGTCCCCCCGCATTAGAGGGGGCTGCGGAGTGGACTCGCTCCGCAGTAGATCAAGTTTTTTTTTATTTTTTTTTAGGTCTAACAACCCATATCCCAGGCAGACAACCAAAACGTGAACTCATTTGTTCCACAGAAAGGCAGAGGCGCTACATAAGTAGAATCTCTTGGGGAAAAAGGAACTGATCTCATTAGAAAAGAGCTTGCGATGGAACAAAGGAATTTGCTGCCGCTTTAGCCAAATAAAAGTTCCTGAACGATCTGAAACAAAGGGTTGGAGTATCAATTTCAGTGGAAAACAAAACACGAGTGGCGTGTTCATTAGGTTCTTATTGATCACCAAGGCAATATGCAATTCTACCCCAGAGTTCAGACTTCTGGTTCAGAGCGCAAACAAACACTGCACCAGGGATTAGCTTTAAGAAAAAGAAAGTCCATTAAATCAGAGCAATGACCTACAGAATTATATAGCATAGTGTCTGGAGGATAAGATGTGATATATGGCATTTATAACACACCTGTACACAAGTGTTTCTAGACGCAACAAGACAAAGAGGGGGAAACAAAGGGAGGACGATCTTAATAGGCTGTGTCTCATTCAGAATGAGCAAGTGTGGGAAAGGATGCAGGGGAGAAGCGCAGGTAAGGGGACAGGAGAAGCACAGCTAATAAGAGCAGCCAGGAAGTGGCTCAAGCACAGAGAGAAGGGACTGAAGGGTAGCAGGTACAGACACCAAGCGCTGGGGGAGCCCAGAGGCAGTGCTAGGGCAACTGGTCACGCAGGAGCCTGGACCCAAGTTCAGAGGGTAGCTTGTGACCAGTGCATGGAGCAGGGACATCAGCAGTGGAGAGGAAGAGAAGAGAGAAAAGCGGAAGTGAAAAGGAAAGAAGGTCTTGAGTTGCTTCCGGAACCGGTTCTGATCAAGTTTGAGAGCGCCAGAGGGAGGCCCCAGCAGAGCAGAGAGATCTACCCCAACCCCCCCACTCTGCTTGGAGAAGCGTCTGACCCTCAGAGTTGGTGGTGGATGAGTGGAGAGTTCCAGAAGGAAGATGTTTAGGAAGAGAAAGATGGCTGTAGTGCGGTCCCAGGCCTCCTTTTGGCTTCACCAATCGCTCTGTGAAAGTTGAGTCACACTCGCAGGATTGGTTCATGAGAAGTGAAGGTTCTACTGGAACAAAAGAGGTTTCCTCAATCAAACATTGAGAAAATGTTTAAAAAGTAAATCCTGTGTCAAAAATATTAAGGTTAAAATTAGTTTGCAACCCGCGCTCAGTATACAAACAAGGGAGGCCATCAAAGGGGCGACCAGTAGCTGGGCGGAAAAAAACAATCTGAGGGACCTCGGCGCGTGAGGGATTGTGGGTACAACGCACGTCACTATAGGGATAGTGTTACAGACACGCCTGGTCGACGTCCCCTTTTCGACTACGAAAAACAAAATGCAATACTCCGCAGTGACCACTGGATGTCGGACCTATGCACAGCATGCGATTCTAAGCAGATTAACAAACATCAGATAGAGTGTGTATATATATATATATATATATATATATATGAGAATGCATTACTTACCGTAAAAGCATTTCTGATGGTTGTATCTGCTTAGATTCACATGCTGTGCATAGGTCCGACATCCAGTGGTCACTGCGGAGTATTGCATTTTGTTTTTCGTAGTCGAAAAGGGGACGTCGACTAGGCGTGTCTGAAACACTATCCCTATAGTGACGTGCGTTGTACCCACAATCCCTCACGCGTCGAGGTCCCTCTGTTTGTATTTTTTCTGCCCTGAGGGAGCCTTCTAGACGTGAGTGAGTACAGAAAGAGAGAGAGATATATAAAGGAAGTCTATGTTCCTTCCATCCGAGCGGGGAGGAAGGGTGGGCGCATGTGAATCTAAGCAGATACAACCATCAGAAATGCTTTTACGGTAAGTAATGCATTCTCTTCTGATGTTTGTTAATCTGCTTAGAATCACATGCTGTGCATAGACTAGCGAGCAGTACCCGGAGTTGGCGGTGGGTTATGAGAAGGAACAGTAGAGAAAAGGTGTCGTAATACTGCCTGTCCCACCTGGGAGTCAGATCTAGAGTGTGTATCTAGACAGTAGTGTTTTGTAAAGGTGTGCACAGAACTCCAGGTAGCCGCTTTGCAGATGGACTCAAGGGGAACATTTGCAATGAATGCTATGGATGCCCCCGTGCCTCGAGTAGAGTGTGCTCTTGGCTTAAAGGGTAGTTCTCTCTTAGCAAGAGTATAGCAGAGAGTGATGCATTGAACAATCCATCTAGAAATAGTGGATTTTGAAACCGCATCTCCTTCTCTTCCTGCTGCCACCGAGACGAAGAACTGATTAGTCTTCCTCAATGGTCTGGTTCTTTCCATGTAGAACATGACCGCCCTGCGTACATCAAGTGTGTGCAGAGTCCTTTCTCCCAAATTGGAAGGATTTTGAAAGAACGTTGGTAGTTCTATAGACTGGTTTACGTGGAATTTGGAAATAAATTTCGGAGCAAACCTAGGGTGAGTGCGTAGAACCACTTTATCTTTGTGAACTGTAACAAAGGGGTCTAGAATAGAAAGAGCCTGAAGTTCACTTACTCTCCTGATGGAGGTGATAGCTATTAAAAAAGCAGTCTTAAGAGTAAGGTGTTTAAGGGATGCTTTGTGCATGGGTTCGAATGGAGAGCCCATGAGTCTGGTAAGTACCACATTAAGGTCCCATCCGGGAGCAGGGTCAGCTATCGGGGGGTGTATTCTTTTTACTCCCTCCATGAATGCCTTTATAACTGGGATCCTCCACCACGACACTTTGAGTTGGGAGGTGGTGTATGCAGAAAGTGCCGCTAGGTGGACTTTAATGGAGTTAAACACTAGGCCTGAATCCAAGAGATGGGTTAGGTATAGTACCACATGTGTGGGAGAGCAGTCAATAGGGTTGATGCTTTTACTCCTGCACCAGATGACAAATCTTTTCCACTTGCTAGAATAGCAGTGGCGAGTGTTCGGTTTTCTGGCTTCCCTGAGGATGTCCATGCATCTTTGCGGGAGTTGTAGATGTCCGAACTCTATGACCTCAGGAGCCAAGCTGCTAAATTCATGTTCTGGGGGCATGGGTGCAGAGTCCGGCCCTTGTTCTGAGATAGCATGTTGTACGGGCAGGGGAGTTTTATTGGGGGAGATAGAGACATCTCCATCAAGTGAGCGAACCATGGCTGTCGGGCCCACATTGGGGCCACCAGTATCATGGTCACTTGTTCCTGGTGCATCTTGTGCACTACCTTGTTGAGAAGGGGAGTCGGGGGGAAAAGCGTAAACAAATTTCCCTGACCATTGCATCGATAGACCGTTCCCCTTGGATTGGTTCTGGGGGTACCTGGAGGCGTAACTTAGGCATTGAGAGTTCTCCAGGGTTGCGAACAGGTCTATTTCTGGGAATCCCCATTGTGTGAAGACGTCGAAGACGATGTCTTCGTGCAGACGCCATTCGTACTCTTCGGGCAGGGGGAAATCTCTGCTGAGTCTGTCTGCTAGCAGATCGAGTTCCCCGGGTACATGTAGTGATAGTAGGAACATGTCCTGTTTGAGAGCCCACTTCCATATATTCTGGGCCAGTTTGGACAAGCCTGGAGAGTGGGTGCCCCCCTGCTTGTTGATGTAGTACATGGCTGTAGTGCTGTCCGTAAGGACCATTACTGTCTTGCCTTGTAGGTGTTCTTGGAAGGCTTTTAGCGCCTTGAATACCGCTAGTAGCTCCAGTAGATTGATGTGTTTGGATGCTACGTTCGGAGTCCACACTCCGTGAGCAGTCTGATGGGATAGGTGAGCACCCCATCCTGTGAGGGATGCGTCTGTGGTTAGAGTGGCTTCCGCCGCGGGTGTGGCAAAGGGTTTTCCCTTTTCCATGTTCCCCTTTGTCCACCACTGTAGCGAGAGAACCAAGGCCTGCGAGACCACCACTAGATCGTCCCATTGTCCGCTGGCCTGACACCACTGGCTGTTGAGCCACTCTTGCATTGGGCGCATGCGCAGGCGCGCGTGAGGTACCAAATAAATACACGACGCCATCAATCCTAGCAAGCGCATTGCTTTGCGTACCGTCACCTCTCGGCCGGTCACATATTGGGGGATCTGAAACAGCATGTTTTGGACCCTCTCTTTGGAGGGGAAGACGAGGCCGTCCCTTGTTTGAATTAGAGCCCCTAGGAATTGTTTGATTTGACTGGGGTCTAGACTGGACTTCTTTTCGTTGATGGAGAAGCCCAGTTGGAACAAAAGGTCTACCGTCTTTTGGGTATTGGAGAAACATGTTTCGTAGGAGTCCCCTGTTATGAGCCAGTCGTCGAGGTAAGGGTAAACTGGGATGGACAACCTGCGCAGGTGGGCCGCAGCCACTGCCAGTACCTTTGTGAATACCCTTGGTGCTGAAGCTATACCGAAGGGTAGCACCTTGAACTGGTAGTGTTTGCCCTCTATCATGAACCTTAGGTATTTTCTGTGTGCTGGCAACATTGAAATATGAAAGTATGCATCTTTCATGTCCAATGTTGTCATGTAATCTACCTGTGAAAGCAGCGGGATCACCTCCTGTAAGGTCACCATACGAAACTTTTGGGGTTTGATAAACTTGTTCGCTGGGCGCAGATCTAATACAGGGCGCATGGTTAGATCCTTTTTGGGTACAAGGAAGTACACTGAATAAATACCTTCCGTTACCTGAGATAGAGGCACGACCTCTATGGCTCCTTTTTCCAGCAGTTGTTGTACTTCTTGAAGAAGGATGGCAAGATGTTCCGGCGTCAACCGCCGTCCCCTCGGGGGTCTGTAGGATGGGGAACTGTTGAATTCGATACAGTATCCGTGGGCTACGGTGGAAAGTACCCAACGGTCTGACGTTATCTCCTCCCATGCAGGAAGAAAGGATGTTATCCGGCCCCCGACCGGTGTTGCATGGGAGGGGACGCGAATCTTCGCGTCACTTGGAGTTGTTGGGGGCTTGGGAGCCTCTGGGGGTGGATCCCCGACCTCTCCCTTTGCCCCGGCGTTGGCCTCTTTGGCTGTACTGCCCACTATTGGCTTGGTAATTGGTGGCAGGGTATTGCTGATGCTGACCTATTTGTTGTTGCCGTTGGCCACGAAAAAAGCGCTTGTTGCCATAGCCGCGTCTGGTAGTGGGCTTAGAGATCTGGTCAAGAGTCTTGATAGTGTCGAACTCTTTTTTGGCCATCTCTAGGGCTTCATCTACCGCTTTTCCGAAGAGGTTGGCGTCCTCGACAGGTTTATTTATTAAAGACGCCTGTGTCTCCGGTTTAAAGCCTGAGTTGCGCAGCCATACATGGCGCTTTAGGAGTATTCCTTGTACCAGGGAACGTCCTGCTGTTTCTGCCGCGTCCAGAGAGTTTTTTACAATGCTCTGGTTAACTTGTGTTCCTTCGCCAATAGTCGACAGTAGGCGTGTACGTAAAGGCTCCGGTGCTTCCTCTGCGTCTTTGCGCAGTTTGGCCCACTGCGCGTCTGCGTAGCTCGCAAGCAAGGAATTGTTGTTGGCAATTCTTGCTGAGAAGGCAGCCGAGGAAGTAACTCTTTTTGCAAGGGCATATAGCCTCTTGCCCTCCTTGTCAGGGGGTGCCTCACTGGTGGAAAGTGGTACCCCTGCCCTCTTTCTAGTATTAGATACAACTAGGGAGTCCGGTATGGAATGTCCCCTAATGTAGAGCGGGTCTGAGGGTGAAGGAGCGAAAAGTTTCTCAATCCGTGGATTGACCCCTCTAATCAATGCGGGAGTGGACAGCGACGGGGTGATCCTCCTTTTAACTGAGGCGAGGAGTGGAATGGTCTGGCTGACCGGGGGTTTTTCTTTAATGACTCTTTCTACAAAGTCTAATTCTGGAGAGAGTTCTCCCGTGTCCAGTTCGAAATGCGCTGCTGCTCTGCGCAACAGTGCATTGAAAGTAGGCTGATCGTCAATTGGAGACGTGTTCCTAACTGGAGAATTATCCGGAGGAGTTAGATTTAGGGCGTCAGTGTCGGAACACACTGATGGCGATTGCCAGGGGTGTGAAGGTCCTTCTCCTGGGCTAATCCCGAAGCCTTCTTCTATAATGTTTGTTCTGTCTTCTAGACATTCCTCCTGGTTTTGTCCTTCGTTGTCCATGAAATCATCTTCTTCCTCGAAGTATTGTTCCTCCCCAGTGAGGTCATATACATCTTGGAAGTCTGAGGCTGTGTCCAGCAGGGGATCGACCAGCCTCGGTTTTTTGGCTCTGGGGTCGTCTTGAGGCCCTTCTCTAGTTCTTCTGAGAGTTAGAGGGCTTTGGGTACTCAAACTTTTCCATCCTCTCCATACAGAGGTGGAGTCTTTCCATAGTTTCATGGGGTACCCCAGAGCGGTCTAGCGGGGGAAAACTCGAGTTGTCTACCTCGAAATGGCTCGACCTCTCCCAAAGCGTCGAGGAAAGTGTCCCGTCGCCCTCCTCAAAACCCTCAGGTGTGTCGGGAGACTCCCTGACTGAAGGGGGTAGTCCCTGCTTTCCTTCGGGTGTTTTTGGCGTATCCTTTGATCTATGCGTAACGCTCGACGAAATCTTCGGCGTACGCTTTTGGGCGTCGGCTACAACGATCCTGGCTAAGCTATCGGCGACATTCTTGTCGGCGGAAGCTTGAGTTCGACGCTATGGGTATCGAGCGCTGTACGGCGGTCTGCGCCTTCTGTTGATGCGCACCGGCCGATGGTTTGGTGGTGGCGCCCTTGTTTGCCGAAAGCCCAGTCGCAGGTCGCGGCTGCGGTTGCGAGAGGGGCTTCGAACCCGAACGGTCCGAGGAGGCCGCCGGTGGAACCTGCGTCTCCTTGGGCGCCGAAGCTCTCTTCGACTTAGACGAAGAAGAGCCATGGGTTGTGTGCTTACCTTTATGTGAATCTTTGTGTGCGTCAGTGTCGCCGGGGTGTTCATCCCCATAAGCAGGGCGTGAGCCGAGCCCGTCGGGGCCGGGGACAGACGACGAAGCGCGTAAGCGCTCCTTAGAGGGGGTTTCGACTTCCGTGGCGGAGGTCGTGTCATCGCGTTCCTCGTCACTGTCGGTGGTAGCAGCGGCGGGTGAACCTTCGGCCTTCGACATCGCGTAGGCCGCCCACCTTTTAACCCTACGGTCTTTTAGAGTTTTAGGCTTCAGAAGCCGACAAGCCGCGCACCCTTCCTCTTTGTGATCGAGGGGCAAGCAGCGGTTACACCGTGAGTGCTTGTCCTTCCAAGTGAATTTGCCTTTACAAAGTGGGCAAAACCTAAATGGTGTCCTCTCCATAGCAGAGGCAATAAATCGCGATAAACACCCCCAGGGAAAGGAAGGGGAAAGGGAAAGGCATTCTCAGAAAGACCCAGAGATGTCCCACGACCCCACTCTCCCTACTGTATGTGGCCAGCGAGGCCAGGCCACGTGTTCGGCAGCGCCGAAGATTTCCTCCGCTCGACCCTCCGTCGACGATTTTGCTCGGCGGAGAACAGCTACACTGCGTCGAGGGAGTGCTGTATTAATCTTCGTAGAAGAAACGACCAAAGGTCGAGGGTTGCAATGTCTCTCGAGGAGCTCAGCGTGAAGGCGACCAGAAGCTGGGCGGAAAAAAACAATCTGAGGGACCTCGACGCGTGAGGGATTGTGGGTACAACGCACGTCACTATAGGGATAGTGTTTCAGACACGCCTAGTCGACGTCCCCTTTTCGACTACGAAAAACAAAATGCAATACTCCGCAGTGACCACTGGATGTCGGACCTATGCACAGCATGTGATTCTAAGCAGATTAACAAACATCAGAAATATATATATAGGATACATTACTCACCGTAATCGTATTTCTGATGCTTGTATCTGCTTAGATTCACATGCTGTGCATAGGCCGACATCTAGTGGAAGCTGCAGAGTATTACAGTTTGTTTTTCGAAACTCGAAAATGGGCGTCGACACAGGCGTGCCAGTAATACTATCCCTAGTGTGACGTCCACTGTACCCAAGATCCCTCACGCGTCTGGGATCCTCAGATTGTATTTTTTCTGACATGAGGAAGCATGAGGAGTAGCGTGAGTACAGATAATCCAAGCAGATAGACAGAAAGGTAAGACTACAAGCAATCATGCGCCTTCTCTCGGAGGGGAGGAAGGGTGGGTCGCATGTGAATCTAAGCAGATACAAGCATCAGAAATACGATTACGGTGAGTAATGTATCCCTTCTGAGGCTTGTGGAATCTGCTTAGATCACATGCTGTGCATAGATTAGCGAGCAGTACCCGAAGAAGGAGGTGGGATGTGAGAAGGGTCATGAGCAAACAGGTGTCTTAGAACCGCTTGTCCCACTTGTGTATCTGTCTTGGAATGAGTGTCAATGCAGTAATGCTGAGTAAAAGTGTGAATGGAGCTCCAAGTAGCTGCTTTGCAAATGGTGTCGAGGGGAACATTTGCAATGAAAGCCAGAGTGGCACCAATGCCTCTAGTAGAATGGGCCCTTGGCGTAAAAGGCAGAGTTATTTCAGAAAGAGTAACACAGCTGTATACAGTTGATAATCCACTTCGAGATCGCGCCTTTAGAGACGCGATCCCCCTCTCTGCCTGTAGCTACGGAGACAAACAGTTGATCTGTTTTTCTTAGCGGTCTGGTCTTATTTACATAGTAGAGGACCGCCCTACGCACATCAAGGGTGTGTAGTTTCACCTCAGCCGAGCTTTGCGGGTTCTGGAAGAAAGCCGGAAGCTCGATGGACTGGTTTACATGGAATTTAGATATAACTTTAGGTGAGAACCTAGGGTGTGTGCGTAAAACCAGTTTGTCTTTGTGGATAATAAAGAAAGGATCTTGCACTGACAGAGCCTGAATTTCACTGACCCTTCTTATGGAGGTAATGGCTACTAAGAAGGCCGTTTTATAAGTCAGGTGTTTGAGACTACTTTTATGCATGGGTTCGAAAGGGGGCCCCATGAGCTTAGCTAGCACCACATTGAGGTCCCATCCTGGCGGTGGGTTCGAAATAGGAGGGTGAAGTCTCTTTACTCCTTCCATAAAGGCTTTAACTACTGGTACTCTCCACCACGATACCTTGTTATGGGATGTGGTGTAAGCCGAGAGGGCTGCCAGGTGTACTTTCAGAGAGTTAAAAACCAACCCTGCATCCAGCAGGTGGAGCATGTATGTTACCACGTTGGAAGGAGTGCAATCAACAGGGTTGATTTGTTTATTCTGGCACCAAATAACGAATCTTTTCCACTTGTCAAAGTAACAGTGCCTTGTGTTTGGTTTCCTGGATTCTTTTAGGATGTCCATACACCTCTGTGGTAAATTGAGATGGCCAAACTCTATGACCTCAGGAGCCATGCTGCTAGGTTCATTGAGTTGGGTTCCTGGTGCACTGTTAGACCTTGTTGCTGGGACAGTAGGTTGTACCAGGCTGGGAGTTTGATGGGCTCGCACAGCGCCATCCTGCGTAGGTGTGGAAACCATGGTTGTCTCGCCCACATGGGAGCAACTAGGATGAGCGTCATCGATTCCTTGTTCATCTTGTACACCACCTTTCTGATGAGAGGGGTTGGTGGAAAAGCGTACGCAAACATCCCTGACCAGTTCATCCACAGGGCGTTCCCCTGGGAGTCTGGCTGGGGGAACCTGGATGCAAATCCTGGGCATTGTTTGTTTTCGCTTGTGGCGAATAGGTCTATAGTGGGGAAACCCCACTGAGAGAAGAGATCTTCTACGATCTCTCTGTGAAGGACCCATTCGTGTTCTTTTGGGAGGGAGTCTCTGCTTAGGGCATCCGCTAGGGAATTGAGCTCCCCTGGAACATGTTGTGATGACAGGAAGATGTTCCGTCTGAGTGCCCATATCCAGATTTTCTGGGCAAGCTTGGACAGATTTGGCGAACGAGTCCCTCCTTGTTTGTTCAGATAGAACATGGCTGTCGTGCTGTCCGTCTGGATCTGCACCGACAAGTTTAGCAGATGGGGCTCGAACGCCCGAAGCGCTCGGAATACTGCCAGAAGCTCTAGCAGGTTGATGTGGTTCTTGGCTACTGAGTGAGACCAGAGACCCTGAGCTGTGTGGTGGAGATGGTGAGCTCCCCACCCAGTCAGGCATGCATCTGTAGTCACCACTGCTTGTACTTCGGGATCGTAAAAGGGTTTTCCCCTTGCGAGATTCTCTCTTGTCCACCAGTGTAAGCTCTGTACGAGTGTTGGCGAAACGACCACTAGATCGTCCCACTGACCACTTGCCTGAGACCACTGTTTCGCCAACCATTCCTGCATGGGATGCATGCGCAGACGCGCGTGGGGGACCAGGTAAATGCATGACGCCATCATGCCCAGTAACCGCATTGCTTTGCGTACCGTTATTTGTTGACCTGACTGATAATGTGGAATTTGCAGTAGTATATTCCGAATTCTCTCTTCCGAAGGGAAGGTCAACCCTTTCTGAGTATCTAGGATTGCTCCTAGGAACTGTTTTGAGGTGCTTGGCACCAGACTTGACTTCTCGTTGATAGAGAAGCCTAATTCGTGGAGGAGGTCGATAGTCCTCTGAATGTTTGACCTGCAAATTCCTGGGGTTTCCCCCGTTATGAGCCAGTCGTCCAGATAAGGGTACACTGGGATTGCCTCCCTGCGTAGGTGTGCAGCTGCCACTGCCAGTACCTTGGTGAATACCCTTGGTGCTGAAGCTATCCCGAAGGGCAGTACCTTGAATTGGTAGTGGCGACTGTCCACCTTGAAGCGCAAGTACTTTCTGTGCGCTGGGAGCATGGAAATATGAAAATAAGCATCTTTCATATCCAAGGTTGCCATGTAATCCCCCTTTTTTAGGAGGGGGATTACCTCTTGTAGCGTGGTCATACGGAATTTTTGGGGCTTGACATACTTGTTGGCAGGCCGTAAATCCAATACTGGGCGCATTGTCAAATCTTTCTTTGGCACAAGGAAGTAAGTTGAATAGATACCCTTGTTTACCTGGTGTCCTGGGACGAGTTCTATCGCGTCCTTTTCTAGCAGAATGGCGATCTCCTCGAGAAGGATCTTCTGATGTTCTAAGGAGTGTATTCTTTGTCGTGGAGGGTGGTTCCGGGGACGCTGCAGTAATTCTATACAATATCCTGCGGACACTGTTGACAGCACCCATCTGTCTGAGGTGATCCCTTCCCAAGCCTGGGTGAAGTTGGAAATGTGTCCCCCTACTGGGGTTGCGTGAGAAGGGACCCTGAACTGAGCGTCACTGCTTTGGCGGAGGCGTGCCACCTCCCTTGTTGGGGCTGCCTCTGCCTCTTCCACGACCTCTCTTGTTACCTTTACTGTAACTTTGGGTAGACTGCTGGTTATTATTCCATTGTGTACCCTGTCCTTGGGCATAGTTGCCTCTTTGTGAATTTTGGCCGCGTGGGCGACGAAAATTACTGTTCCCCCTTTGGTTCGGGGGTTTGTTGGTAAGCTGGCCAAGGGATTTGAGAGTCTCGTACTCGTCCTTGGCATTTTTAAGTGCGTCTTCGACCGCTTTCCCAAACAATAGATCGGGTTCCACCGGCTTGTCTATTAATGACGCCTGTGTTTCTGTCTTGAACCCCGACTGCCGCAACCACGCATGTCTCTTGATAACAGTACCTTCTGCTATCAATCTTCCTGCGTTGTCTGCAGCGTCGAAAGTTGCTTTTAAAATGCAACCAGACACGGCTCTCCCTTCTGCCGAGATCCGAGCCAACTGGCCCTTTAATGGTTCAGGAGCAGAGGCTATGAGCGCCGCGACCTCTTCCCATTGATGGCAGTTGTAACTTGCCAAGAGGGTGGTGGAGTTAGCAATCCTTGCTTGGTAGGCGGACGTTGAGGCTACCTTCCTGCCAAACCCGTATAGTCTTTTGCTCTCCTTGTCGGGAGGAGCTTCTGACGACGATAAGGGTGTCCCAGCCCTCTTCCGAGTGTTGGTGACCACTAGGGAGTCTGGTTTAAGATGACCTCTTATATAAAGAGGGTCAGACTGGGCTGCCCGAAAAAGTTTTTCGACTCTGGGGTTGACGGCTCTGGTGAGGTTAGGATTCACCAGGGATGGATCTATTCTACGTTGGATGGATTTAAGGATAGGGATGGTCTGAGCGACCGGCCTCCTCTCTCCCACCAACTCTTCTGCGAAGTCCCTTTCCTCCTGTACACCGTGGGTGTCGATGTGAAAATGTTCTGCTGCGCGAGCGAGAACTTCATTAAGGAGGGGTTGGTTATCAACTGGCGAGTCGGTAACTGGGGCTTCGCTCTCTACCGGGGAATCTACTCTGTAAATTTCCTCATCTTCTACCTCCTCCAGGTCCTCATCCTCCGCATAGTATTCAGACCCGGTTCGTTCCTCCATAATTGAAAACTCCTGGTCCCCTTCAGGGAAAGGTTGTCCTTGGTATCTGGTGTGAGGAGTAGAGTATGGAGTAGAGTAAGGCTGCACCTCGAAGGGGTCAGGTCTTTCGACCCGGGCCTTTTTACTTAGGGGGATAGGATCAGAGGAGCCTGAGGGTGTGGCCCCTTGAGGGTCATACGAAAGGAAATGCTCTGGGTTTTTGTCATACAAATCCGCTAAGGAAGACATTCTTGACATGACCCTGTCTATGTCCTCACTGGACCATTCTTTGGAACAGGGTATGAGTTTAGTAGGCAACTTAGAGGACTTATCAAGGGTACCCTTGCTGGATGTTGCTGTCCCAGTAGATTTATGTTTATCTGTCTGCTTGGGGTGGAAGGATGGTCTTACAGGAGTGGAAAGCTGAGCTTTCCGCTGTTTCCCTCCCTCCCCGTGCGTGGAAAAATGTTTTCCCTGCCCCTTAGAGGCCCCAGAGACCTTCGACGCCTGGCGCCGAGGGTCTGGAGAGGTATTTTGTTTCGAGCGTGGGGCCTCGCTGGTGTTAACTGCGCTCTCGGTCTCTTGGAGCGCGGCCTGGGGGTGGAAGTCGTCTTCGTCTTCTGACGATGGAACTTCCGTTAATCTAGGGAGCGAGGCACTCTTGGCAAGAGTGGATGATTGCCTTGCGTCATGAGGCGATCTCGATCGAGAGCGCCCAGAGGACACCGAGTCGGACCGTTCTATCCGTGCCTCTTTCCGAGAAGTCGACGTCGGCGAGGTTCGGTTGGACTTAGTGTGCTTAGTGTGTGTAGGTGTAGCGCTTGCGTCGCCGGGGGTCTTCCCCATAGCCACCCTGCCGGGCAACCTTCCGAGGTCGGGGACCTGCGCTCGGCAGTCTTTCGACGCCGTAATGCCCTCGCCGTCCGAAAGTACGGCGTCGCTGCCATCGCTGAAGGCGCCCTCCGCTGCCATGGCTGCCTGCCTGGCGTGGTGGGCCCAACGCTTTGTCGAACGGTCCTTAAGTGTCTTAGGTTTAAACCTACTACACGCTCTGCAGTTCGCTTCGGGGTGGTCCCTCGGCAAGCAGAGATTGCACTTGGCGTGCCTGTCGACCCAAGGGTATTTGCGATTGCACTTGGGGCAGAATTGGAAAGGGGTACCCTCCATACGCACCTTGAGGCAGCGGGCTGAGTGTAGGAAATATATAAGGTGTACCTATATACCAAGAGTGAAGAGTATGCACCACCCCCCACTCTCCCTACTTGCAGGGCCGAGGCCAGCGGCCTACTAGGCCCGGGCCGAGGCCAGCGGCCTTCCTAGGCCCAGATCCGTCGTGCAGCAGCCGACGGTCGATGTCTTCTCCAGCCGTCGTCGAGATCGATGGTCGACGTTGGGGTGGGGAAGGATGTCAATAAATAATTTTAAATTGCAATATAATAGCAAAAGTATGGCTAAGGCCAGGGGACTCCGCAAGATGCTTCCGACCAGTATGGCGGAAAAAAACAATCTGAGGATCCCAGACGCGTGAGGGATCTTGGGTACAGTGAACGTCACACTAGGGATAGTATTACTGGCACGCCTGTGTCGACGCCCATTTTCGAGTTTCGAAAAACAAACTAATACTCCGCAGATTCCACTAGATGTCGGCCTATGCACAGCATGTGATCTAAGCAGATTCCACAAGCCTCAGAAATATATATATATATTCATGGGTTAGCATATGGCGCTGACCTTGGGGACGCAACTACTCATGAACGGTGAGGTCTGGCAGCATGAATTTTACTTGGAATATTCTTTATTTCATTGCCGAATTAATGGAACTATTTCTAGCTCGATAGGTCATCCCGTTCCCGAGAGAATTAACTTTGATTTTTTGGCTTTACATTGTGGCTTTTTCGCACGCCATCTACAGGTCTTTTGTAGAAAGTGCTCTTCATCGCGCTGTCTGTGCTCAATTGTTGTGTTTTTTTTTGTTTAAGAAGCGGGAGTGTGTCTCTTCATTGATTTTGTAATAAACTCAATAAATGTCAATTTCACTTATTAAAAGCCAAATTTTCATTTACCTCCATTTAAATTCTCACATGATTAGCCACCACTGCAAATAATCAGAGTAAACATACAAATATGATATTTATGTGAGAAATTAAATAGGAGACAAATGAAAATGTGTTCAATTAATTAGTGAAATTCACATGTATTGCATTTTTCCTTTGTGGCAAACAATATTCCTTCATTTTTTTCGGTGGAATATGAAAAACAAATCTGAGAATGGACCTTCCAGGCAAAGCCAGGTACTTAAGCTAGATTTATATAAACATTCAAACATCCCCTGCAAATGGTACTTGCCCCTTCAAAGAATCTACTCGAGTAGGCAAGTAGATTTTGCAAGCCCTGGATGAGAATATGTAGTATGTAAAAGGTTAGCTGCATGAATGAACATAGTTATGATAAAAAGTAACTGTTTGGACAGCTCTCTCCGGCAGGTGCTAAATTCTAATGCAATCATAATCTGAGCACATGCAGCTCTGGAGGACAAATGCAGTGTATGATATTGCAGTAGATCTGCAGATGTACATGCTGGATGGAACTATTGATCACTACTTTGCGCAAACATTAGCTTTGTGTATTCTTTAAGAGGAAAGAAAGTAAGAGACTAAGCAGATTAGATGGTGTAGCAGGAAGAGAACTGGGCAAACTAGGTATAGTATCGTAGTTTGCTGCCATCTCGCTTTCAGAGTACCTGGTCTAAAGTACCAAGGGAATTAGATAAAATGTCAAGAAATCTGAGATCAGCCCATGGGCTGAACAGCAGTTGCACAGATGTATGCAACCAGCAGGTCACAGAACTAGGGTTGCCATCAAATGCATTTGAATGTGCGATCATGTACATTAGTGTTGATTCATCAATGTGATGTATCTTCCCCAACAAAATGATTTATAGGTGGCTCTGAGATTTAGGTACACTAGCCTGTAAAGAAAGGACACAATACAGTGTTTTACAGTAGCAATATTGTAATTATGCATTACGTAAACTTACATTTTTAGGAATGGACTTACATAAACGTCTTTAAAAAAAATAAATAAGTTAACCCATGCTGGTCTTCGCCAGACATGATAGAGTTAGCTTAATAAAAGCATCACGCCGGGGACTGGTTTTCAATTATTTGAAAAGGAAAGAAAAATCTCCTATAGCATTCCCACACATGCTGGCACTTGAGTGGAGGAGATGATTACTGCAGCACTCTCTCCATTAAACCCTTTGAACTTGCAGTGAACAAAGAAAATAGGGTGGAGAGAGCCCTGAGGGCAGGAGTTCTGCAGAGTGACCTGTGCTTTCACTGAACAGGGTCACTTAAATAGCTAGCTTTGCTACACAAGTGTCAATTAGCAGACCTACTAATTTCCCTAGCAAATTGTTACTGGCGCTGTTATTATCTTCCATGCTACCCTGGATCTCTTACCTTGTCAAATGAAATCTCTCATCTTATTCAGCGTTTTAAAAAACTTCTGGGGGGGAGGGAACTGCTATTGTGCCTGGAAGAAATACAACACTTTCAGGAGGACCATCATTTTAATTACATTTATTCTCCTGGTTCACAATATCGCCAAAACGTTACGCCTCTCAAGCCACTGTTTAACAGACACAAGGAGAGTGAGATAATTTGCTCAGTACATCGAAGCCGTTAGTTGTATACCGAAGTATCTCAACCTGTTCCATCAATACAAATTTGTCTTCGCAACCTTGCCCATTTCCTGTTATTGTCCCTTTCTGGAATTGCATCAATTGTGATTTTTGTATATTAATTTTAGGTCCGCCGCTTTCCCAGATTGTATTGAGGCTGTTGCTAGTGCAGGTAATGATGTTAGATCGGTTACCGTCAGCAATAGGTCATCCACGAAGGCCATTACTTTATGGTCTTCTCCCCCAAATTGGATACCTTTGATTTTCTCCTTATCCCCAATGCTAGATAAGTGGCCAGCCTCTTAAGCTACAAACTGGAGTCGAATAGCTCCTATCGCATGGGAGCAAGAGCACACACCATAATGGTGGGGGGGGTTGGAGGGCAGGCAGTATGTCCTGTCCCCCCCATCACCACCACAGTGGTTGTGCAGTTGACTACCCACAGGAAACTGAAAAACATCTTGGAGGCCAAAATATAGCTGCAGGCATTGATCACCCCTGCCACAACACATACACTGCAGTGATGGGAAAGATACAGTTAAAATAAGTGTTTCCAAAAAGTACCTTAAAGTGACAGTCGATGTGAAAAACCACAATCATGGATAACTATTGTAAATGCCAGGGGAGTGGGAGGGAGGGGGCGTACCAAGAGTCAATGGAGTGAGACGTGTCTCCACGTTGCTCCTGCTGATCCGTGAAGATCCTGGACGAAAAAGTGCATCTCCGATGTGCGTTCGTGCACTGGGAAACAAACGCGTGTGTTGGAAATACGTGCGCACGTTTGAGAATTTGGACTTCTGGACGGTGTGGGACCGTAGGCTGGCCGTCGGAAGATTGTAGCAAGCCCCGGAGGATACTGAAACAAAATGGCCGGCAGTAGGAAAAGAACAAAGGAAGACTTATTAAGCGGATACGTGTGTCCATACCGCTAGAAAAGCGCTTCCCAGAGTTGAGGAGTGCCCAAGCGGGATGTGTGCGCACGTCTGATAAGACAATGGACGTCTGAGGACGGCGAGGGATCGTAGGCTGGCCGTCGGAAGATTGCAGCAAGCCCTGCTTGAAACTGAAACAAAAGGCTGGCGGCAGGAAACGAAGAACAAAGGAAGACGGATAGGAGTGAATATGTGTGCAGAGCTGGCGGTTGGGAGTGTCCGGGCGCAACAAAGAAGCCGCCGATGCTGGCGTGAAGTAATAAGAGTGTGCTACTGCTGCGGTCCCTTATTATGTAGAGGCCTCGAATGATTGTGTGGATACGCGGATAAAGAGGAGCAAAGGCCAGGAGAGAGGAGGCGGAGAGAGCAGAAGAACAGCAGCGAGAACAGCGGCTATAAGCCTCCGGGGTTTGAGCAGCTGGAATAAAGTCACAGCGATTATAAAGGGGCCGACACCGCACCCTCAACTTCAACACGGCTATAAATGCTGATGTAACAAACCAGGCTTGATGCATGGTGTACGATTGAAGGGTTCTGCAGTAACGACTGCCAGGGTCGGACTGGGACAAGGAATAGTCCCGGTCATCCAAAAAAAAACTGGCACATCCCTCGCCTCGCAACCCTTGACCTCTGATGACATCACCGGAAAGGATGTCATTTGACCCCACCCCAAAGTGGCATCCTGGGAAGGGATGAAACACGACCTTTCACCCCTTGACAAAGCAGGAAGTGGCATCAAATAGCATTGTTACTAAGTACACTAAATTAGTGTGAATCCAAGCAGACGTCTAAGACCAAATGATATGTTATTGTATCGCAATTACGCTTAAGCTTTTTGTTATAGAACAAATATGCATACAATATCACCCAACCTGTGTTGGTACTCAAATTTATCGACCTAAGAAGGATGAAAGGCTTTTAAAAAAAATAAATATTTGGAAAAAAAGATTTTTTCCAATTTGTTTTCTTTCATTCTTCAAAACTGGCCCAGGCATGGCATGAAACCAGCCCCCACTATCCAGGGACGATTTTGGCCCGGCCACGGGCCGAGAGGCCAATCCGACACTGACGACTGCCTTCGGCACGCTAACAATGAGACGAGGCGCACACACACAGAACGGGCAGCACTTATTGCTGCAATGTATTTGGGCGAGCAGCAAGTCTGATGACTCATAACTTCCCTGAATAACACCGACGGACGTGACACATGAGCTCTGCCCTCAAGCCACATGAAAGGCTACAACTAGCACACGCTCAGTACGGTGCACCCTGCCTAGAAGTAGATAAGGGCGGACTCACAGAAACGGGCTTACAGAAACACTGAAGCAAGGGTCCCCAAGAAGTGCACAGTGCCAAACTAAGGAGAAAAGCGTAACAGTTGCCAGGCTACTTGATGGCGTAGAGCGCACTGGAAGAAAGGAAGCAAGGTGCTGGGTCTCTGTTGCCACATACATCTAGGTCACACATATTCGGGGAAAGTACCAGGCCACGTAGGGAACACGTGGGAAGAACTTATAATAGCCGGCCGAGTGGACCCCCGCTGGCGTATCTGAAGGCCTAATTGACCCAAGCTCATTGAATGTCAAGTGAACTAAACCCAACTGCGGCGAACTAGTGTACTAGGGTGTGCCAGGATAGCTTCCAAACCACCGAAAACAAAATGGGAAACAAGCGGTGGTGGAGGACTTTGCCAAAACACCCCAAACAATAGAGGACCAGTAAGAAAGACAGGAACCCGCAACCGAACAACGTGCCAGAGCGAAACCATCAGCAGATCCTAGACGCAACTGCAGACCTGAAGTCGGCCTGGGAAACCAAGCTGGAAGCAGCTATGGCTGATCTTAAAACATCATTGGATCTCAAAATTGGAGCGGTGCAAGAGGATCTGAACATTCTGAGACAAGATTTTAAGAAAGTAGCGGAACGCACGGGTTAACTGGAGAAGGTGACAAGCTAAAATACAGTGGCCTGCAAGTCGCACGCCTCGGAGATCCACATACGACGACAGCAAGTGGGCAATCTGGAAAGCAGAGCAGAGGAAGCCGAAGGGTGGGCCTGCAGAAATATACACATTGTTGGGCTTCTGGAAGGCGAGGAAGGCCCAAACCCCCACAGACTACATAGAGACCATGCTGCTGCAAGAAATACAGGGAGGAGCACTCACCCAGGGGTTCACGGTGGAGAGCGCGCATAGGTCCCACACGAGGAAACCACCACCAGGAGTTCCTCCGAGACCAATCATTGCTAAGATTTTGAATTATCGAGACAGGGAGAAGATCCTGGAATTTTTTCCGAAAAGGAGGCACAATACATAGGGTGGCAGCACCCATCACGGCGTATCCAGACTACACGCTCCTGGTGCAGAGGAAACAACTGAGGCTGCGAGATGCGAGTTACAAATACATGCTGATGTACCTAGCAAAGCTGAAGGTGCTCCACAACAATAGGGCCCTCTTTTTCATGACACCATAGGAAGCCACAGAATGGCTAGACGGCCAGAGCTGTCTGGATGGGACATACCTGCAGAAGGTGGACGAAACAGAAGTGAAGCAGTCTCTCCGGAAGCTGAGGTGCTGTATGACTTAAACAATGGGACTAGAATATAAGATAGAGCACACGGCAGTAGTAAAAGTATTCTGGGCCTAACATAAGAAAGATTTGCGCGCGCAGCATATTAAGCATAATGCAGGAACATAGTGGACCCACTTCCACACCCCAATAGTTTAGTTTAGATAGGTTGCCAGTAGTGTGGTAACTGCCCTGCTGAGTTCCTAGTACCAGCAAACCGAGCCGGGACTACATGCAGGATAGCCTGAGATCCAGGGATGGAGCCGGGCAACAGTTGGGGATGGGATGGGAAGGGGCGGGGGGGAGGAGGAGGGGAGTTGAGGGATTTGTTCCAGTTGGGGCCCGGGAGGGAGGGGGGTTGACAACTATTGGGGAGTTTGTAGTGAACATAGTTAGGGACCGAGCCACACAAAGGCATACATGAAGTGCAGGACAACGGGGGCAGAGATGGGACGGATATGGACGCAGATGGAGACCTTAGAATAGTAACCTGGAACGTCAGGGGACTCAATAGCTACCTGGAGAGGAACAAGGTCATGATGTATCTGAGGAGGCAAAAGATAGACATAGCTTTATTACAAGAAACCCACCTCACTAAAGAGAAACAGGAGGTGATACAAATGAAATGGAGGGGGGGGCAACGTATTCGTCTTATGCCAGGGGAGTGCTCACCTAGGTAGCGCCACATATACCCAGTCAGCTGCTGCAGACCACGGTGGAGCTGGATGGGAGGATGGTGGTGATGCTAGAGACTAGAGAGCTGAGCATAATTAACACATATGCCCCAAACCAAGACACAGTTGCCTATTTCAAGACACTATATAGTAAAATCAGCCCCCACCTGGGAGGTGCCGTCATGTTGGTTGGGGACTTTTAACTGCACGCTTAATCCTAAAATAGACAGATCGGATACAAAACTAGACAGACCTACTCCCGCAGATAAAACCCTGCAGGTCCTGCTGAGAGATTTTCAGCTGGAAGACCTATGGAGGCAGCAGCACCTGAACGATAGGCACTATTCACACTATGCAGCCCCACAAAAGCTATACACAAGACTGGACTACATATTCACCTCGCCGGTACTCATCGGGCAGATTGAGAGGTCAGAATATAAAGCGAGGATACTGTCAGACCACTCCTTTGGTCCCGACATGTCGTCACCAACCCCCTCAGAGCCAGGATCCCAATGTGGAGGCTCAGAGCCGAAGCACAGAGATAATGCGTTCCGGGAGGATGTAAGGAGGAGATAACCAAATTCTTCGAAAAGAACACTGTCAGTGTAGAGTCAGAGGGCACTTTTGGGGGGTGGGGGGCAGCCATATCCAAATCCAAAGGGCTTCAAGGGGCATAACACAAGAATTACAAGAGGCCGGAAAGAAAATAGAAGCAATTATGAAACGAAAGGACACCTCACAGGAGGACACAGACTATGGGCCGATTACAACAAGAATGTGGTGGGCCCTGGGAAAGACTATGTAACCTAAATTATAAAAAATACATAGAAAGACAACATGCAGGGGGGGACAAGCCGGCAAGACTACTAACGTGGCACTATAAGAACGAGACACCCAGATCTGCGATCAGAGAGATAAGGGGAAACAGGTGAAATATGGGACACAGGAGAGTGTAAAGGAGAGATTCCTAAAATTCTATCAACACTTATACGAGGATGCTGGGAAGTTGGCAAAGCAGGAGACGTTAGAGGATATTGGGCTACCTAAATTGGGCACAGAAGATGGAGAAAATCTAGATGCCCCTATTACGATAGAGGAACCGGAGACTGGTCAAACATCTGCTCACCAGTGAATTCTATAAAACATATAGGCAGGAAGTACTCCCCGCCCCACCTGCTACTTGCAATGCTAACTGGGGCCTTTAAGAAAGGGGAACTGCCAGAATCCCTGAGGGAGACAATCATTCCGCTCCTTAAACCCAATAAGCCAAGCACAGATTGTGGGTCGTATAGACCGCTATCCATGCTAAACTAGGATAGTAAAATTCTCACAGCAGGGCTGGCGAATAGACTTAAACGGGCAATAAACTCATACACCCCGACCAGACTGGATATGTCCCAAGTAGGAGTATATCCGATAACCATAGAAGGCTCCATCACATAACAGGCGGAAGGTGACCCATGTGAAATAGCAATAGTCTCATTAGACGTTGTGAAAGCCTTCGACTCTGTAAGATGGCCCTGGCTGATGGCGGCCTTGAAGGAATATGGGATGGGACCCGGGTATCTAAAGTGGGTGAAACTGGTGTATAGCTCCCCACTGGCCAGAGTTAAAACAGGAGCGATCATCTCAGACAAATGTCAGCTGAGCAGAGGCACTAGACAGGGATGCCCATGGTCCCCGATGCTGTACATCCTGTCATTAAAACCTCTAGCGCTCTATCTAATCCAACAATACGAAGAAATAGGGGTCCACACAAAGGGGGGACCGCACTTGATATCATTGTACGCAGACGATGTGCTACTGTATCTGCGGTACACGGAGGAAAACCTACTATATATTTTTGGAGGTGATGGAGTGTTACGTGACACTCTCCGGCATAGCGGTTAACCCCAAAAAAAATCATGCATGTTCCCCCTTGGTCAGATACAAAGGAGTCCCACAGGAAAAGTTACCAATCCTACGTTTAGATACCTGGGGATCAACTTATCACTCGATAGGAGACTAACACAAATATAACACCGAGATAGCGGTAGAAAACATCGAAGGCATGGGGTTCTGGGTGAAGTTCCCCCGAGCCATGGTGGGGAGGGCGGCTTTGCTGAAGATGGCGGTCTTGCCCACGCAACTACACTTCTTTGTAAACATCCCATACATGCTGCCCAGATGCTTTTTTACTAAACTTCAGAGTCTATGCAGGGGCTTATTCTGGCACACCACCAGAAACAGAATTTCCTTGTGGAAGTTAGAGCACGTATGACAGAGGGGGCATAAACCTGCGAGATGTACCACTTGGCCGGGCAACTACAATATGTCGCCAGGTGGCTGTCGGAGGACACAACGGCAGAATCTAGACTGCTAAGGGATGAACTACACCTGTATTTTTTGAAAGAACTGATTAGTTTACCCAAATCAGAACTAAAAGGGCGATCAAGATTGCTAGAACTAGGCTGGAAGAAATAGCACAAGGCATGCCGGGCTATGGGCAACCCATCCCCATGCTCCGCGCAGGCACCACTGGTGACGTTACGCGGGGTGGATGAGCAACTAAGAAAGGGGATTCGTAAACATTGGGAGCCGGTAGGCATAGCAACTCTGGGTGATACATGGCAAGAAGGGAAAGCAGTGGATTTTCAAACAATAGTTTATGAAACTGAGTTACACCAGGGGCAATACATCACTTATACAAGAGTGGTCAATCGGGTGAAGGGAACATGGTCCGAAATGGCGCTAACAGAACAACCAGACACGGCCATAGAAACTATATTCGATATCTCGTAAGGAGGGCATGAGGAATCCCGGATTTATGAACTAGTGATGTCTAGAGTGGCTAAGGAGGTGTCCCAGCTGAGATTAGATTGGGAGGAGGATGCGGGAATACACATGCAAGACGGGCTATGAGAAAGGGCAGAGATATCACAAAAAGGCATCCAGAAATGTGAATCTGCAACATATCCAGCTGTACATAACTCATAGGGCATACATGACCCCACGGAAGATAGCCAAATTCGGTGGCACAGAAGTTTAAACATGGGATGCAGGGATGATTCATATGTTTTGGGCATGCCCACAGGCGGGAAAATTCGGGGGGGGGGGGGGGGTGGGGGGGGTGGGGGCGTTTGAGTTAACCTACTTCTAACTGAGAAGGGAATCAAGCTAGATATAGAATCTGTGTGGGCATGCATGGTAGGGGGATTCACCAAACAACGCAACTTGAAACACGAGGGCAAACTCAAGGACCTAGCCTTCATCCTGGCCAAATGGAGAATTGCCATGAGCTGGAAAACAAGCCACAGACACAGAACAGAGGTACGGTGGCATGATCTCTTGAAATGGGCCGACGCCGAAACAGTAGCATGGTATGAGGCAGCCAGCAGAGGGGAGGAAAACGAAGTGGAACCTCTAATAGCATGGAGGCAACTGGTGGACACATTGTCAGGATCCATCCAAACCACCCCGAGCGAACATGATATGCCCGAGAGTAGTGAGGGGGGGGGGGGAAGGGGGGGATGGTTTCACAATAATTTAGATATGCAAATTGTATGCTACGAAACTTGAAAACGAAACTGTCGGGAGGGTTGGTGGTTATTTGTGTGTTGCAAAAACGAATAAAAATGGTTATAAAACAAAAAACTATTGTAAATGCCTTGTGACAGGCCATTAAATTGATATAAATTGATTATATTTCATTATTCCATTTGGAAGCGCATTTCCATCTAAAACAAGTAAAAAATATCTTTTACTGTCAATGTTTAGGATTCTATTGCAGGAGACCAATTCTTCACAAAAAAGCTTAATGCGACACAGCTGGCCATAATATGGCTCAGTTCACACAATGACCATCATGTGGACACATGTGCAGGATTAACAACTGTCACAACTTTAAAACAGAGCCTGTGGTTTTAACAAGCAAAATGTTTACCATCAGACACGACTAGGGAATGACACCAAGATTCACTGGTGAATAAATCCAGGAATATAGAAGAAGTTTAGTGACAACATGCATCATCCAAACACGTGCATTAGGTTCGATATTAAAATCATGTTGGATAAAGAAACACCCATCTTTTCATAAAGGTGATTAAGCAACCTATAAAGAAAGAACTTTAATCTTGCCAATCTGTGACAGACTTGACAGTACAAAATAGAGTCTTCTTTGAAATGTTAATGCGGTGAGATCATCATGGTCATATAGTGCCTTGCTGTGGGATTTATCAGCAGCTTTCGGAACCGTCCAGTAAATCAGAATCCTAAATCCATTTGAAACCAATTAGTCTGGTACTCTGGGTCCATTCAGTAAAAGCTAAGGCGAGACAACAGACATCCCTCTTGATTACAGCTGTGGCCTCAACACAAAAACGGTGTTCACCCATTTCAAAGCTTCCATTTAACTTGTATAAGTTTCCCATACATATAACACAAGGCAAATCTATTTTCTTGTAACCACACCGTGTTGGAACATGAACCCATGGGACCCGCCAACCTCAATCTTGGCAAAGCTGTGGGTGTTTGGAAGAACTGCGGAAAGAAAGAAGGCTGCCGAGGCAAGTAAAGCAACCACAACACAAAATCCCTGGAGATCAATAGGGACCGACACCAGGGGAACTGTTCACTCACACACAGCCACCCAGGTCATGATACAGCAGGACTTACCATGCAGAGGCAGACGGCTGAAGAAAAGGCAAGGGGGGTCCACAGGGGGTCCAGAGGCCAACCAAGGGAGTACAGAACAGACGTGGCATGGAATAATGGGGCATCCAGTTACCAGGAAACCACAGACTGTGGTAGAGCTCTGCTAACCATCTTGGATGCTGGAGAAGGCATCACGGCAGCCCAGCCCGCAAGAGGGCTGGAGAAGGGGGCGGGGACAACACACTGGGCCAGGAAAGAACAGTGGAAGTCAATAGGGATTGGTCCAACACAAGCCCTTCCTCTATAAAAGCTGACCCACGGAATACAATGTGTCACAACAACTTCCTTCATTTCCGGAGGAAGACACTACAGACAAGCGATCCCTATACCAGTGGGCCTATCCGGAGTGATGAGAAGAAAAAAGGACAGCAGAAACCTAAGCTAGCCACACACTAATCAAAAACTGTTTCTTTACCAGTTCATCTCAGCCTCAGAGTGTAGATAAGTATAATCTGCTTGTCATAAAATACTCAATAAAACCAGTTATTCAAGGTAGCTTGAGTCGGGTCTGCTCTATTCCCATAGACACACACAGGTCGAGGGATGAGTAAACAGTTGAGCGTGCTTTAGAAGCACCCAAGAGTCGCCACCTAAAAGATTCAATTTTGATTTCCCCAACCACCCAGATTGCTACTTCAAGCAACTAGATTAATAAAGCATTTACCTGGAGATTGAAGAAATGCCCACTTGCTACAGAGGGCAGAAAACAGCAGTCAATGCATCTTGATGCAGAAACCTAAAGAAAATTTAAAACTTGTCGGTGACCCTTCCAGTGCAATTCAAGTACACAACTATTTAACTACCGCCCAATGTGAACTAAGCCCTCTGCACCACCCAATTATTTGATGGGTGGCATCTGGTAAAATAAATTTACAAAAATTTTAAAAAAAGGGTATACTGGGGTGTAAATGATTTTTTCAGTTTGAGCGTCCTACTTGTAGCACTCTGGTATGCATGTGCTAGTTTGGATATATCTCTAATCTGGCTGCAAAGCAACAGAGTGCTATAACAGAATGACAGAATATGGAGGATACTCTAGGGGACAATGATCGGCCCAAAAAAAACACAGCTAGTGTTTTTCATCGGGAGCCCATCCAATAAGACTAAAAAAAAAAACCCCTTCCCCCAAAAAGGTAACTAGCACCAAAGTCATGCGACTGTTCTCATGTAACAAAAAGGACATTGGATTCCAGTCTGTCAAAGGCTTAATTTAAACTTAAGGAGACCTACAGGCATAGCCTATATCCACAGGATAAAAGGGATTGCAAACCGCACGATTCCACTTGCCGACAAGGAAACAGAAAGCTTAAAGACACCTTCCATAAAATGAGCCATTTAAGAGTAGTCAAAATAACACTGAAAGGGGATTCCAAGATAGCCGCCAGGTGAAGAGCACCGGAACAATGCTCTCCTGACCCTCTGGGCCTCCACTGAGTGCTCAGTACTTTATAGCCCTCCCCAGGCGACAGAGTCGAGAAGTGGAGAAGCCCATGCAGGCAGGGGTTAACATCCCCGGTCCCCCAAATGGAAAAGCCACCCCCAGGAGTTGCAGCCTCCAATGGACCCCAGGAGGCGCATCGCCAGCGCTGGAGGAGAGGAATAGAGGGGAGCAAGGAGATAGACCTGGCGGCAGCACCCGCTGCAGGAAGTGAAAGGGTGCAGCTGCCGATACTCCGGCTAACAGGCAGAAGAGCGCCTCAGTGCTTGGCAGACCTGCGCAAAAGGAAGGGAAGACGAAGACGAAGAGCGGCAGTAAGAAGCAGGCGTAGCAGCCCAGCAAGGTGGCGGAATAGAGGCCCCTGCCAGGAGGAAAAGACACGTAGGAGAAAGCACCCGTGACTCTAGGAGGACCGCTAGAGCAGACAGCAGTAAGGAGAGCGAAGGAGGAGGAGGAGCTGCTACCCACATCAGTGAGCTGAGCGGCAGAGGGCCAGTGGACACGGCAATGAAGGTGAAGACTGGCGTGGGGGGGGGGGGGGGGGGGAGATCTCGACCGGGCTGGTGGAGATATAGGGGGTGATCCTAAACCAAGGGTCCAACCCAGACCACAATGGAGGAGGGGAGTAGGGCCCACTCAGGAAAATAAGTAACTGATTTAGGACTCCAGGGGGTGCGGGGAGGGTGGTCTGGGGAGGTTCCCATAGGAGAACAAGGATTTGACTCCCATCCGCAGCAGGGGATTGGAGAGGCCTGTTCGGGATTACACAGAGGTGGTACTCCATGCAGGGGTCTAGCAGGAGGAAAAGGCATACCCTAGCAGCCCGGGCAAGGGGGAGAGAGCCAGAGGAAGAGGCATTGATACCACCCCTAGAATGGAAGAGGTGGTTCTCTCTCATAATCAAGTGGAAGGCCATGTGGAGACAATAAAAAAAGTTACCCCTGCACGGGACCTGAGGAGAGAGGATCAGGGAGAGCAAAGAGAGAGCGCATCTCCGGAGGGAGAGACGTATGTGAGAGACAAAGTCCAAGACCAGGGGGAAGGACCAGCCCTTGCCCCCAAAGGGCCCAAGAAAGCCTATGGAAAGCAACCTTCAGAAACTGTGGGGGGTGGGAGGAGAGAAACATAACAGACCAGGAACAAAGGGATCAGGGGGGATTCCCAGGAGAAGGAAGAGCCAGAACAAGTAACACACTCAATCCTTAAGCAATACTTCAGAGTTTAGAGATAAGATCACAGAAACAGTGCAAAAGCAGAGGACTATAATGAGGAAAGACCTAGCCTCCGCACTTCAAGAAATCAAACAAGATGTGAATAAGATGGAATAAAGGTTGGAGACAAACAAGAGCTATTCAAGAGCCGACGGAAGACTAAGAAGATTGAGACCTGGGTAGAACAAATGGCAGTAGCAACCCATAACTTACTGCAGACTGAGGACTGGGAGAATAAATCTAGGCGATGGAACATCCAGGTCAAAAATATACTACTAGACTCGCAAGAGAAGCTTGAAGTAATAATAGATAGGATCCATAGTCGGGCCCTGTAGATCCAATGTCTTTCCCCCAAAACAAGAGCTTAGGATAACAAATAATGGTGTTTTATCACATTATAGAAAAGGTAAACAGGTTATCCATTATCCTTCTCAGGAGTCACCAAGGTTTTGTTAAGACTGTCTTTTTACATTCTGTAAAAAAACTTGAGAAATGACCTACGTAGATTGGAATCAATTTCAGAAATTGTTACAGGATAGCACTAATAATCCACCCTGGAAAAGGTACTTCACCTACTAGCTATCAGAGACTTGGTGTTTCGGTGGCCTGCCTGAGGCAACAAGTGACCACTTTCCTACAAAACAGGAGACGTTTCCCATAACAAAGAACCTCTGTCAGAGTCGCTGTCATTTTCACCATCTCCTGCAAGGCAAAACCAGCGCCTTGCTAAAGTTTGACTTGGAATACATCAAGTGTATCATTGGTCACACCACTATATCCAGAATCCTACAATGACAGTTTCCATCATTCTCCAGTCACTGAATTGTGGCTTTAATTAGCTGGGCAGGCAACCTATCCAATGTTTTCAGACAAAAGTGTTATCACAACTTGAAAGCCAGATTCATAGTCAGCAAGTCAAAGGACCCACCTATAATGTCAAACAAATTCTTAATACAATATTTAATGCCAAGTCATACCTCTGGATTTCAGCTGCACAACCTCGTTTCTAGTCAGACAACAAACCAAACCCAATTGTACATGTCTGACGAATTTCAACTCTACCCACATTCTTCTCAGCCCTTCGCAGCGAGCTGGTGCTGAACCTTTAAAGACTACACACAAAAAAGCTTCACATTTATCACTGGTCCTTGGTGATAAAGGGCTGACAGAAGCACGGCTGCAAACATCACCTACTGCACTGCAAAGCTCCTGCCAATCACTGGAGCAGCGCTGCGAGACCCACTTACAGCGCTACTCTGCTGTTCGCAAGTGCTGCGCAAAAGAGACAGCCACATATTGCACCGCACAGACACGTTGCTTCTTAAATACGCAACCCAGATTTGTCACAAGTAAAAAGAACCCTAGTGCGCCCCACACAAACAAGATGACGCGCCGTTAATAACATCAAAAGAGTCTACGGACAGTGTTTTGAGGAAGGATGCATTGAGAAAATGTATTAAAAACATAGCAATCGCCAATAGAATGCAGGCTTACCTGCCAGATAGTAACATTTCTGGACATTACGTAGCTGCGCCATTCGTTTTGACACGGGAGCCTACATGGTTTTGCCTCGGGAGCCTACATGGTTTTGCCTCGTATTTGGGTGCCGTCTCCTCTCCTCTTTCTGCCTGAACAATTTCAGAACTGCACACTCCATTTCCATGGTAATGTGCAGTTTAACCTGAAATGTATATTTTACCTTCTCTACAGTGTTTAGTTAAGTAAGGAAAACAGTTATTTGAAAGCCAATTATCTTTTGTAATAAACGCACAGGACAAAACATAATATGCGCTCTGGCTTTATACTCTGCCTTCGGGCCCATACCTCCTGGTACGGCCCTCAAACTAGATCTAATAAACTAAAATTAAAAAAGGGGCTCATACCATCTTTATTGTAAACCCCAATATATCAGGCCAGCCTAAAATGTGCACCACCCCTACATATCATGTACATAGATTTCACTAGGGCCTTTGATACCATAGAGATAAATTGTGGGAAAAGTTGAAAGATTGATATGCCTGCCCATTTATTATATGCATGTCAATTACTACATCAAGTAACTATGATACAGGTGAGACTGAGTGGCTCAGGAGATCTGACTGCCCCAATTGAAACAGAGAGGAGTGAGAGAGCACCCCCCGCCCCCATCTTCGTTCTAATTTAATCTATTCATGACCTATTTAGATTAGCACCTCGATGGTGGGACACCTGCATTCCCAAGATGGGAAGTGCAAGAATGACATCTTGCCCATGCAGATGATCTTGCTATTCTTGATACTACATATGTAGGTTTGAAAAAGAGTGCAGAAAAAATAATAAAGTATGCAACAAGAAATGATCTACACATCCATTTTGAAAAAACGAAGATACATTTTGGGCACACAAAAGGTAATTAAAAAAAAAGGCATGGCTGTCAGTGAAGAATGGACAGAAAAGGTGGAAGCTTATAAATATCTGGGATATGAAGTAGGGGTGAAACAGAATGAGCAGGATTGCCAAACCAATAGCCCTAATGACGATACTAAAAATATTTATCTTCAAATAATTTGGGATATAGCTTGATAGGTGTAGCAACGATATACCGTCAAAAACTGGTGGCTTTGGCTGCATACGCAATGAAATGTACTTGAATTAAGTTAAGTGGGCTGATGGTTTAGAAGGGCTGAAATGGCGTAGAATATTGGGATTAGCACTGGCTACGCCTAAACAAGCAATTTGCATTGAGCTTGGATCAACTTCATTGAGTACCCAGATAAAAATGAAAAGGGGAATGACGTTTTTGAATATAATGTATGCAGTCTAAGAACATTCCATTGTCAATAAGAAGGGAAATTTTAGATGGAAAATGCAAGATCCTGGCCGATTTCAAGACAAAGAACAAAGAATACTTCAAGGAGGTAGCTTGGACTCCTACTTGGACTAATGGCCCTGGAGCATCAAGAGCTTCCTTGAAAAAAAACACCATTGCCTGGGATTGGGCACGCAACCATGATCATGTAGGTCAACTAAAACCGCTGCAGGACTATTCCACGTTGCATTTCAGATATAGGAGTCCTCAAAAATATATCAATTTCCGAATCAGAAATATTGAAGAGTGTTTATTGCTGATACAAATGATTTAAAATTACCGGTATTGGCTGATACAGGTAGCTAGCAGAAAATTGATAAAGAAAAATAAACGGCATGTAGGATGCGTGGAAAACCAAATGAAATAAGACACGTGCTAAGAGGATGTCAGGCGATGAACAAACACTAATTCAGATGGTACAAATACTGGGCAGATGGTTGATGAAATTTCAGAAGACCTATTTTGGTTAAATGGAATGTGAGGACGTAGTTTAAGAAAAGCCTTTGCTCTCATTCGCGTATGGTATGTTTTTGAGAAAGAGGTTTTAGGTAAGGATGAATAATGTATGGGGGAAAAAGTTATACTTTGTACGAAGAGTAAGTTTGTATTGTAACTTGATATTGGAATTTTTATGACAAGTGAAATATTGCATTACATGAATATGTAAACATTTGTGAAAAGTTTAATGAACTAAAGACAATAAAAAAATGCTTAAATATAAGCTAGATAGCAGCACAGCCAAAAACAAACAGCAGTAAGCCAAGCCCACAGTGAAAGGATAGAGTAGGGTTGTATACCTGCCTCTGGTGTATAGTCTTATTAAGGAGCATGCAGCCCGGGCTGACGGACAGTACCACATTCCCCACAACCAACCACACAGCACTACCATCTCCCGGTAGCTAAGGGGATTTGTGGAGTGGATCTGTAGGCCCAGATGCCGATCATCATTGGACTGCGCAAAGTCCAGACTTTCTTTTCTGTGCCACGGTTCAACAGGGAGTTTGATAAAGATTGTACCCCAGCTGAAGTGCCAAAATGAGCAGATTGCAGGACAAATACTGCCTCCTCCAACCCCACTGCCCAGTCACCTACAGATGCTGCACCCAGGCAAGATAGAAGGAAACACAAGTGGGGCGACTGCCACAAAATGGAGGAAAGGAGCAACGCTTCCCTTTGCCTTGTAACAGAAGAGGTGGTAGTGGCGGACAGGAAGGGAAGAAGCTTCCCCCCCGCCCCATTTACAAGAGAATCAGGTTAGTGGTAGACGGAGCACTTTGTGAGATATTAAAAAGCAGAACAGCATACTCTGGGGAAGCGTGTGCACCAGTGGGGCTTGCCATTCCTAGTAATGATACATTGACCATTTTCCCGGGTGAATGCACAGATTTGATTTATTTCTTATAAAGTGCAATGGACCATAGTGTGTAACATTAAACAAACACTCAATTCAACAATAAATAAAAAGAGCAGACAAAACAAAAAGAATCAGACAGAAGGCAAAAAAGAAAAAAGAAAAAAACAAAAAAAAAAGGAGTTTCATGACAACAATTCCCACGAGTACACCAAATTAGGCGTTTTGGCTAACTCAAGCATTGTTCAGGTTCAAAGTATAGACTCAGAAACAAAGGTAAATTACTTTGGCTGCACCCTACAACACAATCGGTGTTGTTCTTGGAGTACCAATGGTTAATCTGCACCCTTTGCAGAAACCTTATGTCCTGTGTTCCAATACAATTTTGGCCCACTGTGATGCAGCCACGCCAAGACTTTGTTCCCGAGAGCCTCTCTTGGCTCAGGACCACGCAGTTTCTCCACATTAGTAATACTAATATTTCATGGGTCCATAGAAACACCCCTTAAGTTTGTATCCTTAACATTTGGCATAAGGGATTTTCTAATGCGAATAGCCATTGGTGGTGTAACACCCAAGACAGAATATGGAACAACCACCAAGCCAACAGATGGAGCGGTGGGTAACACCATAAAGATGTTCCACCACAGGACTAGTTTAAAAAAGTGTCACCAGGAGATTAGCGATTTTTATCCTAAATCATTGTCAGCCACTAGAAACGGGACACTCTGGTGTAGTACCAGGCTGCACAAAAACAGGTCATTCTCGATGGGACACATTTTCTCCCAATCAAGGGGGCTTAGGAGAAATCTCAAATACAGGATTAGGCGTCACTTTTGTGATGTTCAAGAGCACTATAATGGAGTGCTAAAGGGAGGGAAGAAAGAACCCAAACATGGAACAAGAAGACTGGTAACCCACTCTGAATTCCAGTAAGTGGGGTGGTTACACCAATCTGCAAGTCACTGAAACAATCAAAGGGCCTCCCCTCCATCAAGCAGCCAAGAAAGGCAACAAAAAAACTAAAATGTAAAAGGGGAGCGAAGACATACTTTGAACACTTATGTCCAAATTGAAATCCAAAAACTTCCAACAGTCAGTGAATCAATGGAAGATCTGGATTCAGAAATGGACCATACAAATGTAATATAGCAAAAGATGACATTGACTCCAGAGCAGCGCATCTGTAAAGAAAAGATTGTGATTGTATGGAATTCCTATTGCCCAACTACTACAACAAGTTCTGTGTTTTCAGGGACAATAATATTTCATAAACACTCCCATGGGCAAGAAGGCAGGGTAGGTTTCCTGTACTATCAAAATTATTGTATACCTAGCATCATCATGGTGTGCATTGATCACTTGTCTGTATGGCTACAGAGAGTTCACATTTTATTGGGTGAAGTCTATTTCCACAGTGGGTGGGATTGTCAAGGTCACCACCTGTCGAAATAGCAATTGGTCATCATTTGATTTTGAAACTAAGGTCCTGCTGCAATTGTCCATTAAAATGCACTTGACTGAAATCCAATCATTATATAGCAACAGCATGAAAAGGACTGTTTTCAAACTAGGAACAAGGGTAACGCTCGTCAAGATATAGGACTTTTAGTGGAGTCCATTTTATTTTTATAGAGGAAACACTATGAGCGCGATATAAATAAAATCAATACCGGAAGTAGCGGCTTTAGTTCAGCCAACAAATTAGGTATAATGAAACTAGGTTTGCACTGGTACCTCCTGTGTCCGTTTTGAAGCCTGCCATGGTCACATTATGAGTGACAAATAAGCTGTATAGTAGGAGTATAATTAATTTGCTTTCTCACCTTTGACCTGAGACGATGAGCCCTGCAGCACCCACCAGATGGAAGACAGGCAGACTGTGCTGGGACCAATAAACTGCCATCCCATATGGATAGGGTCCATCCAATCAGCTGCGCCGGTCTTACTTTATGTATTTGCGTCCAGTACTCCAGATAGGATTTGAGAGTAAAAATGAATTTCCTCCTTCACAAGAAAGTAAAGTGTCCAACAACTATCCAATTTGTGCAATTAAAACTTTGTTCAAAAACTTAAGTGACAAAAACAGTTGCATTTCAATGTGGTTTGATACTATTTATTGCACCTACAGATGCCAGCTGGTTACATCAGGTGATTAATAAATCAAGTCCCTCACTCTGCCAGCAGCACTTCTCTGCCTCTAGGGCCTACTGTTTTTTGCCTGGCACTACCTGCTTGACAGCCACTCCATGTTTTTGCTCCATCTCTCCTTCCTTTTGCTACTCTCTCACTTTGATGCTCTGACTCATGCATAAGTGTTGCAATGCCACTTTTTGCGGTCTGTTTCGCTGTCACTCTGGATCTCCCAACTCTGCATTCTAGTGTTGCTTTTTCCCCGCCTATATCTCGCTCGATCAGTTAATATAACTCCTCTTCCTCTCTCGTGTCATTACTCTGGCTTTGGTTGCTACTCCTTTTGATTATCTTGCTTGCACTGTCCCTTATGTTATTGGTCTACCTATCTCTAGTCTTGCTTTTCCATTTCCATCTTTCCCCACCTGCTGTTGACGCGTTTCATTTTACTGTCCCCAAATGTCTTACTCTGCTTCTATCCCTCAATCCCATTGTGTGTTTGTACTTTTATTAACTGTTTCCTGTCTCACTTTCTTTGTTGCCCTATCATGTAGCTCATTACTCCCTCTTCCTGTTGCTCGAATTCCTGATTAGGATTGTCCAGTATGTTTTCTGTCCCTTTGCCCCTCCTCCCCCCAACTTTGTTCTTCTCTATTGCTTAGGTTCAGAGTTGCTCTTCCTCTCTCGTTTGTCTTTTTTTTTTTAACCAACTTTACTTACATTTTTTACTGAAACAATAACTGGGCAATGGTTACAACTTGCATTATGAACATCACTACCCTTGTAACACCCATATTCCTCATCTTTAAGCCTTTGTATTATCCTCCAGTGATTGTCTTCTTGAACTTACCCTGGTCATATTTTCTTTGGGTTACCCCCTTACCACCCCACCCAGCCCCACCCTTGTTATTTTCACCAAAAAAAAAAAACCTCTTGGTTCGTAACCAGATCGGTCCGTGAGCCAAGTTATCTGCTGTAGTCCCATCTGTCTCTTATCTTATGTGAATGTTTCTGAGGATCCGTGGTTTGAAATAGTGAGCCTCTCTTTTTCCCCCCATAGTCCTGGGGGGGTTCCCATATAGCCAAGAATTTCAAATAGCTCCTTGCCTTTGTGGCGCAGATGTTTTCCATTGCCATGACTCCCCACACTTTAACCCACCACCACGGTGCTGGGTGGCCCGTCACTGTCTTCCACCGTTGGGCCACTGTCATTCTTGCTGCTGTCAAAGGTGGGTTAGGAGAGCCGCTCTGTTCCCTGAGGCTGCATATTTCCCTTCCGCTACTGCACCTAGCAGAATTACTTTTGGCGACTATGGTAGGTCAGTGCCCGTTATGTCTCTGATGTGGCCCAGGATTTCTTTCCAATACACTTTCATCTTTGGGCATGACCAACACATGGGAAACATGTCTCCACTTTCCCCACACTGTCACCAACATTCCGGGGGATACGTGGGGATCATTTTGTGTAGCCTATTCGGGGGCATGTACCAGCAATAACAGAGTTTGTATGCAGATTCTTTGATTGCTGTGGATTTGGATAGCTTAGGTGCCCTCCTCCAAATTTGACTCCATTCTTCCTGCGTGATCTCTTCCCCATGTCCCGCTCCCAGTCCTTCATGTATTGGAGGGTATCTTCTACATGCGCCCTGTCTAGGATTTAAATAGTCTGGTTATCCCCTTTGTGGGTATCCCCTCCCGTATTGTTAATTCAAGGCCCACTGGAGGTCTTAGCCCTGCCTTTTAAACCGCTGGATGTGAGATCCAATGGCGCAGTTGCATATATTTGAATCTGTGGTTTTCGCTAATACCACATCTTTGCAGTCTTCGAATGATAATGGGGCCCCATCCTGGTAGACATCTTGTAAAGACAGTGTGGCTGCATCATTCCATCGTACCCAGAATGTTTTATGGAGACCGGGTGAGAACTATGTACTATGGGGGATAGCGGACCCGGACCTTGCTGCGTCGGGAGTGCTCTATCCCAGCTATGTAGAGTCGTCTTTGTTGCCTCCGGTAGGGTGCCCCCCCCTTTTCTCGGGCGCTTGGTTTTAGGAATTGTAGCATTTTTAGTGGGATGTCTGTCACCGTTTGTTCTATTTTTACCCATCCCGAAAGAGGATCCTATCCTGGCCCGCCCATTTCAACATTGGTGTCAGTTGGGCAGCTAGTATATACCTCCCTACGTCTGGAACTCCCAGCCCTCCAAGAAGCATTGGTCGCATAAGGATCTTTCTTTGAATCCTCGGTTTCTTCCCCAAATGAATTTGAACACTGCCCTCTAAAGTTCTTTAATTAGCTTTGGGGGTATCTCCACCGGGAAGAGAAAGTACTACATACATTAACCTGGGAAGCAAGGTCATTTGTGTCGCCGCTATTCTTGCAAACCATGATAGTTCCTGAACATCCCATCTTTGCAAGTCCTCCTGTAGGCTCTTCCATAGGGGTGTGATGTTGGCCTTGAATACGTTCTTTACTCCTCTTGAATCCCTAGATACTCAAGGGACCGCTTTTCCCACTTTAGGGGGAAGCGTTCCTCCATGAGAGCCATGTCCTCCTTTTTCCGTGATGTTCAATGCTTTGGATTTTGAGTAGTTTATTGTAAATCCTGATGTCTTTGCGAACCTTTGTCGTTCGTTGATAATTCTGGGTAGTGCGTGCAGTATCTCCCATGTAGATCATGACATCTGCATAGAGCGCCATCTTATTTTGGGAGTCCCAGCTACATACTCCTTAGTACCTGTTTCTCAAGCCATCTGGGCCCGGTGCCTTCCCTCTGGGTAAGGCTGCTATCGCATCGCTCACCTCTTACGCTGTGATTTCTTCTAACATTGTTCTGTGTTGTTCCGTGATCTGTGGCAATTGTATTGCAGACATATAGGATGTCTGTTCTGCTATGTTTAGGTCGTCAGTCTGCAGGTTCTTGTGAAATATGGACCATCGTTTCCAATTTCTCCACATCCCCTGTTTGCAATTCCCCCCTGCTATTTCTGAGCCGGGTAATGTTGCGTGCCTTCCGTTTACACAGTTTAGCTGCTAGAAATTGGTTTGCCTTCCCGCCGTGTATGTAGTACGATTGTAGTGCTTGCGCAGTTCTATCTGCAGTGTGATTTTCTAATTTGGCTCTAGCCTTCTTGAGTTCCCGCCAGGTTCTGGGCGTCTGACGAGACTTGGGCTTTTTCTCTGTAATATTGCGTTCCCAGCGTCCCACATCACCCTCGAGTCGACTTCACCGTTATTTTCCCAGAAATAATTTGTTGACACCGTCCATGTGTGCCCCGAGTGCGATATCCCTCAAGATTGTTTCATTTAGCCTCCATTGTGGTCGGGGTCTGTTGGTTCCCTCCAGTTCTATGTGGATCGAAATTGGGGCATGATCGGAGAGGTATTGGACTCCTATTTCTATCTTCTTGACGTAGGGGATTAATGTGGAGGAGACTAGTATCATGTCTATTCTAGAATATCCCCTATGTAAAGCTGAGTAGTGTGTGTATTCTCGGTTCAGCCCTTGAAAAAACCGCCACGTTTCCACCACCACTCCCAAATCTCCAAAAGATTTTTCGCAGGGCCGGTCTGTTCCTCTGATCCGCTGCAGTCGGGGGGGGGGGTTTATTTAATACTTGGTCCATCACACAGTTGAAGTCCCCTCCTATAATCACCCGGCCCTCACACCACCCTCCCACCTTCTGAAGCAATTTGGGGATGTACTGGTCTTGTTTTTCGTTGGGGGACATAGACGGCTATAATTGTGTATATTTGGCCTTTAATTGTGCCCTTTATTCCCACGTATCTACCATCCTCATCCTATCATTTGTTGTTTATGGAAGCCCAGGTCCCTGCTGCATAGTATTGCCACCCCTTTTGTTTTTGTCCCACTGTCGGTCTAGAAAAATGGACACCTCTCACGATTGACGGCAAGCTTATTTTGGTGGCCGAAGGCCAACTGTCTCATGTACATAACGATAGAAATACAGGTGTCCGAGTTTGACCAACGAGCGGCCATTTTGATGTAACAAGGATCGCCATTTTGTTCTCTAACGATTGCTCATTGCTTTCTGTTCAAACTGCTTCGCAGCACATTTTTGCTTACTCTGCTCGACTGTTAACATTGTCTGAACATGAAAGGACAAGGCCGCGAGGCTAATAAGGAGTTTGTTGAAACACAACGTAGGCAGCTCCGGAGAGGAATGCCCCGCTCCCTCCCGAATGTAGCCTTGAAGGAGAGCCACAGGGCATTTAATCATTTCACAGCATTTAATCATTTCACAGCTGCCAGTCTCGTAATATGGTAGAATATGTTAGAATAAAGCAGCTAAAGGCTTGAATTATGCTCTTCTTACGGCCCCCCTTTTCCGAGCCCTGTATAGCGTGTCGGCTCCCAGGCCACAAATAGCACCTCAAAGATAGCAAGGTCTGGAATGTGACTCTTCCCCGTATGTAGCTCGCTTACAAGAACAGAAGCACTGTGTTCTGTTCAACAAAGAAAAGAGGTCTCTACACTTGCATGGTTGCATATTGTTGCTAGAATAGATATTTGAAGGTGTCATACTCGTTGAAATTGTCCATTATCAAACCGAGTTCAAAGAAACCCAATAAAGGGTGATGTTAAACATGTCACAGCTGATTGTATGATATGCATTTTGTATATATGTAACTGATGTACGTAATTCAGTCTAGAGATACACGTCGCGGGGCGCGAGACCGAGTTGGCCAACAGACTATTTGCTTTGCAATAAACCCTAGCTTTAGGAATACAACCTCATGTCTGGCGTATCTATCGTGTGTGGTGACTTGCCTTGTTTCCATAACGCGAGGGACCCCTAGGGGCCCCTTTCACCATTAGAGGCAAAATATCGGAGGGCATTTTCTGCTTCGCATCCTTTTTTCATCTTTCTGAAGGAGGTGCGTCTCCTGTAGGATTGCCAGCGTCGCATGCATCGCCTCCAATCTACCCAGAATCGCCCTTCTTTTAGCTGGGGAGTTCAGCCCCTGTACATTAATTGGAGACAATGTTCACTTCCACCATTGTACCCTGGGTTTGTGTTAACTACAGTTCTCGCCCCTCGCTCCGTTCGATGTGACTTTCGTCGGTCTGGTTTTGTTTCCGTTTTACCCCCTTAAGGTATTGGCTCTACTATCTTCGTGGTTTTTTGGTACTTCACTCTCCCTTCCCAAACGGGTGTGTCCATCTGTATTGAATTTGCTGTGTTTGGTGCGCTTTCTTGACTGGCTGCATTAGCCTTCTTTCTTGGAGAGTGACCAGCGCCAGGTCTTGATATAGCTGTATGCGGGTGCCGTTAATCATAGGGTCACTGTATGTTCTAGCTGCTCATAGTATGTTTTCTTCCAGACAATATGATGACATTGCTATCAGGACATCCCTAGGTCTCGACCCTGGCTGGTTTCGTTTTGGGCCCACTCGATGTATTCTGTGGAATCCAATCACCTCAGGTTGTGTGTCGTTTAGCAGGTTGCTGAAGCGAAGTTGCATGGTGATTTTTAAATCCTTATCCAGCACCGATTCAACCAGACCTTTGAACCGAATATTGGATCTTCTTGAGCGATTTTCAAGATCCTCCGTCTGGAGTTCCAGATTGTTCGTTGCGTTCACTAGCTGATCCAGCAGCACACTGTCGATTGGTTTCCTCCGCAATGTTCGAGAGCCCACTTTCAACTATGTCCACTCTTTCTCCTATTTCTGCCATTTCTTTGTTGACCTCCTCTAGGGAGGATTTCAGTTCCTCCTTCAGTTGATCCATTTGGCTGTGGAAAGCTTGTGTCAATCTGGCCTCCATTCCCTTTAAGCAATTCAAGAGGAGTTCTTTATCTGAAGCCACTGTGCTTGGAGGAAGGTCTTCTGTTCCGGTGGTCAGAATCGGAAAGGGGGGGGGGGTGATTTGACGTGTGTTCAGTGTCTCTATTTGCCCTTCCTGAGCTCTTGCTGGGGTTCTTGCTCTTGATGGGCCAGATTTAGATTTATCTGGGTCGCTCCAGCCACTGTCGGCTAGCGTTCTGTGGCGTAAAGTGTATGCCGCTGTTGTCGCCAACCTACATTTGGTTTGGGTGATCCGGCAGTTGAATGCCTGTTGTGGTTTCCGGGTCTGGTCCACTATTTTGGGGTGGTTTTCTTTTCTTCTCGGGTCGGTTTGGGATGTAGGGCTTTGTGTGCCTCTGAGTTGGAACTGGGTGTCTGGCGGCAGGTTGTTGTCCAGTCTTGGGAGACCCCTTCAAACAACTCGAATGCTCTAGGAATCGGAGGCTCTCCTAACTGGCTCTATGCTCCCGAGCCTATGCTTTGACCTTGTGGTGTGGGGGGGGGGTAGGGACACCCCAGAGGTATACCCCACCTCCGGTCACCTCTCTACTGGGTGTGTCCAGATGCCTTCGAGAGCCCCAGTTTTCAAGATGCGGGGGGGGGGGGAATATCCCCCCTAGTGTCTGCTAGTGTCCCCGGGTCAGCGTTCCTTTCGTTGGAGGCGCCCTGTTGATTGTCTCAGGCCTGTGCTGTTTCTGGATTTCTCAAAGGGCTCCCTGTGTAGGGCACCTGCTGCCTCCCCTATCTCCCCCCAACCGTCTTTATTGCCTACTCTGTCCTGCTCCGTGAGCGGGGGGTCAGCTGTTGCCGTGTCTCTGCGCTTTGCCAGATTCCGGCAGGGTCAGTCCCAGTTCCTATCTCCAACGGAGGTCGTCTGTCCGTCAGGGGCACTCCTTGGGGCCGCGGTGCAAACCTCTTCTCGCCTCTCCTTTTCCTCAGGCAGTCTCAGCTTCGCGTTCCACCCACAGTGTGCGCCTCTGCCTCTGCCGTCGCTGGGGACCCTTCCTCCTTCCGACACTCCACCTCACTGCATAGGTGTATCGTCCTCGATGGTGCTCTGGCTCTCCGCTTCCAGGACGCTTCCAGGTCTAAGTTTGTTCCCCAGGCCTGTTGCGCTGCTCCCTCCGGCTAGTGAGATGGCCCGACCCTGGGCCGTCCCCTTCGCTGCCGGGCTCCTTCTTTAGTTCCTGGGATCCACACCAACTGTTTTTGCCGTGTTGTGCAGAAGTGGCACCCTGCGACTGTGTCGTGCTACGCCTGGGACCTCCGCTCTTCCACCTCGCGGCCTCCAGCAGGGCATGACCTCACTCTCCTTCAGATACACGCCAGGTTTCCACAAGGGGCCCTTCCGTAAATCGGAGGTTTCGGTCATCCAGGAAATATCAGGTACCTGTAATACGGAGCTTGGTGTGTCTTCAAACCGCTTGATTCCTCCAGCATCGGTTCCCAGCTCGTCAAGGGGGTCCCGGATTGCTGCGGTGCTACGTCTTCCTGCCTCTTCTACTTCTCGGCCAGTTCACCTTCGGTCTTCTCCCTCGGCGCTTGTCCCTACCGCATCTGACCGTCTCTGATAGACTCCCTCTCCCCCCCCCCCCCCCCCCCCCGACACTCCGCCTCGCTTGCTGCAGCCACAGGTACCTTGTTCACGGCCGGCGCTGGTGTCCCGGCCCTCTGTTGCCTGGTACACGCAAGTTCCTCCTGGCCTTTCATGCTGCTCCGATGGGCGGGAGGTCCTCAAGCACGGGCTGTCCTCTTTCCCAGAGGCCGAGTTCTACCGTTGGGGTCTGGGACCCGCGCCGACCGCTGTTGCCGTGTCCTGGAGGGGCTGGGACGGTACCTCCGGACTGCGTATTGCTAATTGTTGGCCGTTTCTGCTCCGGGGCTCCGCGCCTCCAGCAGGGTAGGTCCACCCCCTCTGTAAAGTGCGTGCTTGGTTTCTACGGGGACCCAGGGTTCTGCTATGCGCAGGACGACTCCATCAGTCCCCAAACCTCAGGTATGCTTGATCCGGATCTTAACGTGCTTTCGGACAGCTTGTTTTCACGTGGCTGCAAGCTTGTAAGAGCCGCGACTTTCCTTTTTTATTGTTGCCTGCACAGAGGACCCGAGGTGCACGTCCTCACGGTCTGGCGGCCATCTTGGAATCTCCCCCGTTTGTCTTTTAACATGGCACCAGTTAATATCGAAAAAGCTGATAATGCATTTAATTAAATTTTACAAAAAAAGAAAATAAAAACAGCTTTACCATTGGCTGCTCCTTTTTTTTTTTTTTTTTTAGGTGTGTGCAGACCTTCTTTAGGCTGGGATAGAGTTAGAGGTTTGTCCGACCAGATGCAGTACCAACACTGTATGCCGTTACAAGCACAAGAGCCCATATGAGATGTGTGTTCTGAGCCAGTACAAGTATAGCAGCCCTGGAGAGTTTCGTGTTCTGAGCCATTACATATAGCAGTCCTCATGGGATGTGCTTCTTCGGAGCCATTACAAGTAAAGCAGCACAAATGATGAGTCTGTTCTGAGCCATCACAGGTATAGCAGCCCTGATAAGTTTTGTTTTACGAGTCATTACAAGTAAAGCATCCCAGATAAAATGTGTGTGTGCCGAATCACTGAACATTTAGTAGCCGTTTCGATAAGTGGAAAGTTAAGTCAACTGTGTGTGTTACAATTGAGTGTTAACCGCATCTTAATCGCATATCTCCAATGCAGACTCATTAACTCACCTATTGACAGGATTTGAACTAACAGGTTTCACAATGTTCTCTGCAGCAGGGTTATTGACCCACTGAGCTGCCTTTCCCAACAGGCTGTTGACACTGGAAAACACAGGGTTAGGGCACTGGTAGTTCTATGTGAGACTTGCCCGACATAAATAGCTTATCAAAAGCTCTATCCTACATTAGTCAGGAGATTCATAATGAGGCTTTGAAATGTTACATTTTTGGCAGTGGGACTCTAATAGGACATGGGAGAAGCAGAAGTTTTGAAAAGCGCAATACAGAGTAGAAGAGATTGAAGTATATGACAGCAATGCCATCTTCGCACACTGTCGGAGCTTGGTGGGAAGAGTTCAGACAATGCTCTTGCTCTGTACTTTAGCTCACTGCAGAAAATGCCAACACATGTGCATGCTTTCTTAACAGCAGTTCTGTTAAGAAATTCAGGAACTGACCAAAAACATTGCATCATGCCCACATTTCCAAGCAGGGCTGCTATCGGCCCTGCTATGAATATTTGGCATTGTGTGATGACATGCGTACGGTATACCAGCTCTGTTGATAAATAAGGCTACTTTGCCCGAATATATAGCGGTCCTGTTGGGAGATACAGGTACAATCTGTGCCACTGAAAATATGTACAGCACTGCTTCTACCTGTATCCATTATACCCGCTTGCAGTGGGTGGTCAGAACGGAAGTTAAAGTTCAGACCACATGCCGGTGTGCTTCTGTGATGAAATGCCCATGCAACTGCGCTGCCTCTATTAAAGCCAATTAAGCAGAAATGCAGCTTCAAGACAATTTTCATTTTACACAATACTACTTGTCCTAAAGCCAAGATAAAATGCATGTTCGTGATTTGAGATGATTTTAATAACACTTACCTACAAAATGCAGGCTGTTGAACAAAGGGAACAAAACACAAATTCCCTTTTACATTTCTCAGAAAATATCTTGAAAGAATCATTAACAGAGGACAGTGTTACAAAATAAATGTTTAAACAGACCAGGACTCCTCCCAGTTGCTTCTTTCAAGGAACTATGTTGATTACTAAAGTAAAGAGTGGATTTGCAAGCCGCTGCTAACAAGGCCGTCACCAGTGAGCTCCATGATTTATGGGGGTGCTGCCATAAAAAGCTTGTCTAAGTGGTATGCATGGTAGAATTAAAAAGGGCCGTATTGACAAGATTTCTGTGCGTAAAAAGGCCTCATACGCACCTTATCTGGAGGGTGGATTGGGTCACTCATGACGATGTTTGCTTTATAAATTTCTGCTTGTATCTCTTTTTGGCAGAACGTTCTTAGCAGCAGAGTTCTTTGCTGTTGCTCTCATCTGCATGTGAGATTAAACTTGTAATCCCTACAAGGGCCTTTCTTCCCTAGCGAGAGCGTTCAGGGGCGTGCCTTCAGCAGCTTAAGTTCAGACAATTGAGCAATTATATTTTTCTGAAAGGAATTGTGCTGCAGTTTGCTTAGAAGATGTAAGGGTCGATTAACTTTTTCAAATAATTGTGCATCTGAAGTAGTGGTCATGCTTAAACATTGACAGATTAGTGGCAATAAGGTAAAGTTCCCTTCATCTTTGTGCAGACCCCATTCTTCTACTCGTTTCACCTGCAAGAACAGTGCCACATGCTCAGTTTTAGCACTACAGATGAAACTTAACAGGTTGACCTTAAAGCTCACAGCATCTCTTCCTCGCTCCTTCCACACATAGCAACGAAAAAAGAAACGAGAAAGAAACTGCATAATATCTTTCAACTACAGAGACTGCCTTTGGTTTGCTCACGGGTGAGTTACAAAATAGGACCTGGAAACGTAATCTATTTATTTGAATAGCTAATGCATTTTTTCTATTTTCTATTAGCTGAAAAATGTCATTGTTCTGTCCAAGTCATATGCATGAATGTTACCTATGATAGACCCTACTTTTATATTTTAAAGTAAAAAGTCACACATCTGAGTAAACTAGTACAAGAAATGTATGCACTCCCAAAGAGTTTCCCCCAAGGGGGTAATCCGAGACCCTCGATAAAGTTGGTGATGAGATTCCCGAGTGAGAACAAACCTGGGTATTCACAAACCAAATGTTTTAAAGGTCTCCACCGAGACCTAGCATCGACTACAAGTGGCGCGCTCCATGCCTTACAATAGCGTTCATTCTCCCTAGTTGGCAGCAAGTTTAGCCGAAAGCATAAAAGGGTTCTAAGCAAATACCCAGAATCAAACAGATAAAGTGCACAGGTTCCCAGTTTACGAACAGCTCTGGCCCAATTCAACGCAACACCAATAGGTTTTTATTTTTCACAAGTGCATATCCAGTCATATAGACACATTGTGGCGTCTAATCAAAGGCCCCCAAATTGAAGGGCCATGTGAAAAAGGGCTACCTGCCATTATCAAAGGAAAAGCATTTTAATTCACAAAGGCAAACGAAATTCAACGGTCCCTTTCACATGAAAAACAGGATTTTTAAACAGACAGAAAAACTGCGTTGCATTTGCGGTTGCAAGTTAAAGCAAGACATCAGAAAAGGTTTCCCCTACCAACGTAAATATGTCAGGGAAAAGACAGGGTGTGTTGACAAAATGCTTCACATACAAAATATCAGCAAACATCTGGAAAGAAAAGCCCACTTTGTTCCGATGGGGATTTCTGTAGGCCAGAGGTAAACCATTTGCTTGCTGTGGGACAAATGTCACTAAGGACTCTCCCCACTGAAAGCCTGGCTTGCATCCCAGTGGTTTAATAGAATAAAATGTGGTTTGCCTGAAGTGTGGAAACCAAGTGTCCCTTAGACTTGCTGTCTATAAAAAGGCAGCTATATGCAGGCCAACTGTTTTGGGTAATGCATGACCAGAATGTAAGAAGGAGGTGTCAAAACCGGGGCTAAAATTAAAGAAGGCTGAAACTCTTACAGAGGCAACCAACTTCTAAAGAGAATAAAAACACTGGTCAGGAGAAAAAAGGATTGGAAGAAGGGAACCTCATATTTGCACATATAAATATACCCTTCGTTTAAAAGGACTATAATTTAGGCATTTTCCCAGCAACCATAAGTCAGATTTTATTTTATAGATAATTTGCTGGCGATTTTGGCGATATAAAATTCATCCAACTGCAACATAGGAACTGTAACGGCCAGTCAAACTAGATTCCTGGCTGATCCGAAAAAATTTCCCAATTTGAGAGTTGGCGAACGTGCTGAGGGCGAAATTAGGAATATGGAAAATAAATTGCATGAACATAAGTGATGCTTTCTGTGAAAACGGCAGAAAATTACCAGGCGGTCTTGCAAACTGGTGCGGCCCTGACTTATTTAATTCCCTGTGATTATCTGAATCGGGAAAAATATATATGGCAGTTAGTAGTAAATCACAAAGTTTAGACAACTAGATTTTTGCCAAAATGTGACATGAAAACAAAGGGGACTGCAAATGGAAGTTGCCATATGTCTGTTCAAGACCCTTAAACCAATCCGTAGAGAGAGGCAGGAGTTGGGAGGAAGAGAAGAATGACTGTCCACTCCTATTTGCGAGAATTCTTACGGGGTACTGCCCAGGATTGTAAACTTGGCGTCATTGCTGCTATATTAAGGGGATGATACATTGTGAGTAAGGGACAGAGCTGCTGCCAAATTACCATCAGGAGAGAGCTGCTAAAACTCACTGACAGCAAGAAGGAAACACCAGAAGAGATTGTATTTTTCGGTGGCACTGTCTATTGGAGCCATCTGTTGCTGGAGCTGCATGAAAGCGGACTGGAACCCATAGTGGAGAGCGAGGAACCATCCTGGTGAGAGTAGTGACCAGATTCCTGCCCTATCCTTTCAGATGGGCCCCGACATGCAGCTGGCTGTACCAACTTTAAACAGAGGTTTCCTACGCAAACAAAAGGTGGGGGAATTTTAAATAATGTTCCTTTTAGTTGGCGGAAGGGGGGGCAAAACTATAGATCCTTAGCCTATTTAACTAAAAATATTAATGTAATTAATTCCCTCCAGCAGAACACAACAGGTGATTTTTGTTCAAATTCGAAATTAGCAGCGCTCACGTCCCAGTGTGTGCTGAAAAACTATAGCCTTTAATTTAATTGGGTAATCCTTTCTGTCCAGTTGACCCCGAAGAGGGGCGTCTGTTCTTAAATCAGTCCAGTCTTTTTGTCCAACTTTTCCCAACACAAGCCTTTCAGTGGAGAGTGGGGGGTGAAGGGGGTGAGTCTTCGTCAATCACCCTAATTTTTCTGTCAGAATTCCCCAACCCAGATCAAAAGTTAGGAGGGGGAACTAAAAAACAAACTGCTAGCATATTAAAAGCGCAGGAAAATCGAAATTGCAAAGCACTACATTTATAATTGTTTGTGTTCACTAACCAGCGCTAATTATCTCTTGATCTGAAATTGAGATTAAAGTACTGCGATTTGTGTTTCTCCAATTTGTACAATTTATTTATGTCACGAAAAGCTAACTGTCGTCCACAAAGAAGGTGGCGGGTGCAGGTTGTGCGATTTTTCTTAACATATAATTTAAATAATAAACATATTTCCTTTTTTTTTTTCCATTTCCTTTACACCAGCCTGATTCTTGGCTCATTGGTAGCTCGGGGTGAGGGATCCATGGGGAATTAGATGAATTGGAGATAGGGTCGAATAAAATAATCCATTAAACAGTTTGTTGCACGACAGCTTGAGTGGGGAGGGAAGGAACTCCCTAGGTTGAGGTTGGCCTCTTAAACAGTTACAAAATCTTTTTCCTGGACTGCAAGTTGTTAGATGCTGCCTCTTCCAAACTGGTTGATGCCAGCTTCGGCTATGTTAAACTAAGTTTTAGTTACAGCTTTACATGTTGTGTATTAATAGCATGCAACTGTGTGGTATATTTGACAGTTACCAATATAATGTATTATGCTGTGCCTCTGCTTTTCCAAATACATTCAGGCAATAGAGTGTTATGTCTTTTTAAAGGACAAGTAGATTTGTCTAATATCTTGCCTCTTGGACAAGTAATAGTCTACACCCCGGAGACCTAGGTAAACGATACATCTTCGACAAGAAGACATTCAGTAATTGGAACAGTGGAGAAAGCATGGGACTAGTTGGGGGAATTGTACCTGCCCCTGAAATGCCAGTGGCTAAAGGCATTGAGAAAGACAAAATATTCCAATACCCCTCATCTCTCAATACTGGCAGGATGTATGAGGACAATGCAACCCACACTAGATTTGAAAAAAATAAAAAAGACAGGCGAGGGTCCTTACCCGAGAGAACTGAAGAAAAGGACATCAGCAGTAGCAGTAAAATTATTCATTAAGCGCAAACTTACAAACCAATTTCAAAGTGATAGACCAACATAGCAAAACAATACATATAGATAAGACAAACATGATTATACACAAAACAATATTATTATTATTAATTATTAATAATATTTAACGAACAAAGAACACAAATGCAGTTTTCGTGTGGACTTAAGACTGCTGTGTACAACGATTTCTGAACAAAATTATTAGAGAAACTAAAACGTACAGTGATTTCCCAACATAACGGCTAAGGATACATTTTCCCCATCAACACCAATAAGTCCTTGCTACTAGATCTTAAATAGAGTGCCGATGTATTGCAGAGCCATGTTAGACAATACTCAGGAGCACTTCCATTAAGAATCTTCCAGATCAGCAAAAGAACATGCAGTTCAATTTGACTATATATGTGGCACCATCCCAAAGATGGGCTGCTAGGGAGTTGGGACTGAATTTTTGCAACCAGCAAAATCACATGTACTGAATCGTTTTAACTGTTTGAATCTTAAAAAAATAGTTTCTTAGAAATAGAAAGATAACCAGTACTGAACTCTAGAAATCACTGCTGCCCGAACTATGATCCTGAGATGTTAAATATTCCAAAAATGGATACAGCAGCCAATATTAAACAAGTGACAGTGTGCACTTTCACGATGTTATCCACCTGGGGTGCAAAAGCCACTTTAATGTCAAACAAGACAACCAGAACCCCGATTACCACCACTGGAGAAAGAAAAACTATGAAGTTTTAAGTCCAGTGAAAAAGCTGGCAGGGGCGAACACTCGAGAACAACCAAGGAGCAATACCTAAGGCTTGTCTCCATTTAGGTGCATTCAATGCTTCACTATATACAGGCAGCCCGTCACCACTCAGCCTACGTTAGATCCCTCGTGGAGACTGACAAGGATCTGGGTATCACCAGAATATAGTTGACACAAGACCACAGTTCTCTACCATTTGAAGCAGCGAGTACATATAAACATTTTAAAAAGAAAGGGAAAAAACAAGCTATCCCACCTGCCACAAGGAGATGTTACTTTGGAAAATAATACATTGAATTAGGAAGCGATCAAACCCTTATCAGATGTACCCAAAGGCTGTGCTTTCTAGATATGCCAGTAAATGAAAGCTTACATATTCAATCGAGCAAACTAAAAAATAAGCTTGCAATGAAATAAGATTCGCAATGCTGGCACGGTGCTAGATTTGCCTCCCATCTTCAGGCCGAAATGAACACAATCACTAAAGGGGCATTGATATGTCAAACCCTCTTTTCTTTCACTCTGATGAAACTACCAAACTAATAGCAAGTGCTAGGAAATCTTTCCACCCATAATGCCGCATTCATAAAGACATCTTTACTTTCTGAAATAAGCAGCTGCTACCACAACCTCCCCCACCCAACATAAGACACGGCAGCACGTGTCATTCTTTGGAGCCTGTTACCCGGGACTCAAGGGGTTAACGCTCGGGAGCCCCCTCCGTTGGAAAGGCGGAGTCTGACTGTGCAAGGGGGTTATGGGGCACGTGCGCTGCGAATGTCACTTCCTTTTAGTTGTGAAAGAATAAAGAAGTTCCTCCTATCTCTCCGTGTGTGCGTCCTTCATTTGGGGCCTAGATCCCTAGGCAACATTTGGCGACGAGGATCTCTCCCGCGCACCGGAGTCCTCCTCCGACGGCAGTCCGCCTGTGGTGGCCGATCCAGCGAGCCTCCTCCTCCTGCTCCACCTCCGCGCAGCACGGCACTCCGCCGAATCCGCCTTGTCGGACCTCCTCCGTCGGACCTCCGCGACGGCGACCCCGCCCGCGCAAGGACGGGCCTTCTCTCCCAGGGGCCATGAGCACCTCCAACCCGGGGTCCAGCCAAGGCTCGCCTCAACTGCCGCGGGCGGCGAAGTCGATTCAACTACGACTGCCCCCGCCGTTCACTATGACTCCGCAGGCCACCAAAGGCCCCAGATGGACCGACTGGATGGACGATTTTCGACACTTTGTGAGAGGATCCGGCGACGGGGACTCCCCCAATATGAGGGACATTTTCCTTAACCTGGTAGGGGGAGAAATAAAAACGGTCGTTAAGGCCATTCCACCCGCAGACCAGGACACTTTTCCCAAGCTGATCGGCGCGCTGGACAAACTGCTTATTATCGAAGTCAATCGGGACTATGAAAGATACTTGTTCAATCAATGCACCCAACTCCCGCAAGAGACCGTCGACGAATTCATCACACGTCTACGGGTGAAAGGGGCGAACTGCCAATTTGATGCGTTCTCGTTAGAAGAAGCTATCCGGCTGAGGGTGATCGAAGGGTGCCTCTCCCCTGCACTCAAGAAACAGCTCCTCAAGAAACCGCTCACCATGCCCGAGGTCAGTGAACTCGCCCGCATCCACGAGAGGGTGGATGCGCAGGCCTCGGCCATGGGTCACTCCAACAACGCGAAGGTGGGCTCAGGGGAATTTGTGGCCGCCATACTGCCCCCCCGTCAAGGCCCCCAGCCGTATGGACCATCCACTGCCCCGCCGATGTCAACCCCGCGGCTGCAAAGACAGTGCTACCGCTGCGGGATGTCTTTCCCCCACTCAGGGTCCTGTCCAGCCCTGTCCCAGCGATGTACCAACTGCGGAAGAGAAGGACACTTTCACTCCGTCTGCAGGGAGGGCGTCCCATTTCCACCGATGCGGCCCCAGGCGGCCCCCAGAATGCAGTTCCGCCCGCAACCCCTGCAATACAGCCAGCCGAGACCATATCAACAGGGCCTCGGCCAGAGGCGTTACGTTCGTGCGATGGACGAATACCTAGCGGCAGGATATGCCCCTCCGTATGACCAGGCCGAACAGCCCAGACATTTCACGGATGAATACGACAACCCGCCTGCAGAATACAGGCCGGAAACCCTCTGCCATGACGACCAGGCGGCGGCCTACTATGCGCCGCAGGACCACTACGACCAGGATGAGTTCGTAAACCTTATCCTCGACAACAAAGAGGCCAGGGAGGCCCCGCAGATCCCGCTCAAGATGGCGAACTGCCAATTTCAGTTTATGATTGACTCTGGGGCCACAGTGAACATCATGGGCGAACAAGACTACGTCAGGATACCATGCCCGCCACAGCTCAGTCCGTCTCGCTCCAGAATTTTCCAGTGGGGTGCCGCCACCCCGCTCCAAACGTTGGGTCAATTCACCCAGTGCCTTCTCCTGAATGGGCGGCAAGTTGATGCGACCATTCACGTGATACGGTCCCTCGCCAAAAGCCGATGCCTCCTTAGCTACCTCACGGCGTCGCACCTCGGACTGATTGAAATTCACGTGAATGTGGGTGACGTGATCACTGCCGCAGCGGCCAAACCCGGCCAGGGGTACACGGAAGATGTGATTGCCTACCATCAAACTCAATCGCTCGTCTCACAAGAAGACATCGCGGGGGCCTTCCCCAAGCTCTGCGTGGGGCTAGGAAAACTACGGGGACCCCCAATCCGGCTCCATATTGACCCCAACGTGCGTCCAGTGCCGCAGCATCCCAGAAGGGTCGGATTCCACCTTCAGGAGACAGTTTCGGAGGCGCTCCAGCAACTGCTCCGCGACGACATCATTGAGCCGGCGACGGGTCCGACGCCGTGGGTGTCCCCCCTTGTGGTGGTACCCAAGGAAGGGGGCAAGATCCGTTTGTGCGTGGACATGCGGGTGGCCAACACGGCGATCCAACGGGAACGACACCCGGGACCATGTATTGAGGACATGATTGTGATGCTGAACAGTGCCCAAATGTTCTCTAAACTGGACTTAAATCAGGGATACCATCAGCTGGAGCTCCACCCTGACTCCCGGCCCATAACCACGTTTGCGACACACGATGGACTCTTTAGATACCGGAGGCTGAACTTTGGAATCTCATCTGCCGCTGAGATCTTCCAGGAAACTATACGCCAGATCATCCGACCTATCAAAGGGGCCCTCAATTACAGTGACGATATTCTCGTCTTTGGATCGTCCAAGGAATCCCATGACAGGGCTCTACACGACACCTGCGAGGCCCTTCAGGGTGCCGGCCTCACGCTCAACATATCGAAATGCCGGTTCGGCAAAACAAAACTCAAGTTCTTTGGACATATCTTCTCCAAGGACGGCATGCTGCCTGACCCCGAGAAGGTCGAGACGATCACCAACCTCGCCGAGCCCCGACAAGTGGCGGATGTCCGTTCGTTCCTTGGCATGGCAGGATACTGCGCAAGGTACATCCCCCACTATGCCTCCATCACAGACCCACTGAGGAAACTGCTACAGAAGGAGTCGCCGTTTGAATGGACACAGGCCTGTCAACAGGCTTTTGCGGACATCAAGCAAGCTCTCGCCGAGGCCCATCGCCTCGCATATTTCAACCCACAGTGGCACACCGAGGTGGTAGTCGATGCCAGCCCAGTAGGCCTCGGCGCCATTCTGGCCCAAACCAGTGGCGCAGATGTTAACCCCAGACACGTGATTGCATACGCGAGCCGAGCGCTATCAACGCCTGAACTAGCCTACTCCCAGGCCGAGAAGGAGAGCTTGGCAGCGGTCTGGGCGTGTGAGCATTTTCATAACTTTATAATCGGAAAGAAGTTTACGCTGATCACCGATCATCAGGCGCTTCTCTCATTGTTTGGGAACCCGCATACCAAGATGCCACCGAGGATTGAAAGGTGGGGCATCCGCCTCCAGGAATACGATTACGATATCGTACATCGCCCGGGGGGCGACCTTAACCCCGCCGACTACCTCTCCCGACACCCAGTAGGGGCCCCGCTGGCACGGAAGGGGGACGTTGCGTATGTGCAATATGTGGCGGCTCAGGCGCTGCCCCCGGCACTGTCACTCGAAAGGGTAGCGGCCGCGTCGGCAGCCGATCCGACGACAGCCCTGGCGATCAGCCTCACGACCGCCAACAAGTGGAAAGATCACCACAGAGCCACTCTAGCTCACCCGGGGGTGAACAAGCAAGAAATCGAACGGCTAGCCAGGGTCCATGGTGAACTGGCGGTAAAGGACGATAACATTCTGCTCAGAGGGTGTAGGATCGTCATCCCTGCCACACTCAGGAGCGAGGTGGTTAGCATAGCTCATGAAGGTCACAGGGGAGCCGAGAACACAAAGAAGCAGCTCAGATGCCATGTGTGGTTCCCCCTCCTGGACGCAGCTGTGGACGAGTGGGTGAGGAACTGCCACGCCTGTCAGTGCACAGCCCCTGCAGAACATCCGCCCCCGCTCCAACACACTCAAATACCTGAGCACCCTTGGGAACGAGTAGCCATGGATTTTTACGGGCCCACTGAAGCGGGCGACTATATTCTGCTCTTCGTGGATGAACACTCAAGATTTCCGATTGCCAAGAGAGTCAGCTCCACAGCGTTCTCTCAAGTTGCGGCAACGATAGAAGAGGTCTTCAGTGAGTGGGGGATCCCCAAGTGGGTCAAGTCCGACAACGGACCACCGTTCTGTGGGCACGAATTTGGGACACTGGCAGAGCACCTGGGGTTCAGGCACATGAAGATCACACCACGCCACCCCCAGGCGAATGGAATGGCGGAGCGATTTATGGCATCGATTAAGAAGGCCATTCAGAGGGCACGGCTGGACGCCGTTGATACACACCAAGCCCTATGCCGCCTGTTAAGAGACTACAGAAACACTCCCCATGAGGTCACAAACAAGACGCCTGCTGAGCTCATGTTTAGATATGAAGTGCGAACTCGCATCCCGAGGAGTACGGTGCAGGCTGAGCCGGCCGACCAAGATCTCCTCCAGAGAGATGCGGTGGCAAAAGAGAATGCGAGGCGTCGCACCGATGCTCGAAGAGGAGCGGTACTGCCGGGGCTCCAGGTGGGAGATGAAGTCCTGGTACAGCAGCCGGCAAGCAGGAAGACAGACCCGAGGTTTGCTCCAAGCCCCCTGAGGATTGTTGCCATGAAAGGCACGATGGTGACGGCGGAAGATGAGAACAGGACCGTCACCAGAAACTGTCAACAGTTCAGGCTATATGCAAGGAGAGAGCCCACGGAAGGAGCTCAAAGGGCACTCTCACCGGAACCACTAATGCAGAGGGATGATGAGTGGTTTCCCCCGGAAGGGGACCCCCGGGATGTGGCCCCGAGTGAAGTAATTGAAGAGGAGCCCGATCTGGGGACTCGAGGTGAGAGGCCGAGACGGCTCATAAAGAAGCCGATGAGACTTGTTGAGGAGTGTTAAGTTATGTGTTGAGACACAGGGTGTCAAGTTGATGTTTGGACATATTGTCCGGGGGTAGTGTTACCCGGGACTCAAGGGGTTAACGCTCGGGAGCCCCCTCCGTTGGAAAGGCGGAGTCTGACTGTGCAAGGGGGTTATGGGGCACGTGCGCTGCGAATGTCACTTCCTTTTAGTTGTGAAAGAATAAAGAAGTTCCTCCTATCTCTCCGTGTGTGCGTCCTTCATTTGGGGCCTAGATCCCTAGGCAACAGAGCCCTACTGGAATTACTTTCCAAAAGTGGCTGGTTCTGTCAGAAGGGACCCACTTGGACACAAAAGGTGGTACAAGTTAGTCAACCGAATTAAAACAATGTAATAGAGGGCTTCCAGGCAGCCAAAGGTCTCGAATTGCCTTATACAGATATCTCGGGTGGTTTCCCTGTCAGACGTGTAGTTCATCCAGTCAGGCGTTCTATTATCATCTAGAGACTTCCAGTGTTTCTCTGCACGTGCAGACGGGAAAACAAGACCACCTAAGCTACTCAAACAAGAAAAGTGTAATACTCCCTGCACACCCTAAATGACGTTCATTTGACAGAAGTACATAAAGGAATGCACTAGTAAAAGGGATACGCCGTTATTTGTACTTGGAAAATAAGCTGCTGTCTCAAAGCCTTAAAGAATGAGAAAAAGATGATAGCAAGTTATGAAACACATGAAAATATGTATTTCGGAAACCCAGAAGGCGTTAGTCATATGGCTTCTGAGCGCCTTCACACCAAGCACAACCCCACGAGTGGAAAACAAATAGCAGCGGAAGGCTGAGCAGTGCAAACAAAATCCTTTCAGCCAACTTCCGCTTTAAAAACACGGCTGAAATATGAAAGACCGCTGCGGTTCCCAGGCAACAAACGGATTAGTGAGAAACAGCAACGGTCTAATCAGAGTCACTCTGTCCACTGACTTTATCTTGAAGGTTCACTTCAAGTATCCAGTGGCGCTATCCCCCCCGCCCCCATAACACACCCAAAACTAAACACAAAAAAAAAAAAACTCAGTCGCACATGCTTGAGTACCCGAGGCAGGCGCCTCCAGGAATGTCAGCTCCCTCCACCGCCCCCGGTCTGTATCCACGACTAGCCTTAACCCAGCGAATCCCAAGGAGCTTCACGCGCACGTTATAACAGAGCTCATGACATCGCCCAATCCGCGGGCACCCCCACCCTTAATGCGTCCAACTATTCTTGTCCCAGACTCCTAGCCCAAGCGCCCAGCGCTTCCGATCCACCCCCGCAGGCCCCTGCCTGCCTTTCAAGAAAGCCTCCCCTCACAAAGAGGCATTCCAATGGTGTGCACTTTATGAATCGCCCACCAGCTTAATACATACTCAAGTTTCTTAAGTGCGAATCAACGTTGCAATTCTTGATACGTACACTAAAGTCTGGGGTATTTAGCGTTTACAACTCCACCTCGCTTCTCCAAAACATCAGATTCTTTTCGAATCTGGAAACTCATACGTGCAATTGACTAGTGCACATGGGCGTGATTTTTGGGGGATGGGGGGTAGGGGTGTTTGTCTCCCCCCCCCCCCAACTTTCATGGCACATCATTTTGTCTCCATTCATTTGGCTGCGGCACCTTTTCTTCAGATGGCATGCTCCCCCACCCCCAACATGTTCAGCAAAGTTACACCACTGCTACATCTCACAAATGCCCCATTGCTCATTTCTTACAGGATCTCTATACAGAGGACTCCCAAACAAGTTATTTCATTAGTTTACTTAGAACGCTCGTCTACAAATACTCCCAAACAAATAACAGCAAGTGCATGCCTTCGGTTATGTTTGGCGTAGCCATGTTAAACACCCCTTTTGTCAGGTCAATGCAATTCCTTGGTCTGCACCCACCACTTCCAAGATGTATATAGGTAGCGCAACATCCCATGGCTCTAATCCACTAGAAATCCATGACCGTGTAAGTCATTACAGAACGTACACCATTACAGCACCTATGTCTACCCTCACCTTTTGAAGGCCTCCATACTTTATAATCCCTAAAGAATCCACCCATGTGCACACACATTACCTGCTACCCCGCCACTTAATATAAGGACATCCGTTTCCACTCCCTCACTAACAGAGCCAGCATGGGCAATGGCTTGCATGCACGTGCCCCGTCCCAGAACAGATACGCCTGTTCCCAGGGCCTCCACGTCTACAACTCCCCCACTCATGGAATATAAAAGTGTCACAAATGGTCAGGGCCTCAACGTCCGACAATCACTTGAACACCACCGCACTATACCCACGTATTTTCACTCCGCCATCCTTCGACCGGTATGCTTCCTCTCCCTCCCTTGCTCCTTCTTTCCACTCCCAGGACCCCTCAGCCCAAATGCTGTCTCTGCCGGATTTCTTCCAAGGGGGTGCTTTATGACCGCCCTCTCCCATCTTCTATAGCCTGTCCCTTACCTACCCCCCGCGCCCCTTATGTACTCGTTGGTGTTCGTCGGAGAGCGCACACATATTGAAACAATAGACTTTATATCGAAGGAGGAAAGGGGATTCGTGTTGATGGCCCCCACCATCGTCCCGCTTTGCCCGTTTCGGACAGTGTCGGTGTTGAAGCCGAGAAAGAGCTGGTGATACTTTAGCCTCCCTCAGTTAGTGCTCCCATTCCCCCTCGTGCCCCCACCCCCATTCCCCGATTACCGGCGCCGCTTCCTCCGCCGCCGCTCCTTTACCTGCCAATGTGCTCACAAAGCAGCGGAGCCTGTCACGTGACCTCGGCCAGGCCGCGCGGACATCTTAACAGTCGCTGACGTCACCGAGCGCAGCGCCACCACCACCTCCGCGGCTTTGTTAAAAAACGACTCACATAATAGAAAAGTACCCCGCACCTGCCCATCCGCCTCCACCTCTTGACTGAGCACCCCACTACCATAGCATGCCAAACACACCTAACGAAAAGAACCAGCGTCCGGGAGCCTCCGCCGCCGTCGCGCACTGCTGTGACGTATTATTCGGGCGCCGCAGAAGTTGGCCTGAAACGCTGTCAGTGGCGGCTTAGCCACCCCTGTTCATATCTGTCAGCGGGCGCCTCAGGAATGGGAGCTGAATGTCAGCAGCGGTGACACCGCCCCTAGTGCCCACCACAAGTGCCCATAGATTGTCACAACTTTCATAGAGACAACCACACATCAGCTGCAACGTTTGCTTTAACCCTTCGGTTCCACCACACGTGCTCTAGAGACCACCACAGATTTGATTTAATTACACCATGTGCTATAGTATACATATAGATCAATAAATGCTAACCGTCCCTATTTAGTTTAGACTTACGATTTTTTGTAGCTTTTACTGAGCATGTATGTTCACTAGTGTATTTAGTAAAGTATTAAACAAGACCCAACTCGTTTTATTTCCAAAAATATTCAAATAAGGGGCAAAACCAGGCAGGCACATGAATATTGTAACATCACACAACATAAAATTAATGGGTGTAAAAAATGCTAAGCCTTTGGAGGCCTGTAAGTACTTACAAAGTTCTTTATTAAATTCGGATGTCCCCATTAACAAATAAATCACAATAAAAAGTAATCATCACACATAAAAGCCCAAGAAATAAAATTAAGATTACACACTCTGCAGGACAATAGCCCGCTTTAAAAGAGCTCTCGAAATAAAACTGTATAAACAAAGCAGCGTCATTCAGTTCATTATTTTAAAAAGTTCTTCTCGATAAAAACCTAATATTATGTTCCTTAAAATACTGATTTAAAAATGTCTTACGCAGACTGCGCATGCCCGAGCGCGCATGAAGGAGTGAAACGGTCCAGCTCCCGGCGGCCGCCTGAATCCTCCTTAAATATCCTGACTCCCCGCAACTGCCCCTGTAAGGGAAAGCGCCGATTACACAGCAGAACATCCCTGCAACCCTCTGCTCGTGTCCAGAGCGATACCGGGGCTGCTTTACTGGCGCACGGGCAGACCGTCCTAGGCACGGTGCCAGAGCCGCCATCTTGGGGCTGCACCGAATGCTGCATGCCCTAGACCACCTACAGCTCCGGACCTCGCTGTGGCCGTCTAAGGTGGCCCGCACCCCTGCGAGGCGGGCCACAGACACTGCCCTGAGAGGACCCGGACGAACGCAGCCCGCGAGGACGCAGAGCACCCACTGGGGCATCCATACATTGCGCCTCAGCAAGGGCCATTCCAGCCCATATCTTGCTGCCACCCGCGCGGAACACCAGAGTGTCGGCGGCCCGGTCCGCATCTGGTGGGGGAGACTGGCAGCTACTCCTGGAACTGAGGTGAGACACACTCCTCCAGCTAAAGAGACCTGCTCCCGGCGGCCGCTGATATCCTACTATTTATCCTAATCCCCCCCCCCCCCACACCCCGCATTGCTCCTGAGGGAGAAACAGAAGAAACAGACCGCCATGAATACCTGGGCGACATCGGCCACAATCCAGAGAAGAATCAGTGCCAGGAAGCACCAAAACGAACTATCAGCCCTCAACAGAGCAGACGCTGCCATCTGGAGTCCGGGAAGAGAGCTGCATACGCTCCATCTACTCGCCTGCACCAAGTGGCTCTGAGACGGATGGACTCTGTGATACGGCAGACCCCCAACGGAGGAGACGCTCTGTGACCAGAGCAGGGTAAAGGTGACAGAGGCATCATTACGCGGTGCCCCCCTTGAAGCCCCAGCAGGCACCGAAACACTTTCCTGCCAGTCTGCACAAGATACAGGAGCGGGCACGGCCCCCACGGATCCCGCAGCACTGCAGCGTCAGGAGAGTACAGAGCGGAGGGAAGGTGAGAGGCCCTGCCCCCCAAAGGAAAAGAAAGAGCACCACCCACTGATGCAAGTGACCCCATTGGGACGCGTACCAACAGTGATCCCAGCCATAAAGGGTGCTCCACACCCCCACGACCCAGAGTCTGCTCAAGAACTAACGGTTCCAGACTCTTAAGCAATAGGCCTATGTAATGAGGTACGGCCCCTGCACCAGGGACTTAATACAAAGTAGAAACCGCAGGGCTGGTAGCTCTGAGACATCTGAACCCCTCATCAGGTACTGGACCCCCTGCGCATATGCTCCGAACCTCCAGGCCCGGCTACAGACCCGAGTGCAACTGGTCTAGAGGTGACAGTGGGGGGATAATAAGACCCTACGGACTGAAGGCAGGGGCTGCTCATACACCAAAAAGTGCCTCCCTCAACCCAGGTCCTGGCCTCAGAACTACTGCAGACGGGGGCGAGGCACCGCGCAAGCCCAGGCCCACCCACCTCCAGACGCCTTCCACAGCACGCAACGGACCCCCTAGGGCACGCGCTCCAAAAGTAATAACTTAGCAGGCACTTCCACCCTGCAGGCCCCAACGCAGAGCGTATCGTGAGAATGGTCAAACCAGGGAGAACTACAGCCTTGCCTTTGGACGATAGCACCACTTCCCTCCAATGAGACACATCCAATCACTCTGGCAACTGGATTCCAAACACAGAAGACACCAACACCGGCCCACATGTGGGGCCCACCTCCCTCGCCTCCTATCCACCTCACAAACCACCCAACATTAACCAAACGCGACCCGGTGACATGGAGGCCCCCATAGCATACACTCTGGAGCCGAAAACCTACTCCTGCTCTTCCCCAAATACCTATGCTCAGACACCTTGCAGGCTCCCCGAGACCACAGTACCAACCTTCTGGATGCTTGCCCGACCCCAGCTCGTGAGGCATCTTTTATCTGACCCCCGGCAAACACGGAACCCGCCTGGGCACGGTGCACTACACTGAAATTGGAGACGCCTCGCTGCTTCCCAAGCGACCACAGGATCCATTGGTCCCACAGTGCCCAACATACGCCGGCATCATAGAATCCAGACATACACACAGATATCGACGCCAAGTCCCATCAAGGGATTGCAACGACTTATCTAGACCCAGCGCCTCACCATGGGTAAGGATAAGGTCAATAGACAGGCCCTACAGAGCAAAATTGACCTTTTCACAGTAGGGGCCCCTCCCTGGCTAGTGACGCAAACCCCGGACGGCAGAGAACTCAGGGAAGAAACTCTGGACTCTCCTATCTCACTAACCGACCTCATGAGGGCGATTGGCCACTCAAGGACGTCTCTGGAACTGAAAATCGGAGGACTGTCCTCGGAAGTGTCCTTCCTCCGCTAAGACCTACACAATCTGTCGTCCAGAGTCGAGTCTGAACAAAGGATATCAGACACGGAAGCTGCAGTTTGCCAACTGGAGCAGCAACTGGCAGCTATCTCCAAGAAAGTTGACCAACTCGAATACCGCACGGAGGACAGCGAAGAAAGGGCGCGATGCAAAAATATAAGGATTCTCGGGATTCAAGAAAAGGAGGAGAGCCCCAGCCCTGAACTTTTCCTAGAAGACTAGCTGGCTAATATTTTTGCCCCCAAAAAACGGTCTAAATTCTTCTCCATCGAACGGGCGCATAGAGTGCCCACCGGGCGGCCCACCCCCAGAGCCCCACCAAGAACAATTATTGTACGCCTTTTAAACTTCCGGGACCTGGATACTATCCTCCAGATGGCCTGGGTCTCGGGCCCAATCACATACAACGGATACCGCATGGGGTTCTATCCGGACTACACCAAGGAGGTCCAGCAGGCCCACCAATCCTTTGACACTGTGAAGAAGAAACTCCAATCTTTGTCAATCAAATATGCTCTTTTTTCCCTGCATTACTCAAAGTCCATCACAAGGGCGCCACCCACCGGTTTTACACCCCCAAAGAGGCATGGGAATGGCTCGAAACGCAAATCCTTAATGGGACTGGCATCCGACGTTCGCCTCCTAGTCCACCTGGACAGAAACCCAGGTCCAAACAGCCCTCACCCTCCTCAACCCCCGCTGGCCCGGAAACCGAAATGGCACTACACTCCGACGAGAGCACCACAGAGAACGGATGAAGCCCTGTTATGCTTGAGCTAAAACATGGCGCTGATGCGCAGTGCATTCTGGGGGCACTCAGAGCTATAAGGGATATTTATTCCATGCCTCAGTGAAAACTGCACTAGCTTTGCTAAAAGACATGCTTTCAATGTTATTTGTTGCTGAGCCTGGTATGCAGGCCTCAGTCAAGGACATTGTGCTGGGAAATCCGGTTTTGTTATGTCTTGCTCAGGATGAGTTATGGAATTGTTTTCTATGGTGCTTTAGAAGAGGGAAGCTTTGCTCCTTGGGGGTTACTGTCGGTTGACCTGACCGGCAACCAACGGTTACTCAGCAATGCGCAAGCGCTAAGGCCAGAAGGTTCGAGAAATTTCCACCCCTTTTTGAGGAGGGCATATATAGGAAGCTCTGAAAAGGTCAGGTGGAAAAAACACGAAGACCTCAGTCGGAGGGGGGGTGCCTTCTTCCGACCTTCTTGTGGGCTGTTGTGCTCTCTGCCTGGCTGTTACCGGGGTCTTCCAGCCGCTTCTGGCGAGATGAGGGATTCAGTTACGCACATGGTGATGTATTTTCTTTTGAATTCTCTATCTTTTCTGTGATTTATTTCTGTTTTATCACTTGTTGCTTCTTAGATATGAATAAATAGCCGCATAAGTGCTCATTATTTTGCTAACTGCATATCTGGTTGTGAGTTATTACTCCGTCTACCTGCGTTCAAAGTATTTTCTTTGCTCTGCAAATGTACTGGTGATAAATAATTGTCCGTGCACTCTTGGCGAGCAATACATGCCCCCACACCGCAACAACCGGGCTGCAACATAACTTTCCAACGGGTCTGACAATGCGGCCGCCGCCCTCTACATGGTAAATCTAATGCTTCAGTCCGGGTTATCCCAAAGAAGTTTTATTGTTTAAGGTTACATGTTTGGGCTACAGGTGCTTCCGGTTGGGGGGGGGGAGTACAGGGTGGGGTGAGTTTACAGGTGTTTGCAACCAGAATCACAGAACAAGAAGGCAAGACATCGGCTCCTGTCGGCGCAGGAAGTACAGACACTCCACCCGCTGGGACTGGGATACCCACAATAACCTGGTTCAAGTTATACAGCTACATGGCAGTCTCCAGACAACCCCTGATACAAGGTACAATCGGACATTCCAGGCTTATATTACATACCCACTGGCAGTGACGGACCCAAGTGCTGGAGGCACCAAACGGAGAACAGGAGGACACAATGCACGGACCAGGAGGCCACTAAGACACATGATCCTCTTTGATGCCTCAAAACGCGATTCATGCGCTTAGGACAAACGCAGATAAACTATCCCTATTGATCTGGAACATTAACGGCCTTGGCTCCTGCGTCAAAGGCAGACTAGTGCACCAATACCTCAACCGATACTCACCAAATATAGCCTCCTCACGTAAACCCATTTGATCAGAACCGGCAATGGCTTCTTCAAAAGGTCCAACTACCCACATACATACCAGGCTGGGTTCACAAGAGGGGCCAGGGGCACGATGATACTCATCCACAAACGGGTACCCGTGCAAGTCAGGAAAGTGCAGACCGACCCCCGCGGCCGATTCGTAGTGGTACTCTGTGATATCTGGGGTGAACGATGGAGCCTCATCGTGGCCTACGCTCCTTCCACACTCACAAAGGAACTCCTCGGTGAAGTACAGAATATACTGTTGAAGGAGCAAGCAGACCAGTGGGCCCTAGGGGGGGATTTTAATGAAGTCATGGAAGTCATTGTTGATAGATCACATAGGAGACCCGGGACTTAGCATGCCCCAACCGCTCTATACACTTTTGCCAAGACACTGGAATTATCCTGGAGAACACTGCACAATACAGATGCCGGGTTCTCATTCTACTCCAGTGGACATAAAACATTCTCGAGAATTGACTACGCCTTCATCCCCCGCAACATGTCCCATAGGCTCGTATCCACTGAGTTTCTGGCGAGAGGTATCTTGGACCACTCCCCACTGCTTATAACGCTGAAGAGCGCTCGCCACTGCCCAGACACCACCTGCCGCCTGAACTCCTATCACCTGGGGCTTCCCAAAGAACTAGAGAAGAAGACCACGGAATACTTCGAAATAAACAAAGGCTCCGTGGACTGCCTGTTATGTCACACTCTTCAGGCACTGCCTGAGCCAGCTGAGCTAGCCACTTGGTACTTGCAGGACATCACAGTACCAAGTGGAATGTTGATGTATGAGTGTGAGAAGGCTGTGCTGAGTGTTCTGTTTATGGGTCAGTTGGTCCCTCCCTCCCTGGGTGATGGGTGCCGGTGATCGATCTATCTTAGTATCTATCTTATGTCTTTATGTCCTGTGACATGTAACTGAAGAACTGGAAGTAAACTTACTTATAAGCAACCTAACACAAGTATGGACATTGCTTTACTACAATGGCGACAAGGATCTCTGGAAGAGGAACCCTGGAGAAAGGAAAGCTGGAAAGGTGACTGCAGAGACCTGCTGCGGGGGGTGCAGGAACCAACAGGACCAAGGAAAGAAGAAGACATCACTGCCCCCAAGTAAGCATACCCATCACCCAGGGCGGACAAGGGAGGAGAGGGAGGAGGAGGAGGACCATAGCGGGGACCATAGCAGATTGGATCAGCAGCCAGTTGCATTGGGAGTGCTGGTCCTTCAGCCCATTGCCTTGGAAGTGAAGGGTCCCGGGGCATGAGAAGTCTAAGTGGTCCATGCAACAAGTGTGGCCCTAGAATGGTCGATTGTGGGACAAAAGAAGAGGTGGTCCATTTAAGAAAAGTGCCTCTGGACTTATATGAGCAGACCAGTAGCATGTTTTCTACAGGAGTGAAGTGTCTGTAGCCATAAGGAACATAATGGGACTGCAGAAGTGGTGAAAGGCTCCTCAATATGATGGAAGGGTTTCTTTAAATTATTGGAGTAAAGAAAGGATAAACGTTTCTTTATACCCTTCATATTGGACTTAAATGGACGTGATATATATGCATGAAGTATGGTTCCTGGGATTGTTTAGTGCACGCATGATCAGTGCTTGGGGAGTAAGAATAAGAAGATTCGTTGATCCGCTTTAGTAAAAGTGCTCCTGGACTAATTTGGACGGACCAGCAGCCTGCTATCTAAGGGAGTGCTGTGTCTGGAGCCATAAGGAACTTAAAGGGACTGCAGAAGTGATGAAAGGCTCGCCAATAAGATGGAAGGGTCCCTTTTAATTTGAAGTGAAGCCTTTCCTTTGTGTGCACGCAGTGAAGGGTCCCATAAACAGAAATGAAGTAAAGGAAGGATAATTGCTTCTTTATGTGCTTCATAACGGAAGGACAATGGACGTTATATATATGTGCCAAGTATGTTTCCTGAGACTGTTCAGTGCATGGATGATCAGTGCTTGGGGAGTTTGAGCGGATCTCTTTTCAGTGGTGCGTGAAGAAACAGCGCGTAGAGCAGAAAGCACAGGAGCTCAACGGACTGTTGGTCTACTAGAGAGCACAGGAGGAGCACAGGAGTTTAAATTGGATTTGGATGGAACGGAGACTAGGAAGGGATAAGCGATCCCGCGTTTCGGGAATGCGCTCTAACTTTACTGTGTGGGGAGGAATGCTGTACTGCTCGGTATGCAGCAAACATCCTCCGCCCGTGAGGGGTACGATGTAGCGGGTGACGTGGCGAAGTACTGTGGAAGGCATCCTTCGCTCATGAGGTCGGGTGCAGGTAACGCCGCTCCGCCTCACTACTGAGTCGCTATGCAGCGGCCAACATGTTGTTAAAATTGTTGTACAATGCTACTTGTATGAGACTGTATAATGATATGATATGATATGATGTAATATGATATGGCATTTGTAACGCGCCTATACACAAGTGTTTCAAGGCGCGACGAGGCAGGGAGGGGGGAACAAGAGGAAGACAAACAACGATCCTACTAGGCCAGGTGTCATTCAGATCGTGCAAGTGCAGGGGTAGGAGGAAGGGAGAAAGTGCAAGGGGAGTGGGAGGGGGGGAGTTCAGTACAAAGTAAGTAGAATACAAATAAATAAATAAATAGGGCCAGCTGGTGGCAAGTTCAAGTTAAGTGCACACAAGTGCTGGGAAGGGGGGGCTGTAGGGATACAGAGACAGTCCCGCAGTGCAGGGGTTGCCAGGGAGGCAGTGCAAGTGGAGAGTGGCCGGGCCCAGGACCGAGGTCGGTGAGAGTGGCCCAGTTGCAGATTCAGTGCAGTTTCAGTGAATAATTTAGCAGGGGAGAGGGAGAGAGAAAGCAGAAGCAAAGAGGAAGGTTTTGAGGTGCTTCCGGAACCAGAGATGGTTCTCCTCAAGTTTCAGGTAGGCAGGAAGGCTGTTCCAGAGGGAGGCCCCTGCCGCGGAGAGAGATCTACCCCCAGCTCGTTGCTTCGAGAAGCGGCTGACCCTGAGGGAGTTGGAGACGGATGAGTGAAGGGCTCGGGAAGGAAGATATTTAGGAAGAGAGCGTTGAAGGTATTTAGGCCCCAGGCCCCAGAAGGCCTTGTGGACAATGCAGAGGGTTTTGAACTTAATCCTCGCAGCCACTGGGAGCCAGTGTAGAGATTTCAGTCCTGGAGAGATTCGGTCCCTGGGCTTGAGGCCAAGAACAAGTCTCGCAGTTCTGTTCTGGATGAGTTGCAGAGGGCGGAGAGTGGAGGCAGGCAGATTAAGATAGAGGCTGTTACAGTAGTCCAGCTTCGAGAGAACCAGGGCTCGGGGGGAAGGAGAGGAAGGGAAGAATACCTCTGAGGAGGTGCAGCTGGTAGTGTGACTTCTTAGAGACGTCAGATATATGAGGAGAGAAGGAGAGTGTGGAGTCGAAGATGACCCAGAGGTTTTTTGCCTTGCAGGTAGGAGCAGGAAGAGGGCCAAGAGAGGCTGGCTAGAGGACTGCAGGGAAGGAGGGAGTGGTGTGCCGATGAGTAGAATCTCAGTCTTACTAGCATTAAGGCAGAGGTCATTGGCGGCACACCATTCCTGGATAGCGGACAGACAGTCAGAGATGAGGGAAGGAGAGGAGGAGGCCGAGGGTAGCCTGAAAATGAGCTGGGTATTGTTCGCATAGCACTGAAAGTTGGGGCAGAGAGCGGCGATGCAGTGGGCAAGGAGTGCCAGATACTGGTTGAACAGCCAGGGAGAGAGATTAGATCCGTGGGGGACACCACAGGTGGAGAAAAAGATGTCAGAGAGGAAGAACCCCAGTTGGACCTGGGAGGGTCGATTGGAAAGGAAAGAGGTCAGCCACGCCAGAGCCTGACCAGTGATACCCAGGTTATCACGGAGACGGTTGAGCAGGATGGCATGGTTGACAGTGTCAAAGGCAGAAGAGAGATCGAGCAGAATGAGAACACACGGAGTGTTGGAGTCGAGGTTCAAGAGCAGGTCTTGAAATGCATGTTGAGATGGAGTTCATTTCGTTTTGCATTTAGGATTTAAGTTAAGAACTTAATTAATGCAATGTTGGTTGTTGTTGTACTGAGTATTAGTGTGAGCTTTGGTGAAAACTGTTGTATGAGAAATGCTGGTCTGGTGAGACTGTGTATGGAATGGGTTAAGTCACTGCAGTTAGAATGTAACCATTTCTTTAATATTTGCAGGTTTATGGACTTTTTACACAGTTTACTGAAATGTGCATAATTAAATGCAATGTGATACCGTGTGGAGCTCTTTGTGTGTGAATGAGCTAGTGTAACTTATTGAGGATTTTTAGGTTCAAAGAGTTTTATAGACTCTTGGACTTTTAGACATTTAGAATTAATGCAGGACATGGACGAGCAAAAGACCTATGTAGGAAATATTTTGCATTTAGGATTAATGCAAAACGTGGATAAGCAAAATAACTATGTAGGAAATGTTTATGTTAAATCACCAAGCCTAAAGAAATGTCATTTGTGGTTCATACATTGTACATAAGGTTGACTGTGAATAAGTAAACCTGATGGATATGTATCTGGTTATGAATGATGTGAGCTTAGCTCATGTTCAAATGACTTTGGGTCATTAATGTCATACTGCGCGGCACTTGGCGCCTGTGGAACCGCTGGCGGCGCGGACATTATCCTGCCGTGCACGCTGGTAGCCTGTCACGCCCACCTGCAGCTCCGCCCGTACGTATGCGCGCTTACGCGGCCCGGAGTATAAATACAGCTCCTTCCAGGTTGTGTACGCGTTGCAACGCTTCCGGTTTCCTCCGTTAGTGCTGTCTGCCGTTTTGCCGACTCTTCCCTCGCTCGCACTCGCTGCTGTAGTACCCGATCTCTATCGGGTCCTTGTCCTCTTCCCCTTGTCTTGCCTGCTGCCCCTTTTTTCCTTCTACTATTTTCCCTTCCTCTCTCCTCGCCACCCTCCTTCTCCCGTCCCTTCTCTGCTTCCGTCCTTCCTCCTTATTTTTCCCCTTCCTGTTTTTTTTCTCCTCCTGCCTGCCTCCTTGTGTACCAGACCTAGGCCTGTTTTCTTGGATTGCTGATTCTTCTGATTCGGATACCTTCCTCTGTGATCTCCCGTGTACCAGATCCCGGCCTGTTTAAGGACTGCCTATTCATTTGTGCTTCACCTATGGACTTGGTTCTCCTTGTGAGATTCCGTACTACTTACTGTCTACTTTCCTCCGGAGCCTCATCCTTTCTACCACGGAGTTCAGCTTCAGCCGACTGCATTCTCCCAGCATACCAGCTCATTCCTTAGGAGAGTCACGCAGGTCGCTTAGGGGTTTTTTGTGCCTTTTGGCTTTTTCCCCTTCCCGGCGTTCCCGGGAGGAGGCACCGGAACCCCTTTTTGGGTGACACAGTGGCTTCCTTCCGTGGGCGCCCCTACCTACATAAAAAAAGGAGCAACCAAGAAGTAAAGGAAAGAAGGGTACAGGAAGAAGAGACGAAGGTGAGGAGTTAGGGGAGGGTGGTGAATCGGATTCTGCGATCTCTGGCGAGGATATCACCGATCCTGGTGACAGTTTGCAGCGCCAAATTGAAATTGAAATGGCTACGCCACAGCAAGTACAGGAACTTGTAGCAGCAGTCCAGAGCTTAAATGTGGAAATGCAGAATCTCAAGGCTGCCAATGCCACCCTACAGCAATGGATAACGGAGAGAGAACGACCTTCCACCGATCTTCCACCGCTCCCCCTTGTGTCGGGCAAGTTTGATGGCACTCCAAAAAAGGTAAAAGAGTTTTTGGATGCGTGCCATTTACACTTCTCATTCCGCCCTCAGACCTTTTCCTCGGACCATGCCAAGGTGGGGTTTATGATAACACACATTTCAGGTAATGCCCTGGCATGGGCCACTCCGTTGGTGAACCTGCCGGATCCAGTCTTACAGGATTATGATGCTTTCAAGGGTTTGATGCAACAAACCTTTCTACGTACCGAAAGCACCTACTTGGCTTCAGAAGATCTGCTGGACATCTGTCAAGGGAATTCGGATCTGCTAACCTACATTACAACATTCAAACAGGTGGCAGCTGAAGCTGGGTGGCAGGAGCAGGCTCAATATGCAATCTTTCGGCGGGGTCTGAGAGAAGACTTAAAGGATGAGCTAGCCAGGATAGAAAGACCTGTATCCTTTGCGGAACTCCTTACGGCTACCCTCAGGATAGATTTCCGCCTGACCGAACGACGGATGGAAAGAAGAAAGACCAAGACAAATGCTCCCCCTCTCCTGGAAACACACCCGTCTCCTTCTGTACCCTTGTCACGCTCCTCCAAAGAGGAGCCCATGCAAATTCCAAAAAAGATTTGAAGGACCTAAGACCTTGCATTGATTATTGAGGCTTAAATAAAGTCACTGTTAAGGATCGTTATCCGATGCCTTTGATAACTGAGATCTTACAAGCCGTCCACGGTGCAACAACGTTTACCAAGCTTGATTTAAGGAACGCCTACCACCTTCTCCGAGTACAGAAAGGAGATGAATGGAAGACTGCCTTCCGGACTCCGTTCGGGCTCTTTGAGTATCAGGTCATGCCATTTTGGTTAGTTAATGCCCCTTCTATTTTTCAACCGTTTATGGACAGACTGTTCTCCGATTTGTTGTGCCAAACAACTCTAGTGTATCTTGACGATATTCTAGTATTTTCCAACAATGCCAAAGAACACGAGGAACGTGTCAAGAAAGTTTTCCGTAGGCTTAAGAACAATCACTTATCAGTCAAACTTGCTAAATGTGTGTTCTCCGCTTCATCCATACCTTTTCTGGGTTATATCTTGTCCAGTCAGCGTATCTCAATGGACCCCCATAAGGTGTCATCCATCCTAGAATGGCCTTCACCCTCTTCAGTGAAAGAAATTCAAAGATTCCTGGGTCTGGCGAACTTCTATCGTAGGTTCATTCCCAATTTCTCCCAGAAGATCCTGCCCATCACTACTCTCCTCAAGAAATCTTCTGAGCCGTTCAGATGGTCGGCTGAGGCCGAGGATAGCTTTGGGGATCTTAAGAACGCCTTTTGTGCTGCACCCATACTGCTACAGCCTGACCAGGAGCTGCCCTTCATCCTGGAGACCGACGCCTCTGCTGCTGCCATAGGAGCTGTCCTTCTCCAAGAGGTTCGGGGAGTAGAGCATCCTGTCACCTACTTCTCGAAGACACTTAACGCCAGTCAAAGAAACTACTCTGTCATTGAACGAGAATTACTAGCAATGAAATCGGCTTGTGTGGAATGGCGGCATCTCCTTCAGGGAGGCAGGTATCCATTTACAATCCGGACTGATCACAAGAACCTGCAAGTCCTGAGGCAATTCGAGTGCTACAACACCCGACAGGCCCGATGGGCTCACTTCTTCGCCCAATTCCATTTTCACATCACTTATATCCCAGGAAAGATGAATGTGTTGGCTGACTCCCTTTCACGGCGTTGTGATTACCTACCCGATTCCGAGTCTCCTCGTGAACACATGTTTCCCCGACCCAGAAGTATCCGAATGGTTTTGACGTTCCTCAGTCAGGTAAAAGATGAATCGGGAGGTCGCTTTGAAGTAGAGAGACATCCCAAAGGCTTGGCGTACGAAATTAGAGATGGTCTTTATCTGGTCAAGGGTAGACTCTACCTACCTACGCCTGCCTTTCACAAGATGCCTTGAACTGGTGTCACGACACAAAACTCGCTGGTCATCGGGGCGGTACAGGCACCCTGGAATTCCTTCGTCGTCACTTCTACTGGCCTAGAATGAGGGAGGACGTGGATCGTTATGTTCAATCCTGTATCATCTGCCTCCGAAGTAAATCCCTTCATCAACGACCTATTGGATTACTCGAACCATGTGCTGTGCCTGATGGCCCCTGGAGCTCAATCTCTACTGATTTCATTGTGGATCTCCCCATCTCACAGGGGTGCACATGTATAATGGTGGTGGTTGATTCATTTACTAAAATGGCTCACTTTTCCCCTTTGCCCGGAGTTCCCACTGCAGCCAACATGGCTGAAGTATTTCTCCAAGACATCTTTAGACTGCACGGTATGCCCTCTAAGATCATCTCTGACAGGGGAAGTCAGTACACCTCTCATTATTGGAAGGCTCTCTGTGAGCGGCTGGGGATTGAATGAGCTCTCACGTCGGGGTTTCACCCCCAGTCTAATGGACAAACTGAACGGCTAAATGGAACTCTAGAACAATACTTAAGGTGTTTTACTAATTCCCAACAAGACAACTGGCACTCGTTATTGGCTCTGGCCGAATTCTCCTACAACAATTCCGTGCACTCAGCTCTAGGGGTTAGTCCATTTTTCTGTAATTATGGTTACCATCCCCGGTCTATTCTTCCTGTCTCCTGTCTTTCTACTAATATACCATCTGTAGATTCCTCACTCACCCGCCTTAGAGAGATATACAAGAAGGCTAGGGAAAGCCTTCAGGCAGCGCAGGAACGCTATAGGTCCCAAGCCAACAGACATCGTCAACCCGTACCAGGTTGGGAGGTTGGGTCCAGAGTAATGCTTTCTACGAGATACTTACCTCGTTGGGCCCATCCATCCAAGCTATCCCCGAAGTTTTTAGGGCCTTATAAGATTGTACAAAGGATCAACCCTGTGGCTTTCCGACTTAAACTCCCTGCCAGCCTGAACAGAGTTCATCCTGTCTTCCATGCGTCTCAGCTTAAGCCCTTTCATGTTGATACCTGGAGGCGTCAAGCTGAGAGAGTTACTATTCCTCAGGATTCCACTCCGGAAGAATACGAGGTAGCTCAAATATGCGACTCCAGGTATCGTAGAGGCAAACTAGAATACCTTGTACGATGGAAGGGCTTCCCCTCCTCTGAAAATTCCTGGGAACCCATCTCCCATATTTCTGCCCCTACACTGTTGCGCAAGTTCCACTTTTACCATCCAGGCAAACCAGGGGGAGGGTCCCTTGGGATGGCACATACTGTCATGCTGGGCGGCACTTGGCGCCTGTGGAACCGCTGGCGGCGCGGACATTATCCTGCCGTTCACGCTGGCAGCCTGTCATGCCCACCTGCAGCTCCGCCCGTGTGTATGCGCGCTTACGCGGCCCGGAGTATAAATACAGCTCCTTCCGGGTTGTGTAGCCGTTGCAACGCTTCCGGTTTCCTCCGTTAGTGCTGTCTGCCTTTTTGCCTGCTCTTCCCTCGCTCGCACTCGCTGCTGTAGTACCCGATCTCTATCGGGTCCTTGTCCTCTTCCCCTTGTCTTGCCTGCTGCCCCTTTTTTCCTTCTACTATTTTCCCTTCCTCTCTCCTCGCCACCCTCCTTCTCCCGTCCCTTCTCTGCTTCCGTCCTTCCTCCTTATTTTTCCCCTTCCTGTTTTTTTTCTCCTCCTGCCTGCCTCCTTGTGTACCAGACCTAGGCCTGTTTTCTTGGATTGCTGATTCTTCTGATTCGGATACCTTCCTCTGTGATCTCCCGTGTACCAGATCCTGGCCTGTTTAAGGACTGCCTATTCATTTGTGCTTCACCTATGGACTTGGTTCTCCTTGTGAGATTCCGTACTACTTACTGTCTACTTTCCTCCGGAGCCTCATCCTTTCTACCACGGAGTTCAGCTTCAGCCGACTGCATTCTCCCAGCATACCAGCTCATTCCTTAGGAGAGTCACGCAGGTCGCTTAGGGGTTTTTTGTGCCTTTTGGCTTTTTCCCCTTCCCGGCGTTCCCGGGAGGAGGCACCGGAAACCCTTTTTGGGTGACACAGTGGCTTCCTTCCCTGGGCGCCCCTACCTACATAAAAAAAAGGAGCGACCAAGAAGTAAAGGAAAGAAGGGTACAGGAAGAAGAGACGAAGGTGAGGAGTTAGGGGAGGGTGGTGAATCGGATTCTACGATCTCTGGCGAGGATATCACCGATCCTGGTGACAATTAATCTGTTTGGTAGGTTAAGAGTTAGGACAGTTAGGATTACCGTCCATCTGTGTTGAGATGGGGTAGCGCTTTTGCTTAAATATGTCTATTAGGTAGCGCCCCATGAGATGGAGGAAGCGCTTTTATTTAAATTGACGGGATTGAGGTAGCGCCTCATTTAGGTATCAATTGGTTGGCAAGGGACACTTGTTTTAAGATGACTAAGTGTTGCTGGGAGGTAGGATCCATAGTAGTTGTGGATTTTGGTACATTGTATACGGAGGTAGCGCCTTTGTTTACTTAAGCATGGTGAGTAAAGTCCTCTTTTGGTTATGGGGACGTGTGAGGTAAATCCTGGGGGTAGGGCCCTTTCAGGTGCAGGAGTGAGTAAGTGGAGAAGTGCACTAAGGTGAGTAGGAGTTGTGGTCGGGTGATTTTTAGAAGATCTTAGGAACGGTAGTAGTGCACTGTTAGGAGAAGTCAACTCTCATCTGAAATGGACGGGTGCTTTTGTTGGATGAAGATGTGGTGGTGGTTATCTTAGAATTAGCTGTTGTACTGGTTGGGGACGCCCTCTGGTGGAAACATTGGCTAAACGGAAATATGTTGTCCAAGATGAAGAGTTGTCTTGTAGTTTTCTTTTTGTGTTATATGTAAATCCAGGCCAAGGTACCCCAAGGTCAGGATTATGGAACTCGTTAGTGCTGCCATTGGGTTGAGCGTTTAGTCCAACCCCATTGTTTTGTTGGTGGTCTTGGAGATGCCTGGCCAGTATCTTCGAGTTGTTGTAGGATCTGTTTATCTTGGTGTGGTTGAGTTGGGCTCTTCTGGCCTAGTCCTTTTGATGTATTTGTTTGTATATTCGTGATGTAGGCATAGTGGTGATATTTCAGCAGTGGTTAGCGGTCTTATGAATTCTCTCAATAGGTATGGTGATTCTGTTGTTTTCCTGAATGTCTAGTATTGCAATTTACTATTGTAGTAAAGCAATGTCTATACTTGTGTTAGGTTGCTTATAAGTAAGTTTACTTCCAGTTCTTCAGTTACATGTCACAGGACATAAAGACATAAGATAGATACTAAGATAGATCGATCACCGGCACCCATCACCCAAGGAGGGAGGGACCAACTGACCCATAAATAGAACACTCAGCACAGCCTTCTTTCACTCTTACATCAACATTCCACTTGGTACTGTGATGTCATGCAAGTACCAAGTGGCTAGCTCAGCTGGCTCAGGCAGTGCCTGAAGAGTGTGACAAAACACAGCCCAATCTCGATATGCGTATAAAACAGTCATTCGTGGGGAAGCTATCTCCCTGGTGTCGGCCCACCGCAAACAACACACCAAGAAGATTGTGGACGCCAAAAGACGGGTGTCCAAGTGTGAGGAACAATTCCTTGGGCAGGGAACCAAAACCTCGCAAGAGGCCTTGATAACGGCACAAGAAGCCCTCAGTAATGTAGCCCTAGACAATGCCCGGACCGCTCATCGGCTAGTTTGGAGTCAAATCTACGAGAGAGTGGATAAGGCATACAAAACCCTGGCTTGGCTGGAGAGACGCAAACAAAGTAAAGGGTATGTGCGGTCCATCCGATCACCCAATGGGGAGCTATTAACTGCAGACTCCGACATAGTGGAATCATTTGCCACCTACTATGAAAAACTCTATTCCCCACCTACCCTATATAACCTGTTTGTTTCTGATGTACCCAAGTGTCTTTTAGGGATCAACAACTGCCCCCCTAAGATAGGCCCCTGCCATTGTCCTATTCTGGCATACGCGGATGATTTGGTGATCTTGGATCACACCTTTAGTGGAATCCAAACGTCTGCCAATCAGCTATGGCGGTATGCAGAAAATAACGAACTCGTTATCAATAATAGCAAAATCAATCTTTTGCTATATACTGCTGGCAGAGTGGCCAGACCACGAATGAAGATGGGTCCGATCGATATTGAATACACTTGTACGTATAAATACTTAGGGGTTGAATTTGACAGTAAAGGAAATTACCTCACTTGTATTCAGGAGCGCAGAACCAAAGCAGCCCAACTTACGGCCCTAATTTACAAGTTCACACGAGATCAGTGTGGATTCTCAATTTGGGCAGCACGTCAGTTGTACATTCAATGTCTGGCTCCTATGCTAACACATGGTTTAGACCCTCTGATTAACATGAATTTAGGATGGCTACAACTCGTGGAGGGTAAGTTCTGGAGAAAAATTCTTCGCCTTCCCCAATGTATCCCTATGGCGATAATTAGACTTGAGCTAGGGATCTTTTCTCTTAAGGCCATGGTTTTAAGGAAAAGGATGGATTTCTACATCAGGTTCAATAATAAACCAACAAATAGGTTTCTTATGACGATCAAGGACTGCATGGTGGGTGTACTGGCTAAATTTGAGAAACAAATTTTTTCTTTGATTGAGGAAATTAGTTGGTCACCGGAATGGGGTAGAGAAAACCAGCACCTGTTCATCAGTATGCGCAGCCGCCTCAATTTATGGGACTGGCAGAGTAATTTTATTCATCTCAGAAGTCTGAAAAGTTATGGCTTTACTCTGTTTGTACTATATACTTATGGGAAGGTGCAACCCTATCTAAATCTATGCCCATCAGAACATCTGAGGCGATTTATTCTACTTCTGCGCCTTAATCATCTTCCCGTCCTGACGGCCCGTGGCCCAGAATTGGGTCTGAATATAGCAGAAAGATATTGTAGGATTAGCGATCTTCCTACTGAGCCGGAGACGGCTTGTCATGTGCTGACGAAATGCTGTAGGATGAGGGCAATGCACAGGAAATATCTTGGTGAGTTCGTTCACAATATAGATTACCTGGATCAGGCAGATTTCTGGAAGCAGTGTGTTAACACTCTTAATCCTAAACTGCACTTAGCACTTTACCAGGTATGGCGTGATGCCACTACTCATTTGAAAATAAGTCAGAGGGGGCCTCTCCCTGGTGCGTAGTGGCTCTTATTGTATGTTTGTATGTTAGTATGAAATGATTAGTTTTATCTGTGCGAATATGAAGAGGGTTTCTCTTCTTTTATGAATATATAATCATGTTTTGCACCTATATACAGCATCACCTACTTATCAACTATACCAAGGACTTTATCAAGGATTTGATCCTATTTATTTTATCATGTATTATGCCTTGAATGATTGATTGATCTGATGTGATGGTATCGATGTTATTAGATGTATGTGATTTGTTACATCATGCATATTGAATATAATTTATAATTTAGTGGTTTGATGTAATTATGTGTAAAGTTTTTTACGTTTGTTTAAAACTGTATCACATTAATAAATAATAATAATAATAGATTTCTCGACCAGATCGAGGTCCTGCGACACTCAGCACAACAAGCAGACCTCCTAGACACCGGAATCACAGAAAACGAAGTGCAGGATGCGCTTGCACAGCTTCAAACCGGAAAGACCCCAGGGCCTAATGGTTTCCCGGTGGAGACTTGGAAACGCCTCGGCAACACACTAACAGGACACATGCACTGCATGTTTCTCCGGAGTAAGAAACAGGGCGCACTCCCTCTTGACCTCAGAAGAGTGTGCATAGTGGTCATACCTAAAGCCGGGAAGCCTCCAGAAGAATGTGCCTCTTATCGGCCCATCTCGCTGATCAACGGAGAGGCCAAAATCCTTGCCCGGGTACTAGCTAATAGACTGCTCACGGTGATCGAATCCCTCGTCCACCTAGATCAGTGTGGGTTCATGCCCAACAGGTCCACTCGCATGAATCTACGCAGAGTCCAACTTGCACTCGACAGGGCCCCAGAGATATAGTCCCCACTAGCCCGGCTAGCAGTCGATTTGGAAAAAGCATTTGACTTGGTCGTGTGGGAGGCCCTGTGGAAGATCATGGCCCGGATGAACTTTGGGCGAGACTTCATCTCCTGGGTTAAACTCCTCTACACATCCCCAGAGGCAACTGGGAGAGTGAACAGCAGGTCTTGCAGCCTGTTTCCATTGGGCCGCGGAACCAGGCAGGGCTGCCCTTTCTCCTCCCTCCTATTCTTGTTAGCTATCGAGCCACTAGCAATTAAACTCTGAGTGGATAAAAACTGGTCTGGATTCAACTGGCCAGGGGGAGGAGAAGATCGGCTCTTGTTATATGCAGAAGACCTCCTCTAATACCTTAGCAACCCTGTGACCTCCTGTCCGATTGTGTCCCATACCCTCAGGGAATACCAAAACTTAGCCAGCCTGAAGGTGAACAATCAAAAAACCATATACTTCCCGATTCAGGGAGGTGACGCCGCGATCCCCGAGACTTGCCCCTACCACGTCTCCATTCAAAAGTTCATATACCCAGGCATACGCTTTGGCCCAACCCTAGATAGATTCTTCCAGCTTAATTTACAACCTGTACTAGACAGATTTAGCAAGCACGTCTCCCATTGGCACTCGCTCCCCCTATCATTAATGGGCAGGGCAGCTCTGTTGAAGATGATGACACTCCCAAGACTCCTATATGTCCTACAAAATGCTCCACCCCCCATACCCCACAAAACCTTTGCACTCATAGACAAGAATTTACGCGCACTGCTTTGGGGGAGAAACAACCTAGAATCGCTCTCACAACACTGCAACTCTCAATATGGGAGGGAGGCATTAGACTATCATGCATGCGCACATACTATTTAGCGATACAGACAGGGGTGGTAAATGAATGGCTACATGCCGAAGCCACACTAACACATCTCCGCATTGAGACAGTGGCTGTGCACCCCGTAGCACCCCTCCAGACCTAATACGCTGTCAACAGACGAATATCGAAAATGCCAAGAATGTCACTTCATATCCGCCATGCTTGGAGAGAAGCACACAAACGTATTGGCTGGGGAGCAAAACCAACACTAGCCCAACCCATATGGTACAATGCACACCTCCCAGAAATACAGAGAATGGGCTGTTTTGAGAGCTGTGAAAAGCGAGGGATAACCACACTGGCACACGTGATCCAAGAGGGACGCCTACTAGAGTTCGAAGCCCTGAACGACAAATTTGGTCTGACGCCTATGGACCGGTTTAGACATGCACAGTTTGCTCATGCCATACACACCCAGTTCCCAGAAACAACCACTATACCTCCTTGCTCCCCCCTTGGAGACCAACATTCTTCAGCAACTATCTCCTCCAAAGTCACCTCCACGCTGTACCAGGCCCTTAACTCTTCCGGAACTAAAGAACTTATTAGGATGAAAGAGAGATGGGAAAGGGATCTGGGCGAACTGGAACCAGAAGACTGCGTAGACACATTGATGTTCCCCCGAGAGATAGGTATCGAAGCTAAACTGAGGCTGATACAACTCAAAATACTCCACCGCTCCTACTACCCTTGCACAGCCCTCGCCAAATGGGGGGGAGCGGAGATGAGACCTGTCTCCGATGTAAACGGGAGACAGGCACCTTTTTACATATGATCGGGGACTGCGATGTGCTACAAGCCTTCTGGAACGAATGCATTAATACAATTTCCAACATAATAGGATCACCAATCCCGGAAGATCCCAAAATGACACTCCTGGGAATCTGGGGTGAGGCTGACCTCACCAAATATGAAAAATCATTCCTAGCAGTGGCATTGGGAGCAGGGACAACGGCTGATCGCTGCAACCTGGGGCTTGACAGAACCAATATGTCTGAACCATTGGATCAATAAATTAAGCAGATGCGCATCTATGGAACACTGCATCTACAATGCGAGAGGCTGCCCCCAAAATTTGGATAAGATATGGGGGAAATGGCTAGACGTGTACTGAGAGATGCTCCCCTCACCTTCCCCCCAACCTCTCTCTTCACCCATGGTCACATGACACACTCGGAACTGCCACCTATTTCTGTCTTTCGGATATACCTAATGTACCCCTATGACCCTGGAAATAAAGAGTGTGGGATTGTATGTAAATTGTACGCTAGTTATCACTCTCGCTTTATCTACCCGTGTTGCTAAAAAAGTAAAAAGAAAGCCAAAAAGAGAAAGGCGGGTGGCTGTGAGTAATTTTACTCCCACAGAACGTCCCACAGAGTTCTGTAAATGGTAAATGTCAAACAGAAAAAGGGGTTGTTACCCCGCGCTCAAACCCAAATAGCATACAAAGTCAAAATAATGGCATTATAGCGCCTGAATAATAACTCTAAAAAGTTCCAAAGTCACAAAGACTCTTTAATTTCTTGTATCTTGGACAGCCGGCACGTGTTTCGACCACTGGTCGTTTTTAAGGCTGTATTTTGAGTTTGTCCATACATATCAGTGTGAAATATCAATGCAAAGAAACACAAAAATACCATTGACCATAACAAATGAAAGAACATGTATCCTGTGCATAATATATGCATACCAACAGAAATTAATTAGTATTAACAAAATTAAAAATGAAGATCATACCATATTGTGTCACAACATCGGTTCAGGATGAAGAGGTAAGTTCTGTCGAAACACTTAAACAGAAATTCATAAAATTAGAAAGACTCTCAAAACGAGAAATCAATTGGGAACACGCGTCCCTTGCCAATTATCTAGAAAATTATATCATTCCTAGAGGATTACGGATATTAATATTTCCCAATTTCGAAAATAATGAAGATGCTGACTTGGCAGAAGATTGAGAAAAGAATCTCAATCAAAGCTCCAAGATCATGCTAGAATTACTCATTACGCATGCCACAAGAGAACATAAAAGGGTCATAGCACAAATTAATGTAATCAAGGAAGAGATCAGAGGCATGCCAAATGCAGAAGCCACCAAAGATAAAAATTATGAAAAAATGCATGAAATTTTGCGTGATTATCAAGATGAAATCAAAATGAGAAAATTTAGAAAGTTTTTCAGGGATGATAAAGACTATAGGCAGGATCGGGTCTATACTTTCCAGCCTAAGTACGATAATATTACACCAAGAACCAAAACTAGCTCGAGGAACACCACACCTGCGAGCTCAGATCCTGAATCAGAGGAAGATACCAATGGAACAGGCTATGTGAACAATGACACAAGTTCTACAGATAAGGAGACTACAGAACCTGTCACTAAAGGAGGTCAGAGTTTTTTAGATGAAATACGCAGACACAGGAAAGGAAATGCAAGATCGGCAAATCTCAAACAGGTCAGATTTACAATACCACCTACGGTTCCTATACTAACACCAAGTGTCACACTAGGGGCAGGAGAGGGGGGAAGCGGAAGTGGCAGTGGAAACTCCGACGAGGATCAGGGCCGACTAGGAATCTTGACCAGGTCAACAACGAAGAAACGTCAAACAAAGTAATACAACCTGATCTGGTCACCAACTTGTCAGATAGACAGTTAACAAATGCAGAAACCTCTGTGCTTAATAAAGGTTTTTCTTTTGCACCAAGTGCGGGTACAAATTATGTTAATTTTCAAATCGACCTTTTTAAATTTCTGAGGAAACTCAAATTGAAGAAATTCTTTTCTACTCAGGTTCACACTTTTAAGCCTAAGGTCACCTTGAATCCTCTTAGCACATATTCTATTGCAGATATTACTAACATTGAAACTTTAACAACATTGAATCAAGAAGTAGCCACGGATTTGGATACCATATACAAGGACTTAGATGTTAGACCAAGACCTTTGCCAATAAAAGAACTCAAATTGAGATCTAAATTTACACCCCAATTGGGAACGGACAAAGTTACTGAAACTTTTCACAAAGCCATTACAAAAGATATTCATGAATATTTGGAAAGGAATCCAAACAATAGAAAGAAGCACAGATCTAACCCCACTAAAGATGAACTTTATGCTTTAGAAAATTTGGCTAAGGATAAATCCATAACAATTAAAGAGGCTGACAAAGGGGCAACATTGTGGTTATGAACACCAAGGATTATATATCTATGGCCATGACTCATTTGAACACACCCCAATGCTATATCCCCTTGAAATCCAATCCAATCAAATAAATTGTGGAAGATATACTCAATCTAGTTCAAATGTGGTATGATAAAGGGTTTTTAAGTGAGGAAGAAAATACTTTTTTGACCAATACAGATCCCACAGTACCCACCCTATATTTCTTACCTAAGATACATAAGCACTATGATACTCTTCCATCAGTGAGACCAATAATGATTGGCATAGGATGGGTTACGGATGGTCTTTCTCAATATCTGGATGAGGCACTTAAACCCCATGTTCTAAAAATTCAATCATACATTAAAGACAGTGCACACGTATTGCAATTTTCAAGACATTAAGATGGGAATCAGACTACCTGTTGGCTACGCTAGATGTTTCAGCCTTATACATAAGTATTGACCATGATTTGGCAATTCGGACAATTGATTATATCGTCAAAGATGCATCTGCTTCATATATGCAACATGTCTATATGCTTAATAGTTTTTTGAGATTCACACTGGGCAACAATGTATTTATCTTTAATGATCAATATTATGTACAAGCAAAGGGGGTGGCTATGGGTGCAAAATTTGCCCCCTCTTTGGGCAATTTGTTCATTTCACAATATGAGGAAACTCATATTTTTAATCATGGACCTTTCAAGACAAATCCCATTGCATGAAAGCGTTATCTAGATGATGTTTTGATTGTATGGGAGGGTACTTTGACATCATTCGACCTTTTTATCACACATACAAACACCAACCATTTTGGTATAAGCTTTTCTGGTTCCGCAAGTGCAAATGCCATTGATTTTTTGGATTTCCATATTTTTGTTGAGAATGGATCGATACAGACCAGAACATACCGTAAGCCAATGGAAGTCAATTCTGTATTATATGCTCAAAGTAGTCACCAGAGGGCTACGATTAGTAACATCCCAGCAGGGGAATTTTATAGCGCCAGGAGGAATTGCAGCAAAGATGTAGATTATCAAAAGTAGTCCCAGTTACTTATTGAAAGGTTTACTAATAGAGGTTATTGTTTGAATGATGTGAACAAGGCTGCACATAAATACAATGGTAAAAAACAGTCAGATCTATTGCAATAGTGTGCAAAAATGAAACCTGATGAAGGACAGATATCAATCATAACACAATTTTCGCAAGATTCTACCACCTTGTGTTGTATGGTATCCAAACATTGGCACATTCTAAAACTTGACAAGGATCTGTTACCCTTTTTGTCCGAAAAACACAAGTTTACTTATAGTAGAGCCGGTACTATTAAACAAAAATTGAGTCCATCTTTTTTTAATCTCAAAGAAGATAAAGAGCTAATTGGCTCAACAAGAGCATTGGGTTCTTCAAATGTGGGAGTTGCAACTATTGTACATTTTCTCACAATAACTGTAAACATTTCACAGACGCAAACAGGGTTACTGTTAAGATTAGAGATTTTATCAACTGTGAAACATGCTATGTAGTATATGCTATTATTTGTGTCTGTGGAAAGCGCTATATAGGGAGTACTATTAAACAGTTGAGAGTCAGAATAAGAGAGCATTTGACAAGTTTGAGGAGAGTGAACCGAAATCACCATTGGCCATTCATTGGCAAGATCAACACCAGATGAGTAACAAAGATGACATTAGATTCATAGGGCTAATGAAAGCTAAGAAGGGCAAACGAGGTGGTAACCTCAAACTTATTTTGAGACAAATGGAATGTAAACTTATGTTTCTTGAGAAGTACTTCAGTCGGTCTTAATTGCGATCATTAGATGCATGTTTTTCTATAGGTCCTCTCTGAATTGCATGTTTGTACCTATCATGAATAATGATCGGATATAATGGATGACGTATACCTGTTCGCTTACATTTTGCTTTGGAGGCACTGTTCTTCTTTGGCATCCTCAAAGAATTATGGCAAGACATTGTTAAAAGATAGTCCATGGTGAAATTCACATTACCTTCTCAATAACAGTCATACAATAGTGACGTTACCAATAACATGTTTGTTTACATCTGATGTCACGCGCATGTACGTGTGACGTCATCACGTAAACTATCCGATTTCCCGCGACTTCACAGCGGGATGCAGCTTTCCAAACAGAGACGCGGAATACACAGGATTGATCCCGGGAAATATGGCGATCCAAATAGGCAAGGAGCCTTAACAAAGATTTTGTTAGCAAAGGGGCATCGCATTTGAAACTTGTAACATTGCAGATGTTACTTACTAATGGTGCCACGAGTAGAATTAATATATACAATTTAGCATACTCCAGGGGTAATTGGGCCTTGTACCATGAGGAGGGTTTTTACAACAGAGAAGTCATTTGTTGTATCTGTAGTCTTGGTGAACATGAGTATATTTTTTGTAATATGGTATATGGTATAAAGGCATACAACAGAGCAACCATATTGTATTCCTTATTTTATGTACATGTGTTTGAGGCTATTGGGAGCAGAATATTTTGGTTTGAGGCTATTGGAAGCTGCAATCCAATTGGATTTTGAGAAGTTCATTGCATTTCAGGACTGATTTCTGGCACCTGCTACATGCTGGTAGGTCATTGCTTTGGCATATCTAGATATAATATTAATCATTTAAGGAGTTTTTAAAACTAATTTTAGGGTTTATCTCACAGATGATCAAACTAAAAGTTTGATGACCAATACCAAGTTGATACATAGGATCTATATGAGAATCAGCAAATCTCTTTTTTCTGCAACGGGAACGAAATGAAATAAATTGCTGGTAAGCGTCGGTTACAAGTATTTTAGATTGGGATATCCTTAATCCAGTCTTGAACATATGTTTGAATGGTGGACAATTCTATCACACGGAAAATACCGAATTATTTGCATTTTTAGTCATATAATTAGGAGGAATATAGCACGTATATAGGGGTTTGAACAGGAAATCACAATCACTTGGTCTGTTAATTGATGGAATGGCTTCACATTTTGCAGTCATAATGGGTGAACTATATAATCTTGCACAAAAAATGTTTTTTTCCTGAGAATTTTTTTCTGAGGCTTTTCTCCTAGAAAAATAATAATAGAGATGGACGTAATATACTTACATGTGCTTTCTTTACCAATCGCTATTTTTCTTATTTTTTCTGTCTCCACTACTCTGAACTTACCTCTTCATCCTGACCCGATGTTGTGACACAATATGGTATGATCTTCATTTTTAATTTTGTTAATACTAATTCATTTCTGTTGGTATGCATATATAATGCACCGGATACATTTTCTTTCATCTGTTATGGTCAATGGTATTTTTGTGTTTCTTTGCATTGATATTTCACACTGATATGTATGGACAAACTCAAAATACAGCCTTGAAAACGACCAGTGGCCGAAACACGTGTCGGCTGTCCAAGATACAAGAAATGAAAGAGTCTTTGTGACTTTGGAACTTATTGGAGTTATTATTCAGGCGCTATAACGCCATTATTTGGACTTTGTATATTACCCCTATGAACCTGCTGCCTCTTATTGTCAGTACTGCTGTAACTTTCAGCTGAATGCCTATGTTTATGATGTTTTGTTGTATAAACCCAAATAAGCAGAGTTATTAAAAAAAAAATGTCTTTCTCATGTGAGAGTAGGAACGACAAAGCAATAAAAAAAATGACCCAAGTTCTCCACCATTCCAGCATTACAATGATAATTCCTGTCTATCCCATGCTTATTCTACACCCTCCTATCGTTTAAGGGAAGCAGGTTCAGTCTGGCCAGCAACACCAGCCTCCTGCAATTAGTGGATTTATTGAGCCAGACCACCCCACCCCCATGGAGGAACATATAGACCTGCGTTGAGGGCCAGCAAGGCACTGTCCCTACTGTCCTCATACTCTTCTCCCGATCCATCCTTATTGCTCTCTGTTTCACCCAGGGGTGTTGCTAGGTCTCGAAACGATTTTGGGCTACGCTAATGTCGGAACTGTCAGTACTCTGGGCTAACTAGCCTTTTGGTTGTAGCCCCTGAGCTTCTATCCGGGCTACAACCAAAAGACACAGGGCTATATCCCCTTCAGGTCCTCCCCCCACACAATGCCTCTGGTTTCACCATAGACACCAAGCCAGGTAAGCAGGTGTAATTAGATGGATACCTATATGAGATACCCCAAGAATTCACTAGTTGTATCCCTCTCTATACCAGACATATTTGAAGGCTGCAAGGGACCCTTCAATTTTCCCTACCACCTTCTTCAAATTAGGGTTTTCCGCAGGCGGCCACCAAGGGGGCACATAGATGCAATAACACCTCTGCATCACTCTTGCTTCACCAGGGTTTGAAGGGTGTTCAGCCCCCTTGAGTACTCACACCCGGTGATGCAAAAGGGCCCTTTTTGTCCACAAGCTCCTTCTGCACACACAGTCAAAATCTGGAGCGATTTAGACCATGGAAGCAAAAGTAACATCCGATTTACTTCATTGCAGAGACTGGGAGGGCTCCGATCCGCCTAGCTGCTCCACATGATAACGAGGCAAAGGTGAGGATCCTCTGGATTAGAGGTGGTAGGCCGGCAGAGTTGTTGTGATGCCGCAGCACGCAGGGATGCTTGCCTGAACTGGGAGGCGGTGGGATCACCCACACAAGGAGCCTGTATACTAGACCCACTACTCGGGTCCCTAGAAGCTGACCGAGGTGTGCACCGAAGTGCCAGTGAGGAGTTGGACCGCAAGCCAGCCGCCTCCCACAGGGGTAAGTGGCAGCCACTCAGTGAAGTCCCAGCATCACAGGAGTGCACTGTGTTAGGCGTGACCCTCCTGTGTGCATTGCCCCTTTAAGGGGATGTGTTTCCCCCACGTGTACTGCCCCTTTAAGATGGGCCATGACAAAGTCATGGCCCAAGCTAATAAAGGGAGCCCCTGCAGGCACGTGAGGCAGAGCGGCTGCAGACTCCAGAAGAGGAGCTCATGAGTCTGTGTCTCATTTAATGATGTAGGCTGCAGGCCTACACGTGGAGGCTCAGGCCTGCAGGCCCTGATGCCGTGGGACCCTCGTGCAAGGACGGTGGCAGAGGTCCGCATGGTCAGGGGCCTGGCAGGCTGTGCCCCCACCCCCATTGGTGCTGGTGTCCTAGAGTACCAATGGGCCTGCCGGATGTCCAGGGCAGGCCCCAACCCCCACAGGCACAGGGCCTGTCGTGTGCTGAAGGTAACAGCACCCAGGGGCGCCTGCCGGATGTCCATGGCAGGCGACCCCCAACAATGGCGACGAGGACCGAACCCCATCTTTTGTCCCATTCCTTTGGGTAGTGGTACCGCTTCCCTGTGTTTGATGATGGTTGGGGAGACGCAGTTGGCTGTCCCCTGCTGCGGGGAAGTGAGGCTAGCGAGATATGTGCGGCGTCCATTGCCGCTGATGAAGAAGGAGTTGCGAAGACGAAGGACAATGTGGGGAACCTTGCCGGTGAATACTCCCCAGGCCGCGGCCCCTGTGGAGGGTGCTCGTGCGGCCTTGGTGTGAGTTTTGCCCGCAGGCTCCCCGCATGCTGAACAAGGAAGTATCCGGTGGAGCCGGAGAGATATGCAACCGCCCCTACAGAGGCTGATGTGGGCGCGCGGTGTCCGAAGAGAGAGGAGGTCGCAGGGGTGACTGCCTACCCCCCGGAGGAGAAGAGATTGGTTTATAGTCCCTCTGCGGCATCCGCCGGGAGGAACAAAAAAAAAAAGAAATGGAGCGCCTGATGCCACAGGGCTGGTGCGGCCCTCAGTGCCTGGATGGCAGTGGCACCCGCCCGCAATAAGGAAGGCTGTGCATGCCCCCGCAGGGGATGCCGATTTTCACTTTCCGAGTATGCCCGCCCTGAGGAGAGTGCCTGTCTGTGCCCTCCGGCACAACAAAGGAAACCGAGAGGCACCCGCGGCGGCGAGAAAAGAGACAAGGTGCGGGACCCAGATAGCAGACTCTCCATGGCCGCAGCCCTTCAATAAGAGGGTGCTCGTGCGGCCAGGGGAGGGTCGGCCCATAGCCTTTGTGCGGCCTCAGAACCCCTTGCATTGACATCAAGAGAAGGAAGGAAAAGGAGAGTGCTCGATTGCCTTCCCACAACGAAAAGAACAAAGCGCCCGCAGATGCAACATCAGTGCGGTGCAAGAATGACCCCATAGGCGGCGGCACCATCCTGCACAGTGCTATACCGCCATCCGCCGAAGCCCCATTAAGAGCCCAGGCTCCCACAGCGGTGAAGTGAAGCAATGAGTTATGAGGGGAAGGAAACAGCTTGTGACACCCCGGAGGCATCTGCTGCCATGGGGACGAAAAGAATGGAGTGGCCCTGGCCGCACTGAAGCAACCTCCTGCGGGGGTGGGGGCACCAAAAGGCTTCAATAATGGTTGTCGGCTGTGCCGGCAGCCTGCATCAGGATCTGGGGCTGCCGGACAGCGGGCGACCTCATGATCCAGGGCCGGAGCAACGGACGCACTGGCCCCTCTGCCCCCCTTTGCGGATGGCGACACAATGGAGTGTGTGTGCTGCTGCCCGAGCCCTGTGGTGACCCCGGGCCCCGGCGAAGAGACAGTCAAGCTGCCCCGGTTTCGGTTCAGGGTCATGTGAGTGCCCAAACGGCAGCACCTCTCCCTGGTGGTGCCACACCGTTCGAGTGTCACTGAGATCCCGGGCCAGGCGGTGATAATTTGAAAATATGCAGCACTGGAGGAACGTTGCTGAGGAGCGGAACAAGACAGACAGGTTGAGGGTGTGCAGGGGCACTCAGTGCAGTCTTTCTTTGGAGAAGATACTACACACCTTGAAGCCACTCTAGGACAATGCAGTGAGTGGTGCTGACCAACGTCCTCCCACACTGGGGGATGACCAAGTTTCCCACTGCTGGTCTCGCAGGGAGGGGCCCCAACCCTCTTACAGTACGGCCCAGATTGATAATCTTGTCTCCATATAAAAGTGGTGCACAGGCCCCGCAGACTCGGAGAGGGTGGGGCCGCTTGAGGTGGTGACCCCCCTGTTCCCCACACCACGGTGCAGCCAGGTGTCTGGCAGAAGACGTGGTTGACAGGAACACCACGGCACTGCCTGGTTTATGGGCCCAGGTTCTTCCCATCATTTGGACGTTGGCCTCTGATGCCCAAACCAGGAGGTCAGGACATTGAGCCATGCTCACAACCACGAGAACCTTTACAGCACAACGATCCATGACCCCACTACCTGCGGTATCATTCCAAGCTACGGGTGAGCAGAGGAAGTGTGTTGGAAAGCGTAGGATCCTTTGAAATTAAATATCTTAACGTGTAAGAGGTCAGTCCCCTGCTGAGTATATACAAGGAAAGAGCCCCCACTGAGGAGGATACAGCACCGCGGACACTGTCAGGCGGCAGAAGACCACGCTAAAACAGTAACCCCCCTGTGTGCAGCAAAGGACCAAATTCTGAAGATCCTGGGCACCTGGATACTCCTTTAGACCAATTGGGCATTGAGAGTTCATAACTCCATCAAACAGGATGACGACCAAGGGCAGCAAGGCAAATAATAAACAAACCACATTGGAAACTTTCACATCAGGCCAAGCAACCCGATGGGAGAAAGACGACGACGACAAAGTAAAAGAACAACCACCGCCCCCTGGCAACATGGCAGAGCCAGGAAACCAAAAGATCCTGAAAGCTATGGCAGCGCTACAGGCTACCTTAGAGGGCAAGATAGATGCTGTCGCTATCGATGTGGCACTGCTACGACAAGATGTCCGAGCCATTGCAGATCGCACAAGCAAACTGGAAGAGCAAGATAAAGAAAATACAGAGGTCAGAGGGCAAGTGATGAAAGACATAGATGTCCTCATGCAAAAAGTGAAATTCCTGGAAGGTAGAGCAGAAGAAGCGGAAGGCCGAGCCTGCAGAAACAACATATGTATTGTGGGCTTACCGGATGTGATCGAGGTATCAGACCCTACCACCTATGTGGAAAACCTACTAATACAGGAAATCAGAGCAGGTGCACTCCCAACACGGGTTAACAATAGAGAGGGCGCCATCCCAGGTACTCCACCTAGACCAATGATAGCCATGGTGCTCAATTATAAAGACAGCAGAAAAAATCCTGGCCTTTTCCAGGTCGGGGGGACGATGCAAAGAGAATCTGCAAAGATTGCAGTGTACCCTGACTATACATTTCAGGTCCAGAAGCGGAGAGCACATTTCATCACCACAAAAGCTAACCTGCATAAGGCCGGATTAAGGTATGTACTAATATACCCAGCGAAACTAAAGGTGATATATATCGGCAAAGCCATCTTCTTAGAATCACCTGAGGAAACACAGGAATCGATTGACAGGACACAGATACCGGACGCAACAGAGCAGAGCCAGAGAACTTGACAATGTTAGCAGGCACTGCGTGGGCTGATGCCATAACATAGAAACTATAGCTAGGCAATAGAGTGGGATATGCCCATGCCATGCATGCGAACAACTTAACAAATTGGCAATGACATGATAAGATAGGAATAGTGGGAGCATTATGGAGAATCACGGACACCCAGTAGAGGGAACGCTAATGCAGTCCCGCTATCTCCCCTTAGTAGATTAAGGGCTACAGTACAGGGCCTGCCCATAGGGCACCTGTCACGACTCGCTCCCTTCGCTCCCGTTCCCACCACTTGGGGGCATGATTTGGGGTTTATTCCCTACTGGACCTTTCCTCCGAACCTTATGCTACAGTGCTGTGATGAATTGGGAGCGCTAAATCCCTATTTTCCAAGCTACTTCCCTTCCGGATCCATTCCAGGTTTTTGGCAGCCAGCATGCTTCTTTAACCAAATGACTATGCTTCCCAGAATGCCTGGCCCACTGCTCCACCTCCACCCTTGCAGGACAAGGTTGGGTGGAGGATAGGTAACAGCTGTGGCTGCAGGTGCAGCAATCAGCACACCTGAGGCGTGTGCTCGTTAAGCAGCTTTAAAAGCCTCAGTCTTACTTCAGTCCAGCGCTGGTCATCGTTTGCAGTGTTCCTGTTGTGACTAGTCCCTTGTTCCTTGTTCCTTGCCTTTGTACCTAGTTCCTAGTTCCTGTTTTCTTGTTCCTCCGCCCTGGATTTCAGATTCATGCGCTAATTGATTTCTGCTCCCTTGATTCCCTTTTTGTCTTCCTCTGTTTGCAGGCAGCATTTCTCAGTGCTTTCCCCTTTTAGATGCAGCCCAGTTTGTCTGTGTTCTATATTTCTTTGACTCTGTCCTTTGCTGCTGTAAACCCGTATGCCTTAGCCTTCCTCTTAGATTAGCTTCCTGTCTTTCCCCTGGAGGGGTAGGGGGAAGTTTGCATTGGTTATTTCGTTTTTCCCTGCTCCTGATCCTTATTTTCCATTTGGATCCATTCCATGTTTTCCATTGCACAACTGCATTTATTTCCCATTTGATATTTAGGTGTGGTGTGCAGTTGTAGCTAGCTCCTGTGTGAATGCTTATGTTTTCCTCACTAATTTGTAAACACTATTCCAACTTAGGTATTTAGTTTTCCTCCCATTGCTGTTATAGCCTTTCTGGGTCCCAGTTTCATCAACAGGATTCGTGGGCTAGCTGACTTTCAAGAGTTTTATCTCGTCCTCGTGAGTACTGTTCTTTAGTTCCCTTATTTAATACCATCAAGAGTGTTAGTTCACAGATCCTGTCATTGCTTGCCCTCCACGTGGGTTTAGCGCTGTCAGTACCTGTAACAGCAATTGGGGGTAAGGCGCTTGCCGACTTTCCTCGCGGTCAGGTGCTTACCACACATCCCTTTTCATATATTGGTTTTGTTGTCACACTCTATTTGCACTCCTGGGTTCTAGCGTACATGAGTCGTTGTTCCTGTGTGCACGTAGTTTAATTTGAAGCTATTCACTGTGTGATTTAGTGCACATTTCACTTGCCATATTCGCAGCCTTGGTACTCGCCTGACTAATCCTGACAGAATGACCAGCCCAAAATTCCCATTGAATATGGCAAGTTTAAGAAAGAAAGGCAGCAAGGCCTCTAACAGGTTTGTGCAGAAAGCTTCCCCTACATTTACCTGTGACAATCAAATCACTAGTCCTGACTTAAATGAACTCTTTGTCACGAATGGGCATTTACGTGCAAAGTATTTTTCCCATAGGATGGCACATCCTACATTGCCTGATCCTAGTTCTATCTTTTGTTTTTATCCAGATTTTATGTCAGCGCAAGCCTTAGCCGCAGAAAACAACACACTGTTAGACTTATTATACAAGAGTACCTCTGTTGTTGAACCCCATGATTCCAGTTGTGCTTCACCTCAGATAGAACAGTTTCATGGTACAAACATAAAGAATGGAGGGGTTCCTTGCATAACTTCTGTTTTCTACCCTCAGTCTAAAGCATACTCCTTTGCACAAGTACACACTGTAGTCCCTAAAGCCAAGAGGTCTAATGTCAATAGTTTGCTTAAGGGAAACACAGACCAAGTTGGTAAGAGAAAGTATAAATCTCAGAACCTGAAAGCAGTAGAGGACAATGCACAATCGGTGCACATCCAGATTGCTAGTGCAGGATCCAGCCCTGATGCCACTATGCCTCCCCCTGTGTCTACTGATAGTGATGTACAGTTAATGCAGGGCATGCTAAGAGCTAAGCTTGAGGAGTTAAGACAAGAATGCATTACTTTACAAGAGGAGAATAAAACCTTGCACTCTTTACTGAATACACCTCAGACTTTATCCGTTGATGTTGATGAAGTGAACACTGTTCAGCCCCTGAGTGCAGAGACTTTGGTAAACCATGATATTTGTCAATATGTTAGATCTATTGGGAGTGAAGGTCTTTCGTCTAGCACAGCGCTTAGTCTGGGCACAGTTTCTAACAATTGTTCTGCTGTTTGTCAGGGATTGCAGTTAGCTGAAGATTTACAAGCCACTCCTTTACCTAAAATTTCCTGTGTAGCAGTTTGTCATAATTCTGAGCTAGCACACATACAAGCTTATGATTTCCAAACACAATCCACAATGGTGGCATACACAGATTCAGTCACTACAGTAGGCTTAGGCCCTGCTCTTGATACAGCCGCTGAGACTGAAGTAGATGTTAAAGCTGATGTGGAAAACGATGTTACCTCTGGGTTCACTCTTCCTTCTGCCAATTCTGATCAATACGAACAGTCAGAGACAGTACAGATTTCATGTTCTGATGGACTCATTCCACAGTATACAGAACCAAAAAACCGGCAGGCGATTCCTGAACTGTTGATTGTTAATCTGCCTCTTTCAGAAGCTAAAACAGAGGAATGGACAATTGACGAAATCCTGATTAACAGAGACTTTACTATGGTGATTCAACTGGTTGATTCTGACTTCTACAAAGAAAGAGACTCTGTGTCACCCACTAAAGAAAGGGACTGCAAGGGTACAGCTCAGTCTTTGGTTACTGGTGCCAAGGAGTCTACTGCCCTAAAGGTGCCCTCCATTCCTGAGCCACCAAGGTGTATGTCAACTTCTGAGACTTCTGTCTGTCCTCCTACAACCATTGACTCTTCTATGATCCAATCCACAGCCCTGCAGTCCTCTTTGGCACACGTGTCTTCAACCAATGAACCGCTGCCATGTCTGCCATTTACTCAAGAGCCAGTCCCAAAGACCTGGACATGTTTGTATCCAGCAACCGAGATTGCTTCAGCTTGCATGCCTTCAGCCTCAAGGTTTCCCCTGGCCTGCCTGTCTTCAGCTACAGTGACTCATCCTGCAGATCATCCTTCAGCTTTAGAGCCTCCGGTAGTCCATCAAAAGTGCATGTCTTCAGTCCCGGAGTATACTGAGTATTTGCCTTCAGTTCATGAGACGCCTGTATCCTGCTTAGCCTCGCTGCCAATATCAGAGGTATACCTGTCTACACCATCAGATCCTGCTGTATGTTCTTCTGCTCCAGCGATTCCTCCTGAATCCCAACCATTTACTGTCGAGGAACGTCTAGCTTGCCTTTCTTTTGCTTCAGGAGGAGCACCAGAATGCCTGCCTTTTCCACAAGACGATTCTCCCAACTGCTTCACTTTAGCATCAGAGCCTCCTAAAAATGCAGCATCAGAGTTTGAGACTTTTGCCAGCTCCCGCTTCAGAGACATCAAGCTGGACCAAGGGGTGAGTCAGAACCACTCACCTGGGTGTGCACAGGGGTGGTGCAGACCGGCGTATTACCTACAGGACTTGTGCAACAGAATTCCGCCAAGAAGCACCAGTTGGGTGCTAGTAGCCAAAGGAAGGGAATGATTGCTGCAGTTCAAAATGTGTCTGTTATTGCTCCTTCTGCGAGTGTGCCTGAAATACCAAGTACTGCGTCTATCACTCCTATCAGTATGCCAAACGTCCCTGCTGTTGTATCCCACGTGCAACAAGGTGGTTACACGACTGTCACCAGGAGTACCAGCCTTGTACAACCCATTGGACTTTCAGGTCTCCAAGGCGTAGAACATGTGCAGTGAAACCTTAGTCACGTTCAACCACAAGCCTTTTCCCAGATGGATGACAGAAGAAAATCTGAACCTCTACCTCAGCCGCCACCTTCTCTAATGGCTGAACATAAACCTTTCCTGAAGCCAGCAATTTCCTCACCTCCCGCATGTCCACTCTCGGCAGAAAGGCTAACAGGGCTTCTACCATTTTCTAAGGCATGTTGCACCAGCCTGCCTCCCTCCTCAAAGACTTATAAGGGTCCACTCCCAGTGACTGAGCTTCCTGGACCTTCCAACTCTGCTTCAGGTCCTGCAAGTCCTTCATGCCTTTCTTCGAACCATGAGTCTCTTCCTCACCAGAAGCCACCGTTTCCATCAGTACCACCTCCAAAGACAAAGCACTCCTATCATGGAAGTCCATCTGCCTTTGCCCACAGGCCACCATTTCCATCAGTGCCACCTCCAAAGAAAAAGCACTCCCATCATGGAAAGAAGATGTCTCGTGCGGGTGGCGGTCACCCGAAGACGGCCGTAGGAGGGGGTATACTGTCACGACTCGCTCCCTTCGCTCCCGTTCCCACCACTTGGGGGCATGATTTGGGGTTTATTCCCTACTGGACCTTTCCTCCGAACCTTATGCTACAGTGCTGTGATGAATTGGGAGCGCTAAATCCCTATTTTCCAAGCTACTTCCCTTCCGGATCCATTCCAGGTTTTTGGCAGCCAGCATGCTTCTTTAACCAAATGACTATGCTTCCCAGAATGCCTGGCCCACTGCTCCACCTCCACCCTTGCAGGACAAGGTTGGGTGGAGGATAGGTAACAGCTGTGGCTGCAGGTGCAGCAATCAGCACACCTGAGGCGTGTGCTCGTTAAGCAGCTTTAAAAGCCTCAGTCTTACTTCAGTCCAGCGCTGGTCATCGTTTGCAGTGTTCCTGTTGTGACTAGTCCCTTGTTCCTTGCCTTTGTACCTAGTTCCTAGTTCCTGTTTTCTTGTTCCTCCGCCCTGGATTTCGGATTCATGCGCTAATTGATTTCTGCTCCCTTGATTCCCTTTTTGTCTTCCTCTGTTTGCAGGCAGCATTTCTCAGTGCTTTCCCCTTTTAGATGCAGCCCAGTTTGTCTGTGTTCTATATTTCTTTGACTCTGTCCTTTGCTGCTGTAAACCCGTATGCCTTAGCCTTCCTCTTAGATTAGCTTCCTGTCTTTCCCTTGGAGGGGTAGGGGGAAGTTTGCATTGGTTATTTCGTTTTTCCCTGCTCCTGATCCTTATTTTCCATTGGGATCCATTCCATGTTTTCCATTGCACAACTGCATTTATTTCCCATTTGATATTTAGGTGTGGTGTGCAGTTGTAGCTAGCTCCTGTGTGAATGCTTATGTTTTCCTCACTAATTTGTAAACACTATTCCAACTTAGGTATTTAGTTTTCCTCCCATTGCTGTTATAGCCTTTCTGGGTCCCAGTTTCATCAACAGGATTCGTGGGCTAGCTGACTTTCAAGAGGTTTATCTCGTCCTCGTGAGTACTGTTCTTTAGTTCCCTTATTTAATACCATCAAGAGTGTTAGTTCACAGATCCTGTCATTGCTTGCCCTCCACGTGGGTTTAGCGCTGTCAGTACCTGTAACAGCAATTGGGGGTAAGGCGCTTGCCGACTTTCCTCGCGGTCAGGTGCTTATCCCACATCCCTTTTCATATATTGGTTTTGTTGTCACACTCTATTTGCACTCCTGGGTTCTAGCGTACATGCGTCGTTGTTCCTGTGTGCACGTAGTTTAATTTGAAGCTATTCACTGTGTGATTTAGTGCACATTTCCCTTGCCATATTCGCTGCCTTGGTACTCGCCTGACTAATCCTGACAGCACCAGGAGACTGGTCTAGTGACCAGGATGAATGGAGCGGAAACAGGGTTATCCCAGCGTGCATGGCATAGCAGGACGAGTTATGTTTGAAGTTTGTTTTATGTGGGGTTGGAGGGAGGGACGAGGGACAGACACAGGCCTATTAAATATAACTGCAGACTGCATCAAACTCCTACTGAGACTGGCTACAGGTACGTGGCCTCACTGATACCCTAGACATGGACTATAATGTGTGACACTATTAGGATTATGACCTGGAATGTCAGGGGGCTCAACAATTACGTGAAATGCAAAAGAGTGAGCATGTATATCCAGAGGAATAAAGTTGGGATGGCGCTGTTGCAGGAAGTGCACCTAGACGCACAAAAGCAAAAGAACATGGAGAGGGTGTGGGGAGGAGTGATGGTGGGCTCCACATACTCGACATATGCAAGGGGGGTCCTCATTTGGGTAGCCCCAATATACCAGTCAAAGTGCTGACAGTGAAAACTGATAATGAGAGAAGGATGGCCATGTTACACGGGCTATTGGAAAACCAGGAGATTTATGTTGTTAATACCTATGCCCCAAACCATGATGCTACAGTGTTTTTTAGATCACTATATGCACGACTAGGATCGTACAGAAGTGGAACTTTGATCTGGGGTGGAGATTTCAACTGTACAATAGAGCCCACCAAAAATAGGTCCATTGTTAAACACAGACGGCCATCCCCCTGTCATGGCCACAGGCCCCAGAACACAAAAACCACACTATCTAGTGATGGGGGCAATGGGTCACTTGACTCACTTATGTCCTTTTTAGGACCCATAAACACAGGGGCCCTGGCTGGGCTCAGTCCAGGCACCTTTGGCACCAGGCTCATATAGAGATGTGAGCAGGAACACTTTATTTCAGTGCAGGAGTGCTTTTACTTTATTTCAGTGTAGGAGTGCTTTTATTTTACAAGAACTTTCCAGGAGCTGATAAATCCTCATATGCTGACTCATCAGGTATGGCTCCGTAGGCCTGGTCTTCATGTGCTGACTCATTGGGTGTGGCAGGGTGTGGCAGGCAGGCTGAACATGGTGGGCGTGGCTTCAGAAGCTCAGCTATATAAGCTGCTCCATCCTTAAGGCTGGTGCTTCGCGTTACTGTGCACTCGCGTGCAATGTGATGCTCACCGCTGCTTGGACCAGTTTGCTTACCTTTAAAACCAGGCGTTCTCCTGCATACACACCTCCAGGAAACCGGTGCTTCATCGCTTCATCTGCAGACTCATCTCCTGACATCCAGTGATCTTGATCCCGACGCCACAGCACTGCGCTCTGCATCCACGAACTCGGACCTTGTGAAGAAGAAGAAAGACAAGGTTAGAACATCCGTCCTAGGGCCGTACCGCATTTGAACCCTGCGTGCCCCCTAGTTATCAACTTACCAGCTACTGTACCGCTGCAGCCTCGTTCCTCGTTCCCTGCGGCTGCCGCCTCGAGCTCCGTAGCTTCTGCTGGGCCGGCAACATCACCTGCAATGGAAGAAAGCAAAAGAGCAAACATCAAAAGTGGAACGGACAGCAATACAAGACAACAAACTTTACAATACAACAAAAACAGACGAGGAAAGACAAAGGCAAACAGGAACACTTACCTGAAGTAAAGTGGCTTAGTTGCAGCAGGACTGGACTACCACATGCAAGGAACCAGTGAAGGAACTCGGTCCAGATCATACAAGCGCCCCTGCCAGAAGCAGCAGGATGGAGTACTCGCCAAAACTAATCAACAGGAGCAGTCCCGAGCAGCATCATCTATTACCACCAGTCACCACAAAAGCACAGAGGGCGAAGTCGGACCCGAGCGACCTCACCCCTGGGAGGGCTGCAACCGTGCCCCAACGTCTCCGCAGAGACCAGCTGAGCGTAACACCCACCGGCCAAGGTATTAAACTCGTTAGTAGAGCACTTCCAGCTGGAGGACCTGTGGAGGGCCAAGCATAGAGAAGAAAGGGGATACTCCCATTACTCAGCACCACATAAGGTTTATACCAGGATAGACTACATGTTTACTGGGGTGGAGCGCAAATCTGTGACGCTCACCTGACTCCCAGGGAGGCGCTGGCCTGGTTCGCGCTGCTGACCTCTCCTAAGGTGATGCGTAGGGTTCGGAAGACGGACTGGACCGGGCCCCCAAATCTGGCTTGTCTGGCTCGCAGAAGTATCCTTCTGTAGGTGAAAATAGGGGATTAACTGTCTGCGGGGTAATGCAATCGGCCTCCCACTTTCTCCTCTCACCCTCCTCGAAACCCTTCTGTGATTCCTTGTAGCGTCTCACCTTAGGGTCTAGAAGGACGAGCTCTCCATCCTGCTTCTGATGCAGGAGTGCGTTGGTATCTAGTTACCAAACTTGCTTGGCTTCCAGGTAAGTTTTTTGATAAGAGGTTCCCCTTGTGTCCATGCATTAATGTACTAATGCTAGTGTCTTTTTCCCCATAGGGGCCGGGGTACGGAATGCCGGGGAACAGGCACCGACCCGAGATGAGAGGTGAAATCCTTGTAGAAATCAGGTAAATCTTTAATGAGCGTTTTTTGGTAATGTCTTTTCATTCGCTCATTAACGCTGATGTCTCTTTTTCCTCTCAGGGGCCGGGGTCCGGAAATGCCAGGATGCGGCGCGGACCCGAAATGAAGAGGGAATGAATCAACAGGTAAGTCTTAACATGGAGATTTAGCTTTCCTTATTCCCTTCTCTCTCTCACCTTTTGTTCTGGTCTTTTTCTCCCTAAGCGCTGGGGCGTGACTGCGAATCCGGATGATTGCTGCTGAACATGGACGCGCCCTGTAAAGGTGAGTGGAATGCGGCGCTGCAGCGATCGACGCGATGAGCTTTTAAATAAAAGTTTTCCTTTTCAGGATTGTCGGCGAGATGTCTCCGGGATGCGGATTTAGCAGGTAAGGACTTTTCCTTCTTCTGTTCTCTTCTTCTCTTCCTTTGCAGGTGATCCAGGATGCTGGCAGGCGTGGCAGAAGTCAGGATGCAGGAGCAGACACGGTGAGCGTCCAGCTGCTAGATGCAGAACAATGCGAAGCACGTGTGGCTGCTCGGGTGGGGTTTAAATAGCCTTGGAAGAAGTTCCAGGTATGTATCCTTCCTCCAATCAGGTATGTATCCTTCCCCGACCACGCCCGGATGGTAAATTAGTCCCACAGGTAAAGTAGTTCCTTTCAGGCCTCAAGGAGGCCGGGATCCTGCAGCATGGCCTGCATCAGGTAAGTGCACCCAAGCACTCCCATAATGAGCCTGGCGCCTATGGCACCAGAACTGATGTCTTTTATGAGCCTGGCGCCATAGGCGCCAGGACACTGTCCAAAGGGCCCCTATATGGGGTTGCTGGGTCCTTCCTTGGGGACTGGATGTCCGCTTTCGGGGACGCAGGGCTTGAACCGGCTCCCCCCCAAGGCGCCTCCCAAGGTTGTTCCCTCCGGGGGTTTTGGTTTGTCTGGGAAGAGTCGGTGGAATTTCCTGACTAATCGAGGTGCATGCACATGGTCGCTGGGTTCCCACAACCTCTCCTGAGGTCCGTACCCCTTCCAATCAATTAGGTAGAACAGTTTTGACCTAAACATTTTTGAGTCTAAAATGTTCTTCACTTCGAATTCGGGCTCCCCACCTATTAGAATAGGTTCTGGAGGTTTGAGTAGTCGGGTTCCGGGTACCACTGGTTTCAGAAATGACACATGAAAAACAGGGTGAATTTGCATACTAGCTGGTAAATCAAGTTTAACAGCCCCTGGGTTAATTATTGCCGTAATAGAATAAGGTCCCAGATATTTTGGGTTAAAAGTTCGAGGCCCTTTGAGTGGTAAATGTCTGGTAGCTAACCACACTTGATCTGATACGGAGGTGCTTCACTCCGATGTAGATCAGCATTCTCCTTGTATTTTCTCTTGGCTTGTCATAAATGCGTAGTTGCCTCTTTGAAGGCATGGGTAATTGTAGAATGCAGATGTTCTACTGCAGGCATTCCGAGGTTCTGAGGTGAGTCAAGGTTTGAGGTTCGAGGGTGATGCCCAAACAAAGTATAAAAAGGACTGTGGCCAGTTCCAGAGTCTACCGAATTATTATATGCCTATTCGGCTATCCAAAGAATGTCTTTCCAGTTGCTTTCAGATTGCTGTAACATACACCGTAAGTACTGCTCAAGGGTCTGATTTGTCCTCTCGGTCTGACCATCGGTCTGAGGGTGGTGACTGGTCGATAATCTTACGTCGATCTGCGCCATTTAACAACATTTGCGCCAGAAGTGGGAAATGAATTGGCTTCCCCGGTCAGAGATTAGTATAGATGGGAATCCATGTAGCCGAACAATATTTTCGAGGAATTCTTTGGCTAGGACAGAAGCTGAAGGTAAACCTTTCAAAGGAATAAAGTGGGCCATTTTGGAAAACAAATCCACAATTACCAGAATAATATTGTACCCCGAACAAGGAGGCAGGTCCGTAATAAAATCCATTGATAGGGTGTGCCAGGGTGCTGGCGGTATGTCTAGAGGTTGAAGGAGACCGGCTGGTCTTTTCTTTTGACTTTTATTTTGGGTGCAAACACCACAGGACATCACAAAGGATTTAACATCTTTTCGCCAAGAGGGCCACCAAAATTGTCGTTTCACCTTTTCCTCTGTCTTGGCAATACCGGGGTGTCCCTCTATTAATGTATCATGATAACCGGAAATAACTAGTTTGTGTAATTCCTTACGTGGCAGGAATAAGCGTCCTTGGAAATAAGGTAAACCATTATCTATGGTAAAGTCTGATCCCTTTTGTATCCATTCCTGTAAGGTTGTAGGGTCCAGGAGTTGTTTCACTCTGGCTTGAATGTCTTCAAGCGTCTGTAACGAAGTCATGCCTAGAATCCTCTGTTCGGGAATTATTGGTACTGGTTCTGAGTTTGTATCAGATTCTCCCATTCCAATTCGGGATAAGGTGTCTGCTTTGCCATTCTTGCAGCCAGGTCGATAGGTAATCACGAAATCAAATTCAGCGAAAAACAAAGCCCATCGGAGCTGCCGTGATGACTGAGCCTTGGCGGTTTTCAAATACTGTAAATTCCGGTGATCAGTGATCACTGTGATGGTATGTCGAGCGCCAAGCAGATAATGCCGCCAGGCTTTAAAAGCGGACTTAATGGCTAACAGTTCTTTTGTCCGTGATTGCGTAATTAACCTCGGGTGCCGAGAATTTTCTGGACCAAAATGCCACGGGATGCAGTTGGTTGGTTTTGGTATCTCTTTGGGACAGGACAGCTCCCATGGCTAGGCTGGATGCATCAGTCTCGATGACATAAGGGAGATCTGGACGCGGGTGTTTCAATATAGGTGCGGAGGTAAACTTAGCTTTTAAATCCTGAAAGGCCTGCTTGGCTTCTTCAGACCATTCAAAACGTTTATTTTTCCTCAAGAGTGCAGTAATGGGTTGTACCACGCGTGAAAATTCCGGGATAAACCTGCGATAGAAATTGGCAAAGCCGAGCATGCTTTGAACCCCTTTTACAGAGCTAGGTGATGGCCATTTGAGGATGGCATCCACTTTTCTTGAGTCCATTCGGACTCCTTTGGGTGTCAGGATGAAACAAAGAAACTCGACTTCTGTGGTTTGGAAAACACATTTCTCCAATTTAGCAAATAGTTTGTGTTGGCGCAGTTTTTCAAGTACTGCCCTGACGTGTTTTCTGTGATCAGATTCCGAAGAGGAGTACACCAGAATGTCATCGATATATACGACAACACAAACATCGACGAGTTCCCGAAGGACATCATTCATGAAGTATTGGAAGGCAGCCGGCGCGTTACACAATCCGAAAGGCATCACCTGGTACTCGAATAATCCGTATTTAGTACGGAAGGCAGTTTTCCATTTGTCGCCTTCTTTGACTCGTACCAGATGATAAGCCCCCCGGAGATCTAACTTGGTGTATATGCAAGCGTCCTTCACCTGGTCAAGGAGTTCAGGGATCAGAGGCAGAGGATAACGGTTTTTAACCGTTATCTGGTTCAATGCACGGTAATCGATACAAGTTCTAAGGTCGCCTTCTTTTTTGGGCACGAAGAACAAAGCCGAGGATGCCGGGGACTTTGACGGGCGAATAAAACCATTAGCTAGGTATTGATCCAAATATTGTCTGAAATGCAGATTCTCAGGTTCGGTAAGGGCATAAATCCTGCTACAAGGGGGTTGTGCACCGGGCACCAGATCGATTTGGCAATCGTACGATCTGTGAGGAGGTAACGTGTTGGCCTGTTCCTTTTGGAAGACGTCCTGAAAGTCTTGGTATTCCGGAGGTAGTTGCATGGAGGCAGAGGTTACAGATGCTAGATTAATCTTCAGGTTTTCTGGGTAGCAGGTTTGTGTACAATCCGGGAAGGTTATTCTCTTAGCTCGCCAATCAATTCGAGGATTATGTGTCTCTAACCAAGGGATTCCAAGAATAACCTGAAACTGTGGAGCCTTGATTACATCAAACACAACACCCTCCCGATGGCCGTCGGGACCAATAAGAGTCACCTCAGTAGTGGAATGTGTTACCAGTCCAGAGGCAATTTCAGTTCCATCGACTGTGGTGATGACATCTTTGCTGGTTTTAAGACGGAGAGGGAGGTTAATCCTAGAGACCAATTCACGATCCACATAGTTTCCAATAGCCCCACTATCGATGTATGCCTTTATTGCATGCAACCGCTTAGGCTGTTCTGGATCTACGAGAACCATTGGCACAATGAAATGCGAGGTCTGAGAGTTAGTTTTCAAGCTCGACAAGCGGACCCCTACACTTGTCGGGCGGAGTCATTTCCCGAAACAGAATCTTCATGGTTTTTATCAGCGGCTCCTACCGCCTTTTGGGGCGGTTTTGCCGGGCAATCTCGTAGAAAGTGTCCAGAATTCCCACAATAAAGACATAATTTTAACTGCCGCCTCCTTTCACGTTCCTTTTGAGTTAAGGGTCCTTTAACCCCTCCAATTTGCATAGGCTCAGAGACATCAACTCCCTTGGGATTAGCATGGGTCTTGACCAACACCCGGGTCTCAAACCTGGACCGATCTGCTTTTCTGTTTTGAAGTCTGTGATCCAATTGGACCACTAAGTCTATATACTCTGTGCATTCTTGGGGCGGATTTACAACTTGGGCCAAGACATCTTTAAGTTCTCTGCGTAGGCCTCGATAAAACAACGTGACTCTTTTATCCTCTGGCCATCCCGTTTCCACAATTAGTCTATTAAAGGTTGCAATATAGGATAGGAGGTCCTGATTGCCCTGTCGCAGGGATAGAAGTTCGTCATCCAGAGCCTGCCCTTGAGAGTGTCGAGCAAATAACCTTTCCATGCTTGCTTGAAACCTTTGAAAATCACGGAGAATCGGGTCATCTTGAGTAACCAGTGGAACTGACCAATCGGCAGCGCAGCCGCTGAGATATGACAATACAAAGGCTACCTTGGTCTGATCATTAGGGAAGGCCCCAGGTCTGCATAGGAAGTGCAAATGACACTGATTCATGAATACGGCGAATCGTTTGGGGTCCCCAGCAAAGCGTTCGGGTGGGGCCAGCAGCATGTTTCCAGGTAGATTAATCTGCACAGGGTTACTGGAAACCACAGGAGCGGGATTCCCTCCGGAACCGGGTAGAGGAGTTTGCCCAGCTTGACCTTGCAAAAGCTCTCTGGCCAGGTCATCAGTTCTTTCCTTTGATATTATTAATTCCCTCCTGAGGGCATTAGTCTCTTGACGAGCGGCATGTACTTCGGCCCGTAATTCCCCCAGTAATTGGGCCAACTGATCAGTCTCAGAACTTTCCATTGCGCCTGGGTGGGAATTTGTAGGATGGCTTCGCGTTCTGTGACGCTCACCTGACTCCCACGGAGGCGCTGGCCTGGTTCGCGCTGCTGACCTCTTCTAAGGTGATGCGCAGGGTTCGGAAGACGGACTGGACCGGGCCCCCAAATCTGGCTTGTCTGGCTCGCAGAAGTATCCTTCTGTAGGTGAAAATAGGGGATTAACTGTCTGCGGGGTAATGCAATCGGCCTCCCACTTTCCCCTCTCACCCTCCTCGAAACCCTTCTGTGATTCCTCGTAGCGTCTCACCTTAGGGTCTAGAAGGACGAGCTCTCCATCCTGCTTCTGATGCAGGGGCGCGTTGGTATCCAGTTACTTCACTGGATTTTCGGATTGGTGAGAACCAAACATGCTTGGCTTCCAGGTAAGTTTTTTGATAAGAGGTTCCCCTTGTGTCCATGCATTAATGTACTAATGCTAGTGTCTTTTTCCCCATAGGGGCCGGAGTACGGAATGCCGGGGAACAGGCACCGACCCGAGATGAGAGGTGAAATCCTTGTAGAAATCAGGTAAGTCTTTAATGAGCGTTTTTTGGTAATGTCTTTTCATTCGCTCATTAACGCTGATGTCTCTTTTTCCCCTTAGGGGCCGGGGTTCGGAAATGCCAGGATGCGGCGCAGGCCCGAAATGAAGAGGGAATGAATCAACAAGTAAGTCTTAACATGGAGATTTAGCTTTCCTTATTCCCTTCTCTCTCTCACCTTTTGTTCTGGTCTTTTTCTCCCTAGGCACTGGGGCGTGACTGCGAATCCGGATGATCGCTGCTGAACATGGAGGCGCCCTGTAAAGGTGAGTGGAATGCGGCGCTGCAGCGATCGACGCAATGAGCTTTTAAATAAAAGTTTTCCTTTTCAGGATTGTCGGCGAGATGTCTCTGGGATGCGGATTTAGCAGGTAAGGACTTTTCCTTCTTCTGTTCTCTTCTTCTCTTCCTTTGCAGGTGATCCAGGATGCTGGCAGGCGTGGCAGAAGTCAGGATGCAGGAGCAGACACGATGAGCGACCAGCTGCTAGATGCAGAACAACGCGAAGCACGTGTGGCTGTTCGGGTGGGGTTTAAATAGCTTTGGAAGAAGTTCCAGGTATGTATCCTTCCTCCAATCAGGTATGTATCCTTCCCCGACCACTCCTGGATGGTAAATTAGTCCCACAGGTAAAGTAGTTCCTTTCAGGCCTCAAGGAGGCCGGGATCCTGCAGCATGGTCTGCATCAGGTAAGTGCACCCAAGCACTCCCATAATGAGCCTGGCGCCTATGGCGCCAGGACTGATATCTTTTATGAGCCTGGCGCCATAGGCGCCAGGACACTGTCCAAAGGGCCCCTATATGGGGTTGCTGGGTCCTTCCTTGGGGACTGGATTTCCGCTTTCGGGGACGCAGGGCTTGAACCGGCTCCCCGGGAGCGGGCATCATGACAAAATCTTAATTCTTGGAGCTGGAGCATCTAGATAGAGTGCTGTTAGATCACTCACTGCTCGCAGCAAGGGGGAGAGTGTTCGCCCCGAGGCCGCCCATTCCCACGTGGAAACTGAGGAGTGAATCACTGCAAGATACAGCATTTGCCGAGCATGTCAGGAAAAGTACTATCAAATATATTACAGTAACGAGGGGAATGTGCAAAAGGTGGGTACAGTCTGGGAGGCGTACAAAGTGGTCATTAGAGGGGTAATGATAACAGTTGGGTGGGGTACAAAAAGTCTTAGTACGGGAACTGGAGAAGATAGAAGAGGAATTGAAAGGAGGCCCTGACGAACAAAGAGCACCTTGATGAAATAATTGCATTGAAACAGGCAGGCTTGATGCAGTGGGACAGGTTGGGGAAGTTTAACTAAGCAAAATACCTGTAGAGAAGCCATGCGCAGGGGGATAAGCCTGGGAGAACTTTGGCATCGCTGCGCAGACATAATGACACCAGATCCCTGATATGCTCCACTAGGAGTAGGTGCATACACAAGCGGATATAAATGAGGTGTTCTCTGAGTACTATATATACGGACCCCCAGCAGGTGCGGACGAGGATATACAGGAAGTTCTCCGACAGATAACACTGCCCAAGCTAGATGTTCTCCAGGCGGAGCCACTGGAGGCACCAATAATTCCGGAGAAGGTAGTGGCTACTATTAGAACCCTGCCGATGGAGAAAGCACAAGGGATGGACGGGCTCCCGGGTGAATTTTATAAAGCCTATGCCGATACGCTAGCGCCATTGCAAGTGTACAATGAGGCATTTGGAGACAACATCCTACCTGAGAGCATGAGGGAAGCCCTGATAGTACTGTTACTCAAGCCGGATAAAATAAGCACAGACTGCGGATCCTACAGACAGTTTTTGTTGCTAAACCAAGATAGTAAGATCCTTGCGGCTATCTTAGCTAATAGACTCCGAAGAGTAATACATGTGCCTATTCATCCAGATCAGATAGGGTATGTACCTGGGAGAAACATCTCGGAAAACCTTAGACGACTCCGCCACGTGATTTATAATATAGCGGATCACACCTCAGAATGTGCAGTGGCCTCCTTAGACGCGACAAAGGCATTTGACTCAGTACACTGGGACTGGTTGTATGCCACAATGACGAAGATGGGGATTGACCCGCAGTTCATGAGATGGGTATGATTAATATACACAAAACCAATGGCCAGGGTCAGGATGGGAAGTATATACTCAGAGGCGAGGCAACTGTATAGAGGCATGAGACAAGGGTGTCCATCGTCCTCGATGTTATACATCCTAGTGGCAGAGACCATGGTGGCATACCTGAGGCAGGAATATGGATATGTAGGTATAGACACAGGCGGGGTGAGGCACGTGATATGCATGTGCGCGGACGATGTGTTGCTATATGTGAGAGACCCCGGTACGAATCTGCCATATATTCTAGAGGTACTGGACAATTCTAGTACATTAACAGGAATCAAAATAAATGAGAATAAATCATTCCTATTCCCGTTGGCAGCCACTGCAAAGAGAGCGGAAAAGGACTTGCCAGACCTTCCCCTTTCCTGGAGTAGGACCTCCTTTAGATATTTGGGCATTAATATTTATTATGACCCTAGGCAAGAGCATGAAGCCAACATGGTGCTGGCCAAAGCCTGGTTGGTAGCGTCCATGGGTTTTTGGAGTAAGCTGCCTCTGTCAATGATGGGGAGAGCTGCATTGTTAAAAATGGAAGCACTGCCAAGACTTATGCATTGCTTTGGGAATGTCCCTTATGATATACCGAAGCGATACTTTCATGACTTGGAAAAGATGTGCAGGGTGTTCCTGTGGCAGGAGGGGAGGAACAGGGAGCCATAAACACACTGCAAAGACCGTGCAATCAGGGTGGGCTAAATATACAAAACTTTGAGCTGTACGTTCTAGTGGTTCAGCACAATATGTGATGCAACGGATTGCAGATGATCCCACGGCGTAAACATTGTTGCTACAGCTAGCTATAGGACGTAGATACTTGAGGGACCTCTTGTGGATCTCCACAAAGGAGCAAAACGGGTACCCCTACTTTGTGAAACTGGGTATCCGAGTCTGGCATAGGGCCTGTAGGGTCATGGAGATAGTGGACCCACTCTTGCCGCAGATACCGATAACTGTGATCCTGGAAGGAAGACCAGGCAGTAGGGCGGTGATAGAAACGAGGTGGGAGATGTGCAGAGTGGCTACGGTGGGGGACCTACGGAACAAGGGGGGTGGAAGACATTTGCGGAATTGCAAGAGGATATGGCTATTATGCTGGGCAATTCCTGCTATATAAAATGGTTCTGAGTGTATTGCGAGGTAGATGGCCAAACAACACAGAAGGGGATATTGGGAATGAGGGCACCAAGATGTTGCTCACTGTGGCGGAGGGTGGGCATGCCATTTCTAGAATCTATAAAATCTTGATAAACCAAACCGCGCGAGTGGAGCTGAAATGCAGAAGGAAGTGGGAACTGGAACTGGGGAAGACGTTTGAAGATAAAGAATGGAGTGAAATCAAATTGTACTACAAGAGGGTCTCCAGGAACGCCAGACTACAGTTAATATAACTGTATGTCACACAGAAAGCATACTTCATGCCTGCTGTTATCTCAACTTTTAAAGGGGCCGATAGACAATAATGTCCCAAATGCAAGGCAGAGGAAGCTCGGCTTATACACATGTTTTGGGAGTGCCCGGTGGTACAGGGATTTTGGAAGAATGTGGCAGATAAAGTGGCCCAGGGAGGCACAGAATTGGATGTCCAGACACCGGAGGCTTGCATGCTTGGTCGATAGAAGAATAATGTGAAAGATAAATCGCAGAATAAATTCAAAGATTTTATATATATTAAGACTAAACGTAGCATAGTCATGGGGTGGAAAGACACGAAAGAACCGAGTACGACCAGATGGTGGGAGGAACTTGAGAAATGGTGTGTAGCAGAGACAGGGGTATGGGAGAAGGCACTCAGGGCACAAAATACAGAGGTAGGAATGGATATACAAAGATAGATAGCGTTAACGCTAACACTGTTTGCAAATAAAGGAGGGGAAGAGACTGAGTTGACATCAAAGGAGGTTGGTGCATAAGGATAATTATTGTATGACTGGAGAGGATATATAGGCTGTGTTTGGGGGGAGTTAAGTAGATCTAGTCACAGTTGAGTTGATGAACACATATGTTAACACATGCTATATACTATGACAGAGTTTGTTGTTGATTGTTTATGGTTTAAATAACACAATAAAACATCTTTTTTTTTTAAACAATGCTGTTGATTCAACAATTTATGCCTCTCCCCCCTGGATGTGCCTGTTATGCTCACCTTGTCTCAGCGGGGGCGCTCGTTCCGTCAGGAGTGCAGGCTTCTACTGGTTTGCTCAGGAATCAGTTGAACTGCTTGCGGATCCGTTGCAGAGGAAGGTGTGCATGTAATGAGAGGGTCACAATGAGTTGGAGCCACTACAGTAGCCCTGGACCCCACTTTCCCCGTGCCCCCTGTATGTGTCAGAAGTTCTTCTCACCTTCTTTGCAATGTTGGCATGCTCTCTGTCCTGCTTGCTACAGCAGGGGCGCTAAAGGTCCAGTTACTTCACTGGTCCTCTGTACAAGTTGAGGTGCCCAGTCCTGCTGTGACTCCTTGTGTGTCTGTTTTCCTCTTGAAAAGTCTTTTTCTTAAAGTCCTTTGTTGTCTTTAATGTGTTGCCTTTCCTTGAACGTTCTTATGTCTTTAAACTTCTTCTTTCCCTAGACAGTTTGTTCCGTTGCTGGGCCATGTGCAGATCCGACTCCAAAACGTGTGAAGAGCACCGATGGCGGTCGGGGCTTCGATGTCAGGTAAGTATGTGATTTGTTTCCTTGCGTGAGCGTTTGCAGGTAGATTGGGGTGAGCCTGTTTCTCCGGTGTTCACTGACTTTGTTTTCTGTTCTTTTTCAGATGCTGGATGCGTGGTCGCTGTACTAAGCTGAACCGCACGTTATGGAGCAATGCAGCGCTGGTATGGCTCCCGCTGCGAGTGACGGCCAGAGACCTTCCTTGCAGGTGAGTAAGCAATGCAACACTGTAGTGACTCCTGCTGCAGGTGGCGATTGAAGATCTTCTTTACCGGTAAGTGGGAACAGAGCAGATGTTGCTGGTAAGTGTGAGCTGGTCTGGAATTATGCAGAGAAATGGAGCGGGTCCGGAGCCTGAAGGATTCTTGGATTCAGAGCGCCGGTGAGCACGTGCTGCTGCTTGGAAGAAGATCAACGCGAAGCACAGGTTGCTGGAGGGGCATGGCTTATATAGCCAGCCCTGCCCGAAGGACACAACCACACCCTAAACACTGGGCCGCATACAGAGGTTTGGTTTTGTCTTTTCCCAGCCATGTTGAGTCATCAGGAAGTACTACACTAAGCACCTGAGCATTCCTCAAGAGCCTGGCGCCAAAGGTGCCAGGTCTGGGTCCAGGTAGGCCCTTTTCCATGCTTGAGGTAGTTGGTGATCTGGTTACATCCCCCATACCGTGCCATGGCCCCTACTGTTGTCTTGGGGCAATACTTGACCATGACAGCACTCCCCCCCAAGTCCCCTCTCCAGGGTATTTTTTTCTATGGCCTGGGTTTGGACGGGTTATTACGATTAACCGTGGTGCATGAAAATGGTCACCGGGTTCCCAGGACCTGTCTTGAGGTCCGTATCCTTTCCAGTCCTTCCCCTTCTCCCATATGAGAAAGGGTGTCTGCCTTTCCGTTACGAACCCCTGGTCGATAAGTGTTTATATGCGAAAAAACGTTCTTATGTTCCTTTCCTCGTGTTGTTAATGTCTTTATCTTGTAAATGTCTTTAAACTTCTTCTTTCCCTAGACAGTTTGTTCCGTTGCTGGGCCGTGTGCAGATCCGACTCCAACACGTGTGAAGAGCACTGATGGCGGTCGGGGCTTCGATCGCACGTTATGGAGCAATGCGGCGCTGGTATGGCTCCCGCTGCGAGTGACAGCTGAAGACCTTCCTTGCAGGTGAGTGAGTAATGCGACACTGGAGTGACTCCTGCTGTGAGTGGCGATTGAAGATCTTCTTTACCGGTAAGTGGGTATGGAGCGGATGTTGCAGGTAAGTGTGAGCTGGTCCGGAATTATGCAGAGAAATGGAGCGGGTCCGGAGCCTGAAGGATTCTTGGATTCAAAGCACTGGTGAGCGTGTGCTGCTGCTTGGAAGCAGATCAACGCGAAGCATGGGTTGCTGGAGGGGCGTGGCTTATATAGCCAGCCCTGCCCGAAGGACACAACCATACCCTAAACAGTGGGCCGCATACAGAGGTTTGGTTTTGGCTTTTTTCCAGCCATGTTGAGTCATCAGGAAGTACTACACTAAGCACCTGAGCTTGGCGCCAGGACTGGGTCCAGGTGGGCCCTTTTCCATGCTTGAGGTAGTTGGTGATCTGGTTACATCCCCCATACCGTGCCACAGCCCCTACTATTGTCTTGGGGCAATACTTGACCATGACGGTGCCCCACAAAGACTCTGTTGCATGGTGAATCGTGTCTCTTCTCTCCTTCATAGATGAGTCGGAAGTTGGCTTTACAGAACTACCAATTGCAACGGCACCACGCAAGGGCAGACAGTGTGAGCTCACCCACAACAGTAGAGCCAGCAGCAGATTCAATGTCAACAAAGAGAGACATTGCAGCGTTGTGGGAAGAAATTAGTGGAATCAGAACTGACATCAGCCATAGACTGGATAAGTTGGAACGGAAAGTTGACTCGATGGAGGATAGGCTGCAAGGTCTTGAAACCAACCAATCATCTGTTGACATGTTGGAGATTCAGATAGACAAGAAGCTTGCAAAGGTGGAAAGACAAGAATTAATGACAGCCCTCAAGATGGAAGATTTTGAGTACAGGGAGAGGCAGAACAGCCCTCGGTTCTTTGAAATCCCAGAGAGGGACAGGGAGACGGAGAGCGACATTATTTGCACAGTCCATAACATGGTCAAGCGTCTATTTAGGGACGACGCAACCAACGAGCCAACCACTGATTTAGTGTACAGAGCTGGAGGCACTGACAGGGGGCCATGTTCGCTCCTGGTTGGCTTTCATTACTGTGGAGAAAAAACACACATTTTGGAAAAGTCCATAAAAGCCGACTATCTTATCTATAATGGCACTAAGATCACAATCTTCCAAGACCTCTCCACATTCACTCTGGCAAGCCGCAGACTGTGTGTCCCCCTTGCACAGTGGCTCAGGGCCAAAGGGGTAAGATACCGTTGGGGGTTCACCTTCTCCCTGGTCTTAGAATATGAAGTATTAAAATATAGACTGGTGATGGAGGAGGACATTCAAGGTGCTAAGGAGAATTTGATGGATTTGGGCAGATAGGGTTACGAATCTGAAGGGAGTTCTAAAGAAGGAAAGCTGATGGACCGGAAATGTATATTCCGGGCTCCATGAAATGTAAGAAACTCAAAACCCTTCTCCGGGACGATCTTGAATTTACTCGAGCACAAAGGGAGCACTTACTACTGATGATAGCGGCACTCCCTGGTTTCCAGTTCTTTTGTCTTAAATGATGGGGGGATGGGCGGAATGACCCGCGGGGGTATGGACCCTTGGGTACTCTATTGGAGAGGGAAGGGGTTGCAGTGTTTGTGGGAATGTAACAGGTGTGGGGGGAGGACAGTGGGACTTTAGTAACAGGGAGAAGCATTGGGGGCTCAGGAGACGGTTTAATGTGGATAGATAACCCGGTGGAGCGAGCATTGCTGGTTGTTCAGTCGGGAGCCAAGTTTGGCAACAGTTCCTGGCTGAACGCTGGGGGTAGGACGAGATGGGGTCAAAGGTGAAGAGGGAAGGATGTTGCGGGTGTTGGGTTTGGGAGGAGGTTTTGGTTTGTTAAAGTAATTTTGAGTAGGCCACAGGATGAAGACATATTTTTCAAGGTGGCAAGGTGGTGCTCTCACACAAGGAGCAAGGTAAATAAAATGAGATGGGCAGGGAAACATGCTTCTGGCCCCAATTGCTAGTCCACTACAAGCGATGGCGATAGGCTCCCTCAAATTCTAGGGGATTAACCCTCCCATGAAAAGATCACTAGTCGTACAAGAATTCTCACGTACTAAGCTTGATTTGCTTTTCCTGCTTTCCTGCAGGAACCCCTCTGGCTGAGGGCGAAAGAACTGACGCTCAGAGCTAAAGGCATTGGTAAGAGCCGTCACGCATCGGTTACAACTAAAAAGAGGGGGGTGGCAATTGTGGTGTCCAATAGATTGGGTCTGAGACTGCATACGTTCTCAGGTACCTGGAGGTTCGCTATTTATTTCCTAAAGGTAAGATACAGGGGAACTCTTTGACAGTGGGGTCCTTACTTCCCAAATGATGGTCAGATAGCCTTCTGAGAAAAGATCACTGGTCATACGGGAATTTGAACGTGCTAAGCTTGATTTGCTTTTTCTGCAGGCAACCCACTGACTGAGGGTGTAAAAATCGACACTCAGACCTGGGAAAGGGTGAAGAGGCTAAAACAGGCCTCCTCATTTTGGGGGTGACTTTAACATGGTCCTGGAGCCGTCCAAGATAGGAGAAGGATTGGGAACCAGGGGGCAACCCAGCAGAGAGAGTGGTTATTAAAGAACTTTAGCAGGATTAATCCGGAGCTGGGTATAATGGATGCCTCGTCCCACCCTGCTGCGGGTGATCTCCCTTTTACTTTTTACTCTCAGTTTCATGATTCATTCTCAAGGATCAACTACATTTTAGTCGAGTATGATTTGATAGGCCGGTGTCATGGTCCGACCAGGATTTAGCACGAATATTTATCAGAGAACGATGGGGAGTGACGTGGAAAGGCAGGTGGAAATGCCATTTTAAAGGATAAAGAGACCACCAGAGCTCTCCTTGATGATATAAAAGAATATATCGATTCCAATGACAACGGGGAAGTGGGTCCACAAACCTTTTGGGATGGTTTCAAGGCCACAATCCGGGGGGTGCTAATTCAGATTGGCTCTCAAAAGAAAAGAGAGGTTGAGACAAGAAGAGGTCCTTATGGTCAAAATTGCAGCATTACGACAGGGAGATCCCTGCATCGATACCTGTCCCCAGACCAGACAAGGTTACTCACTTCTTATAGGGCCCAGTTTAAAGACCTTATGCTACACACCACAGAGAAAAACCTATTGTATCTCAAATAAATGTATTTCAAGAAAGGTGACAAGGCTGATTAAATTCTAGTCTGGAGACTCAGAGAGAGCCAGAAAAGCAAGATGGTGGGGACCATAAAATCTGACAGTGGTGAGAACCATTATGATACAGAAAGTATCTGAGCAGATTTCAAGAATTATTATGAGCTTCTATGTAAGTAGGAATGTGATGGGGATGAGTCATGTATAGATGTGAGTCTAGAAACTACCCTACCAAAGTATAGAAGGTATATTATGTTGGCTGAAAACCAATCGCATCATATGCCCTACATCCCCAATAGGGAATCGTCAGCATAACCACCGGGCGTCCATTTTGTGCTGTAACATCCGCCATTTGCTTTCTCTTCCTTTCTGTTCAACACTTTGCAAAATGTATTTTATTTCATAAACTCATGCACGGAGCGAGGCCACGGTTTACATGTTGAGAGAACGGCCCAGACAGAAATGCTAAACAGTACAGAAATACATTGTTTTCCTCCCTCACAAGTCCTTGAAGGCGAGCAGCGAGGCATTTAACCAGCGGCCCAGGTGCCGGCCGGTCTTGCTGAAGCTGTAGAAACAGGCCGTTAAAACATGAATTATACTTTTCTAGCGGCCCCCCTTCGGGGCTCTCCTTAGATCAGACTGAACCCTAGTTCATGAATAGAAACCAGTAGATAACACGCTTTGGAATGTGTCTCTCCTACGAACACAGTATCCTCGCGGAACAAGTGCCTTGTGTTCTTCATAACAAAGAACTATGTCTGCGTACTGAAAATTGCAACTGTTGCTAAAACGAGTATTATAGATTGGGTAAGAAACATGTCATAATGTGTCATATTTGTCATAATTGTCAATTACCGAACCCTAGCTCAAGAAGATACATTATGGGCGGTTTTGATGTGTCAGAAAGAGATTGTATGATTGTCTTTTCATATATATGAGACTGATGTAAAATTTTCGCTCTCTTGTGTCTCAAGAGGTCTGGGTGACACACGTTGAGAGATGTTAGACCCAGTCGGCCGACTGAGAATATTTGCTTTGCAATAAACCCTAGTACTTGGAAATCGAACCTCCTGTCTGTCGTATCACTTAGTGTATAGTGATTGTGCATTGTTTCCATATGCAAGGGTTTTCAGGGCCTAGCAAAAAATGGCGCACAATCTCCAAGATGGCCGCCGTGGAGGGAGGACGTGTGTGAGCCGAGCTCCGTCTCCCCTCCCGCGGCACTGCAGCAGCCTACGTAATATTGCACTCTCGAGGTCCTAGTACGGGCATGAGCCCTTGAAGCTCTCGCCGGGACGACAACCCAAGCACATTACCCCGAAGGCGATCACACCGCGACGCGGGAGGCCTCCCCGCCGATCACAGCAGGCGGAGTACCCGCCAAGGAGCAGCAACCGGGCCGGAGGGGAGTCCGCCCCCTCCGACTCCCCCTCCGCCGGAGAGGCACTTTGGGCTGCGGCGCCGCGGCCTCGAGCCGGGCCCGAGAGCAGCGACAATCCTCATCAAGACCGGGAGTCGTCCCGTGGAGGGGAGCAGGACAGCGACTGCTCCCGCCCCGAGACGGGGGAGCGGACCCTGGGCTCTGGAAGCGCCATCAGCTCGAGCCGGGCGGCGGATACACGCAGCCTCACGAGCCGCATAAGTGGATCTACGGTGGCCGGGCCCCGTGAGCACGTCTGCTCCGGTCCGCCCCTCCACCACCCCCACTGCCTGCCCATCAGTCGGCGTCGCCGCCGCGATCCGACTGGCCAAAGGAAGTCCCCTTCCCAGGTCGGGGGATCGGCAACCCTCCGCCGGGGAGGCGGATTGAGAACACGGGGAGCGCCTACACCACAGCGACTTGAAGCACAGCCCAAGAAGATTTACTGGTGTCAGGGCCCGCGAACATGACGGCTCCAGCCCTCCCCATCAGGTGACCGGCAGCACCAGGACAAGGTCAGGAGGCCGCCTGCAGAGGAGAAGGGGGGAGCGCCCTCCCTAACAGAGGGGTAAGAACATGGCCGGCACCGCCATCAGGAAGGCCCCCCCGGGGTGAAATAAGAACTTGTGAGGCCCCTGGCACTATCCCGCCGACCTCACTCATCAGGGGTAGGCGGCAGAGGATTTGATCCGGGCGTGGGACAGACTCGTATGTTGAGGTCCCGGTGAGGTGGGAGTCGAAATAGCACGAGGCAGCCTACATACGGTATAAACTCGCACAGGCCCAGATGTCAAGGCCAAGAGGGAAGCAAGGACAGTCAAACCAACCCCTCATCCCAGACTCAGAAGCAAGACCAGAGCCTGATCCACCTCTGGGGGGGTGACAAAGGGAATCCAGATAAAGCAGGAGCGCATAAAGCATCAAGTGACAGCCAGGTGGTAGAAACTCCCCACGGCGAGATGGCCACGAAGGAAGATCTAAAAACGTGGTTTGGGGAGTTCCAGCTGCAATTTATGGACTCAATGAACTTGCATCTAGATGCCATGAAGAACGAATTTAAATCAGCGCTCCAGGAATTAAAGACAGAAGTCGCAGGACTGGGTGAAAGAACAGATACCCTGGAGAAAGTTGTACAGAACATGGAGGAAGAAACGCAACAAGTGGCTGAAACGCAGGAACAACTGGTCCGTCTAACGCATAATCTGCAGATCCAATGCGAAGATTTAGAAAATAGATCGCGAAGGTCAAACATCCGGATCAAAAACATGCCAGAGACGGTTGAGGACAAAGACCTCAAATCAGCGGTGCAACAAGTTTTCCTAGATATCCTCGACCTGCAGGAGGAAGAAGAGATACCGATCGATTGAATACACAGGGTGGGCCCAAGGAGAACAATGACTCAAGGAGACCGCCCGAGGGACGTGCTGGTGGCTCTCACGAGATATGCACAAAAGGAGCAGATCCTAAGGAAGGACAGGGCAATGGACCATATCCAAATGAATGGAGAGGAGGTACAATTCTATTAGGATATTGCCTTGTCAACTCTCCAGTAAAGAAGAGACATGGCCCCAATAACAAAGGAACTCGCCTCGCGCCAAATTAAATACAAGTGGACGTTCCCATTTGGTCTAATATTTACATGGGATGGAGTGCAAAAATGAATAACCACTAGAGAGGAAGGTCAGACGATATTAAATCTACAAGATCAGGATGACGACTCCCCACAAGCAAGTGGCACGGTCCCCTCCGCGAGGAAGAGCAGGGGGGAATGGAAAACGATAAACAGAAGTGTGATGCGCCCTAGCAAAAGGAAATAAAGACCAGCAGAGGGCATCGAATCATGGATCAGAAGTAAGATTTAGCAGAGCACAAGGAGACTTGAAAAACACAGCAGAAATCGAGAGTCCAATGTAACAGGTGCCGGGAGGGGGGGGAGCGAGGACCCGGGGGTCACTGAAGTCATGTGGAAGGGTTTAGGAATCCCTTCAAGGTTATCCCTGAGAGTGTTGGAGGGCATGAAGCACACAGCGACACTCCTGAGCGACAATAGAGAATCATGCCATCCTCAGGGCAGTTGGGGGAGGGAGGAGGGATACGCGCCAGTTGGTGGTTGCGCAATTCTTTGGTGGGGGGAAGGGAGTTGGGGACCGGGGAAGACCGAGCATAACTCAAAAGCAGAGAATGGGAGAAGCGAATATGAGACAGGCCTAATAGTCCGCAAAGACCAATGGGGATGAAGATCCTGACACACAACGTCAGAGGCCTCAACTACCCCGTCAAATGTAAAAAAGTTGAACATTACATCAAGCAGGGCGCATATGACATAGTAATGCTTCAGGAGACACACATTAGAGACCAGGACAAGCAGAAAGTGCGTCTCAAGGGATTCAAGCAAATACTCCAGGCAAACGCACAGGATAAAAAAGCAGGAGTTCTAATTGCGCTCAAAGACTCATTACACGCACAGGTAAAGACCGTATGGAGAGACAAACAGGGAAGATGCCTGATAGTAACTCTGACAATCGAAGGTACGCCCCTCACACTGGCCACAGTATACGCCCCAAACACAGGTCAGGAGGGCTTCTTAAGAGATATCCTGAATAAAATTGAACAGCAGGCCACAGGGGACATTATATTGGGAGGGGACCTCAAAGTGGCGTGGGACCCATCCCTAGATAGATCAGGACCCAGACAATGAGATCAGGGCACCCCATCCAAAAACTTAAAACGGAAGTTCACGCACCTAGGGCTGGCAGATGCATGGCGGAACGGCAACCCCACACAGAAAACCTCTTATTATTCACACGTACATAACACCGGTTCGAGAATAGACTATCTATGGGTTTCAGTGGGGCTTCTCGGTAGGATAAAACAGATAAGGATTGACCCCATTACACTCTCAGACCATGGCCCACTGTGGGCAGATATTAATTGGTCAAAACACCATCACCGGTTATGGAACTGGCGCCTTCCAGAGGATATAATTAGGGATCCGGTGATGAGCCAAACGCTATGAGAACACATCCTAGAATACCTGGCCAACAATGACCTCCCCGGAACAAACAAAGGAACACTGTGGGATGCCCATAAGGCGGTCATGAGGGGACATCTTATAGCGCTTAAAGCACAGAAAGAGAAAGTCATTGTCAATGGGAGAAAGAATTAGAAGGGAAAATAGGGGCGATACAAGCAGAACTGATTCAGACGCCCACTAGGAAACTTAAGCGCACAATGAGACATGTTCAGGGGCAGTTGGAAACACTCAGAACTAAAAAAGCAGAAAGGGCACTACTATACATGAAACATTGGTATTATGTGAAGGCAAACAAAACTGACAAACTGGTAGCAAGACAGCTGAGAGGAAAACAGCAGGCCCAGACAATACGAGCTCTAAAAGATGAGTCAGGCCAACTTAAAACATAGACTGTAGAGATAAGAAGGATACTAGGGAGATTCTACCAAAAATTGTACTCCACTGACCACCCGAAAGAGGAGCTGCAAGAAGCCTTCCTGGCTGGGGTCCACCTTCCCGGGCTGAGAGAAGAAGATAAACAGGCCTTAGACAGGGACATCACCATAGAAGAAGTTTATGCAGCAATACAGTCCCTCCCGAATAGCAAAGCCCCGGGCCCGGATGGGTACACCGCCATATACTATAAGACATATAAGGACATCCTCGCCCCGATACTGACATCCCTGTATAACACATTTGGGGAGAAGGGAGATGTGACACAAACGAAGAATGAAGCAAAAGTGCTGGCCTTTCATAAAAAGGGGAAAGAGGAACAACTCCCCACCGCTTACCGCCCGATAGCCTTAATTAATCCAGATGCTAAATTGTACACTAAGATTCTAGCGACAAGGCTGGGACCAATTCTCCCAAGGTTAATCCCAGAGAAGATGTACATGGGCTGAGTTATGCACGCTCGGGGGTGAGGGGGGAATGCTTTGTTTTTTTACTGTATTGTTTGTCTGTTGCCTGAGAAACCAAATAAAAATACGTTTAAAAAAAAAAAATGCCGCACGATTAGGGACCCTCCCCCTTTTGTGCCATTGTGTATGTTGAATTTGAAGAAGGCGAAAACGAATCAAGGACGAGGCCGTCGAGCCGGGATCGAAAGGTGTTCGAGGCCCCCCTGTGAAAGTGATGAGAGACTCCTTTGCAGATCTGTACACAGCCGATCCCTAATCGACGAGCAGCGGCCAGAGAGCATTGAGGCAAGGGTCCCGAAACGAGGCAAATTGAGCCAGATACGCAGTCACGACGATTCTTGGTTGCGTCTGTATACGGATGAATTGCGTCTTGAGTGACAAAATGATTGATCAGGTGAGTCGTGCCCCGATTCTTAACAGCCCTGATATTGGTTGAGAGTTGCTCTTGCAAGATTAAACGCCCAGGGTAAGGTACGAATAAGATCAATATGCCTGGGAAATTGTCTTCCTGTCTAGTGGGATTTTTCCACTGCGGTAGACAATCTTTGGAAACTGGCCAGGCTGCGCCACCCATAGGGTCGCCAGCATTTGAAATGTATGTAAAATATGGGATAGGGGCAATAATGTTCAATAAAATTTGGCATAGGCAGACCAGGCATGTAGAAGACTTGCAGTGGCCGAAAGATGGTACTTTTGAAATGGCACATATAGAACACTTAGAATCAGTACTGCTGTGCAAGAAAGCACGCCCGCGACATTTGATGTCATAAGAGACTGGAGGAAGGAAGCTAATCTCTGTCTAAAAAGTAGGGAGAAACATGCACGTAGACACAAATCAAACACAGAAAAAGCGCTAGAACTAGAAGAGCTCAGAATGACTGAGGATATCAGAAGAGTGGATAGGAGTATCCAATTAGGCATACAAAAAATATATCCCCAACAAGAATTGCATGCATCAGATGAACTAATAAATACAATTCTAAACAAGCAGAGAAAAGAGCGTCCTCAAAGTAATGTTGACACTATTGCACCAATACACATTGCTCCACCTCTGTGTCAGGAAACGGCCAGGCCACCGATCCATTCCCATACGAACACACAGAACTAGGCCTTACTTCTGGATTAAACTCCTCATCCATGGTTCCTGATCAGTTATGAATCCCTCTCGTAATACACAAAACTCTTTGGCTCCTACGTACAGCCGCCGTTTACTTCAGAAACGGCATTGGTCGTTACCTTGGAGACGTGCTCCTTCAGCGTTCTTACAGTCACATGTTTTTACACGTTAGCCTTGTTCACGGTATCACGTGACTGGTTCCCTACTTATGCTCTGCCCCTTTGCTTGTTCCCTGCTTCTGAATTTGCGTTCTACAGCCTTATTACCTTGCCTTGAATTGCTCTCTGTTTCTTGGACCTGGTTACGTCTTACAGAACTCTCTTGTCTTGCCCATTGCCCATTACCCATTACCTGTTGCCTGGAACTCCTGTTGCCGACTTGGACTGCCCACAACCTCCTCTCTCCTACTGGATTGTACTTCTGCTGCCCGCAAGGTTTACCGACTCGGAACTGTCCACGGAAACTCTTTCGTTTTCTGCTGCCTGGTTAACCTGTTGCCGACTCGGATCACTCACGACTTGCTCCGCCTACTGAAACTGTACTTTTGCTGTCTGCACGGTAACCGACTCGGAACTCCTGACCAATCTATTCATGCATCCAGATAAACGCTTCTATCATACGGATCAACCTCTCAGACATACCTGCTGCCTTCTGCCCTGCTGATTTCAGCATTCCAAGAACTGTTAAACGCCCGCGTTCCGGCGGGTGCCACGTGCTTGCTGGGATTGGAGTCATTTTTGGAACAACCCTAGGTGTTCTCGTTCCGGCGGGTGTTAGGTGGATCAACTTCATCACTGGACTGGGGACCTATCCGGAGGACATTTAGGCATCCTCGTTGCGGCGGGTGTTAGGTGGATCATTGCTTCACGTGAACTCAGACTTTCCACTGGTAACCTTCCACCTCAGTTTCTCTTTCATTCCGCTTTCCCTTCCCTGGTCTTATGGTTCTATGGTAAGACTTTTTTGGTCATTTTTTATTTGTGATTGAATACAGTATTCTTCGTTATTCAACCCCTCTACCATTATATCTTGTCTTAGGATCATCCATACTCAAGTCAGGAACATTGACCTTGTATTGGGGTGTGATTCTCTTAAACAAGGTATTTAGTTGTGACCTTGGTGATTAACTACTTGTGTGTTCATCCTGACACTAATCTTGACCTTCCTTTGCAGGTCAGTGGTATCCTGTGACGTTCATCCATCTTTGGGTCAATTAACTCCTCAGGCGATTGTTTTTACATCCCTCAGGGGTGCATTGGCACAAAGAACTCGTCGGCTACACGACGAGTTCAACTGCTGGAACAGAGCTCCTACCAGGGATTCTGTAGAGTTCTGACATATTCAGAAGCCTCTCATTAATGGACATTTCCACAGACCCACTGACAACTCTGGCCCAGATAGTGGCAAACCTTAGGGCTGATATGACAGCCGCACATGAGGCCACTCAAAGGAATCTACAAGAGTTCCGCGCCAGTATGCAACCCTTGGGAGCAAGCCCTTCAGGTACGGCTGCCCCCGTAATGGCTGCCCCTACCGTGTCATCCCCGAGACAGGAGGGAGGCCCCGTTTTCATGGCTGCTCAGTTTCTGCTCGCCCCGCCTGAACGCTTCCATGGTGACCTCAAACAATATCGTACCTTTATCAATCAATGCAAATTGCATTTTCTATGTCGGTCATCCTCGTTTCCTGACTCTACCACTAAGTCAGCTTTTGTGCTATCTTATTTGGGTGGTACGGCAGCAGTTTGGGCGAATCCCTTATTCGAACAAGAGAGCCAGTTGCTTCACGATTGTGACGCCTTGATTACGGCCATGTCACTAGTGTTCGATACCAGATATAAAACCCAAGCCAATGATCTGGAACTCTTGTCTTTGCAGCAAAACGACACTCCTCTACTGTCATATCTCGCCCGTTTCAACCAATTGGTCGCCGAGACCGGCTGGCCAGAGGAAAAGAAAGCGGCCTTGTTTTACAAAGATTTATCAGACTCACTAAAGGATGTCCTAGCCACGGTTCCAGTTGTGCCTTCCAAGTTTCCAGAAATATTGGATCTTGTCCTCCAGCTGGACGCTTGGAGGTCAGAAAGGAAGGGGGAGAGGAGAGGTGTTTTCCTCGCTACTCCTACGGCCACGTCCTCACCCATTGCAGATGAGGAGCCCATGCAGATCGGGGCCGTCAGGGGTCCGTTGTCTTCTGTTGAAAGAGAACAACGTAGAAAAAACAACCTATGTTTCTATTGCGGTTCTGCTGAGCATTTCCTTCGAGAATGTACTAAGAAACCCAAGAAACAGGGAAATGCCAGAGCCCGACAATAGAAGGAGCCCCTTTGTTGAGCAAAAATCCCTCGGGTTCCTGCTTATCGGTGCCTTATGTCATCCATGCTCAGTTGACTGTTCCATCCGGGAGTTCCTGGGTGGTGCAGGCTGTCCTTGATTCTGGAGCTACTGAGAATTATGTTGATGCCCAATATGTTCATGACTGGAACATCCCGTTTATCCGCAAATATCATCCTGAGCTGGTTAGCGCGGTGGACGGTACCACATTAGTATCTGGCCTGGTCACGGAACGCACTGCCACGCTCGTTATGACCCTCACTTCGGAACATACAGAGGAGATACACTTCAATGTTATTGCGGCACCTCAATTCAAGCTCATCTTAGGGCTACCCTGGTTGGTGTTGCACAACCCTGCGGTGGACTTGCAAACCGGTGTGGTCAAGTTTCCCTCTAGTCATTGTACCAGTCACTGTTTTTCTGACATGACCAGTCCTTGCCTCCCGCTATTAGGCTTGGTTGCGCTAATAGGGGGGGTTACCTTTGTTATGCTGCCCAAGGAATACGAACAGTTTAGGGATGTTTTTGATAAGGTATAGGCGGAGAAATTACCGCTGCATCGTCCCTACGATTGTCCCATCGATCTCGTGGAAGGTGCCATGATTCCGTCCGGACGGGTGTATTCCCTGACACAGAAGGAGAATGTGATTCTTAACGAATATCTGGACACGGCCTTAAATAATGGGTTCATATGTCCATCCCAGTCGCCAGCAGCGTCACCCCTGTTCTTTGTGCCAAAAAAAGAGGGGGACCTTCGTACATGTATCGATTATAGAGAACTCAATGCCGTGACCATAAGGAACCAGTACCCTATACCCCTCATTTCAGTCTTACTAGATCAACTGGGTACTTCAGAATACTTCACCAAGCTGGATCTGAGGGGTGCCTATAACCTTGTCAGAATGAAAGAGGGGATGAATGGAAAACTGCCTTCAAAACCAAATGCAGGTTATTTGAGTACTTGGTCATGCCATTCGGACTCTGTAATGCTCCAGCCACTTTTCAAAGGTTCATAAATGACGTTCTGAGCGATATGCTTGACAGGTTTGTTGTGGTGTACCTGGATGATATCCTCATTTACTCCGCTTCGTACCCAGAACACGTTAAGCATGTCTCTTCAGTCTTACAGAGATTAAGAGAACATCGCTTGTACGCCAAGCTGTACAAGTGTTTTGTTTCACGTCCAGGAAGTGGAATTCCTGGGTTATGATATCACTAATCAAGGAATCAAAATGAGAAATGTGAAAGTCAAGGCTGTGTTGGACTGGCCCATCCCTATCTCACTCAAGTCATTCCAATCGTTCCTTGGTTTTGCGAACTTCTACCGGAGGTTAATTCGGTCTTTTTCAGAGACCGTTTCTCCTCTAACAGCATTGACCAGTAGCAAAAGACAATTCGAATAGACATCCCAGGTCCAGCTAGCTTTTGAGGCGTTAAAAGTGGCCTTCACGACTGCACCAGTCCTCCAACCTTCAGATCCTGAGCTTCCGTTTCATATGGAAGCCGATGCCTCAGAGGTTGCAGTTGGGGTGGTTCTTTCTCAAGTTTGTAACGACACTGGGTTGTTACACCCAGTGGCCTACCATTCCAGGAAATTTACACAGTACGAACAAAACTACACTGTTACTGAACACGAATTATTAGCTGTTCGAGACGTGTTCATAGCTTGGAGACATCATCTCATGGGTACTGTCTCTCCCATACAAGTGTACACCGATCATCGCAATCTCCTAGCATTACAATCACTGAAATGTACGACCGTCCGTCATGCCAGATGGCAGAAGTTTTTCTCCATGTACAATTTTGTGTTAACCTACCATCCTGGGCGGTTGAACTCTAAGGCAGATGCACTCTCTCAAGTTCATGGTTCCCCCTCACGCTCTTGGGATGGCACCTTGCTCCTTAAAAATCAAGTGGTCTGTTCATGTACCTTGCAGCCAACGCTCAAGTCCTTGATACAGGAGTGGGTGGCTAAATCCCCTAAAGAAGTCCAGGAATACGACATGGAGATCATCAAACAGCTGCCTTATGTTCAGGGGCGCATCTACATACCCGATGCTGTTACAAGACACATGGCGTTACAATGGTGTCATGATTCACTGGTGGCTGCTCATCCGGGTTTACGTAAAATTATGGAGTTGCTACGAAGCTGGTGTTGGTGGCCCTCTATGCACCAGGACGTGTCTGCATATATCGCCTCCTGTTCTATATGTGCACAGTGTAAAGGCAACACGGCTAAACCCATGGGGTTGCTGCACCCTCTTCCGATCCCTGGACGTCCATGGTCCATGATTTCTATGGATTTCATTGTAGAGCTTCCCCCGGTTATGGGGTATGACACCATATGGGTGGGCATTGCCTATTTCACGAAAGTCGGCCTGTTTATCCCTTGTAAGGGTTTGCCTATTGCTTCTGCCCTCGCGGAACTGTTCCTTCATAATGTCTTCTGTCTTTTTGGCCTCCCCGAAGTGATAGTATCAGACTGGGGGACACAGTTCACCTCACGTTTTTAGAAACATCTTACTTCTTCGATTGGAATAGAAGACCGCTATTCTAGTGCCTACCATCCTCAAACCGACGGGCAGACAGAGTGTCTCAATGCCACGCTAGAGCAATACCTATGCTGTCTGATATTACAATACCAGGAGACCTGGTACTCTGTCCTTGTCCAGGCAGAATTCGCCTACAACAACTCATTCCATACATCCATTGGTACCACACCGTTTCATGCCTTATACGGTCAACACCCACGGACTATTCCTGGGGATCTAGTCCTGAACAACTCTAACCCGGCTGTCCAAGCCTGTCTCAGGGATCTAACTGATGTGCATACGGCAGTAGGCACTCAGTTAAAGGAGGCCCGGGATAGGGCTAAGACCTATGCTGATCATCACCGTTAGGATGCTCCTGAGTACGACATTGGGTCCAAAGTGTGGCTGTCCACAAAGAACTATATATATAACAACGAGGACCGTTTTGGGATTGCCTACTGTGGGTTGCTCAATTCAATAGTCACACTTAGGAAATGCACAGTTTCTTTGTTAAAAAAGATGATTCGAGTGACCACGTGTCTCTAGCTTGGCTTTCAAGCATATGTGAGTGCACTGTGTTGTGCTAAAAAACACATGTTGGGCCACATAAAGAGTGGGCCATGTGTCTGCTGCTTTCTAGATGAAAAGAACTGGAATCTTTAATGGGTTCTCTCTGTCAGGCAGGTGCAGAAGTGTTAAAAAAGAAGAAAAAAGGATATTCTTCGGTGAATCTTTCTCTCTCGATTCTTTCGTAAAGGTGGGACCCTCGGGGTTAATTGGTTTGGGGATCCATAGTCCAAATGCACTGACTCTGGGTGATCTTATTGTCCTCTAGGTCAGGTCATTTCATAGCGACCGGTTTCTGTGGTAAGGGGTAGTTAAACCACATTCATCAGGGCTTAAATTGTGGGCATGTGGGTGAGTGCCCTCTTCGTTACTATTGCAGCGTTGTCTGCATTAATACAGTTCCTCTACCCTATCCATGTAGATAGTAGTTTTTGCACGGAGGGGTGAGGCAGCCAGAGATCTGCTGCTCGTGTCTGATGGGTCTGGCGGGCCGCGCGCGAGGAGTTCTCGGCCTCGTCCACAAAGAACCTCTGCATTCCTGGTCACAAATCATTATTGCCTCGCTTTGTGGGTCCGTTCCCGGTTGTTGCAGTGGTTAATCTTGTGACGGTTAAACTAGAATTGCCTAAATCATGGAAAATCCATCCAGTTTTTCCCGTGGCATTGCTCAAGACCTGTGCAAGTTCTACTAGACTGCCCGTCCGTCCGTCTCCTGTTATTGTTCAGGGTTCGGAGGAGTATGAAGTTAATGCTATACTGGATTCCAAACTCTCCAGGGGTGCACAGCTGTTTCTGGTGGACTGGAAGGGTTACGTCCCGGCTGATCGGACATGGGAACCCGCTTCCAATATTCATGCCCCTGTCTCATGTCTCAGTTCCTTGCCTCAAAGGCGGGGGGGTCCTCATTGGGGGAGGATGCTGTCAGGAAACGGCCAGGCCACCGATCCATTCCCATACGAACACACAGAAGTAGGCCTTACTTCCGGATTAAACTCCCCATCCATGGTTCCCGATCAGTTATGAATCCCTCTCGTAATACACAAAACTCTTTGGCTCCTATGTACAGCCGCCGTTTACTTCAGAAACGGCATTGGTCGTTACCTTGGAGACGTGCTCCTTCAGCGTTCTTACAGTCACATGTTTTTAGACGTTAGCCTGGTTCACGGTATCACGTGACTGGTTCCCTACTTATGCTCCGCCCCTTTGCTTGTTCCCTGCTTCTGAATTTGCGTTCTACAGCCTTATTACCTTGCCTTGAATTGCTCTCTGTTTCTTGGACCGGGTTACATCTTACGGAACTCTCTTGTCTTGTCCATTCCCCATTACCTGTTGCCTGGAACTCCTGTTGCCGACTCGGACTGCCCACAACCTCCTCTCTCCTACTGGATTGTACTTCTGCTGCCCGCAAGGTTTACCGACTCGGAACTGTCCACGGAAACTCTTTGTTTTCTGCTGCCTGGTTAACCTGTTGCCGACTCGGATCACTCACGACTTGCTCCGCCTACTGAAACTGTACTTTTGCTGTCTGCATGCTAACCGACTCGGAACTCCTGACCAATCTATTCCTGCATCCAGATAAACGCTTCTATCATACGGATCAACCTCTCAAACTTACCTGCTGCCTTCTGCCCTGCTGATCTCAGCATTCCAAGAACTGCTAAACGCCCGCGTTCCGGTGGGTACCACGTGCTTGCTGGGACTTGGAGTCATTTCTGCAACAACCCTAGGGGTCCTTGTTCCGACGGGTGTTAGGTGGATCAAATTCATCACTGGGTTGGGGACCTATCCAGAGGACATTTAGGCGTCCTTGTTCCGGCGGGTGTTAGGTGGATTATTGCTTCACGTGAACTCAGACTTTCCACTGGTAACCTTCCACCTCAGTTTCTCTTTCATTCCGCTTTCCCTTCCCTGGTCCTATGGTTCTATGGTAAGACTTTTTTGGTCATTGTTTATTTGTGATTGAATACAGTATTCTTGGTTATTCACCCCTCTACCATTATATCTTGTCTTAGGATCATCCATACTGAAGTCAGGAACATTGACCTTGTATTGGGGTGTGATTCTCTTAAACAAGGTATTTAGTTGTGATCTTGGTGATTAACTACTTGTGTGTTCATCCTGACACTAATCTTGACCTTCCTTTGCAGGTCAGAGGTATCCTGTGACGTCCATCCATCTTTGGGTCAATTAACTCCTCAGGCGATTGTTTTTACGTCCCTTAGGGGTGCATTGGCAGAAAGAACTTGTCGGCTACACGACGAGTTCAACTGCTGGAACAGAGCTCCTACCAGGGATTCTGTAGAGTTCTGACACTCAGTTGCCACCCCCCATTCCTGTTATTCCAACTGCACCATCGCCCCGTGTGCACGTGACACAATTTCCCCCACCACTGACAGAGCAGGAATTGGCAGCTGCAGAAGGAGGCAGTTCTAGGGAGGCCGGGCCTGCACTGGGAGGGAGCACCAGAGTAACTCATAGTACGGTTAGCAGGGAGAAGAAAGAAGAATTGAAATAATGGGCAGAAACATACATTGAAGGCAACGATGAGGGATCCGCGCTGAGTGCAATGTATGACTATAAGAAGCTCAGTGAACAACAGGTATTGTTGGAATGCATGGGGGAGTATCTTATAGGTAGATGGAAGAAATTGACCGGTATGTTAGCACCACAGAAGGTGCGGGATCTAAATGCTTTTTCGCGTATGAGGGAAAGTGCAGCAGAGATAAAAGAGCACGTTGACCCGCTATTTGAGTTTAAAAATGATCTTGATGAATTGCATGCCAAGGTGAAAAGAGGGAAACAACAGGTGGTACCATATGTCAAGCTGCGATTTTTTCCGCCGTCAAAACCTGTTAGTGAAGAGATGAAAATATGTACGTGAGAGGCGATTAGATGGATTACGGATGCTACCATTTCTCCAATGGAGGTACATGATACGTTTGATCAGCATACGGTAGAGATGCAGAGGAAGGCATTACAGGTGATGGTTGAGTATTTACAAGATGAATGTTTTGAAAAGAAGTATTGTTGCCCCCCCCCCGATTTAATGACAATATACAAAAGAGCGTTTTACCTGAATCTGGAAAGTCTGCCCTCTCCCTCGATTTAGCTATAGTGCTTAATAAATGAACCAATGAGGAAATGCCTAGTTTGATATTGCCCATGAGAGAAGTACCTCCCACCTTTGTGACAAAAGTAGAGATTGCCGCCGCTGGTGGACAACCAGCGAGGGTAGTAGAAGCCCATTATACAGCACAGTTCGTGCATGTCCCTTTTTCCAGACAAGAGGTGAATAATATAAAACAAACAATCCCTGATTTGAGAAAGAATCCGGTGGGATTTTATGAAGAGATTGAGTCCTATTTGAAATCGTCTATTTTCACAATGAGTGATATTGACCTATTATTTCCTGTGATTCTCCCAATAGATATATGGAAACAAATTAGAAATGTAGATTATGCCGATATTTTGGGTGGGACATGGGAACAATTGATTAAAGAAGATAGACAGAAAAGCTGGCGAAAAACCAGCGCCGGTTTTATTAGCATTACCAGCGCGCATAGTACAGAAATGAAAAATACTAGTACCCGAAAGAAGAATTGTCTGGGATAAATTAACGGCCTGCGTGCAAGGTTAAGATGAATTGGCTACTGACTATTTCAATAGATTTGAAGAAGTATTTGCAGATTTTGGTGCCCAAGATTTGAGCACTGAACCCGGGAAGAGATTATTTGTTGACAAATATGTGAGAGGGTTGCTACCGAAAATTCAAAATTTAATAATGACATCTGAAAGTGCGTGGCAAGCAAAATCACAGAGTGAGGTATTACACATGGCACAATATTATGAGAATAGAGTAAATACAGAGAAAGAGAAAGAAACGAGGGATAGAGTTAATTTAAAGACAAGAGTATTGTTGCAGCAGGTAGCGAATAATAACAGGGGCAGAGGACATGCACAAACAAGAGGGAATTTTTCCAACATGCACAGAGGTCCAATTGGACTGAATCAATGGGCCTCATTACGGGTCTGGCGGTAACCGCGGCGGTAAAACTGCCTGGTTACCGCCGGACTCGTATTACCATTCCGCCTCTGTGATTCCCCGAATTACCGAGGCATTACAACCCCGGTTTTCCGCAAATCACGGAGGCGGAATGGTGTTAATCCCCATTCCCATTGAGACCTATGGGACTCGATGGGAATGGGGATCATGGAAACACCGGCAGCATCTCGTAATGCTGCCGGTGTTTCCTCGTCCGCCTGCAGGTGGGCGGTGTTAAACCCGCCAGGTCAGACCTGGCGGGAACCTCACCTCCCACCTACAGGAGTTGTGATCGCCCGGCATGGAAACAACGGTGGCAGCGGGTTTACCGCCACCGTTGTTTCCATACCGGGCGATTTGTAATAAGGCCCTATGTGTATATTGTAGAGAAGAAGGTCATTGGCGAGCACAGTGCCCACAATTGCAGAATAGGAATGGAAATGCCCCGAGGAGGCAGAATAGAGGTCGCCCGGGAACACAAGGGCAAAATAGAAACTCAAGAATGCTGCATCAGAATCACCAGGTAAATAACCCAAATCAGAACCAAAATCAGCAACAGCAGAACAGTGCAGGAGAAGGAAACGTTTTTGATACTCAGTCCAATTCATACTACTCTGGCGACTTTACATCTGATGATTTATTGTTCAACTAGGACAGCCCGAGACAGGGGCTGGAACCAGTGTCTATTCCCGTTGACCAGAAAGGGCACTACGTAGAGATGAAAGTTGGGAATAGAGAGCATACTTTTCTAGTTGACACAGGTGCACAAAAGTGCTCAATAGACCATCACTTGGTTCCAGAGATACCACTGTCAGGGCAAAAGAATGTTTCAGTAGGGTTCGCAGGTACGCCAGTAATCAGTCCGGTGTCACAGTCAGTAACCATAACACTAGGTCAATTCACTGAGTCTTGCCCATTTCATTTGACACAAAATTGCGGCGAAAATGTATTGGGTTTAAATTTGTTGAAAAAATTGAGTGCGGTTATTCATTGTTCCCCTGATCGAGTGTATTTGACAATAGCACCACAAAAAATGCCATTGTCACAATTTCTGTCTAAACCATTACCAACTGAAGTAGTGTGCCAACTTGTATATGGGCGATGAATGACAATGATGTTGGTTGTTTGAAAATAGAGCCAGTGAAAATAATTTTAAAGGAGGGAGTTTCTGTGAAGATACCAGTGGGGGGTGTCTGTACTTCTGCTCTCTATATGGTAGAGGAGAGGCACAGTGGACCCCAGCCAAGATTCTCAAGCGGTAGCAATGGACGAGCAATCAAGGCCTAGCTTCTCAGGAGGTGATGCAGGCTGGTTCTTAAGTACAGTGTAGTCCCCAAACCCCCACAAAGGAATGTCCACACACTGTCCACACACTGTATTACTGAAAACACAGTCTTTATATAATTAATATTCAACGGTATGTACACGATCACAATGATAAATATGTACAATTCTAAAGTGGTACCACCAATGTTATCAAATCTCATTAAAGTGCATCAACTGGATCAATAACAAGGACACCAGCAATAGAGATAGGAAGGAACGCAAGATGGTTGAAACAATAGGCAGAATACTGGCCCCTACCAATAGACACAGTTCTGTGTGGAGATCCCCCCACCTGGGCAACCTGTAAAATAAAGATCTATAGCACAAGCCCAGTCCATGTATTGTTCAATAGTCTTGTTCTCTCCTATAATGTTTTTACCCCCCCAATGTACCTGGTGGCGTAGAGTTCTTCGAAGAAGCGTCGACGGATCCTTCTTGAGTGACCCCCTTTCAAGCAGGAGCCACGGATCGTCGAGAGGCGTCAAAGAAGGTGAACCTGTCGTTGATGACGTCGATGAGAAGTTCGAGGGTGCCGAGACCACGACGTAAATCCAAGCGGTGCTCGTCAGCGACGTCCTGCGAGGGTGAGGTGTGCAGGGCACCTCGGCGATTGATTGTTCAGGACCGCAAAGAGTTTCAGAAGAACGGTGGCCCAGCAAGGGCATCGAGTCGTCGAAGTCTTTGTGGCCTTCAGGTGGCGGGAAACCCACCGGCGGATTCTTATCGGCGCGTCGGCGGCCCTGACTTTCTCCGGCAGGACAAAAGCGGTCAACGTTGCGGACAAGGGAGTCCTTCGATTTGAATGTTCTTAGGCAAAGGAGCGGGCGGCTCTGGTCGTCAGTGGCATGGCGTCAAGCGGCCCCCGCATCTGTACAACACAACTTCGATGTGCCTCCAGCGGTTACACAAACCTGCGAACCCTGGTCAACGGCAATGGACTCCGACAGCGACGAAGTCCTGGTGTCTCACTTCGTTCTCCTCAGCGGTCCCGTCTCGGGTCAGCAGCCTTTCGAGGGTCTGACTTCCAGGGAGCTTCGGCGAAGGTTAGCGGTGCTTGATGGTCCCTCGGAGCACAGGAAGAGGGTGCCTTACCAGGTCCTCTCTCGGATCAGTCCTTGACGAGTTCGGCAGCTTTCAGATCAGGTTGAAGCAAATGCAACAGCAAGTCTTCTTCTTCCAGCTGGGCGTCGAGAATCAGCAGTTCCAGTTACTCTTCAAGTGTAGACACAGCTTCTGTACAATTTCCAGTGGTGAGAGGTCCCCAGATATACTATTCTGTCTCTCATCCACACTGCTGGGCCGCGCTCAGCAGCCAATCATACAGAAGGGCATTCACGCAGTCCATCAGCCAATCAGGCATACAGTGCATTCAGGCCATCCTCCTCCCTCTCAGACACTCACAACAAGGAATGTGGATTGGGACAAGTACCCAGCCATTCAACACTACACACTGCATTCAGGCCAGTTTCGGGCAGGGCTGTCTCAGTCTTTGTCTCTCATACCAGAAACCAGACGGCCACAACAAGAAGTGCATATTGGTCACACACTCCATTCACCCAGGTCCCACCCACAGGGCGTACCCCACAACATAGTCACTGGGAAGGCTCCAGCCAGTCTGGACTGGACTTCACAACAACACCATATATGGAACTTCCACCCAACAGCCAGTCAGGGGGAAGGGTCAGCGTCAGGGCTACCCAGGACTTTGGGAAAACAAGGTAACAGGCAATAGAAAGCAAGAGGCCACAGGGACCATCTTGTTTTCCATCAGGAATCAACTAATTTCAATGGCAGGGCCGGGGTATCCCAAAATGGAGGATACTCAGAGCACCTGTCAAATTCAGCATGGAGCTGCCACCAGCCCATACCCTGCTCTGCGGGCCACCCACAGGTGCCGAAAAACATACACTATGGGCACAGGGTTGTACCCCTACCCATGGGTACCATAAGGGTATCCCATGGGTCTGTTCACCAAACCAAAAGAGAGAGCTGCACCGCCAGGAGTCCCACATGAACTCCTGCGCGGAAAACACGACAGAACACACAATAAAAAGGCAGTAAAGGACAAGGATATGGAGGCCCTGTCCCTCCAATGCATTTCCCGCATCACAGTTACATTGCTACGTATTCCACAGTATACAATTTTGGTGGAAGGTGAAAAAGCGTTGAAATGCATTGTTTCTGATTTAATAAAACGGAACGTAATTGAAGAAATTACTGGTAGCACTTGCAATAGTCCAATTCCTCCAGTTTACAAGAAATGAGGGAATGAAATACCATATCTTTTCATAATTGATTTGCGCGGATTGAATAAAAAGTTGATCCCCAATTACCATTGTTCCCAGATGTCACTACCATTTTAACTATGATACCAGCAACTGCATCGTATTTTAGTGTTATAGATCTGAAGAACGCATTTTTTTGCATTCCGGTACATCCAGATAGCAGATATGTATTTGCTTTTACATTAGGAGGACGTTCTTTCACATTCACACAAATTCCACAAGGTTACACTGAGAGCCCAAGTATTTATAGCAGAGCATTAAAAGAACAACTAGACACGCTAGAATTACCGACGGGTTGTGTATTAATGCAATACATTGATGACCTATTGATTGCTGCTGACACGGAAGACATTTGCAAAGAGAGTACCTCTAAGTTGTTGACACATTTGGCAGCACATAGACATAAAGCTTCATTAAAAAAGTTCCAATATTGTCGAAAGGAGGTGGCCTATTTAGGCTACTTACTTTCGAAAGAGGGAAGGACACTGACACCAGAAAGAATTGAAAGCACCTCTGGTATGCCTATGCCAAAGACACAGAAGGAAGTCAGAGCTATAATAGGCATGACCTCATATTGTAGGCAGTGGATTGCTAACTTTGCTATGATTGTGAAACCGATGGTGGAATTGACAAAGAAAGATATTGCTTTGCCTTTGCCACGGAGCAGGGAATGTCAGGGAGCATTTGATCTGCTCAGAGTTGCATTGTACTCGGCTCCAGTTTTGGGCACACCAAATTATGAAAAGGATTTCAAGTTATTTGTGCATGAGAGTAATGGCTGTGCTTTGGCTGTGTTGACTCAGGAACAAGGAGGGAGAAATAGACCATGGGGTTATTCATCTTCCGCGCTGGATCCTGTTGCATGTGCCTTGCCGTGCTGTTTGCAAACTGTTGCTGCAGCTGCCGCATCAGTAAAACAAACCGAGGGAATGGTTTTGGGTCACACCTTAACCTTAATGGTGCCTCACACAGTAGACGTTCTTTTAAATAGAACACAGACACAACATCTTACATCAGCTAGACTGACGAGATATGAAATTATGCTATTTGCACCGCCTATTCAAATTTTGAGATGTTGCGCTTTGAATCCTGCAGACTTAATGCCCCCTCCCAATGAAAGAATGGGTGAGAAAGAACTACCACCCCATGATTGTATAATGGTTCCTGAACAAGAAACAAAAGGAAGAATTGATTTAACAGACACCCCACAGAAAGACCCAGATGGAGAACTGTTTTGTGACAGTTCCTGTTTCAAATTACCTGATGGTACATCAACTGCTGCATATGTCATCACAACACTAAAGAGTATTGTAGAGAGCAAAAGGATCCCATATAATTCAGCACAGGCTGCAGAGATAATAGCATTAACCAGAGCATGTGAAGGTTATGAAAATCTGAATGTAAACATATATACTGACAGTCAGTACCCATTTGGGATGGTCCATAATTTTAGTCGACTCTGGGCTGAAAGAGGTTTTCTGACATCACATGGAACCAAGATTCAACATGGTCCTTTGATAGCAAGATTGTTGTCTCCAATGGCGCGTCCTAAGCGAATAGCAATAATGAAATGCGAAGCGCATAAGAAAGTAACATGTAATGTTGGAAAAGGGAACGCATTTGCAGACAAGATTGCAAAACAAACTGCCACTGATCACACACGAAAATGTTTATTGAAAAGTCAGAAGAAGTACCCTGTATTATAGACAATGGGATTGCCACAGTTAAGGAGATGCAAACAGAAGCAACTACATATGAAATAAAAGCTTGGGCTGAGGGTTCAGCAGAATTAGACATAGAGGGTTGCTGGGTAGACAAAGGGCCTCATTTCGACTTGGGCGGTAAGGGTCAACGGTCACCGGTAATGATGCCAGTGCCGGAAAACCCTTACCTCCCAATTCCGAGGTCCCTTAGCGGGAACCGCAAAGGACGTGTGGTCATACCACACGTCCTTTGTGGGTCCCGCTAAGGGACCAGGGCGCTAAGTACAGGCCAGCTATTTGCGGGCCCGTAATTAGCGCCTTCCCCATTCCCATTGAGCCCTATGGGGGCTCAAATGGGAATGGGGACTGGTTTACTGAATGGGGACTTACCTGGTCCTTCAGGGTCGGAATGACCCGGTAAGTCCCCATTCAGCCAGACCAGACCCGGACCCGGTATTGGAGGCAGCCATGGTGCTAGCAGCACCATGGCTGCCTCCAGTCTCGGAATGACCCCCAAAGAAAGTAAAAAGTGGATGCTGCCCAACTCCTATGTAACCGCGATGGTCATTATGGCCCACAATCCCACACATATATGTGCTAGGAAAATGATTCAGCATTTAAACACAGTATGGCAGAATCTGCACATTAGAAAAACTGCTGAAAGACTGGTTCATAATTGTATGACATGTTTGCAACACAACATTTGAAAAGGAACAACTACCCCAGTAGGTAGTTTTGGCCCTCCTCCATGCCATTTGAAGTGGTACATTTTGATTTCATAGAAATGGAAAGATGTCAGAACTTAAAGTACGTCCTTGTGGTAGTTTGTGCATTCAGTAAATGGGTGGACGCATACCCGCTTAAGGACTGCACAGCGATGAGCACAGCAAAAGTGATGCTGAAGGAGTACTTTTCCAGATTTGGCCTGCCACGTGTCATATAGTCAGACAACGGCCCGCATTTTGTTGCCGCCGTGATATTACAAATTTGTACAGGCCTCCAGATTGATAAACGATTCCATTCAGCCAGACACCCGATGAGTGCCGGTCTTGCTGAGCGCCAAAACGGTATTTTGAAAAACAAGATTAGTAAAATTTGTTCAGGGAGTCAGTTGAAGTGGCCTGATGAGCTGCCCTTAGCTTTGTTGTGCATGCGCACGTCTGTGCAGGCAAGGACTGGACTCTCCCCTGACGAACTTGTGATGGGGAGACCGGCAAATGTTTGGAGCACCCCGCAGCCGAGGCGTTTGAACGAAATTGAATACCCTTTGCTCAGCACTTATTGTAACGTGTTAACTCAAAAATTGCGTTTGATTCATCAGCAGGTGCCGGAGGCTCTTCCTGTCAAATAAACTGGCCCAGGGCATTGTCTGAAGCCAGGCGAATGGGTTCTGGTAAAGAACTTTGAAAGAAAATCTTCACTTGCACCGCGTTGGAGAGGCCCCTACCGGATCCTCCTGGCCACACAGACTGCAGTCCGAGTGGATGGTCGAAAGGCATAGATCCATGCCACTCACACGAAAAGAATTTCATCTCCATTGAAAGAGCTGCCTGATCCCGATGTCGGAAAAGACAAAGCTGCACTTGATCAGAAAAACACAATCGCCAGTTCTCTGCCGACAGTGCTGCCCAAACACGAGAAAGGGCCTGGGGAAATTGCAACGAGGGAAAGAGGGCCAGAGGTGCATCCTCAACCCTGCCCAGCTGAGCCTGCATCATCACTTATTGCATCACAGGCTGACACTAAGCCCGCATCAGGAAGTGAAACTGCATTGTTCTTAGATCACACAGTACCTGGAGCGATAAGGTACAACCTACGTTCTCAAAATCGGAAGTGATCTAATTTTCATGTTTTGTTTTGCCTCTATTCCCGACACGGATGAATTGGGAATCGGAGGCCTAGGGAAGTGGAACGTGGGAGCTGTATCAATCTGCATCGAAGTGAAAGCTCTGGAACACGGCTTCCCAGTGCTATCTTTGAAAAAGTGAATAGCCTATGTTGATCACCCCGTGCGAACAAGCAGGTTGCATATGGTACAGACACAACTGATGCTTGCTCCAATGGTTTGGAGCATTGTGCACAGCCACAACAAGCTTGCTATTTCTTTATAAAGCAGGCTAACAAGAACTGGCTTGGACGCTTTGCTGATTTCTTTGGACGCTTTGCTGATTACACAGGTGCTGGTGTGAAGAAATTATACGCGACGAACATTGCAGAGAAGAAGAATTGCAGACAATGTCTATACTTACTTCTGTTCCCTCCTGCACCAACGCTGATGACGTAATAGATATAGAGACTATAAAGATGTCTAGAAGTATTTGCTGTAGGAAATTCATGCTAATGATTATAACACTACTCTGCATTCTGAGTACACTGCTCCCAGTATTATGGTATCTGTAGAGCATGCATCCATTAAGTGCTCTTTTGCCTGCTACCAATGCTCCTGCTACAGACAGTCCAGTCCATGTACTCTCGTATACTCTCCCGCCTCTAGAAGAAAGAAACAGGAGAGGATACGACAATAACACATTGCTTCTGATCATGGATATGACTCACTCTATCCTAAATAGAATACATTGTTGGGTCTGCTCCCATTTACCCCAGCATGGTGGGAAAGGAATGGGTTGGTATGTACAACCATTACCCGTAAATAAGGCATGTTATGCATCATTAAGCACATTATTTTATGGGAAATGGAACAAGAGTGATACGGGTCAACTAGATGGAACAAACATGGATGAGTTCGAAAGAGTGATAATGGAACCAGTGTGTTGTTCCATATTTAACAAAGCAAGAGTAATCAAACCTGTGGTGAGACCAGTAGACTTTATGTGCCTTATAAATCATCTGTAATAACTTTTCACATGAATCCAGTAGGGAACAAGGACGTTGTGCCCCCCTCTTATACTATTAATTACAACCCGTGCACTGTCCCATTTTGCTTGCGAAAGGGGGTTCCTATTCAGCAGGGACATTCACTAGATGTATGAATATTGCAGTACTTGAGATAGAAAAAGAACCAATATATATATAGGTGATCCCATTTATTTTATATGTGGAGAAAAAGCTTATCCCTGGTTGCCTAGAAATTGGGTAGGGACCTGTTACTTAGGAATCCTTTTCCCTGGTGTATTCCTTTCCAAAACGTCAGACATATCAAAATTATCCAGATCTAGGCCACGGCGGGATGACACAGGATTAATTGTGGAGTACATAGCAAAATCATTTATCCCATTCTGGGGGCAAGCCATAAACTCTTGGAATATACGAAGACTGTCCAGGATATTAGAAAAAAAGATAAATGGAACAACTGACATATTGTATAATATGACACTAGAAGAAAAGGCTGTTAGATTAATGACACTTCAAAATAGAATGGCTCTTGATATCATTTTGGCCTACCGGGATGGAGGCGTGTGCAAAATCGTGGGGTCAGCATGCTGTGCATTTGTAAGTGATTCCTCCCCTACGATTTTTGAGGCCATCAAGAAATTGCACATTCTGAGTTCTGACATTCATACTCCAACAGGCGGTTGGGAGCTGAATATAAGTTCATGGTTTTGGGAGTTACTGCGCTCATGGGGATGGAAACTAATTGCAATTCTAGTAACATTACTTGGAATCCTCATGACATGTTGTTGTTGCATACACTGCCTACAAATCCTTTGCTCCGAAATAACAAATGAATGTGTACACATGGTAACAGAAAAAAGAACTTTTAAAACTTGATGGTCGTGTAGATTATGGAACCTCCGTCCCCAAGTACCACACGGGCAAATATCAAAATAACTGCCCGTGCAATCTTTGAGGCCACAGGTGTAGAGTGCCGCCAGCCTGGAACCAGGAAACGCCGGAAGGAGGCCCCCCCGACCACTGTAAGGCAAGCAACGATGTTAGAGAATGGAAATACAGTACCAATCAGAACAATGGTGAGAGTACACAGGGAGTCTTACCTAATATCGGTGGAAGGATACCCTGGATGTAGCAATGGGGCAGGGGTCTGCAATAGCCGGCGGCAGTAGGCAACAGATGACAACTTGAATGGCACTCCGGATGGAGGGTGCACACCTGAATCAGAAGAGAAATGAATGAGCAAGGCAGTGAGATCCATACACAGTCCAATACACAATCCGGGGTCAGAAGCCAAGAGGTAATGTCGATTTCAGGGGAAATCCAAGAACAATATCCAGTTGACAGGCCAAGGGTCGTAAGTTCCAACTTGAGCCAAATCAAGCAGAAATACCAAGGAGAGGCAAGTCTGTGAAAACGGTCCGTGGTCAATGCAGTTGAAGGAAGCAAAAACTATGATAACGCCAAACAGTACTTGCCGGGAAGCAGCTGTGAAGCGTTGTTTGTGTGTCCGCTCGTTTCCTTTGAATGCGAAGAATGGTCACATGATCGGATCACGTGACGCATGTTCTGCGTTGCGTGCGCCGTCCACAACAGGAGTTACTTCCTGACCACGTGATGTCTCAACCCACTAGCCCCCAGGGGATGCCGATACCTATGGTGCAGCGCGGGGAGACGCCATGGTATTTGCCAGTGGAGGAAAGGAATCCATCCCGGGTGGCCAATCAAGACCTTCTTCTGAATGTGCCAGGGTCTGTCGCCCAACTGCCGTCGTCGGGTGTGCAGAGGTAAGTGGGGATCTAGGGGGAGTTTGCTAGCACAGTGTTTCATGACCGGGGAGGTGACAAGAACTTCCAAATTGGATACGAATACAAACCACGAAATAGAAACAATGAAAGAGTTCATGTCAATTAATATTGATGATGACGATTACAGTAGCATGCATAGCTCAGAGCTAGATACGTGGCCAGATGAAGATGCGATGTACGGATGATGCACTTGGCTTACGGCCAAAAGGAGGGTTTGTGAGTCTAGAAACTACCCTACCAAAGTATAGAAGGTATATTATGTTGGTCGAAAACCAATTGCATCATATGCCCTACATCGCCAATAGGGAATCGTCAGCATAACCATAGGGTATCCATTTTGTGCTGTAACATCTGCCATTTGCTTTCTCTTCCTTTCTGTTCAACGCTTTGCAAAATGTATTTTATTTCATAAGCTCATGCACAGAGCAAGGCCATGGTTTACATGTTGAGAGACCAGCCCAGACAGAAATGCTAAACAGTACAGAAATACATTGTTTTCCTCCCTCACAAGTACTTGAAGGCAAGCAGCGAGGCATTTAATCAGCGGACCAGGAGCCGGCCGGTCTTGCTGAAGCTGTAGAAACAGGCTGTTAAAACATGAATTTAACTTTTCTAGTGGCCCCCCTTCCGGCTCTCCTTAGATCAGACTGACCCCTAGTTCACAAATAGAAACAAGTAGATAACATGCTTTGGAATGTGTCTCTCCTACGAACACAGTATCCTCACTGAAGAAGTGCCTTGTGTTCTTCATAGCAAAGAACTATGTCTGCTTACTGCAAATTGCAACTGTTGCTAAAACGAGTATTATAGATTGGGTAAGAAATGTTTCATAATGTGTCATATTTGTCATAATTGTCAATTACCGAACCCTATCTCAAGAAGATACATTATGGGCGGTTTTGATGTGTCACAAAGAGATTGTATGATTGTCTTTTCATATATATGAGACTGTTGTAAAATGTTCGCTCTCTTGCGTCTCACAAGGTCTGGGTGACGCACGTTGCGAGACGTTAGACCCAGTCGGCCGACTGAGAATATTTGCTTTGCAATAAACCCTAGTACTTGGAAATCGAACTTCGTATCTGTCGTATCATTTAGTGTATGGTGATTGTGCCTTGTTTCCATACGCGAGGGTCTTTACGGCCTAGCATAGAGAGGTTCTTAGAAGTGTTGCCTATTCCGGGGATCTTTGGGGATCCGTCCTGTGCAATGTATGCCTATATAACAGAGAAAGAAATCATACAGACAATGAAATCAATGAAGTGGGGGCACGATGCTCGGAGAGGATGGGGTTACGGTTACATTTTTATAAATTGTATCGATCTCCCAAGCTCCATACTTCCTTAAGGTCTTCAATAATGTACTAGTGGGTGGGGTTCTCCCATAGACTATGAGGGGAGCCATGATAGTGGTAATGCCCAAGGAAGGCAACGATCCAACCATGTGTGCATCGCATAGACATATATCCCTTCTCAACATAGATATGAAGATTCTGGCGAAGCTGTTGGGGCACAGACTAGAGGGAGTAATGCCGTCCCTGGGACACATAGAACAGGTGGGTTTTATAAGAGGCAGACAGGGGTTCGACAACATTCGTAAAACAATTGACTTAATGCATTTTCCACAGAGTCTGATTTCGACACTTACCTACTCTCTTTAGACTCTGAGAACACTTTCGATAGGGTGGAGTGGTGGTACATGACGATACTCTTGGAAAGGATGTGACTGGGGATAATTTTCACAAATGGGTGGTAGCCCTATACAGAGCGCCATAGGCACAAGTTCAGGTTAATGGGGGTCTTTCGGTGCCATTCCCCTTGTCAAGAGGCATGAGGCAATTGTGTCCCCTATTCTCCTTGCTGTATGCGCTCACAATGGAACCCCTAGCGACAGCGATTCGAGAACACCACAGGATACGGGGGATCAAACGTGGTTAAGTGGAATTTAAGCTCTCCCTTTTTGCAGATGATATCTCAGCCTACCTGGTGAACGTCCAAACCTCTCTTCCCAAGCTTTTTACCTCATCAAATCTTTTGGGGTCTCATTACGAGTGTGTCGGTCTGGTAAAACTGCTGGCATTTTTACCGGACCTGCATACTCCGAGTATGCCAGTAGGGGCAGTGGACTACCGGCATGCCTGACTTGTCTCCCCAATTAAAAGTTCTGCTTGAATACGTGAGGGACGATCTGGGGACGTATTCAACGTTCTTGGAAGACATGGACACACACCTGGTAAAAGTGAAAGACTTACTCTTGGCCCCGTATAGGGATATACTGACAAGATTGAAAGATCACCCATGTTTGGGGCTACTGTGGTCATTATGGAGAAAGAACACATTTACTGACGACCTGTCTTCATGGCCTTCACCCATGATATAGGTGTGGGGGCCGCACATATATCTGGGGCGTCAGAGATTTCGCTATAAAGGTGAAAGGCACCGAAAAGATCTCTATCTTTGACTACCTACGACGAGCTATGACTAAAACGGATTCTTACCAACCATAAATGGAGAAACAACTTCAAACGGCCACTCACATCTTTTGAGACAGTAATCAACCCCTCAGTGATTAGGAAGTGGATTCTCTCCAGGATGTATATGCTGTTGAATATGGTTGACACAAAGGGTAGAAACAAGTTAAAATTATATTGGATCAAATTTGGGGAGAGGAGATCTCGGACGAGATGTGGAAGAAAATATTAAAAATTATGTTTCATGGAAATTTATTTACAGCGGCAATGGAGCACAATTTTAAAATGCTGCACTGCTGGCATAAGGACCCATTAAAAATGTGCATAATGATTGCCATTTCTTCTCCGCTCTGCCCAAGGGGATGTGGCCAGGTGGGATCCACGATCAGACATGTGATGGCCCTGCCCACAGGTACAGCAATATTGGAAGGGCCTTTTGGGATGGATGGGGGACATTATAGATGAGACCCTTCCACCTGACCCGCTCCAAATGCTGCCGTGGTCCCTTCATAGAATAAGGAAATATACAGATCCCAGAATGTCGGAGGCCTTGTTCAGGGCAGGTAGAGGTGCAAAGGCCCAGAAATGGAAGAGTGCTGGGAGTTTACCTTGCAGAGGAGAAGCAGCAGGAATCTGTGAAGTAGCTGGCTGTCTTGTGGGAGAGAGGAACTCTGCCTGCCCAGCGTCTTACTCCTGTGTTTGGCGTTCACCAGAGAACACAAGGAAAGTGACAAGCTCCTGTTGCAGTAAGTGCAGACCGCAGGAGTATGACTGGAGTATGACCGGAGCTGTCAAATACCCCAGACGCGACATAGGAAGAGAAGACTAAAGTGGCAACAGGTTGAACAGATGTGCAACCAGTGAGTTGGCGTTCATTGACTTCAGGGAATTCAAGGAACTGTAAATCTGTACTGGAATAACAAGGGCAGGACTGCAGACAGAGAACAAGGAAACAAGATAACATGTTGGAGAGTCAGATAGACAAGAAGCTCGCAGAGGTGGAAAAACAAGAATTGATGACAGCCCTCAAGATGGAAGATTTTGAGTACAGGGAGAGGCAGAACAGCCCTCGGTTCTTTGAAATCCCAGAGAGGGACAGGGAGATGGAGAGCGATATTATTTGCACAGTACATGACATGGTCAAGCATCTATTTAGGTTCTAGTGGGGCCAGTGGGATCGTCCCAGGTAAGACCACTTGCACCGGTGTGTATGTCGATGGTGCCACTGTCGGCACGGTAGCAAGTAGGGGCGCCTGCCCGGGCTGGGTCTGGAGCAGCTGCTTGGCTAATTCCTCTGTTCGGTCTCTGTTTACCATTAATTATATTCTTAGGGCGTTTGATTCCTGCCGAGCGGCATGCACTTCGGCCCGTAGCTCCCCCAACAATTGGGCTAACTGATCGATGTCTGATGTATCGATGGCGTCTAGGCAGAGATATACGGAAGCCCACTGGAGATCGTATGGTGAGCACTCTTAGCTGTCCAAGTTTGTTGTGTTTCTTTGTCGAGGTGTTGTTGTATTGTGGCTTGTAGGTCTTCCAAGACCGATGTTTTATTTAGGGATCCAAGAATTTTCTCTTCCGGGATGATAAGCACTGGGTCGGGTGTTACATATGCCTCTTCCCCTTCTCCCATACGAGAAAGGGTGTCTGCCTTTCCGTAACGAACTGGTCGATAAGTGATTATATAGTCAGGGCCTGCCTGCAGGTTGCCGTCACTGGTGGGGATTGGGGGGACATGAATCGGTGCCTGCCTGCAGGTTGCTGTCACTACTGGGGGTGGTGGGACATGAGCGGGGCCTGCCTGCAGGTTTCCATCACTGCTGGGGCGGGGGGGACATGGTCGGTGACTGCCTGAAGGTTGTTGTCACTGGTGAGGGTGGGGGGACATGGGTCGGGCCCTGCCTGCAGGTTGCCATCACTGCTGGGGTGGGGGCCTGCATGCAGGGTATGGTCACGGGTGGGCATCCTGCGGGGTATGGACACGGGTGGGCTGCCTGCTGAGTATGGTCACGGGTGATGGGAGGTCTCTTGTGGTGTGGGCTGCTGCCTGCGGGGTATGTTCACTGGTGGGCTGCCTGTGAGGTATGGTCACGGGTGATAGGGGGATCCCTTGTGGTGTTGGCTCCCTGCAGGGTATGGTCACGCGTGGGCTGCCTGCGGGGTATGGTCACAGGTGATGGGGGGATCCCTTGTGGTGTGGGCTGCCTGCAGGGTATGGTCACGGGTGGGCTGCATGCAGGGTGTGGCCATGGGTGATGGGGGTCTCTTGTGGTATTGGCTGCCTGCGTGGTATGGTCATGGGTGATGGGGGGTCTCTTGTGGTGTGGGCTGCCTGCGGGTTATGGTCACAGGTGATGGGGGGGATCCCTTCTGGTGTAGGCTGCCTGTGGGGTATGGTCACGGGTGGGTTGCCCGCGGCGTATGGTCACGGGTGATGGGGGGGTCCCTTGTAATGTGGGCTGCCTGCAGGGTATGGTCATGGGTGGGCTGCCTGCGGGGTATGGTCACGGGTGATGGGGGGGTCTCATGTGGGGTGGGCTGCCTGCAGGGTGTGGTCACGGGTGATGGGGTCTCTTGTGGTGTGGGCTGCCTGCGGGTATGGTCACGGGTGATGGGGGGGTCCCTTGTGGTGTGGGCTGCCTGCGGGGTATGGTCACGGGTGATGGGGGTCTCTTGTGGTGTGGGCTGCCTGCGGGTATGATCACAGGTGATGGGGGTCACTTGTGGTGTGTCAGTGCCTTGTCCATGGGTGTGGATGTCTGTTGTGAATGACAGACATGTTTGTGAATGGCACTTCCCTGTGTGTATTGGAGGGTGATGATGGTTATGACCTTTGACAGTGCCACTGATGTACATTTGCATTGTGACAGACACACATATGTTCAGTAGCCTGATGTTTGTGTTCCATGTTTCCCTATCCACAACGGCGATGGAGGAAGAGGGTGGAGATGGCGCTGTGGAACCTCGCAGCAGGGATGCCTCCACCAGGTGGAGACGCAGGGCCCAGTCATCCTCCCAGGTACCAACATCTTCCGGGAGCAAGGAGACTGGTGCCACGTCCGCAACAATGGCCGCAGCTGCTGAGGGAAGGCCCAAGAGGGTGGAGTCGGTCGTGGGCTCCTTGGCAGCAGGAGGGACAGGTGAGACCACACAGGGGCAATCCGATGCAGAAGACAGTGGGGAGTCATCCATGTTGGTGGTGGACGAGGAGGAGGAGGCCACATCAGCCCAGCAAATGGTGCCCGGTGGAGTTGATGAGGTAGGTGTGACTGGTGCAGTCCAGGATCAGGGGCCAGAGGCAGTGCAGGTCAACATGGAGGGGCCTGTGACTGACCTTGTCCTTGACTCTGCAACTGCATCAGTATGCACCTGCGGGTATGCCTCAGGCCGAAACCGTCTGCAGGTAGCGGACGCATCCACGGAAACGGATCTTACACTACCTGCGGATGAAGCAATTTGTGACAGGGTTGAGCCGATGACAGCCAGTATTGCAAGGCGTACAGGTGCCATTTGTGTTCATGTGCAGGCTTCCAATCGGGAGATTGCTCATCATCACGATGGTGGCTAGCTCAGCTCATAGTCACACATTTCGTACGTGTGCTGTCCACTGCTGTGACCCCCTATTCCTCTTCCTCCACTGTGTGCCAGTTGTCCTCCCTGCCGTCTTTCGAACCAAGATACCACCAGGGCCCCCGGTGTACCTGTCCCGACCACGGCGGCCAGTCTGGTGGAGACCACATCCGTGCCACATTCGGGAGTCGAAGGAGGATCAGCAGAGGTGGTCACCGCAGCAACAGAACCAATGGCAATGGAGGTTGTGCAGGCACCAAGCAGCAGGGCACGTGCACAACAGCCCCGTGGGTTGTCATCATCCCGGAGGCTGTCCCGGAGTCACAGGCACCAGGCTTTTCGGCGGCAGCAGACTCGACGTGGGAGGCGACAGGACTCTGGGCCCTCAACATCAGGGGGGCAGGTATCGGCCATCGGGCAGGAGGGAAACGTGGACCTTGACACAAGGATGTCTTCCGTGTTGCAGCGAATAGGCCAGCAAATCGGAGCAGTCTGGCGGAGAGGCAGACCGAGTTCCTCAAAGGGGTCTGGCAGGAGGTTTGAGAGGAGTACGATGGAGTCCCTGCGAGCCCTCGAGGGGAGAGCACAGGCCCACATCAGGGAAATAGACGCAGAATTCAATGATGCCCTTGCCGGACTCTTGGGGGAAATGGTGATTCGTAGGACTAGCCCGCTGCCTTTATAAATAATTCATTAGGGTTAGGTTTCCTTTTTTCTGGTTTTAATTTGGAGTTCATGGACTTGGCTCTGCATCTTGTAAATAGTTCTTTGTTCAAGTGTTTCTTTCAGATTTGGATTTATGGTTAGGGATCATGGACCCTGTAGATTTGTATATAGTTGGACCAAAACTTTTTTGGGACTTTTTATTCATGTTTATGTTTTATTATTTCAGTTTGCAATTTGAGAGATATCATTGGACATGGACAACTTTTTTGTGTTTTACATTTTTTTCCATCACATTTTTTTTTCCATTTCATTTTCATTTGGATTACATTGATGTTGATTTTACTGGTTGTCTTTTAGGTTAATACATTTTTATACCTTGCAATCATAGTGGTGTCTGTTCTCAATGGTTTGGTGAATGTCTCACTCTTCCTTGGCTCAGTTACATGTCCCTGCTGTTGAGCAATGTAGTTCATGTGTGTGCAAACATGCATGTGTGAATTTGTGATTGCCATGCCATGGGGCATGTACTGGGGAGAACAACCAATGGATGGGTGTTGTGGTGCACTGTGGGGGGACAGCGTGTGGTGGCATTTTAGTGGACATATGCTACATGATTGCATGTTGGGCCAATGTTTTGGTGGGGTGGGGGGACATGAGTCAGGGCTTGCCTGCAGGTTGCCGTCACTGCTAGGGGTGGGGGGTCATAAGTCGGGGCCTGCCTGCCGGTTGCTGTCACTGCTGGGGGTGGTGGGACATGGGTCGGTGCCTGCCTGAAGGTTGTCGTCACTGCTCGGGGTGGGGGGACATGAGTCGGGGCCTGCCTGCAGGTAGCTGTCACTGCTAGTGGTGAGGGCCTGCATGCGGGGTATGGTCACGGGTGGGCTGCCTGCGGGATATGGTCAAGGGTGATGGGGGGTCTCTTGCAGGGTGGGCTGCCTGCGGGGTATTGTCATGGGTGATGGGAGGGTTTCTTGTGGTGTGGGCTGCCTGCTGGATATGCCTCAAGGGCAAGCCTTGGAGATGAAGAAAAGCGATTCACCCTAATTCCTCAAGCAGAACACAGTACCTTATTTAATGGAGAAGCTGGTGCCCTGGCAGTTGTTCCTGTTGGTTTCCTGCAGACCCACGGTTCCTGGAGCTTTGAGGTGAAGGAGGACATCTGTAGAGGTCTGCACCACCCAGGTATGAGGCCGGCAGCAGGAACGATGAATAAAAGGTGCGCTCCTTATAAACTAGGAGAGGCTCTTCAGATGGCTATCCGGACCACTACAGCAGTGTGCAGCGATTTCGACCAAGAAGAGGAAGATGAGCTGATTATCCCCACCAAGCTCAAGGGAAGAAGGCTCTGGACTGGATCTTCTCTGGTGGTCGAAGGGTAGATAGCTCGGACCTGCAGCAGGGCTTCACCGGGACGGGGTAGTTGCAGCAGCCGTCTTCTTCTCCGCTTCTCTTCGGTTCCTTGTAGTTCCAGTGGCGACTCTGACTTCCAGCCCAAGAGACCTGCCTTTTATGCGAAAATCCCCCATTCACACAGCCTGGCTGTCAATCACGCAGCAGGGGGGTTGTCCAGCCCGGACAACCACCTCAGCCAATCATGGCAAAGTGCGACTTGGGTTTCCTAGGATACCCTGTGCATGGGGGGACTACAGCCCTCCCTCACATTCAGCCCACCTAGACTCCCAGGCGCCTGGAGGAGGGCTTTTGAGCAGAAGCCCGCCAAAAGACGGTGAACAAAGAAGGCAAACCTGGTTTGCCGCGCAAAGTAAAACACAGGAAGGACTTCAACAAAAAGACCTGGCGAATAAACCCGACCGGAGCCAAAAGAAAAAGGATTTTGTCAAGCGGGTTTAATTTCGAGGCTAATATAATAGCCTAAAACAGTACCATGTTTATATAGTATAATCGCAGTAGAAAAGTTAGGGTAGATACCACTGCCACCTGCCAAGTCTAAATGTTAAAAGAGTGAAACAATGCTCTAGGAGGTACAGATACAAAAGGGATACGAAGTAGCCCTTTTCCAGTACTCCATGGAAGATGGGGTGTACTGGATCTGTGGTAAATTGCCCAAGTAAAGTTAATGGCAACTTTACCCTTTTCTGGGGGACTGTAGTAAGCCCCAGAAATGGAATCGGTGGGAAGTCTAAAAGACAACCGTGTGTCACTATATTGAAGGTGCTGTGTAACACACAAAAGAAGGGGACTACTGAAGTGGTGTACTTCAGAGTCCACAATCATAAAAACAGGTAAAAGACAATTATAAAAACATGGGTAAGAGTGGGGGGAAAGCTCACACTCTTACCAAGTGAACAAAAATAAACTCTCCCTAACACCCCCATCATCCGTGACCATACCCCGCAGGCAGCCCACCCCAGAAGAGACCCCCCATCACCGGTGACCATACCTCGCAGGCAGCCCACACCACAAGGGACCCCCCACCACATGTGACCATATCCAGCAGGCAGCCCACACCACAAGAAACCCTCCCATCACCCGTGACAATACCCCGCAGGCAGCCCACCCTGCAAGAGACCCCCCATCACCCTTGACCATATCCCGCAGGCAGCCCACCCGTGACCATTGCCCTTGTCTTTCCTCCTTCTTATAACTTTTGCTTCCTCTGTTGACAATATCTAAGTACTCCTGGCAACGTTGAATCTCGAACTATCCGACTGTGTGATCCTCGACAACAGGAACCCGGTTCCACTTGACACTGGCTCCGGCCTATTGACTCTTGAATTTCTGTCTATGAGTGTTCTCTGATTCTGTCTACCTTGACAAAAGTATTGCCTGTTATTTTTGCCCCAACTCTCTCTGGTTGACCCAGGTGCTAAGTGTGTTTTTGCCCCGGTAACAATTCTTGCTGCGGATACGTGTTTCTTTAGTAAGACCGAACTGTCATTACTGTCAAAAAGTGATCCCAAGAGTATTCCCGGTAACTTCTCTTGTTTCATAACACTGGTCCGTTGAAACACAGGGTACTTACCTTGAGTTAGAGTGTACCAAAGTGAATTGGTTGGTTGTAGTATATTTTACGTGTGGTTAATAGAATTATTGTGTTTATAACAAATGGTTTAAAAAATAAATGTACTTATATTTTTTTGCCTAAAACCTTGAGTCAGTGTTTGCTTGAGTCACAGTAATTGTGGTCCCTTTGTGTAATCTCTGCTACTGCTCATATACTCTTGAGATAAGCCTGGCTGCTCCGTTACTGCTAACACTTTACCATAGTAGTACAGGCTTGTACCAAAGGTAAAACTTATATTGCCACCTGTAGTCTTAATTTTGTGTAGTGGTCCCTAAGGGCACTGCACAGGATTCTGCCTAACACTGGTGTACAGCGGTGAGGATTTGGAAGTAGAGTGATTACACTTAGAGCGCTGCTGTTGCTTGGGTTAAACTAACCACAAGGCTAACACTACTAATTCTATTTAACTGAAAAATCATGTCAAATATGGAAAACTACACTGAAGAGGGTTTCTTAAACTACACTTCTGAGGTTTTAAGAACCATGTGTAGGGAGAGGAGTCTCTCTAGTAAAGGAAATAAATCTGAATTGATTGCAAAGTTAATGGGAAAACAAAGTCTGGACAATGGGTCAGAAGGGCCTACCCCTCCAGCAAATGTGGATTCTGATGTTTCTGATTCTGAGAGTGTTAATTTTGAAGAAGTAGATGAGTCCTTGTTGGGAAACCCTACAATTCCTTTGCCTGCTCAGAAAGCACAACCTCTGTCCACAGGGACCCCCACAGGTCCTACACTCACCCCTGAGTTTATTGCACTTGAGAAAATGAGACTTGAATTGGAAGTGAAACGTATTGATGCACAAACTGTGATGAAACATCAAGAGTTAAGGCTCAGAGAAATGGAGCTGAATCATGAACTAGAGATGAAGAAATTGTCTGTAGAAATGCTTCTCTCACAGAGTCTTCTAGGTCTTCCAGCCCTAAAACACCCCGTATGCCAAAGGAAATGATTGGTATGTATGAGACTAAACTTGATGTTTTGGATTGGTTAGCAATGTTTGAATACAATCATGGGATTCAAGGTATCTCAGGGAATCAGTTGATTCCTTGGCTTTTCTCTAGGGTTCCCCCTGTTGCAAGTGATGCTGTAATGGAGTTGGTGTCACAAGTTTCTCCCCTTCTCACCTGTTTTTCCTTTCTTGTGACGCCCTTGGACTTAGCTTCTTTTTTCCTTACGGTCCGGGACTTGTATAAACCTGGACGTGGGTCTTCGGAGTCCAGCGTGAGGTTGCAGCCTTCCAAACGGAATCGTTCAGTCTCCGGGAGAGGAACCAGGATACCAATGAGACAGCTCGAAGGAGTCGAGCTCCGAGATCGAGCACGAGGAATTACCAGGAGTAGTCCACAAAACAGGTAAGGGGAAAGGGTAAATGAATACCAGGAAGGAAGGAAGAAAAATAGGGTAACAATGAGAGCGAAGCGAACTTCGGAACGCATGTCTCGCTACACCAAGCAGTAGCATTGAGACGCGGGGCGCCGCGGAGGCGTGGCCTTTTTCTAGGAAGCTGAACGTAGTAAGAGAGGGCTGGCGCGCAGAGCTTCGGAAGCGCCGGCCATATTGGTAGAACCACGGCGTTAACACTGCGGCGCATCATCAACCATGAAGTCCAAAAAGGGCGGGCTTGGCGGATCATGACAGCATGCCCCCTCCTAAGGCCGGCACCACCGGGTTTGTCTGGGTGGATCCGATGATATCTTTGTAACAGGCGAGGGGCATTCATGTTTGAGACTGGTTCCCAGGTACGCTCACTGGGAGGGTATCCCTTCCATTCAACAAGATACTGGAGTTGGCCGCGTCTGTATCTGGAATCACATATCCTGGAGACCTCGAACCCAAGTTGTTTATTGACGAGTACTGGAGGGGGTCTAGGAGCAGTTCGGGTAGAATGCACAAACGGTTTCAGCAAGGAAGTGTGGAAGACTGGATGAATCCTTTTCCATGAATCCAGAAGCTGGAGTCGGCAGGCTACTGGATTAATGATTTCTTTTATGGAGAAGGGTCCATAATACTTAGGGGCCAATTTATTTGGTCGTAGATGCCGTGGAATAAGTTTCGAGGACAACCAAACCTTGTCTCTGACCGCGTAGGGACAGCTTGGTCTTCTTTTGGTGTTTGCATAATGTTTGACATCTTTCCTGGCCTTTTCCAGTTGTTCTTTGGCGTCTTTGTGGACATTGATTAACATTTCGATCCAGGAATCGACCGTAGGGACTGGGGTTGGATGAGGCAGGACAGATGGTAGAACTGAAGGATGAAATCCTTGGCTACAGAAGAATGGGCTGGTTTTGGTGGCTGAATGGTCCGAATTGTTGTACGCAAACTCAGCTACAGGAATCAGAAGTGACCAATCATCCTGGAAAAACAGCAAATATACTGTTCTAAAGTCTGGTTGACTCGTTCTGTTGCTCCGTTGGTATGTGGGTGATATCCTGATGACAACGCACGCTGAATTCCCAATATTTGACATGGTTGTTTCCAAAATTGGGATATGTATTGAGGGCCTCTATCAGAGATGATTTTGGAAGGCAGTCCATGAAGTCTGAATATGTGTTCCATGAAAATATCAGCCAATTCTGATGAAGATGGTAACTTGAGCAAGGGTGTAAAGTGAGCCATGTGAGTAAACAGACCAACTGTAACCATTATGGTCGTGTATCCTCTGGATGGGGGTAATTCTATGATAAAGTCTGTGGCGATGATTTCCCAAGGCCGTGTTGGCATTGCTGGTTGGTGTAAGAGACCTGCTGGTCTTCGGTTATCATGTTTGTTCTGGTTACAGACTGCACAGGATTGGACATAGGTTCTTACATCATCTTTTAAACATGGCCACCAGAAGTGTCTTCATAGAAGATGGAGGGTGGTGGTGATACCTCGATGTCCTGAATGGAAGGTATCGTGACATAGCCTTGTGATTTTTTGTCTGAGCTACTGTGTGGGTACTGCCAGCCGGTTTTCCTTGAAAAGATACCCGTCTTTCTGCTGGAGGTTCCTAAAATTGTTCCTTTCGTATTCCTTCTAGAGTTCGGAAGAAGATGTCTTAGCATGAATGTCCTCCAAGACAGAAATGGCTTGGGCTACAATTACTGAGTCAGGAAACATCTTGGTAAAGGAGCGTGCTTCGAGAGGCTCGTAGTCAGGATGTCTGGACAGGGCATCAGCTATGATGTTATGTGTTCCAGGAAGGTGAAGAATTTGAAACTGATATTGAGCAAAAAAGAAGGCCCACAGGCCTGTCGGCTGTTACTGCACTCCAGGGATTGTAAGAATTGCAAATTCCAATGGTCCGTACGAACGGGTACTGGGTGTTTGGCTCCCAGAAGGAGATGACGCCAGTCACTGAAGGCTTGACGGACAGCTAGCAAATCCTTCTCCAGGACGGAATAATGAGTTTCACTGGGAGTCAAAGTACGGGATAGATAGGCAATGGGATGTTCCATCTTGTCATCAAGTTCCTGTTTTAAGGCTGCTCCGATGGCGTAGTCGAATGCATCAGTCTCAACTAGGAAGGGTAGGTCTGTATCAGGTTGAGCTAGGATGGGAGCCTGAGTGAATTCAAATTTCAATCGTTGAAACGGCGACTCATGAGCTGAAGTCCACTGAAACGGAGTGTCTTTCTTTAAAAGTGTTACAATAGGGTGTACAATGTCAGAAAACGCGGGTATGAATTTCCTGTAAAAGTTAGCAAGCCCCAGGAAGGATTGGATGTGTTTCACAGAAGTAGGAACAGGCCAAGACAGGATGGAATCAACCTTGGAAGTATCCGTTCCGATGCCCTTGGAGCTAAGAACAAACCCAAGGTAGTGAACGATTGAAACATGGAAAAGACATTTTTCAGGTTTGGCTAGGAGCTTATGTTCATGTAAACGTTGTAAAACTGCCTTGACGTGTTCTTGATGTTTCCTAGGTTCCTTGGAGTAAATCAATATGTCGTCCAGGTACACAATGACGAAAAGGAACAACATGTCAGAAAAAACCTGATGCATGAAGCGGTGGAATACAGCGGGGGCATTAGCAAGACCAAAAGGCATTACCAGATACTCAAAGTGGCCAAAGGGAGTTCTGAATGCTGTTTTCCACTCATCGCCTTCATTTATACGAATGAGATGGTAGGCACCCCTGAGATCGAGTTTGGTGAAGATGACAGCACCCCTCACTGCCTCCAGGATGTATGAAATAAGAGGTAATGGGTAGCGTTCCTTGAGGGTGAGCTGGTTAAGGCCACAGTAATCCAAACATGGTCTAAGCTCCTTGAAATCTTTTTTAGGGACGAAGAAGAGAGAAGCACCAGCTGGGGACTTGGAAGGTTGAATAGTTCTGTTTGTTAAATTGGTATCCAAATATTCTCGGAGTGCCATCTTTTCCGGTTCAGACAAAATGACCATTCATCCAAAGGGAATCACCGCTGAAGGCTCTGTATCAATGGCACAATCCTCCGGTCTGTGAAGTGGGAGAGATTGAACAATGGCTGTTGAAAGCACATCTGAGTATGTTTGGTAAGCCTGGGGGATCTGGATGATATTGGAGACAGTTACTGAGGGTTGCTAAGCTTCCTGGAGATCTTCTGAAGGGCTTGACAAGGTGGTAAGAGATAAACAATGAGACATGCAATATTCTGAACCGAGAAACAAGGAACCTGCTGCCCAATTGATGTAGGGATTGTGCTTCTGTAAGCCGGCATGCCCAAAACCAAGGGATAATGAGCCGATTTAATGATGTCAAATTTGAGAATTTCCTGATGATTTGTTATTGACAACATTAAGTCCTTGGTTTGGTGGGTTATGGGTCCAGAAGACAAGGGTCTGCCATCAATGGCTTCGACTGGTTGAACAACTTCTTTAGCTTCTCGGGGGATGTGATGTTCGACAACCCAATCATGATCTATGAAAATGCCCATGGTACCACAGTCCACTAAAGCCAGGATGGGGTAGGAATCCTCTTTGGAAAAGGATAGGACTGTTTGCAGGATCACAAGAGTGTTCTGTCCAGGAGATTTCAAGGAGGGAATAGACGAGGAGCAGACGTCTTTCTCCCGAAGCTGTGCTCCGCCTAGGATCGGGAGCTGGCGTTTCCCGAACACTGAGGTGGTGCTATAGGACATTCCCTTACAAGGTGTTTGTCTGAGGCGCAATACATGCATAGCCCAGTGTTGATCCTACGGGTCCTTCCCTGGGGGAAATAAGTCCTCGGAAGGCTCCCAATTGCATTGGTTCAGGTTCAGAGACTTGAGTAATGGTTGCTTCTTTAGGACCAGGATAGTTTGTGGCTGGCTTAGGAGACGTTGATTTAGATTTCCTCTTCTTTGCCTTCCTTTCCAGGATCCGGAAATCAATCTGTAGAGAGAGATCCACGAGGGCTTGAAAGGAGCTAGGGCAAGCCACTCTGGCTAATTTGTCCTTTATTTCCTCATTTAAACCTCTTCGAAAGAGGGTAAAGCTGGCTTCCGGGGACCAATCAGCCTCTTTGACTAGCTGTTTGAAGCGTGTCACATACGTGAGCATGTCCCGGGTGCCTTGGTGGAATTCGAGCACCCTTTCCTGAGCACTGTATGCAAGATCAGGGCGATCAAACATGGCCTTAAGGGCTTCCACAAACAAATCGTAGTCATCCAGGAGAGCATTACCAGCATTGACTAAGGGAGTAGCCCAGGTTAAGGCATTGCCCGTGAGATGGGATATCATGAAGCCAACCTTAGCTCGAGGAGTGGAAAAATAGTATGGTTTGAAAGTGAAGTGTACCAAACAGGGATCTAGGCAGGCACGTAGTCTTTGATGATCCGTCGTATTTGTCTACTACTCCCCCTAACAGAACACTTTCCCTTGCAGCAGAATCTCTGGACAAGACTAGCTGCTTTAATGCAGCATTCTCAGCCTTAAGATTCTGATCTTCAGTTGTTAATTCTTGCATGCCTCTCATGAGGTCCTGGACTGCAGCTTCCATATCTGTTTTTGTATCAGTTTTTAGGCGTCTCAAACTGTCACAAGTTTCTCCCCTTCTCACCTGTTTTTCCTTTCTTGTGACGCTCTTGGACTTAGCTTCTTTTTTCCTTACAGTCTGAGACTTGTATAAACCTGTACGCGGGTCTTCGGAGTCCAGCGTGAGGTTGCAGCCTTCCAAACGGAAGCGTTCGGTCTCTGGGAGAGGAACCAAGATACCGATGAGACAGCTCGAAGGAGTCGAGCTCCGAGATCGAGCGTGAGGAATTACCAGGAGTAGTCCACGAAACAGGTAAGGGGAAAGGGTAAATGAATACCAGGAAGGAAGGAAGAAACATAGGGTAACAATGAGAGCGAAGCGAACTTCGGAACGCACGTCTAGCTACACCAAGCAGTAGTGTTGAGACGTGCGGTGCAGTGGAGGCGTGGCCTTTTTCTATGAAGCTGAAAGTAGTAAGAGAGGGCTGGCGCACAGCGCTTCGGAAGCGGCGGCCATGTTGGTAGAACCGCAGAGTTAATGCCGCGGCGCATCAGGGACCATGAAGTCCAAAAAGGGCAGGCTCGACGGATCATGACAGTTGGGGGAGGAGGATAAACAGGATTATGAGTGTGTGAAACTAGCATTAATAGCTAGATTTTGAAAGACCCCTTCCCAATATCTTAAGAGGTTTAGAACCCTAAAAAAGCATTATGGTACCCCTTGGGCTACCTGGGTGTGTAAATGTTTGAAAAACCTAGATGGTTGGGTTAAGGGTTGCAAAGTGAACACTTATGAAGGTTTGAGGAATCTTGTGATGTTGGAGTCTATTTTTGATGTCTGCTCTCCTGAGCTTAGACAGCACTTGGCTGATTCAAAGGAGATAGATCCTAAGAAGCTAGCTAAGGCTGCTGACTTGTGGGTTGCCAAAAGGGCTACTCACAAGGATTCTGGGGTCACCCAGAAAAAGGAGGAGGGAAAACAGCCAATGAAAGACAATAAAGAGAATTCCAATAATTCCAATCCAAACGAGGGCCACAAACATAACCAGGGCAAGCCACAAGGTAAACCGAAGCAGGCTAGTGTACCACCTGGTGCCACACCAGATGGAGGCCATAACAAACCCCGATTCCAAAGAGCATTTGCGAAATGCTTTGTTTGTGGGTTACCTGGCAATGTGAAATGAGATCCCAGGTGTAAGGGTAAACCTTCAGGGATCAACACTGTCTCCTTAGTCTTCCCCCAGATGGATGAAGTACCTATAACCAGTGGAAACATTCAATTACTAGCTGTTGAGCCCATGAGAGTCTCAGCTAGTGTTTCTTTAGTGTCCTTGGGTCTTTGGGAACAACAGAACGTAGATGTCTATAACTCAATCCCAGATAATACTAAAGAGTATTCCAAAGATAGTGCTCTTGTGAATGGTCAGGAAACCCCTGCCATCAGAGGCACTGGAGCCAGCATAACTGTGGTTGATGAATGTTTTTTGAAGGTGGAGGATGTTGCCAAGGCACCCAAACACCTAACCCAGTTAGCTGGAGGCCCTGTGCAAATGGTTCCCCAGTTACCAGCTCTCATCCAGTGTAATGACATGACTGTCAGAATACCTGTAAGTGTGCAAAATAACATACCTGGGAGGGTCCTGCTGGGTAATGACCTCAAAACTCTTGGAGTTGTGTCTAGTTCTCCCAGGCCCCCCAGCAGAAGGAAGCAGGGGCTCACTAGGGCTGCAAGGGAGAGAACCTTGAGAGGCTCTCCTGGGGACATGATAGAAGAAACTATCACCCCAAGTCCACAGGACTTACTTACTGCTATTGCAGGTCAGAAAGAGACAAAGGGGAAACCCAAGTCTGCCAGCAAGAAACCAGCAAGCACTCCTGTGCCCAGAAGGACATCTCCAAAACTGTCCAAAGTCACATCTGTGACTCTTCCACCAGCTGAGGCTGAGTGTGAGGTTCAACCCTGTATGGTTAAGCTAGATAATGAGGAATCAGATCTAGAAGAAGATTTTGCTCTGGTAGGAGATCTTGACCGTGTTGACTATCCTGAGCTGCAGTCTTTACTGGCAGAAGGTGGACCCAACAGGGCAGATTTCAGCAAAGTACAAAGAAAGTGTCCTACCCTGGAAGGTCTTCGCCTACAGGCAGCTTCTCAGCTCAATGGGACTGAGCCTGGGAAGTATAGGTTGCACTGGGAAGATGGCCTCTTCCACAGTGAACCGACTGAGTCAACCCCTGGAGACTGCAAGAAACTTGTAGTACCTCTAGTGAACCGACTCCAGTTTCTGCAGTTAGCTCATGAGGTATCTTTGGCTGGTCACTTAAAGTGTTAAGAAGACCAAGGAAAGGCTCTCTCTTTACGTCTACTGGCCTAAGATGAGCTCAGAAGTAGACAAATTCTGCAGAAGCTGCCACACTTTCCAAACCTCTGGCAAGAGTGGAGCCAAGAATGCGGCACCCTTGGTGTCTCTCCCAATAGTAAAAGTTCCTTTTGAGAGGGTTGGGATTGGCATTGTTGGTCCTCTTGACCCTCCCACATCTTCAGGCAACAGGTTTATCCTGGTTGTAGTGCACCATGCAACTAGATTTCCTGAAGCCATACCTATGAGGACTGTTACGGCTCAAGCTGTGGCTAAGGCCCTACTTGGTATTTTTTTTACCAGAGTAGGTTTTCCTAAGGAGGTGATATCTGACAGGGGATCAAATTTTATGTCCCACTACATGCAAGCCATGTGGAAAACCTGTGGAGTCACCTACGAGTTCTCAACTGCCTGCCATCACCAAACCAATGTATTGGTGCAGAGGTTTAACAGAACTATGAAGAGCGTGATGGGTGCTTTAGAAGAACTCCTTAGAAGAAAGTGGGACCTTCTACTGCCATGCCTTCTCTTTGCATATAGAGAAGTCCCTCAAGAGGGAGTAGGATTCAGTCCCTTCAAACTTCTCTATGGCCATCCAGTCAGAGGTCCTCTGGCCCTGATTAAGGAAGGGTTGGAGAGTGCTCCTTCCCCCAAGCCAGTCAGAGTGACTAACTATGTGATAGGTCTCCGGAGGAGAATGTCACACATGATGGCAGAGGCAAGAGATAACTTGAAGGCTGGGCAAGCTCTGGTCAAGCATTGGCATGACCAGGAGGCTAACATGGTTGAGGTCACTCAAGACCAGCTTGTTCTTGTTATGGTCCCAACAAGGCAGAGGGCCTTGCAGGACAAATGGATAGGACCCTTCAAAGTTGTGGGTAAACCTGGAGAAGTGAACTATCTGGTGGACTTAGGCAACCTTAAAGAGGCTCCCAGAGTCTTTCACACCAACCGTTTAAAGGCTTATGTCTCTAGACCTGACATAGGAGCTTTGCTCCTAGCTTCAGCTCAGGAGGAGAAGAGTGAACCTCTGCCTGACCTCCTCAGAGGCTTACCTTTAGATGAGCAAGTGGAAGGAGTCAATCTCTCTTCCAGTCTCACATCTGACCAGCAGGATGAGTTCAAATTACTGGTAAATCTGTTTTCCTCCCTGTTTTCACTTTCACCAGGCCTGACCCCTTGGGGCCAGCATGACATACTCACTGGTGACTGTTTGCCTGACAAAAGCAGGGGGTCCAGAGTGTCAGACAGTGTAAGAACCCATATAAGGAATGAGGTCAAGAAGATGCTTGATCTCGGGGTAATAGAGCCCTCTACCAGCCCATGGTCTAGCCCAGTTGTGCTTGTACCAAAGGCAGGATCCAAAGAGTTGAGATTCTGCGTGGATTATAGAGCTCTAAATGCAGTCACTAAGACTGATGCCCATCCTTTGCTTAGGACAGATGAGCTGGTGGACAAACTTGGTGTAGCCAAGCACCTCAGCACATTTGACCTAACGTCAGGCTATTAGCAAATAGCCCTGACAGACCATGCCAAGGAGAAAACTGCCTTATCCACCCCAGCTGGCTGTCAGAGATCTGAGCCTCAACAGGGTGAAGCGCCTGGTGATCGAAGAGACGCTGTTGAACCCGTAGTGCAGTGGTATATTCTTCCTACCAATGTAACACTCAGTTGTATATAAAAACAGTCTGAGCGGTCAATTGGTTGAAAGATGTTCAAAGAATGAACAGGACCCTCTGGAACTCCTGATGACTGCAAGTTTCTTGCCGATAACTGGGAATTCCACAAGACAGACTGAACACTCAGTGATTGTCAACAGGGTGAGGTACGGTACTTAATAGAGAAAGGAACTAAATAAGACAAGGAAAGGCAAAGAACCAATAACGGAAAATGAGCAGGAAATAAGGACTCTTACTTGTATATCCGGGAGACGGGAAACAACGATGAAGATAGGATGATGGTGATCTCCCAGGATCCAAGAAGAGAGAGCCCAGTCTCACGGAGTTGAAGGAATCCTCAGTCCGATGCAAGACCTATTCCCGCCGGCACGCGTACGCCTAGTGAATAATCCCAGGAGTGCTACAGGCAGTCTCTAGTCCAGCACTCGACTCCTATACCCGCCGGCACGCGTACGCCTAGAGTGAATAGTCCCAGACGTGCTACAGGCAGTCTCTAGTCCAGCACGCGTAACCTATTCCCGCCGGCACGAGTACACCTAGGAAGAAGGAATCCAAACGTTCCGGGTCAGAATCAGGTAACCAGACAAGACAAAGTATGAGGCAAGAATCGAAGTCAAAAAGGAAATCCGGGTCGTAGCAGGGGTTCGTAGCTGAAGTTCGAAGCAGAAGTACCGAGGGCAAGACAAGAGCAAAATCCGAAAAACAGGCCAGAGGTCGAGAAGAGACAAGATCAAAATAGCAAGCGCCACTGTAGAATTCCAAAGAAAACAATCAGAAGCACCGAAACAGCGGACTGGCCGGACTTAAGATTGCGTGACCACAACGCGGGAGTCACGTGACCGGGAAGACGGAGCAACACGTGACTGCAGACGTAGCAGTGGCCATTGTCGCCATGGCAATCCCCAATGCCTTCGAAACAAGCCTTTAGAGGAATAGAAGCGCTTATTGCTGTCCCTAGCTGTATTGACTACCGTAAGCCTGTCAGGTAAGCGGGGACGTGTAGCAGGAATTGGTGTTCTGACAGTATCCTCCCCCAAAGGTCCCCCGAGACCTTGAGATGCGAGAAACTGGGACAACAGCACGGGTGCATGGATGTTGGACTCAGGTTCCCAAGTGCGATCCTCCGGACCGTAACCCTTCCAGTCCACCAAAAACAAACGCACACCACGTGATATTTTAGTATCCAAAATAGCATTAACCTCATACTCCTCCACCCCTTGTACCAACAGGGGGGGGGACGGATAGGTAACCTCACCTGCTCAGAACATGGTTTGACCAAAGACACGTGAAAAACGGGATGTATTTTCCAAGTAGGAGGCAATTCCAATTTGACCACAAGGGGATTAATCACCTCCTTAACAATATAAGGACCCACAAAGCGAGGTAACAGGGTTTTACGACCTGGAATACTGAGATTCTTGGTAGACAGCCAAACACGCATACCTGTGGTATACTGCGGTGCCGGCTGGCGATGGCGATCGGCATACTTTTTTGCCTGTTCCTGCGCATGTATTAAGTGTTCCATAACGTTCTTACGCAACGATGTCAGATCTCTAAGGCAGGATTGGACAGCTGGACAATCCGAGGATATACAAGAATCCAAGGGTAGAGAGCGTGGGTGTTGTCCATACATGGCATAGAAAGGAGAAACCCCCGTAGAAGAATGCGCAGAATTATTATAAGCGAACTCTGCCATAGGCAAAACGGAGAGCCAGGTTTCTTGGTGCTGTAGGATAAGACATCTCAAGTATTGTTCCATGGTGGCATTGAGTCGCTCGGTTTGGCCATCGGTTTGTGGATGGTAGGCCGTAGAATACCTCTCGTCAATACCCATGGACTGTGTAAGGTGTTTCCAAAAACGAGAGGTAAACTGAGAACCCCTGTCAGTTATTACGATCTCAGGAAGACCAAAGAAGCGGAAGACATTGCGTAAAAACAGGTCCGCCAGAGTAGTAGCGGACGGAAGACCCCGACAAGGCACAAAAAGGGCCAACTTAGTAAAACTGTCGATTACCACCCAAATAGTGTCAAATCCACCAATCAAGGGTAGTTCCACTACAAAGTCCATGGAAAGCATGGCCCAGGGTTTAGCAGGTACTGGCAGGGGTTGTAGAAGACCCATTGGTTTGGCCGGAACGGTTTTACATTGAGCGCAAACCGCGCAATTAGCGATGTATAGCACAATGTCTTTTGACATGAATGGCCACCAGCACCAGCGCTTGAGTAATTCCAATGTCTTACGATGACCAGGGTGTGCGGCCAACATGGAGTCATGACACCAAGACATGGCAATCCTGCGGGTATACGAGTTAGGTATATAGATTTTGCCTTGGACGTATGGCAAGGACTGAATAATATCCAGATTAAGATCCTCCAATTCAGGATGTTTTTCTGAGACCCAATGTTGAATGGCTGTCCTCAGGGATGGTTGCAAAGTGCATCCACACACGACCTGGTTGGGCAAGAGTAGTCGACCCTCCTGTGGCCGATGCACTGGGTCTTCAAATAGTCTTGACAGGGCATCTGCCTTGGAGTGCAAGGTCCCAGGACGGTAGGTCAATACAAAGTTGTACATTGAGAAGAACTCATGCCAACGTGCATGACGCGCTGTCGTGCATTTCAATGATTGAAGGGCCAGTAGGTTTCTATGATCAGTAAACACTTGAATCGGAGTCTCTGCTCCCAAGAGATGATGTCTCCAAACTGTAAAAGCCTCCCGGACAGATAGCAGCTCACGTTCGGTGATGGTGTAGTTTACCTCATACGGAGTAAGCTTGCGTGAATGATACGCGACAGGATGGAGGATCTCTGTGTCAGGACAAAACTGGGAGAGAACTGCCCCTACTGCCACGTCAGAAGCATCGGCCTCTACAACAAACGGTTGTTTGACATTGGGATGTTGAAGCACCGGAGCCGAAGTAAAGGCTTCCTTAAGAGTCTCAAACGCATTCTGTGCTTCGGGATTCCACTGAAACGGATGCTTATTGCTTGTTAAAGCAGTAAGTGGAGCCACAATGCTAGAGAAGTGCCTGATGAACCGCCGATAAAAGTTTGCGAACCCCAAAAAAGACTGCAAAGCTTTTAGTGTACCTGGGACGGGCCATTCCAATACAGCCTTGACCTTGGTTTGGCTTATCTGAACACCCAGGTTAGTAATGTCATAGCCCAGGAATTCAACTGAAGTAGTATGAAAAATGCACTTCTCTAGTTTTGCGTATAGTTTATTCTTACGCAGACGTTGTAGTACTTCAGTAACATGTTGAAGGTGTAGTTCAAGAGAAGGGGAATAAATCAAGATATCGTCTAAGTAGACGATCACAAATCGATCAATCATGTCCTGAAAAACATCATTAATGAAATGTTGAAATGTGGCAGGGGCATTACATAGCCCAAACGGCATGACCAAATATTCAAAAAGGCCGTGTCTGGTTTTGAATGCCGTCTTCCATTCGTCCCCCTCTCTTATCCTTACTAGATTATAGGCACCCCTGAGGTCCAATTTGGTGTATATCACTGAAGAGCCTAGCTGATCCAAAAGTACTGAAATCAGTGGTATGGGATATTGATTCCGTATTGTGACTGCATTCAATTCCCGATAATCTATACATGGTCTCAGGTCCCCCTCTTTTTTCGGGACAAAGAACAGGGGAGATGCAGCAGGAGAACGGGAGTGGCGAATAAAACCCGAAGCCAAAGCCTTGTCCAGATACTCCTTTAAAACTGCATCTTCCTTTAAAGTAAGAGAGTAGATCCTCCCAGAGGGGATCCTAGCTCCCTCCTTAAGGTCTATAGGACAGTCATAAATACGATGAGGCGGTAATTTTTCTGCCTCACCTTTGTCGAAGACATCTGCGAAAGACTTGTATTCCGGGGGTAAAACAGTCTTGACAACGCCACCTATCATTGAAACAGATTCCAATAAGGCTTGACAGGGGTTGTTCTTCACTTGAGTCGTTGGGCCACAATGTCTTGAACAATACGTTGAGGAAAACGAGACAGACCCAGCAACCCAATCTACCAAGGGATTATGGAGCCGAAGCCAAGGTAGACCCAGAATAAGTCGGAATTGAGGTGCAGTAATGACATCGAATGAAATGACTTCGCTATGACAACCATCTATGAGCAAATCCAGGGGAACTGTCGACTCCGTTACCAACCCTGAGAGTAGTGTGGTACCATCAACTGCGTTGACCACCTCGGGTTGTTCCTTTGGTACCAGGGGAATGTTCCAGTCTTTCACATACTGGAGATCAACATAATTTCCAGTAGCCCCTGAATCCAAAACCGCTTCAGAGGACCAGGTTTCGCCGTCCGGAGAAGCAACAACTAACTTAATAGTGAAAGGAACCGAGAATTTGGAGCCCGGAAGATCAATGCTCGACATAGGGGCTCCCTCTATTGTCGGGCTTTGGAGTTTCCCGACTTCGCCGGTTTCTTGGGACATTGATTCAAGAAATGACCAGAAGAACCACAATAAAAACATAACTTGTTCCTTTTACGCTTCTCTCTTTCTTCGCTAGATAATGGTCCTCTTATCGCCCCTATTTGCATGGGTTCCCCATTGCCCGAAGCCGAACTTGTCAGACTAACAGGGACCGGAGGCAAAATCCTCTTTTCCCCCTTCCTTTCCGCTTTACGGGCATCGATCTGAAGAACTAGATCCAAAAAGTCAGGAAAGGAGACGGGGACCACAGGTACCGTAGCAATGACATCCTTAAGGGAATCCGACAAACCCTTATAAAATAAGGCTGCCTTCTTCTCGTCCGGCCAGTTGGTTTCAGCAACCAATTGGTTAAACTTAGCCAGATAAGTCAATAGAGTAGAATCGCCCTGCTGCAGATTCAATAACTCCAAGTCAGTTGCCTGAGATTTGTATCGAGTGTCAAAAACTCTGGTAAGCGCCTCTATGAGAGCGTCACAGTCAAATAACATATGACTGCCTTGCTCCAAGAGAGGATTCGCCCAGACGGCAGCAGTACCCCCTAGGTTAGACAGTATAAAGGCGGCCTTAGTAGTTGCATCGGGAAATGATGCTGGTCTACAAAGAAAATGCAGTCTGCATTGATAGATGAACGTTCTAAAGGTTTTTGGATCGCCCAAGAAACGTTCAGGAGGAGCCAACGGGAATTGTGTCATAACTACCGGTACCGGGTCTACCCTGGTCTGAGCACTGGCCGTACCAGACCCGGAAGCCACTGCGACTGATGGAGGTTCAATGGCACTAGCCCTCAATCCCGCTTGAATATCATCAATACGGCGATGAGTAACATCATGGGCAGTTTGCATGTCAGCACGTAAATCAGCCACTAATTGAACCAAGGTAGCCAAAGGATCATTGGCTGTGTCCATTTTTAGGCTTCTGATTCTGTCAGAGATCTGAGCCTCAACAGGGTGAAGCGCCTGGTGATCGAAGAGACGCTGTTGAACCCGTAGTGCAGTGGTATATTCTTCCTACCAATGTAACACTCAGTTGTATATAAAAACAGTCTGAGCGGTCAATTGGTTGAAAGATGTTCAAAGAATGAACAGGACCCTCTGGAACTCCTGATGACTGCAAGTTTCTTGCCGATAACTGGGAATTCCACAAGACAGACTGAACACTCAGTGATTGTCAACAGGGTGAGGTACGGTACTTAATAGAGAAAGGAACTAAATAAGACAAGGAAAGGCAAAGAACCAATAACGGAAAATGAGCAGGAAATAAGGACTCTTACTTGTATATCCGGGAGACGGGAAACAACGATGAAGATAGGATGATGGTGATCTCCCAGGATCCAAGAAGAGAGAGCCCAGTCTCACGGAGTTGAAGGAATCCTCAGTCCGATGCAAGACCTATTCCCGCCGGCACGCGTACGCCTAGTGAATAATCCCAGGAGTGCTACAGGCAGTCTCTAGTCCAGCACTCGACTCCTATACCCGCCGGCACGCGTACGCCTAGAGTGAATAGTCCCAGACGTGCTACAGGCAGTCTCTAGTCCAGCACGCGTAACCTATTCCCGCCGGCACGAGTACGCCTAGGAAGAAGGAATCCAAACGTTCCGGGTCAGAATCAGGTAACCAGACAAGACAAAGTATGAGGCAAGAATCGAAGTCAAAAAGGAAATCCGGGTCGTAGCAGGGGTTCGTAGCTGAAGTTCGAAGCAGAAGTACCGAGGGCAAGACAAGAGCAAAATCCGAAAAACAGGCCAGAGGTCGAGAAGAGACAAGATCAAAATAGCAAGCGCCACTGTAGAATTCCAAAGAAAACAATCAGAAGCACTGAAACAGCGGACTGGCCGGACTTAAGATTGCGTGACCACAACGCGGGAGTCACGTGACCGGGAAGACGGAGCAACACGTGACTGCAGACGTAGCAGTGGCCATTGTCGCCATGGCAATCCCCAATGCCTTCGAAACAAGCCTTTAGAGGAATAGAAGCGCTTATTGCTGTCCCTAGCTGTATTGACTACCGTAAGCCTGTCAGGTAAGCGGGGACGTGTAGCAGGAATTGGTGTTCTGACACTGGCCTCTACCAATTCAAGATAATGCCTTTTGGACTAAAGAATGCACCTGCTACATTTCAGAGGATGGTCAATCAAGTTCTGAATGGGATGGAGGACTTCTGCATGGCATACTTGGATGACATTGCAGTGTTCAGCCCTACATGGAAAGAACATATTGAGCACCTAGGATATGTATTGCAGGCTCTGGAACAGGCCCATCTGACCATAAATGCAAGCAAATGTCAAATTGGTTAGAGTACAGTGGTCTACCTTGGACATGAGGTAGGAGGAGGTGAAATAAGGCCTTTGCCAAGCAAAGTACAAGCTGTACAAAACTGGGCCACCCCTACTACTCACACCCAAGTGAGAGCCTTCTTAGGTCTCACTGGGTATTAGAGGAACTTCATAGAGAACTATGGGATCATAGCTTCTCCCTTGAATGTCAGCTCTTCTCCCAAATTCCCTAAAGAGGTCAGGTGGAATGAGGAGTGCAATCAAGTTTTTGAAGGTCTAAAGAAAGCCCTTTCTCAAGTTCCAGTCCTAAGAGCTCCTGACTATCACCAACCCTTCACTGTACAAACTGATGCTTCTAATGTAGGTATAGGTGCAGTCCTTGGTCAACTGGATGAGAAAGGTAGGGAACACCCCATTTGTTTAATCAGCAGGAAGTTAAAGGTCACTGAAGAGGTTTAGACCATACTTGTATGGATCTACCTTCATCATTCAGACTGACCACCAACCCTTGAGATGGCTGATGCAAATAAATGAAATGGGAAAACCCAAAGTTACTCAGATGGTCAATGTGCCTACAAGAATTTGATTTTTCCATTGAGCACAGAGCAGGAAGTCACCAGCAAAATGCTGATGGTCTCTCTAGAATGTTTTAAACCGACTAGAGGTATGAGGTCCATCCAGGAGTGGATTAAATCCTCTTGTCCCTTAGTCTGAGGGGGGCAAGTGTTAGGGAGAATTCTGATTTTATGGCTAATTTCCCTTACCTAGTGAGTCCCCCAGCACCTTTGCTGGACTTCTGGAGTTTATTTTTTCACTTGGTAAGAGTGTGAGCTTTCCTCCCACTCTTACCCATGTTTTACCATGTGTCTTTTACCTGTTTTTATGATTGTGGACTCTGAAGTACACCACTTCAGTAGTCCCCTTCTTTTGTGTGTTACACAGAACCTTCAGTGCAATGACACAGGGTTGTCTTTTAGACTTCCCACCGACTCCATTTCTGGGGCTGACTACAGTCCCCCAGAAAAGGGTAAAGTTGCCATTAGCTTTACTTAGTCAATTTAACACAGATCCAGTACACCCCATCTTCCATGGAGTACTGGAAAAGGGTTACTTCGCATCCCTTTTGTATCTGTACCTCCTAGAGCATTGTTTCACTCTTATATACATGTGGTATTGTTTTAGGCTATTATATTAGCCTCGAACTTAAACCTGCTTGACCAAATCCTTTTTCTTTTGGCTCCGGTTGGGTTTATTAGCAATTTCTTTTTGTTAAAGTCCTTCTTGTGTTTTACTTTTTGCAGCAAACCAGGTTTGCCTTCTTTGTTCACCGTCTTTTGGTGGGCTTCTGCTCAGAAGCCCTCCTCCAGGCGCCTGGGAGTCTACGTGGACTGAATGTGACGGAGGGGTGTAGTCACCCCCTGCACAGGGTATCCTAGGAAACCCAAGTCGCACTTTGCCATGATTGGCTGAGGTGGTTGTCCGGGCCGGACAACCCCCATGCTGCATGATTGACAGCCAGGCTGTGTGAATGGGGGATTTTCGCATAAAAGGCAGGTCTCTTCGGCTAGAAGACAGAGTCGCCACTGGAACTACAAGGAACTGAAGAGAAGCGGAGAAGAAGACCGCTGTTGCAACTACCCCGTCCCGGTGAAGGCCTGCTGCAGGTCCGAGCTATCTACCCTTCGACGACCAGAGAAGATCCAGTCCGGAGTCGTATTCCCTTGAGCTTGGTGGGGATAACCAGCTCATCTTCCACAGACAGAGGATCCTCTTCTTCGTTGAAATCGCTGCACACTTCTGTAGTGGTCCGGATAGCCATCTGAAGAGCGTCTCCTGTTTTTAACGAGCGCACCTTTTATTCATCGTCGCTGTTGCCAGCCTCATACCTTGGTGGTGCAGACCCCTCCAGACATCCACCCTCACCTCGAAGCTCCACGGACCGTGGGTCTGCAGGAAACCAACAGGAACAACTGCCAGGGCACCAGCTTCTCCATTGAATAAGGTACTGTGTTCTGCTTGAGGAATTAGAGTGAATCCATTTTCTTCATCTCCAAGGCTTGCCCTTGTCTTCCCTCCTTCTTATAACTTTTGCTTCCTCTGTTGACAATATCTAAGTACTCCTGGCAACATTGAATCTCAACGTGTGACTGTGTGATCCTTGACAACAGGAACCCGGTTCCACTTGACACTGGCTCCGGCCTATTGACTCTTGAATTTCTGTCTATGAGTGTTCTCTGATTCTGTCTACCTTGACAAAAGTATTGCCTGTGATTTTTGCCCCCAACTCTCTCTGGTTAACTCAGGTGCTAAGTGTGATTTTGCCCCGGTAACAATTCTTGCTGCGGATACGCATTTCTTTAGTAAGACCGAACTGTCATTACTGTCAAAAAGTGATCGCAAGAGTATTCCCGGTAACGTCTTTTGTTTCATAACACCGGTCCATTGAAACACAGGATACTTACCTTGAGTTAGAGTGTACCAAAGTGAATTGGTTGGTTGTAGTATATTTCACGTGTGGTTTTGAATTAATAGAAGTTTTGTGTTTATAACAAATGGTTTAAAAAATAAATGTACTTATATTTTTTTACCTGAAACCTTGAGTCAGTGTTTGCTTGAGTCACAGTAATTGTGGTTCTTTTGTGTAATCTCTGCTACTACTCATATACTCTTGAGATAAGCCTGGCTTCTCCACTACTGCTACCACTTTAACATAGTAGTACAGGCTTGTACCAAAGGTAAAACTTGTATTGCCACCTGTAGTTTTAATTGTGTGTAGTGGTCCCTAAGGGCACTGCACAGGATTCTGCCTAACTGGGGGTCTCTTCTGTGGTGGGCTGCCTGCGGGGGATGGTCACGGGTGGTGGGGGGTCCCTTGTGATAGGGGCTGCCTGCGGGTATGGTCGCAGGTGATGGGGGATCCCTTGTGGTGTGGGCTGCCTGCGGGGTATGGTCACGGGTGATGGGGGTTCCTCGTGGTGTGGGCTGCCTGCGTGGTATGGTCACGGGTGGGCTGCCTGTGGGGTATGGTCACAGGTGATGGGAGGGTCTCTTGTGGTGTGGGCTGCCCGAGGGGCATGGTCATGCATAGGCTGCCTGCGGGGTATGGTCACGGGTGATGGGTGGTGTCTTGTGGTGTGGGCTGCCTCCGGGTGTGGTCACAGGTGATGGGGGGTCACTTGTGGTGTGGGCTGCCTGCGGGGTATGTTCATGGGTGGGCTGCCTGCGGGGTATGGTCACGGGTGATGGGGGGGTCTCTTGTGGAGTGGGCTGCCTGCGGGATATGGTCACGGGTGGGCTGCCTGCGGGGTATGGTTACGGGTGATGGGGGGTCCCTTGTGGTGTGGGCTGCCTGCTAGGTATGGTCATGGGTGGGCTGCCTGCGTGGTATGGTCAAGGGTGATGGGGTGTATCTTCTGGGGTGGGCTGCCTGCGGGGTATGGTCACAGGTGATTGGGGGGCTTTTGTGGTGTGGGCTGCATGCGGGGTATGGTCATGGGTGGTGGGGGGGTCCCTTGTGGTGTGGGCTGCCTGCGGGGTATGGTCGTGGGTGATGAGGGGTCCCTTGTGGTGTGGGCTGCCTGCAGAGTGTGTTCTCAGCTGATGGCAGCACTCTCTGCCCTTTCCACGCGATTTAGCTGGCGCAAACGGGGTACACAAATTGGCGGGGGTTCGCTCGGTCCTTTACACACGAGCAGGGTACGCAATTTCGCAGGGGTACACACGGACCTTTCCACATGTTTTGGCTGGCGCAAGTGGGTTATTCAATTTCGCGATTATGATGTCGGTGGGCTGTATGCTGGGCCACGGATGGTGCGGGGCCTTGAGCCGTATTGGCCATTTCACTGGCTTTTTCCTGCACACAGGGCGGTATTGGGGGCATTACTGGTGCTGCTTGCTGTTCATTGAGCCACGGCTACTGATGTGTCGGGAAATCCATGAATACGTGTCCTGTGCAATTGCTGGTTTGTGCCACGGCTGGCGCACGCGTGGCGCACGCTCTTTCTCAGCGCGTGGCGCTTGCGCTGGAATCTATGAATCGAGCCCTTAATATGTAAACCAATTGCATGTTAAATACAAAAACTAAGTGAGCAATGTATCTGAATAATTTTTCTCGCTTCGAAATATTTCATTTTTATTAAACAATAATTCTGCAAAAAATACAGCTCAATGTTTAATGTGTATCTTTATATGTTGTATCTTTCTTATTCTGAAAAATTACCTGTAATTATATTTATTTATTTATTTATTACTAACGCGCCGAGGAGCCCGCAGGCATCAGGGCGCACATGCAGATAAGGACAATAAAAGATAGACGGGACAGTGTAAGGGCGACAGGGCGATCATGGATTTCTGGGTTTACTACTTGAAGAGTGTAGTCTTGAGTTTTTTGCTGAAACTCGGCAGGTTGTTCTCTCATCTCAGTTCGCAGGGAAGGGAATTCCACAAATGGGCAGCCCGAACAGGGAAAGAGAGACCAAGGCCCTTTTTACTTTTTTAAATGATGGGCATGAGACCAACGCCAGGTCGGAGTTAAAGAGGCGTCTTCCGGGAGTGTAAGGGGCCATTGCAGATTCGAGATATGAAGGGACATTGCCAAAGAGGCAGGAGCAGTGTACGATGGTACAGGTTTGGAAATTAATGCGATCCTGAATGGCCAACCAATGTAGGTCTTTCCAATGTTTTGCAATGTGTTCATTTCATGGGATGATTTTTATAATTCGAACCCCCTCATTTTGGATTCGCTGACATCTTTTTAGACTGGTGTTATTAGCCCCAAGAAGCAGTGCATTACAGTAGTCAAGCCTAGATAAGATGGTGGCACGACCAATGGTGGCAGCATTCCTTTCAGTCAGAAAAGGTCTTAGATTTCTGAGAAGTTGGAGGTGGTAGTTGCTGTTTCTACTAACCAGTTTGGTGTGCTCATCCGAGTTGAGTGAGGCTTCCAAAGTGATGCCTAGAGTTTTAACTTAATGTTGTGCTGGGATGTTGATGTTATTGATGGTAAAATTGGCATATTTCACACTAAGCTTACCCCTAGCCTGAGAAGAACCGAAGACAAGCAGCTATGCCTTCTCTCCATTAATACACATCCAGATTTCGGACATCCAAGATTCAATGTGTCTGAAAAGTGAATGCAGTCTGGAAGAGTCCAGGGAGTGGTCCCCGCTAAATTCCACCACAAGTTGAATGCCGTCAGCGTAGTTGGCAAAAAAGACGCAGAGGCTCTCTAAGTGAGCACAGATGGGCTGGAAAAAGATATTAAATAGCCGGCAACAGACTGTCGCCTTGTCGGACTCCACAGAGGATGTGCGCGGAGGCTGTAATTGTTTTATTTTATCCAGAATGTACCACCTAATTCAACACAACAATGCAACTTCAGACATGTGATTTTGGGCACAATCTGTGCACCCATTTGCTGACATCAGTGACATATAATATTCACACTACGACCTGGGCCCCCTTTTGCAATGAATGCCTAAGGGATGTATATTTAAATTTATAGCAGTTCGTTTTTTACAGAGGAATATCCTGGTCGCACTGTTAGGGAGAATTCTCTTCTACGGCTAATTTCCCTTACCTATAGAGTCTCCCAGCAGCTTTGCTGGATTTGAAGGGTTTATTTTTTTCTCCTGCTAAGAGTGAGACCCTTTTTTCCCACTCTTAGACAGATTGCTAGTGTGTGTTTTAGGCTGTCTTGTGTTCATATGGTTTATGGGGTTTTCTCACCCTCATAGGAATCATCTTCTTAACATGTGGGGTACACAGCACCCTCAGTGCAGTACCACAGGGGTGTCACAGTGACCCCCAAACATAGACTCCATACCCTGGGACTGACTACTGTCTCTCAGGGCATGTAAAGTCACCATTGACTTTACTAGTCAATAAGTATGAACTAAACCAATACAACCCATCTTACTATGGAAGTACTGGCAAGGGTTAATAGTTTTTCCCTGGTGTTCATTATCGAGAGGGTACCCTACAGTCCCTCTCTCCAAAGTTTCTAGCTGGTGGCAGTGGTTACTACCGTAAGTATTCGACTGTGAATATTTCCCTGTGGGATTTTCCCATTGTTCAAGGCTACCACTTTTACTGACACCCTCTAACACACCGCCGGTTTATTTTAATATTAACTTTAATCCGGTGTTTCTTAACCTAATCCTAACCCGGGTCTGGGATCCTTTGTTCGTCCTTTTGGCAGGCTTCTGCACAGAAGCCCTCCTCTCTGCGCCACTGAGTCTGGGTTAGACAGGATGTGTGGGAGGGGGAATAGGCACCCTGGACAGGGTTGCCTACGCAACCCAAGTCACACTCTGCCCTGATAGGCTTGGGGGTTCTCCCACCAGGAGAGCCACCCCACTGTGTGAGTGGCAGCTAGGCTGTATGAATGGGGGTCTTGCTGCATAAAAGCAGGGTCCTGAGGACTGGAGGACAAGACGTTGACACTGGAACTAGAAACCCGAAGAGGAGAGAAGCTGAAGACATCTGCAACGACTAAACCACTGCTGAAGCCCTGCTGCAGATCCTGACTACTTTTCTCCAACGACTCGAGAAGATCTTCGCCTGCAAGAGTCTTCTTCCCTTTAGCTGGTGGGGCCAACCAGTTCACCAATCGCCTTCCAGGACCTGCCTTGGTCGAATCGCCAGTGCCCTGCACTCGGAGACCGGTTAGCCAGGCACCCGTCCACCACGACCACGATTTAAAGGAGAGTACCTTTAATTTGTTTTGGCAGCACGGCGGCTGGCTTCATCCCTGGGCAATGCAGTAACTCGAACCTTCCTCCACGATGAGAGCCTCTCTTCCTCTGCTGGACCTCCCGAACTGCAGGAACTGCCAGGAACTACCACCACCGCAGGAGCCTCTTCCACTTTAAATGTACATTGTTCCGCCAGGCCTCCCGTTTCGTTGGGTATCGCTAAAGGTGTTTTAAATCCTTTACTTACCTGCTGGGTTGGCCGCCCCTATCGTCTAACATTGTCTTTTATCTTTTGCAACCGCCTTTTCAATTCGTTAAACAAAGACTTGACTGCAGCTATTAGAACCGTTTGATCCTGGGCAAATTGCCTTGTACCATTGACTCTGGCACAGGCCTATTGACTCTGGCTAAATCTGTTACAACTGCTATTTCTAGATTGCTTCTGATCTAGAAATGTGTTGGTGCACCTAACTCTTATAACCACCTTTTTCCTTCCCCTTTTTAATATTGTGAAGTGCCATTTTGCTCGGTTTTCACCTCAGTATTAACTATGCTAAAGTACTGCCTTGCCTAACCTGTTCACAATCTACTTGGGAATTGTTGCTGGTGTGTTAAAGAGTATAAACCTATATAACTTGTCCTTTCCCTTGTTAGAGTGCCATTTCTGCTTGGTTTACACTGTGCCGTTTTGCTCAGTTTTCACTCTTGCTCAAACTTGTCTACAATTTAAATAGGGAGTTGTGTATACATTTCTTGACTGTTTTAACTTGCTTTAATAATAGTGATTTGTGTGTGAACATCAGAGTGTGTAAAATAAATATATATATTCTTTTTGGTGCAAAGCTTTGGTCAGTGTTTCCTTGTTCCATAGTATTGTAGTCCTATTGTGTAAACCCTGAATGCTGTTCATCTCCCTCTAGAGATAAGTCTGACTGCTCAGTCACAGCTACCAACTAAATCTGTGTGGTACAGACTGATACCAAAGGGGATTTATTGCATATACCTTTAGTCCTAATCTTCTGTAGTGCTCCCTAGGGGAACTCCATAGGATTCTGCCTAACACTGCTGTACAGCGGTGAAGGTAAACCTATTGGATTTACATTTTAGAGTGCTGATAGTACCTTGGTTCAGGGAGGTCCTGGGCAGGGGCACGTTGTTAATGGCACAGTACCGCTGAGTTTCATCACTAGCGAGGGCCGGAGTCCAGACCGGCTGCAACTCCTTCTTTTCAGGTAAGTCTTTATTGGTGAAAGCAATGTCTTTATTTGGATTTGCACGTAACCTTCTGTCATGATGCCTACCCCCAGGTATCCGGACCAAGCCCATCAGCCCAGGGAGCAGGCATATAGACATTTAGTAAAACCTCAGCAGCCCCGGCTAGGGGCTATCTGGGATCAGTCCTGGCGCCTTAGTCATTACTTAACTCAGGCAGACCATGCTGCAAATGGCTCCAATCCAACATGAAGCCTGAAAGGGACTATTTTTCTACAGGGACTATTTTTTACTCGGGTGTGGTTCTAGGGAATTCTTACCTGGGACTACTTTTGAGGCTATTTAAACCATGCCCGACCAGCAACACATGCTGTGCGTTATTCTGCATCCAGCAGCGTAACACTCACTGTGCCTGCAGCCTGCATCCAGCCTTCTGCCACGCCCGCCTCGAATCCGGAGCTACTAAAACAAAGAGGAAAGAAAGATACAAGGTTAGAAAACAAACTTATTTCTATTCCACACCTGATTCTGGATCCACCTCGTCTCCGGACCTGTAAAGAACATAATTTCCTCACGCGCTGCACCTCCAGCTGCAGCGCCGCGCCATACTCACCAGTCTTCACAGCATCCTTCGGGTCGGCACTGCCTCCATCATTTCTTCACTGGACTTCGGCACCTAGGAGACAAAAAAAAACCACAAGGTGAGCCGAGGGAACCAACAAATATAATTCTTACCACCATAGACTTACCTAATTTACCACCAGAGGCATCCTTTTGTGACTCTCCATATTTTCACGTGCCGCATCTGTAAAGAGAGACAAAACAACACATTTTCCACGTGCAACATTTACCGGACAGCGCCAGGTAATACAGACTCTTACCTGAGCGCCACCAGCTGCCACAAGAGCATCTTTTCACGAGCCAGCTGCAAGACAAGAAAGGAAGGGGGGAACAAGAGTAAACATCGGACATATTGAACTCTATGAACTTAATACTTACTGGTCCTCACCAGGAACCTCAGAGTTAATACTCTCTGGAACTCTCCCGAGCCTTCAAACCAGTGAAGTAACTGGAATCGACGCGCCCATGCAAATGCACGCAGGATGGAGAGCTCATCTTTCAAGAATATAAGGTGAGATTGCTGTGAGGGCATTTCGGAGGTGATTAGTTGGGGAGGACTGTGGGGGTGCCATCACTTGAATCCACAAGCGGCTAAATCCATCTCTCCACTTGCGGGAGAATATTTCTACGGGTTAAGCAGACAAGATTAGGAGGGCAGATCCAGTCAGTCATCGCTGCACTACGCATCACGTGGGTGGAGACCGTAGCTGTCCGGGTCCGACCGACGCCCCTGTGGGAGCCAGGTGAGCGTAACAGAACGCAAAGCCTATCTACAAATCCCCACCTGGGCGTTATGGAAACCTCAGAAACCGACCAACTAGCCCTATTGTTAGCGAAACTTAGGGCAGAAGTGCACTCCGTGCACCAAGAGACTAATGCCCTCAGAAGACAACTAATTGTGTCAAAGGAGCGCACTGATGATCTTGCTAGACAATTACGGCAAACCAAGCTGGGCAAACACCCTTTACCTGGATTCGGGGGGAATCCAACTCCTGTTTCATCGAGCAATCCTGTGCAAGTGGTTCTACCAGGGAGCATTCCTTTAGCTCCACCCAAACGTTTTGCTGGGGACCCAAAAAAGTTTGCTGTGTTTATGAACCAATGCCGCTTGCACTTTTTATGCAGACCTGGAGCTTTTCCGAACGACCAAACCAAAGTAGCCTTTGTACTATCATATCTTGGTGGCAGCGCAGCGGATTGGTCAATTCCATTAGTTAACCAGTATGACCCTCTTCTTCGGGATTTTCAAGGTTTTCAATTGAGCATGGAAAGACTATTTGCCAGACATTCACAGGGACAGGTCCTGGATAACAAACTTTTATCATTACGACAAGGTAACCAGGATCTACTAACCTATATCGCCACTTTCAATAGGTTAGTGGTGGAAACCAGATGGCCAGAGGTAAAACGAATTACATTATTTCATCGTGGACTTCGGTGTGAACTCAAAGACGTTTTGGCCCAAGTTGTGAACCCACCTCAGGATTGTGCAGAATATATAGACTTAGTGGTCCAGTTTGACCACCGACTTCAGAATAGAAAGGCTGATTGAGCTAAGTTCGAGAATCGGGTATTGGTTAAACCCAATGTTACCCTCAAAGGAACAGATGTATCAGAACTGATGCAGATCGGGGGGGTCAAGGGACCCTTAACTCAAAAGTAAAGAGAAAGAAGACGGCAGATGCAATTTTGTCTGTACTGTGGTGCCTCAGGACATTTTCTACGGGATTGCCCTATAAAAACATCTAAAAGAGTAGTCGGAGTTGCTGATAAAAATCAAACAGAGCCTGATTCGGGAAATGACCACAACCGACAAGCGTAGAGGTCCGCTTGCTTAGCTTGAAGAAGGATACTCAGACCTCGCACTTCATCATACCAATGGTCCTTATAGATCCAAGGCAGCCATCACGTATGCACGCAGTGAGGGCATACATTGATAGCGGGGCCATAAGAAACTATGTGGACCACAAGTTGGCTTCTAGGATCAATCTATCTCTCTGCAAAAAGACCATTTCGGATGTCATCACCACAGTCGATGGAACTGAAATTGCCTCTGGGCCTGTAACTCATTCCACCGCAGAGATGACACTATTGGGTCAGGATGGGCATCAAGAGACTATTGTGTTTGATTTAATCAAAGCCCTGCAGTTCCAAATAATACTGGGGATACCTTGGTTGGAAACACATAATCCTTGTATTGATTGGCGAGAGAAGAGAATAACCTTCCCGATTTGTGTACATACTTGTTACCCGAAAAAACCCTTGAACCAAGGCCTGGCCACAGTCGCTACTCCAGTCGTGCAGTTACCTCAGGAATATCAAGAATTCCAGGATGTTTTCCAAAAGGAACAGGCAAACACCCTACCACCTCACAGATCATACGATTGTCAAATCGATCTCATACCAGGTGCACAACCTCCAGGTAGTAGGATCTACGCCCTTACAACCCGAAAACGTTCACCCACGACAATACTTGGACCAATACCTTGCTAATGGCTTCATTCGTCCATCCAAGTCCCCTGCATCTTCAGCTTTGTTCTTTGTGCCTAAAAAGGAAGGTGACCTCAGAACGTGCATAGACTACCGCGCATTAAATCAGATCACGGTTAAGAACCGATACCCATTGCCTCTGATCCCCGAATTACTAGACCAAGTAAAGGACGCTTGCATCTACACTAAATTAGATCTCCGAGGGGCATATCATCTGGTACGTGTAAAGAAAGACGACAAATGGAAGACTGCTTTTCGCACTAAGTACGGGTTATTCGAATACCAGGTGATGCCCTTCGGGTTGTGCAATGCACCAGCAGCCTTCCAGTATTTTATGAACGATGTCCTTCGTGAACTCAATGACGTCTGTGTTGTTGTATACATAGACGATATTCTAGTGTACTCCTCTTCAGAATCCGACCATGTGAAGCACGTTCGTGCAGTCCTTGAGAAACTACGCCAGCACAAGTTATATGCAAAATTGGAAAAATGCGTTTTTCATGCTACGGAAGTTGAATTCCTTGGATATATCCTTACTCCAAAAGGAGTCCGAATGGACTCTCGAAAGGTGGATGCAATCCTCAAGTGGCCATCACCCAGTTCAGTTAAAGGGGTACAAAGCATGCTCGGATTTGCTCATTTCTACCGCAGATTCATTCCGGATTTCTCACATGTTGTACACCCTATCACAGCACTTTTGCGAAAAAACAAACGCTTCTTGTGTACCGAAGAAGCTGAAAAGGCCTTCCAAGAGCTGAAAGCGAAATTCACGTCTGCACCTGTCTTAAAGCATCCACGCCCCAAACTTCCATACATAGTTGAAACTGATGCATCCAGTTTAGCCATGGGAGCTGTCCTGTCCCAGAAGGATCCTGAAACCGGTTAACTTCACCCAGTAGCATTTTGGTCCAGAAAGTTCTCGGCACCAGAGTTAAACTATGCGGTTACCGATAAATAATTATTAGCCATCAAATCCGCCTTCAAGGCTTGGAGGCATTATCTTCTCGGTGCCAGGCATACCATTATGGTAATCACCGATCACCGGAACTTGCAGTATTTAAAAACAGCCAAGGCCCAATCGTCACGTCAACTTCGATGGGCATTGTTCTTTGCCGAGTTCGATTGCGTGATAACTTATCGACCAGGTTGTAAAAATGGCAAGGCAGATGCCTTATCCCGAATAGGGATGGGAGAAGCATATGCGAACCCGGAACCAGTGCCTATAATTTCAGAACAAAGAATTCTTGGCATAACCACTCTACAGACACTAGAGGATATTCAAGTAAAGATCCAACAACTCTTCGATCCAACAGCCCTGCAGGACTGGGTGAAGAAAGGCTCGGACTACTCAGTCATCAATGACCTACCTATTATCAAGGGCGACTATTTCTACCACACAAGGAACTACAAGAACTAGTCATCTCCAATTATCATGACACCCTGATGGAAGGACACCCAGGTATCGCAAAAACTGAAGCTAAAATTAAGAGACAATTCTGGTGGCCCACCTGGCGAAAAGAAGTAAAGTCATTTGTAATGTCTTGTGGCATTTGCGCCCAAAACAAAAGTCAGAAGAAAAAACCAGCTGGCCTCTTACAACCTTTGGATATTCCACCTACACCATGGCACACCTCATTGTTAGACTTTATTACAGATCTACCTCCATGTAATGGATTTAACACCATTCTAGTTATTGTGTATCTTTTTTCCAAGATGGCCCACTTTATTCCTCTAAAGGGATTACCTTCTGCTTCAATTCTGGCCAAGGAGTTCCTCGAAAACATTGTTGGAAAACACGGATTTCCTTCCGTATTGGTCTCTGACCGAGTTAGTCAATTCATTTCACATTTATAGAAGAAATGTTGTCAACTGGCGCAAATCGACGTGAGGTTATCAACCAGTCACCATCCCCAGACCGATGGTCAGACGGAGAGGACCAACCAGACCCTTGAACAGTACCTATGTTGCATGCTACACCAGACTGAAAGTAATTGGAAAGATATTTTATTGATTTCCGAGTATGCATACAATAACTCTGTACATTCAGGAACCGAACAAAGCCCCTTTTATACCATATATGGACATCACCCTCGAACCTCAGAACTAGATTCGCCTCAGCATTTAGAAATGCCTGCAGTTAGTCATTTGCATTCTACTATTACACAAGCCTTTAAAGAGGCAACAGAACATTTGAAACAAGCAAAAGAGAAATATAAGAAAAATGCTGATCAACATAGAAGTGAAACTCCACAATACCAGATTGGGGATCAAGTTTGGCTGGCTACAAAACACATACCTCTGAAGGGAACTCAGACTTTTAACCCTAGATATTTGGGACCTTACACTATTAAGGCCATTATCAACCCGGTAGCCGTCAAATTGGAATTACCCTCTAATATGTGCATTCATCCTGTCTTTCATGTTTCACTTTTAAAACCAGTTAAACCAGGAACAAGATTAACCAAACCACCCGACCCCATCTTGATAGATGGAGAACCTGAATTCGAGGTAAAAAATATCCTGGACTCCAAGATGGTTAAATCAAAACTTTTTTATTTAATCGATTGGAAGGGCTATGGACCAAAAGAAAGGTCATGGGAACCTAGTGACCACGTCCATGCACCTTGGTTGGTGAAAAGATTCCATCGGAACTTCCCAGACAAACCAGGGCCCAGGGGAAGAACAACTTTAGGAGGGGCCTTGGAGGGGAGTGCTGTCATGATGCCTACCCCCAGGCATCCGGACCAAGCCCATCAGCCCCGGGAGCAGGCATCTAGACATTTAGTAAAACCTCAGCAGCCCCGACTAGGGGCTATCTGGGTTCAGTCCTGGCGCCTTAGGCGCCAGGCTCATAGTAGAAATCAGTCCTGGCGCCTAAGGCGCCAGGCTCATAGTCATTACTTACCTCAGGCAGACCATGCTGCAAATGACTCCAATCCAACATGAAGTCTGAAAGGGACTATTTTTCTACAGGGACTATTTTTTACTCGGGTGTGGTTCTAGGGACTTCTTACCTGGGACTACTTTTGAGGCTATTTAAACCACGCCCGACCAGCAACACACGCTTCGCGTTATTCTGCATCCAGCAGCGTAACGCTCACCGTGCCTGCAGCCTGCATCCAGTCTTCTGCCACGCCAGCCTCGAATCCGGAGCTCCTAAAACAAAGAGGAAAGAAAGGGACAAGGTTAGAAAACGAACTTATTTCTATTCCACCCCTGATTCTGGATCCATCTCGTCTCCGGACCTGTAAAGAACATCATTTCTGCACGCACTGCATCTTCAGCTGCAGCGCCATACTCACTAGTCTTCACAGCATCCTTCGGGTCGGCGCTGCCTCCATCATTTCTTCGTCGAACTTCGGCACCTAGGAGACAAAAGAAAACCACAAGGTGAGCCGAGGGAACCAACAAATATAATTCTTACCACCATAGACTTACCTGATTTACCACCAGAGGCATCCTTTTGTGACTCTCCATATTTGCACGTGCCGCATCTGTAAAGAGAGACAAAACAACACGTTTTCCACGTGCAACATTTACCGGACAGTGCCAGGTAATACAGACTCTTACCTGAGCGCCACCAGCTGCCACAAGAGCATCTTTTCACGAGCCAGCTGCAAGACAAGAAAGGAAGGGGGGCACAATAGTGAACATCGGACATATTGAACTCTATGAACTTAATTCTTACTGGTCCTCACCAGGAACCTCAGAGTCAATACTCTCCGGAACTCTCCCGAGCCTTCAAACCAGTGAGGTAACTGGAATCGACGCGCCCCTGCAAATCCACGCAGGATGGAGAGCTCATCTTTCAAGAATATAAGGTGAGATTGCTGTGAGGGCATTTCGGAGGTGATTAGTTGGGGAGGACTGTGGGGGTGCCATCACTTGAATCCACAAGTGGCTAAATCCATCTCTCCACTTGCAGGAGAATATTTCTACGGGTTAAGCAGACAAGATTAGGAGGGCAGATCCAGTCAGTCATCGCTGCACTACGCATCACGTGGGTGGAGACCGCAGCTGTCCGGGTCCGACCGACGCCCCTGTGGGAGCCAGGTGAGCGTAACACCTTCTCGCTTCTTCTTGCAGGTGTTGGAAGCTGCGGTGGAGGGTGGTGGAGGAGGACAACGAGCGTTGGACGACTTCGATCGCCGGAGGATGCTGCAGAGCAGGTGAGGATGGCGATGGTTCTTGCCTTGGACGTCTTCGATTCCTGGAAGATGCTGTTGAGCAGGTAAGGATGGCGATGGTTCTTGCCTCTTCTCGCCCCGGTAGGCCAGGATGCAGAGCAGGACCCGGTGAACGTCACGCTGCTAAAGCAGAATAACGCGAAGCACGTGCCTCTGATCGGGCATGGTTTAAATAGCCAGGTGGTATCCCAGGTGCCTTCAGGGCAGACCCCGCCCTGGATGCTAGACCGCTGAATGCAGTTACCCAGTATTCCACATGGGTGCGGCCATGCTTGTCCATTGCCCATTGAAACCCCGTCCCAGCATGTGTCTCCAATGCCAACAGCGCCAGGACTGGCTTCAAGGAATCCGAGGGGGACTGAATAAGGTCTTTAGGGCCCTGTGAGCCCTCGGTGGGGATGAGATCGTGACAATTAACCACAAGGCTTAACAATCACTAAAAGTTCATTTTAAAAAGTCAAAGATGGAAAGCTTTAGCCAGGAGACCCTCCTTACAAATACTGCTGATTATTTAAGGGATCTGTGTAGACAGAAAGGTCTTCCTGTCAAAGGCAAGAAATCAGAAATGATTGAAAGATTGTCAGAAAAACAAAGTCTGGAGAAAGGGCTGTCGTGCCTACCCCTCCAGCAACAGTAGCAAATATTGAGGATGATAATGTTGAAGATATTATTGTTCAAGCAGGTGAGGAAGAGGAGGCTGACAATGTAACCCCCTCTGGCCCTCTGCCTGCTCAAAGGCCTTAGGCCTTGTCTACTGGACCTATGTCAGGTCCCACATTAAGTCCTCAATTTATCTCTCTAGAAAAAATGAGGCTTGAACTTGAATTCAAAGGAATTAGTGCCCAAACTGAACAGAAACATCAAGAACTAAGGGTCAAAGAAATGGAGCTCAATCATGAGATAGAGATGAAGAAATTGTCTTTGGAAAATGCTTCTCTCCCCGGATCCTCTAGATCTTCCAGTCCAAAGAGGCCCCGGATGCCTAAAGAGATTGTGGGTATGTATGAACCTAAGTTGGATGTGTTAGATTGGTTAGCTATGTTTGAATACAATCATGGGCTCCAGGAAATCACAGGGAATCAATTGCTTCCCTGGTTATTCTCTAGGCTCCCCCCTGTTGCTTCTGATGTGGTAATGGAGTTGGTGGAGGTGGATAGGATGGATTATGAATGTGTGAAGTTAGCTTTAATTGCTAGATTTGGGAAGACCCCTTCCCAGTACCTTAAGAGGTTTAGGACCCTCAAAAAGCATGATGGTACCTCTTGGGCTACCTGGGTGACTGAATGTTTGAAAAATGTAGATGGTTGGATTAAGGGTTACAGAGTTAACACTTATGAGGGAATGAGAAATCTTGTTATGTTCGAGTCTATTTATGATGCCTGCTCTCCTGAGCTCAGACAGCACGTGGCTGATTCTAAGGAAATGGATCCTAGCAAGTTAGGCAAGTCTGCTGACTTGTGGGTTGCCAACAGGGCTACTCACAAGGAATCTGGGGCAACTCAGAAGAAGGATGAGGGGAAGCAGCCACCAAAAGAGAACCAAGAGAATTCCAATACCTCCCATCCCAAAGAGGGCCACAAACACCAAAATAGCCAAGGTAAACCACCTGGGGAACCAAATAGGGCTAGTGAACCCTCTGGGGCCCAACCAGAGGCAGGTCAGCAGAAACCCCCATTCCAGATAGCATTTGGAAAATGCTATGTCTGTGGGTCTACTGACCATATAAAGGGTGATCCCAGATGCAAGGGTAAACCTCCAGGGATCAGCACAGTCTCCTTAGCCTTTACTCCTGAGGAGGAAGTACAAATGGCTAGTGCCCATTATGAATTGTTTGCTGAAGAACCCTTGGGTCTTCAAGCAACTGTATCCTTAGAGTCCATGGGTCTGGTTAGCAAGCAGAATAGGAGTGTGTATGACTCCCTTCCAGAAAACTCTAAAGTATACTACATGGACAGTGTTATTGTCAATGGCCAGGATACTCCTGCCAGGAGAGACACTGGGGCCAGCAGAACAGTAGTGGATGAAAGCTTTTTCAGGCCTGAGGATGTTGCTAAGGCACCCAAATGTCCCACTAAATTTTTGGAAGGTTCTGTCCAGTTGGTTCCTGCTCTAGCAGCCCTCATTCAGTGTAATAACATGACAGTGGGGATTCCTGTCAGTGTTCAGGCTGAGGTGCCTGGGAGAGTCCTGTTGGAGAATGATCTAAAAAATCTAGGAGTGGTATCCAGTACTGTTAGGAAATATTTCATCTGTGTATGTAATTTTCCCTCCATGTGTCAACCCCCAAACTTTTTGCTGCTGCTTAGACACCATTGACTGACTTTGCCAGAGAAGCACAGCCTTCAGCTGCACCCCTCTGGGATTTCGCTCACTGTTTTATGGGGAAACGGACATGCCCTTAAGACAGTCAGTACTGGGAGGTTTTGTTTCCCTTAGTCCTTTCCTCATGTTGCAACTTTTGTGCAACATGTAACAAGTGTGCAATGTATCCTACCATACAGCACACTTGGGTCTGTAGTCAATTCCAAAGGCCCTAGATACTCTCCCTGGACTTTTTATGAACTGTGCAGATGTGCCATGGACAGGACTGGTGGCAGTTATTGTTTTGCATTCTTTTTAACCCTTTCCTGCCATGTAAACCGCATTAGGCACGAATAGGTGGCTTGGCTCCAAAATGGCCATGCCACGAGGTTCTTTGTTCTGTCCTTTGGCCATCTTGCCCCTTCACCATCCCAAGGTCGAGTCGACCCGGGCCAGTCCTTATTTGGTCATGCATTTAACCACGAATCCCAATGCTTTTGCAGGCTTCTGCATGCCTTGTGTGTGTGCCTCCAGGATGTGGGCTGGGATGTCTGGTCCAAGTCGAGGAACCGCTGGTGACCCGCTGGAAGGTTTGGCACCCTGAGGCCGCTGTCGTCCCGTGGGACCCCTCTGCATCTGATCGTCCTAGAAGGTCTGCAAGGACGCTTTGACCAATTGGAATAGTGCGACCAACTATTCTCTGCAGCTTCACCAAAACCTGCTATTAAGCCTTCTCGGAAGTGTCCCTGGGCCAACCAGTGGGCTGACCAGCTTACGCAGGACCTTTGCTCTGTCTCCGCTGTCATTTCGAGGAGGCCTTCAAAACTTGGTATACTGCTAGCTCTGTGTCCACGGCACCCACACACCCAATTCCGTACACTTGGCATTCCTAGGTCTGAAGTGAGACGAATGCGCCCTGACCGGAGTATCCACGGTTACCGTGTTGCTCTGTTGTGGTAACGTCCTTTGCAAGTCCGATGTATCTGTGACCCTCTTGCCCCTGAAGCCTGCTGCAGTGAAATTGGGCCGATCCATCCATCCGGAGCGGAGAAATTGCCACTGTCCCGTTTGGGAATCCTCGCTGGAACTCAGGAACTAAAAGGTGCCGAGCCGTCCTTTTTGCTGCCTTCGAACCGGCAACCGAATTGGACTAACCTGCCGAAGTTTGGGTCTCCTTGCCTCAGGGACCGGTGAGTATTCTTTACCCCAACCGGTGGCCCCTAGTGACAGAGCCCAACTTTACACATGAGTGGCCCCTGGGGGCCCCTCTCCTGTCCACTGCTATTGCGAAATACGACTCCATCCCGCACTCTCGAACTGCCTCTGCCTTCAAGTGGAGGTCCTTTTTGAATAGTGGGAACTTATTCTTCATCGCCTTATCCACCTTCCCGAGCTGCTAGAGACCCCTGAAGAGACCCTGTTTTGCCCATTGGAACAACCGTGTGCGCCTGTACTACATGTACTATTGAGCACAAGGCTCCCCTCTTCTTAGGGCTTGGACTGCCTCTTGAGTTAGGTGAATAATTGATGTCGAACTGGGTCTAAAGATTAACTGCACTGCCTGTTTCCTTCCCCTCTAGGTTGTCGACATATTTCGTGCAGTTCCCATTTTAGACCCTCCTGGTCTTGTATATTTATATATATTGTATTGAGTGTGATGTATTGGTTATTTTTAATATAACACCTGTCTGAAGTAATTTGTAAGTGTCCTTTCTCTGTGTGCTCATTGAGGTCCTTCAGTCACCCTCACCCCTCCTGAGACTTAGTCTTCACCGCCTGCCATAGCTACCCTGATTGGTCTGGCTTGTCCAGAGGTTACCCCGTTCCAAGAAACTAGGTTGGCCTTCTGAACCTCTGCCCCTCCTGGACAGGGTTCAGAAATCCTTCTTAACAAATTGGTGTACAGCGGTGGGATAGGACTGAAGGTATCCAGTGTTGCACACTAGTGAAGGCATTTCAAGTTATTCCTAACAGGACACATAGTGAGTTCTTGTAGTATAACCGAAAAAGGCCATAGTCTTATCCAACAGTATGGAAACAAGTAGCTTGTTAACTTTAAATGCTTCTAAAATCATTGAGAAGGATGTGTGCTGAGAGAAGTTTATCTGCTCACGGCACAAAAATGGAAATGATCCAAAGAATCATACACTGGCAAGAAGCTCAGCTTAATGCCATAACTCCTGGGGACAGTGCAGAAGGAGGTGGGTCTGCTCCCACTGGCAGAACTGACAGTTCTGTCACTGCACTTGTTCATGGGACACGTGATGATTTGGAGGATGTAATGTCTAGTGTTTCCTCTGCCAGTACTGAAGGTGAGGCCATGCTTGAATTCAAGAAGCAAGAACTGCTGTTTAGGCAGAAGGAGCTTGAATTTAACATGGCCAAGCTGAAGATAGAGCAGGCAGAAAAACAGAAGGACAGGGATCACCAGTTGGAACTGGCCAAGCTTCAGGTTGCCAATGGATCCAAGGGTCCTGGACATGGGTCTGGGGCCTCCTCTCATCCAAGGTTTCCTAAGGATCTGCTCAGTATGTATGAGGAAAGGAATGACATTATGGACTGGCTGAATGCATTTCAGTATGCCTGTGAGGTTCGGCAAGTTGACAATGCTGATAAAAGTGCCTGGTTACTTAGCAGACTGCCCCATTCTGGCTGCAGTGCCATTATGGAAATGTCAAAAGCTGAGAGAGCAGATTGTGCAATGTTGAAGAAAACTCTCATCTTAAAGTTTGGAAAGACTCCTGCCCAATACTTAAAAAGATTCAGAGAGTACAAAAAGAAAGAAGGTGGTACTTGGGTATTTTATGTAACTGAATCCTTAAAGACCTTGACTGGCTGGGTTGAAGGTTATAAGGTCTCTACTTTTGAAGGTCTGATAAGTCTTGTCATGCTTGAACACATTTGTTTGTCTTCTTCCCCTGAGCTTAAGCAGCACTTGGCAGATTCAAAGGAGATAGATCCTAAGAAACTAGCCATAGCCGCAGACGTGTGGGTGTCACATAGATTGTACCATAAGGACAAGACTCATCCTGGTAAGCAGGAGGAGGGGAAAAAGTCCAAAGATAAGGAGGGTGGAGAAACTGATAAAACTTCCTCCCAGAAGGGCCACAAAAGAAGAAATAAGGGTAAGCCACAAGTGAACTCAGATGGTAGTGGAGGCCAGCCTCCAAAACAGAACTCTGGTTATAGTAAGCCTACCTATGTAAACAGACCCAATGGATCTTGTTTTGCTTGTGGAGCAACTGACCATGTGAAGGGGGATCCAGATGTAAGGTCAAAACCTTGGGGGTCCACTCTGCTAATCTGGCCTTCTCCTCCTATAAGGAAGAAGAGATTACTGGAGCATCCTTTTCCTGACTCTTTCCCAGTGGAATAGAAGCTGAGGTAGTTTTAGTTTCCCTGGGCTCCTGGGAGCCTAAAGTCTCAGATGCTTATTCTAGGATTCCAGACAATACCAAGCACTATTTAAAAGACAGTGTGCTGATCAATGGAGTAGATACTCCAGTTCTTATGTATAGTGGGTGCAGTCGAACTTTAGTGGATTCTACCTTGGTACACCCAGAGGAAGTTGCCAGAGCTCCTTTGGCCCCCACTAAGTTGGCTAATGGCCCACCTCTATATAACATTGTAACATTGTAAGCTTCGCATATACTTGTTGCTGCGCCCGGTAACCTAAGGGTCTGGTGCGCAATATAAATAAAATAAACAAACAAACAAACAAACCTCTCATGTTCCCAGTAATCCCTGTTACTCTTACTATCGATGGTACAGCAGTTAGAATTCCAGTGAGCATACAGAGGAATGTCCCAGGAAAGGTCTTGCTGGGAAATGATCTCAGAGCGTTAGTGCTTGTGGGAGATACAGCTGAAAGACAATGCACAAGGTCTCAAACAAGGGCATCACTGGCCAAGACCAATGTGATGCCCCAGCCAAAGGGCAAACCCAAGGCTAAAGGAGTCAGAAAATCCAAAAGAGGGAAAGAGAACATTCCCCTTACTCACCTACCACTGAGGTGGAGGTAGTTGGTCAATCACCAGGACCTGACGAGGAGGTGGTGATACCTGAAATAATTGACCCACATGACCATCCTGAACTAAATGATTTATTACTGGAAGGTGGTCCTGACAGGGAAGAATTTAGTATGGGCCAACGTGAGTGCCCATCTCTGGAGGGCCTAAGGAGACAGCCCTGCTCCCAGCTTGTGTCACAAACCGTGGGAGCTGGCGGTTGTGGCCCCGTTGGCGTATGGGCCGCCATTGAGTTTGCCGCCACGCTCCCACGCACCGTATTGTGACGGTCTAGCCTTTTAGGCTACGCCGTCGGAAGCCTTTTTCTTGGCGTTCAACCCGGAAGCCGACGCGTTGCTACCTTCGCGTTCAGGCTTTCGGGTTGACACGCTGTTTTCCCTTCTGCTCGTACTTTGCTTCCTTCCCTCCTTACCGCTTTTTCTTCCTTCGCTGTCCTAGTGCCCCCCCTCGTCCCTCAGCCTCCTCCTCTAGGCTCTCTTCACCCTCGCTCTGCCAGCATACCCTTTCCTTGCCTTCCCACCACCTTGTGCATTCTTGTTGGAAACTTCCTGTGTGCTCTCATTTTGGATACACTTGCATCGTACCGGATCTCCCCTTCTATACACCATCTGAAGTAAGAACCGCTGATTGGCAAAGGGGTTCTTTATGCCGTGAGGCTTTTTCCCCGGACCAGTCTGTTGCGGAAGGGGTGCCCCTCCTAGACCTCTTGTCCAAGGGTCAGGGTGGCTTCCTCTCGCGGCCGACCCTATCTGCACACCAAAAAAAAAGCCTTGTGGCAGAAGAGGTTCAGAGCAAGACAGGAACCCGAAGCATCAGGTGAGGAGGAGGAGTGGGAGTGGGGTGACCAGGAAGCGGGGCCATCAGTAACCAAGCTTGACAGCTTGAGGGTGAACCTCCTGGGAAGCACAGGATTTATTGGGAAGGTGGGCTCCTGTATAGTAAGCCTACAGAGTCTACAGAATGAGACCATGGGAGGTTGGTGGTTCCCCTTGTTGTAAGACCCTTCCTCCTGCAGCTGGCGCATGAAGTGCCCCTTGCTGGTCACCTTGGAATCAAGAGAACCAAGCAAAGGTTACCCATGCACTTCTACTGGCCCAAGATGGGGATGCGAGTAGAAAGTCACTGCAGGAGTTGTGCCTCCCGCCAGTTATCTGGTAAGAGCGGCTCAACAATCCAAGCTCCATTGGTACCACTCCCAGTTGTGGGGGTACCATTTGAGAGGGTAGGGATTGACATTGTTGGTCCCCTTGACCCCCAAACATCCTCAGGCCTTAGGTTTATCCTGGTACTGGTCGACCATGCCACCAGGTATCCTGAGGCCATCCCATTAAAAACTGTGACTGCCAAGTCAGTTGCGAAAGCTTTGCTTGGCGTATTTACTAGGGTTGGCTTCCCTAAAGAAGTTGTGTCTGACAGAGGCAGCAACTTTATGTCCAAGTATATGCAGGCCATGGGGAAGGAATGTGGGGTCACCTATAAGTTTTCCTCTGCATATCACCTACAGACCAATGGCCTGGTAGAAAGGTTTAACAGAACCTTAAAGAGCATGATTGGGGCTCTGGAAGAACCCCAAAGAAGAAAATGGGATCTTCTGTTACCATGCTTACTGTTTTCCTACAGAGAGGTACCACAAGAGGGTTTTGGCTTCAGCCCCTTTGAAAGTCTGTTTGGTCACCCTGTAAGGGGACCTTTACCCATAGTCAAGGAGGGATGGGAGATGCCCACTCCCCCCATTACTACCAATGTAGTGGACTATGTGCTAGGGCTCAGAAAAAGGATGGTACTCCAGATGGGTCTGGCTAGTGAAATGTTGAAGGCAGGGCAAGCTCTGGTGAAACAGTGGTATGACCAGAAGGCTTCCCTCATCAATTTCACACCTGGTCAGCAAGTCCCGATCATGAATCCTATAAGGCCTCGAGCTTTACAGGACAAGTGGTCAGGCCCTTACACAGTGGTGGAGTCACTGGTTGAGGTCAACTATTTAGTGGACTTTGGAAGGGCTGGTCAGGCTCCTAAAGTGTTCCATGTAAATAGGCTGAAGGCTTTCATCCCAAGAATTGAAATCGCAGCATTGCTGTTGACTTCAGATGTTGAGAAACAGGAGTCTGAACCTCTTCCTGACCTGTTCCAAAGCAGTCCTTCAGACAGCTCTATTGAGGGTGTCCAAGTGGCCCCTCACCTGACGTCTGATCAACAAGCTGAGGTGAAAACTTTGCTTAGTTAGTTTTCCTCCTTGTTTTCACAATCCCCTTGTTTGACACCTTGGTGCAAACACAACATAGACACAGGAGACAGTGTACCTACCAAAAGTAGGGGATACAGAATGTCAGACAAAGTAAGGTCTTACATTAAGACAGAGGTCAACAAGATGTTGGATCTTGGGGTGATTGAACCCTCCAGTAGTCCTTGGTCCAGCCCAGTGGTTTTGGTTCCAAAGGCAGGTACTTCTGAATTGAGATTTTGTGTGGATTACAGGGCTCTGAATGCTGTCACCAAGACAGATGCACACCCTTTGCCTAGAACAGATGAGCTGGTGGATACTTTGGGTGCCTCCAAGTACCTCAGCACGTTTGACCTCACTGCAGGCTATTGGCAAATAGCCCTTGCAGAACATGCCAAGGAGAAGACAGCTTTCTCAACACCAAGGGTCTTTACCAGTTCAGGGTAATGCCTTTTGGGTCGAAGAATGCCCCTGCCACTTTCCAGAGGCTTGTGAATCATGTGTTGAATGGGTTGGATGAAGTCTGTCTTGCATATCTGGATGATATAGCAGTTTTCAGTGCACCTGGGAAGGCCATGTGAAACACCTTAGGATTGTGTTACAGGCTCTTCAGAAGGCCCACTTGACCATAAAGGCCAGTAAGTGCCAGATTGGACAAGGATCAGTGGTCTACCTTGGACATGAAGTAGGTGGAGGGAGGGTACAGCCTCTACCCAGTAAAGTACAACCAGTACAAGACTGGTCTACCCCCCACTACACAGACCCAAGTGAGAGCCTTTTTGGGACTCGCTGGGTACTACAGAAATTTCATGGCAGACTATGGTACCATAGCTGCCCCTCTGACTGCTCTCACTACTCCAAAGAAACCCAAGAAGGTAACTTGGTCTGAAGAGTGTGGGAAGGCCTTCAATGGCTTAAAAGACTCCCTGTGCCAGGCCCCTGTTCTCAGGGCCCCTGATTACCAAAGACCTTTTATTGTGCAGACAGATGCCTCTGACACTGGGATAGGAGCTGTACTATCACAGGTAGATGAGAAGGGTAAGGAACACCCTATTGGCTTCATTAGTCGCCAGCTTAAGGACAGAGAGCTCAGATTGTCCACAGTAGAGAAAGGATATTTCTCTGTTGTGTGGGCCCTAAGGAAGCTGAGACCCTACCTCTATGGGACCCACTTCACTGTGCAAACTGACCATAAGCCCTTAAAGTGGCTAATGGACATGAAGGGAGAGAATCCAAAGTTGCTTAGGTGGTCCATAAGTCTCCAAGGCTTTGACTTCACTATTGAGCATAGGCCAGGTGTCCAACATAGCAATGCTGATGGGTTATCCAGAATGTTTAAGCGACCTGAACAAGAGACTCATCCAGGAGTGGATTAGTTCCCCCTGTCCTTAGTCTGGGAGGGGCGAGTGTTAGGAAAGATTTCATCTGTGTGTGTAATTTTCCCTCCATGTGTCAACCCCCAAAAAATTTTGCTGCTGTTTAGACATCATTGACTGACTTTGCCAGAGAAGCACAGCCTTGAGCTGCACTCCTCTGGGCTTTCGCTCACTTTTTATGGGGAAACTGACATGCCCTTAAAACAGTCAGTACTGGGAGATTTTGTTTCCCTTAGTCCTTTCCTCATGTTGCAACTTCTGTGCAACATGTAACAAGTGTGCAATGTATCCTACCATACAGCACACTTGGGTCTGTAGTCATTTCCAAAGGCCCTAGATACTTTTGCTGGACTTTTTATGAACTGTGCAGATGTGTCATGGACAGGACTGGTGGCAGCTATCGTTTCCTGTCATGTAAACCGCGTTAACCCCGTTTGGCACAAATAGGTGGCTTGGCTCCAAAATGGCCATGCCACGAGGTTCTTTGTCCTGTCCTTTGGCCAAATTGCCCCTTCACCTTCCCCAGGTCGAGTCGACCCAGGCCAGTCTTTATTTGGTCATGCATTTTCCCACGAATCCCAATGCTTTTGCGGGCTTCTGCATGCCTTGTGTGTGTGCATCCAGGATGTGGGCTGGGATGTCTGGTCCCAATACACATCCTGGGTGCCAGAGAGTCTGGAGTGTCCTGAATGCCTGAGGTTACCGTGGTCTATGATTGGTCCACGTATGGAGTGTATGTTTGTGAGCAGATCTCCCATTGGGTCCTCTCCATTTTGGCACGAAGGAAACTTTGGATAAGAGGAGGCTGGAAACACCACTGCCATGTCGATCTCCTGAGTTCTCACTGAACAAAGGATAGGATCCAAGTATCCTGCAACTACGAAGCCGAGTCGAGGAACCGCTGGTGACCCGCTGGAAGGTTTGGCACCCTGATCCCGCTGTTGTCCCGTGGGACCCCTCTGCATCTGATCGTCCTAGAAGGTCTGCGAAGACGCTTCGATCTATTGGACCAACTATTCTCAGCACCTTCACCAAAACCTGCAAGTAAGCCTTCTCGGAAGTGTCCCTGGGCCAACCAGTGGGCTGACCAGCTTACGCAGGACCTTTGCTTTGTCTCCGCCGTCGTTTCGAGGAGGTCCTCGAAACTTGGTATACTGCTAGCTCTGTGTCCACGGCACCCTCACACTGAAATTCGTACACTTGGAATTCCCAGGTCTGAAGTGAGACAAGTGCGCCCGGACCAGAGTATCCACGGTTACCGTCTTGCCCTGTTGTGGTAACGTCCTTTGCAAGTCCGATGCATCTGTGACCCTCTTGCCCCTGAAGCCTGCTGCAGTAAAACTGGGGCGATCCATCCACCCGGAGCGGAGAAATCACAACTGTCCCGTTTGGGAATCCTCGCTGAAACTCAGGAACTGAAAGCCGCAGACACGTCCTTTTTGTCGCCTTCGAACCTGCAACCGAATTGGACTAACCTGCCGAAGTTTGGGTCTCCTTGCCTCAGAGAAGGGTGCATACTCTTTACGCCAACCGGTGGCCCCTAGCGCCAGAGCCCAACTTTACGCATGAGTGGCCCCTGGGGGCCCCTCTCCTGTCCACTGCTATTGCGAAATAGCGACTCCATCCCGCACTCTCGAACTGCCTCTGCCTTCAAGTGGAGGTCCTTTTTGAATTGTGGGAACTTATTCTTCATTGCCTTATCCACCTTCCCGAGCTGCTAGAGACCCCTGAAGAGACCCTGTTTTGCCCATTGGAACAACCGCGTGCGCCTGTACTACATGTACTATTGAGCACAAGGCTCCCCTCTTCTTAGGGCTTGGACTGCCTCTTGAGTTAGGTGAATAATTGATGTCGAACTGGGTCTAAAGATTAATTGCACTGCCTGTTTCCTTCCCCTCTAGGTTGTCGACATATTTCGTGCAGTTCCCCTTTTAGACCCTCCTGGTCTTGTATATATATATATATATATATTGTATTGAGTGTGATGTATTGGTTAACTTAGTGTTACTGTGATTCTTTGCTATGGTCAGTGTTACAAAGGCCTTGTAATAAATGTGTCTATATTTTTAATATAACACCTGTCTGAAGTAATTTGTAAGTGTCCTTTCTCTGTGTGCTCATTGAGGTCCTTCAGTCACCCTCACCCCTCCTGAGACTTAGTCTTGACCGCCTGCCATAGCTACCCTGATTGGTCTGGCTTGTCCAGAGGTTACCCCGTTCCAAGAAACTAGGTTGGCCTTCTGAACCTCTGCCCCTCCTGGACAGGGTTCAGAAATCCTTCTTAACAAATTGGTGTACAGCGGTGGGATAGGACTGAAGGTATCCAGTGTTGCACACTAGTGAAGGCATTTCAAGTTATTCCTAACAGGACACATAGTGAGTTGTTGTAGTATAACCGAAAAAGGCCATAGTCTTATCCAACAGTATGGAAACAAGTAGCTTGTTAACTTTAAATGCTTCTAAATCTGAAACATTGAGAAGGATGTGTGCTGAGAGAAGTGTATCTGCTCACGGCACAAAAATGGAAATGAACCAAAGAAACATACACTGGCAAGAAGCTCAGCTTAATGCCATAACTCCTGGGGACAGTGCAGAAGGAGGTGGGTCTGCTCCCACTGGCAGAACTGACAGTTCTGTCACTGCACTTGTTCATGGGACACGTGATAATTTGGAGGATGTAATGTCTAGTGTTTCCTCTGCCAGTACTGAAGGTGAGGCCATGCTTGAATTCAAGAAGCAAGAACTGCTGTTTAGGCAGAAGGAGCTTGAATTTAACATGGCCAAGCTGAAGATAGAGCAGGCAGAAAAACAGAAGGACAGGGATCACCAGTTGGAACTGGCCAAGCTTCAGGTTGCCAATGGATCCAAGGGTCCTGGACATGGGTCCGGGGCCTCCTCTCATCCAAGGTTTCCTAAGGATCTGCTCAGTATGTATGAGGAAAGGAATGACATTATGGACTGGCTGAATGCATTTCAGTATGCCTGTGAGGTTCGGCAAGTTGACAATGCTGATAAAAGTGCCTGGTTACTTAGCAGACTGCCCCATTCTGGCTGCAGTGCCATTATGGAAATGTCAAAAGCTGAGAGAGCAGATTTTGCAATGTTGAAGAAAACTCTCATCTTAAAGTTTGGAAAGACTCCTGCCCAATGCTTAAAAAGATTCAGAGAGTACAAAAAGAAAGAAGGTGGTACTTGGGTATTTTATGCAACTGAATCCTTAAAGACCTTGACTGGCTGGGTTGAAGGTTATAAGGTCTCTACTTTTGAAGGTCTGATTAGTCTTGTCATGCTTGAACACATTTGTTTGTCTTCTTCCCCTGAGCTTAAGCAGCACTTGGCAGATTCAAAGGAGATAGATCCTAAGAAACTAGCCATAGCCGCAGACATGTGGGTGTCACATAGATTGTACCATAAGGACAAGACTCATCCTGGTAAGCAGGAGGAGGGGAAAAAGTCCAAAGATAAGGAGGGTGGAGAAACTGATAAAAAGTCCTCCCAGAAGGGCCACAAAAGAAGAAATAAGGGTAAGCCACAAGTGAACTCAGATGGTAGTGGAGGCCAGCCTCCAAAACAGAACTCTGGTTATAGTAAGCCTCCCTATGTAAACAGATCCAATGGATCTTGTTTTGCTTGTGGAGCAACTTACCATGTGAAGGGGGATCCAGATGTAAGGTCAAAACCTTGGGGGTCCACTCTGCTAATCAGGCCTTCTCATCCTATAAGGAAGAAGAGATTACTGGAGCATCCTTTTCCTGACTCTTTCCCAGTGGAATAGAAGCTGAGGTAGTTTTAGTTTCCCTGGGCTCCTGGGAGCCTAAAGTCTCAGATGCTTATTCTAGGATTCCAGACAATACCAAGCACTATTTAAAAGACAGTGGGCCTCATTACGAGTCCGGCGTTAACCAAGGCGGTAAAACCGCCTGGTTAACGCCGGACTCGTATTACCATTCCGCCTCCGTGATTCCCGGAATTACCGGGGCATCACAACCCCGGCTTTCCGGGAATCACGGAGGCGGAATGGTGTAAATCCCCATTCCCATTGAGTCCTATGGGACTCAATGGGAATCGGGATCATGGAAACAGCGGCAGCATCTTGTAATGCTGCCGGTGTTTCCTCGTCCGCCTGCAGGCGGGCGGTGTTAAACCCGCCAGGTCAGACCTGGCGGGAACATCACCTCCCGCCTGCAGGGGTCGGGATCAGGCGGTCCGGAAACAACGGTGGCGGCGGGTTTACCGCCACCGTTATTTCCGGACCGCAAGGGTCGTCATGAGGCCCAGTGTGCTGATCAATGGAGTAGATACTCCAGTTCTTATGGATAGTGGGTGTAGTCGAACTTTAGTGGATTCTACCTTGGTACACCCAGAGGAAGTTGCCAGAGCTCCTTTGGCCCCCACTAAGTTGGCTAATGGCCCACCTCTCATGTTCCCAGTAATCCCTGTTACTCTTACTATCAATGGTACAGCAGTTAGAATTCCAGTGAGCATACAGAGGAATTGTAACGCTCACCTGATTCCCACGGAGGCGCTGGTCTTGGCAGGAAGGTGTCTGTGACCCGAAAAGTGATGTGCAGGACTCGATTTGCTTCTGGGGCAGAACCTCTTCGCACTGTGTGTCGAACTCGAAGAGTGAGATTTCTGCAGGTGAAAGAATATGCGGGTTAATGATCTGGGTTGTTGAATGTCCCTCTCTCTCTCTCTTTTCCTAGCTTCTCCGTAGAGCCCCCAGGTCAACGTGCTCACCTTAGATAGGTGAATGCTGGACTCTCCATCTGCGTCTGGTGCAGGGTGCCGTTACCAGTTCCTTCACTGGTGAAACATAGGCCTCTTGACATCAGAGGATCGCTACCGTCGTTAACTGCACGAGCGGTGAGTTTCCGGACACCTTTTTAGTCCTTATAGTCTTTAGGTGCGTGGGCACGTTAATATAATTTCACACCTGGTCAGCAAGTCCCGATCATGAATCCTATAAGGCCTCGAGCTTTACAGGACAAGTGGTCAGGCCCTTACACAGTGGTGGAGTCACTGGTTGAGGTCAACTATTTAGTGGACTTTGGAAGGGCTGGTCAGGCTCCTAAAGTGTTCCATGTAAATAGGCTGAAGGCTTTCATCCCAAGAATTGAAATCGCAGCACTGCTGTTGACTTCAGATGTTGAGAAACAGGAGTCTGAACCTCTTCCTGACCTGTTCCAAAGCAGTCCTTCAGACAGCTCTATTGAGGGTGTCCAAGTGGCCCCTCACCTGACGTCTGATCAACAAGCTGAGGTGAAAACTTTGCTTAGTTAGTTTTCCTCCTTGTTTTCACAATCCCCTGGTTTGACACCTTGGTGCAAACACAACATAGACACAGGAGACAGTGTACCTACCAAAAGTAGGGGATACAGAATGTCAGACAAAGTAAGGTCTTACATTAAGACAGAGGTCAACAAGATGTTGGATCTTGGGGTGATTGAACCCTTCAGTAGTCCTTGGTCCAGCCCAGTGGTTTCGGTTCCAAAGGCAGGTACTTCTGAATTGAGATTTTGTGTGGGTTACAGGGCTCTGAATGCTGTCACCAAGACAGATGCACACCCTTTGCCTAGAACAGATGAGCTGGTGGATACTTTGGGTGCCTCCAAGTACCTCAGCACGTTTGACCTCACTGCAGGTTATTGGCAAATAGCCCTTGCATAACATGCCAAGGAGAAGACAGCTTTCTAAACACCAAGGGTCTTTACCAGTTCAGGGTAATGCCCTTTGGGTCGAAGAACGCCCCTGCCACTTTCCAGAGGCTTGTGAATCATGTGTTGAATGGGTTGGATGAAGTCTGTCTTGCATATCTGGATGATATAGCAGTTTTCAGTGCACCTGGGAAGGCCATGTGAAACACCTTAGGATTGTGTTACAGGCTCTTCAGAAGGCCCACTTGACCATAAAGGCCAGTAAGTGCCAGATTGGACAAGGATCAGTGGTCTACCTTGGACATGAAGTAGGTGGAGGGAGGATACAGCCTCTACCCAGTAAAGTACAACCAGTACAAGACTGGCCTACCCCCCACTACACAGACCCAAGTGAGAGCCTTTTTGGAACTCGCTGGGTACTACAGAAATTTCATGGCAGGCTATGGTACCATAGCTGCCCCTCTGACTGCTCTCACTACTCCAAAGAAACCCAAGAAGATAACTTGGTCTGAAGAGTGTGGGAAGGCCTTCAATGGCTTAAAAAACTCCTTGTGCCAGGCCCCTGTTCTCAGGGCCCCTGATTACCAAAGACCTTTTATTGTGCAGACAGATGCCTCTGACACTGGGACAGGAGCTGTACTATCAGAGGTAGATGAGAAGGGTAAGGAACACCTTATTGGCTTCATTAGCGCCAGTTTAAGGACAGAGAGCCCAGATTGTCCACTGTAGAGAAAGGATATTTCTCTGTTGTGTGGGCCCTAAGGAAGCTGAGACCCTACCTCTATGGGACCCACTTCACTGTGCAAACTCACCATAAGCCCTTAAAGTGGCTAATGGACATGAAGGGAGAGAATCCAAAGTTGCTTAGGTGGTCCATAAGTCTCCAAGGCTTTGACTTCACTATTGAGCATAGGCCAGGTGTCCAACATAGCAATGCTGATGGGTTATCCAGAATGTTTAAGCGACCTGAACAAGAGACTCATCCAGGAGTGGATTAGTTCCCCCTGTCCTTAGTCTGGGAGGGGCGAGTGTTAGGAAAGATTTCATCTGTGTGTGTAATTTTCCCTCCATGTGTCAACCCCCAAAACATTTTGCTGCTGTTTAGACATCATTGCCTGACTGTGCCAGAGAAGCACAGCCTTGAGCTGCACTCCTCTGGGCTTTCGCTCACTTTTTATGGGGAAACTGACATGCCCTTAAAACAGTCAGTACTGGGAGATTTTGTTTCCCTTAGTCCTTTCCTCATGTTGCAACTTCTGTGCAACATGTAACAAGTGTGCAATGTATCCTACCATACAGCACACTTGGGTCTGTAGTCATTTCCAAAGGCCCTACATACTTTTGCTGGACTTTTTATGAACTGTGCAGATGTGTCATGGACAGGACTGGTGGCAGCTATCGTTTCCTGTCATGTAATCCGTGTTAACCACGTTTGGCACAAATAGGTGGCTTGGCTCCAAAATGGCCATGCCACGAGGTTCTTTGTCCTGTCCTTTGGCCATCTTGCCCCTTCACCTTCCCCAGGTCGAGTCGACCCAGGCCAGCCTTTATTTGGTCATGCATTTTCCCACGAATCCCAATGCTTTTGCGGGCTTCTGCATGCCTTGTGTGTGTGCATCCAGGATGTGGGCTGGGATGTCTGGTCCCAATACACATCCTGGGTGCCAGAGAGTCTGGAGTGTCCTGAATGCCTGAGGTTACCGTGGTCTATGATCGGTCCACGTATGGAGTGTATGTTTGTGAGCAGATCTCCCATTGGGTCCTCTCCATTTTGGCACGAAGGAAACTTTGGATAAGAGGAGGCTGGAAACACCACTGCCATGTCGATCTCCTGAGTTCTCACTGAACAAAGGATAGGATCCAAGTATCCTGCAACTACGAAGCCGAGTCGAGGAACCGCTGGTGACCCGCTGGAAGGTTTGGCACCCTGATCCCGCTGTCGTCCCGTGGGACCCCTCTGCATCTGATCGTCCTAGAAGGTCTGCGAAGACGCTTCGATCTATTGGAATAGTGGGACCAACTATTCTCAGCACCTTCACCAAAACCTGCAAGTAAGCCTTCTCGGAAGTGTCCCTGGGCCAACCAGTGGGCTGACCAGCTTACGCAGGACCTTTGCTTTGTCTCCGCCGTCGTTTCGAGGAGGTCCTCGAAACTTGGTATACTGCTAGCTCTGTGTCCACGGCACCCTCACACTGAAATTCGTACACTTGGCATTCCCAGGTCTGAAGTGAGACGAGTGCGCCCGGACCAGAGTATCCACGGTTACCGTCTTGCCCTGTTGTGGTAACGTCCTTTGCATCTGTGACCCTCTTGCCCCTGAAGCCTGCTGCAGTAAAACTGGGGCGATCCATCCACCCGGAGCGGAGAAATCACAACTGTACCGTTTGGGAATCCTCGCTGAAACTCAGGAACTGAAAGCCGCAGCCACGTCCTTTTTGTCGCCTTCGAACCTGCAACCGAATTGGACTAACCTGCCGAAGTTTGGGTCTCCTTGCCTCAGAGAAGGGTGCGTACTCTTTACGCCAACCGGTGGCCCCTAGCGCCAGAGCCCAACTTTACGCATGAATGGCCCCTGGGGGCCCCTCTCCTGTCCACTGCTATTGCGAAATAGCGACTCCATCCCGCACTCTCGAACTGCCTCTGCCGTCAAGTGGAGGTCCTTTTTGAATTGTGGGAACTTATTCTTCATCGCCTTATCCACCTTCCCGAGCTGCTAGAGACCCCTGAAGAGACCCTGTTTTGCCCACTGGAACAACCGTGTGCGCCTGCACTACATGTACTATTGAGCACAAGGCTCCCCTCTTCTTAGGGCTTGGACTGCCTCTTGAGTTAGGTGAATAATTGATGTCGAACTGGGTCTAAAGATTAACTGCAATGCCTGTTTCCTTCCCCTCTAGGTTGTCGACATATTTCGTGCAGTTCCCCTTTTAGGCCCTTCTGGTCTTGTATATATATTGTATTGAGTGTGATGTATTGGTTTACTTAGTGTTACTGTGATTCTTTGCTATGGTCAGTGTTACAAAGGCCTTGTAATAAATGTGTCTATATTTTTAATATACCATCTGTCTGAAGTAATTTGTAAGTGTACTTGCTCTGTGTGCTCATTTAGGTCCTTCAGTCACCCTCACCCCTCCTGAGACTTAGTCTTGACCGCCTGCCATAGCTACCCTGATCGGTCTGGCTTGTCCAGAGGTTACCCTGTTCCAAGAAACTAGGTTGGTCTTCTGAACCTCTGCCCCTCCTGGACAGAGTTCAGAAATCCTTCTTAACAAGTACTCCAGGCCTCCCAGTATGGAGACACAGAACCAAACCAAATTGGCTACAGAGGCAACCTTAAGAGAACACTCTGAGCCTGTGGGAACCTCTACTGAGACCCCCACTGAAAGTCCTGATGTTAGTAAGTTGACCTCTAACACAGGCAAATCTGAGGCTAGAATGTTAGGGAAATGGGAGCCCCAACCAAGCTCCACCATTGACCATCCAATTATAAAGTCTTTGACTCCCCCTGCTTCTGAGGAAGAGGAGGATAGACAGATTGGACCCCTCTCTAGGCCTGTGAGAACTGGTCATTCTCAAGGCTGGTGGAAATCCAGGAGCAATAGGCCCAAGGCTAAAAACCTTAAGGCTGTGGACTCTTCTACTGAAGACTCCAAAAGAAAACCTAGTGTTAGGAAAGAGACTCCTCCACCAGGTAAAACCAGATCTCAGAAGAAGAGGAAGACTGTACTTGGCTTGACCCCTGACCCACCAACCAGGATGCCTGAGACCCAACCTACTCCTGAAAGAGAGGTGGTTAGGAACCATGGAGGCCCTTCTAGATCTAAGGGAATCCATCTTAAGGACCCCTTGAGAAAACCTATTTGGGGTTCAGAAGTTGTTGCAACTTCAAGGGGACTGTTAGATCCGCTCCCTTATACCTTAAATAAGAAAGATGTACCAGAAAGGGTGTGTAGGCCATATAGCTTACAAAGGAAAACCTTTGAGCATAGGTCAGGATGTCACCACCAAAATGCTGATGGTCTCTCTAGGATGTTTTTAACCGACTGGAGGTAAGAGACTCATTCAGGAGTGGATTAGATCCTCCTGTCCCTTAGTCTCGGGTGTGGGGGGCGAGTGTTAGGGAGAATTCTTTTCTAAGGCTAATTTCTCTTACCTATAGATTCCCCAGCAGCTTTGCTGGATTTGAAGGGTTTATTTATTTCTCCTGCTAAGAGTGAAACCCTTTTTTTCACACTCTGGGACAGAGTGCTGGTGTGTGTTTTAGGCTACCTGGTGTGCTTATGGTCTATGGGGTTTTCTCACCCTCATAGGAATCATCTTTTTAACATGTGTGGTACACAGCACCCTCAGTGCAGTACCACAGGGGTGTCACAGTGATCCCCAAACATAAACTCCATACCCTGGGACTGACTACTGTCTGCAAGGGCATGTAAAGTCCCCATTGACTTTACTAGTCAATAAGTATGAACTTAACCAGAACAACCCATCTTACTATGGAAGTACTGGCAAGGGTTAATAGTTTTTCCCTGGTGTTCATTTTCGAGAGGGTACCGTACAGTCCCTCTCTCCAAAGTTTCTGGCTGGTGGCAGTGGTTCCTACCGTAAATATTCGACTGTGAATATTTCCCTATGGGATTTTTCCATTGTTCGAGGCTACCACTTTTACTGACAGCCTCAAACATACCGCCGGTTTATTTAATATTAACTTTAATCGTTTGTTTTGCCAGAACTTTAATAATATTTCTTTCTCGTGTCTTTCTCTGAAATCCTAACCTGGGTTGGGGATCCTTTCTTCGTCCTTTTGGTGGGCTTCTGCACAGAAGCCCTCCTCTCGGCGCCACTAAGTCTGGGGTAGACAGGATGTGTGGGAGGCGGAATAGGCACCCTGGACAGGGTTGCCTACGTAACCCAAGTCGCACTCTGCCCTGATAGGCTGGGGGGTTCTCCCGCCAGGAGAACCACCCCACTGTGTGAGTGACAGCTAGGCTGTATGAATGGGGGTTTTGCTGCATAAAAGCAGGGTCCTGAGGACTGGAGGACAAGACGTCGCCACTGGAACTAGAAACCCGAAGAGGAGAGAAGTTAAAGACATCTGCAACGACTAAACCACCAGAGAAGCCCTACTGCAGATCCTCACCACTTTTCTCCAACGACTAGAGAAGATCTTCGCCTGCAAGAGTCTTCTTCCCTTGAGCTGGTGGGGCCAACCAGTTCACCAATCACCTTCCAGGACCTGCCTTGAACGAATCGCCAGTGCGCTGCATTCGGAGACCGGCTAGCCAGGAACCCGTCCACCACGACTGCAATTTAAAAGCGCGTACCTTTTATTCGTTTTGGCAGCACCGCGGCTGGCTTCATCCCTGGGCAGTGCAGTAACTTGAAACTTCCTCCACGACGAGAGCCTCTCTTCCTCTGCTGGATCTCCTGAACTGCAGGAACTGCCAGGAACTACCGCCACTGCAGGAGCCTCTTCCACTTTAAAGATACATTGTTCCGCCAGGCCTCCCGTTTCGTTGGGTATCGCTAAAGGTGTTTTAAGTCCTTTACTTACCTGCTGGGTTGGCTGCCCCTATCGTCTAACATTGTCTTTTACCTTCTGCAACCACCTTTTCAATTCGTAAAGACTAAACTGCAGCTACTAGAACAGTTTGATCCTGGGCACATTGCCTTGTACCATTGACTCTGGCACAGGCCTATTGACTCTGTCTAAATCTGTTACAACTGCCTTCTCTAGATTGCTTCCCATCCAGAAATGTGTTGGTGCACCTAACTCTTATAACCACCTTTTTCCTCCCCCTTTTTAATATTGTGAAGTGCCATTTTGCTTGGTTTCACCTCAGTATTACCCATGCTAAAGTACTGCCTTGCCTAACTTGTTCACAATCTACCTGGGAAGTGTTAGAGTGCCATTTCTGCTTGGTTTACACTGTGCAGTTTTGTCAGTTTTCACTCTTGCTCAAACTTGTCTACAATTTAAATAGGGAGTTGTGTATACTTTTCTTGACTGTTTTAACTTGCTTTAATAATAGTGATTTGAGTGTGAACATCAGAGTGTGTAAAATAAATATATATATTCTTTTTGATACAAAGCTTTGGTCAGTGTTTCCTTGTTCATAGTATTGTAGTCCTATTGTGTAAACCCTGAATGCTGCTCATCTCCCTCTTAAGATAAGTCTGACTGCTCAGCCACAGCTGCCAACTAAATATGTGTGGTACAGACTGATACCAAAGGGGATTTATTGCATATTCCTGTATAGGATTCTGCCTAACACGCACCATCATTTTAAAATAAATGTCTAAGGAATTTTTGGGCGTCATTACGAGTTTGGCGGCAGCCATGGAGCTATTAGCTCCATGGCTGCCGCCAAACCGGGGGGAATTACCGGGCCCCCTGAATGGGGAATTACCGGGACATTCCGAGTTTGTAGGGCCTGGTAATTCCTCCCTCTGGGAACCCGTGCCCGGACATTCCCCATTCCCATTTGAGCACCCATAGGGCTCAATGGGAATGGGAGAGGGAGCTAACAACGGGCCGATTACGACCGGCCCGTTGTTAGCTCCCTCTTCCCCTCACGGGACCCGGTAACGGTGCCTGGTTTTACCAGGCGTCCTTACCGAGTCCCGCGAGGGGACCTCGTAATTTCCCGGAACCGGTTTAACGGGCCCGCCTCCATTAGCGGAGCCCGTTAACCCATTCCGCGAAGGTTGTAATGAGGCCCTATATTTAGTTTTGTAGTTGTTTGTTTATTATGAAGTCATACCACAGTTTGAATACCCCCCCTACTGCAACAATCCCACCCCACAATCTGAGACAAGAAATGGAAAATGTATGTTTTGTTTAAAATAATACATCATAGAAACACAGGTGGTTCTGAATGGAGTTGAGGCACCTATCCTTTTCTTGTGCTGTAGGGCATACCCCCAGAGAATTAAATTATGCCACAGTGATGTACGAATGCCTGGCAATCAAATGGACCACAGAGTCACTAAAATACTACGGAAGTGGCAGAAAGTATTTTATTAGCAACCGGCCATACCACTATGATCTGGGTGGCCAGAAATAAGGATACCAATAGACTAATCCTCCAGAGGTTCTTAACCTTCCCCCCACCCTATTCCTTTACTGTAGCACATAGGCCAGGGAGCTTATAAGTGAAAATGAACTACTTTAGTCACTACCCCAAAGACACTAAAGGCAAAATTGAAAGGAAGAGTGGAATTATGTGAAGTTGCCTGTTTGAGCCTAGGTATCTGTGTGCAGTCGACTGAGAGGGCTAGGCCTCACACCCTGTTATATTATGTAGGGCCCGTGGCAGTACAGTATGGGGAGAATCCCTTGTTCCTACCAACAGCCGGTGTAGGGGGGCAGCATGACATTTTCGCATTAACAGAGCAGCCCCTTTATGAGGCAACTTAAGAACTGAGCGCACAAGCTCTATGGGCCCTGCCTATACGGACCTGCAGTATTACTGTCACAATGCAGATTCAATCAATCCCCATGTAAGAATACCTGCCCCACATATGCTCGCTGTGTACACCCAGTGCAGTCGAGCTAAAATGGAGGTTTGTGGTAGCGTGCATCACAAATGTCCAAAATCAAACATGGAAGTTCAGTATGCTATAGGTTCAGTCTAAGACAGACCCGTCTTCTATAGGCTCAGTCCAAGGCTCCAGGTAAAGTCAGGAGGATCCATTATACACACCTGTACAAGATATCCGTTCTCAAACCCGCCTTTCGCAGAACAAAGACAATTATGCTTTGTTGGTTGCAGGTGGTGAATTAAACCAAGCCCCTGGGGAAGAGACAGGCAGGTATAAATATTGGTGGAGAAATAGCTTGAATGTGGTGTTTGGAGTAGCAAAGCAGTGAGCAGTAGAACAGAGAAGTTGAAGATGCAGAGTGTTTGGAATTCCAATCATAGACATAGAATCAGGGGGTATGCACCTCTTCTCCAGAGTAGGTTACTGCAGCCCAGCTGGACATAATACTGCATTTTGGCAAGTGTGCTCTTTTCAAAGTACAGTTACTAAATAGCAGCCTCTACTCCAAGATGGCCGCAATGCACTGCTATGGCCCGTTATGTCGTGTCAGTTGTTGGTGCATCTCAAGATGTCTGCACAACTCAAGATGGACGCCCGTTATCGATCGGACGCAAATGTCAGATGTACACAAGCAACATTCAAGGTTTAAAAGGTGAAAGGAAGCCATGCCTCCATATCTCAAAACTGTGTACATGGAGCATCACAAGCCTAGTCCCATAGACCGTATTGTTAGGTATTTAGCATTTAGTCTCGGTTGAACAGAAATATTCTTTGGGAAACAGGGGCTTAGTTCTTGGTCCATTCCCTTCGGCAAAAGGAAAAAGTTACTTGCCGGCAACTTCTGTTCTCCAGCATGGGTCTGGCATGGATTCACATACTCATTAATATTCCCCATCATCAGGTGGTGAATCATCGGTAAAAAATAAAAGAAGTTTCTCTTTTCCCTGCCTATTGGGAAAGATGGGTGCTTCAGAAAGGCACTAAGCAGGGATGTCCACTATCCCCAATGTTATACATCATGGTGGTCAAACCAATTGCTGCATACCTTAGGCAGGAATATAAAGATATTGGAATAGGAATAAACGGGGTTGTACACATAGTATCTATGTACGCAGATGACATGTTAATATACCTCAAAGACCCAGTGGTTAATATGGTTTATGTGTTGGAGGTACTAGATGGCTTTGGCACATTGACAGGGATTAGGATCAATAGGACCAAATCCACCTTATTTCCTCTTGCCCATTTGTCGAGGATGGGGACCACAGGATTGGGCACACATCCTTTGCCATGGAGCGTGTTCCACTTCAGATACTTGGGACTCGAGGTATACCATGACCCCAAGCAGGAGCATGAACAAAACACAGTTCGGGCTAAAGAAGACCTGTGTAGGCCCATGCAATTCTGGAGCAAACTGCCCCTCTCAATGATGGGTAGAGCTGCCCTTTTAAAAATGGTAGCCCTCCAGAGACTAATGCATTGTTTCGGGAATGTTCCATATGATATACCCAGTACGTTTTTCCTTGAGTTGAACAGAGATTGTAGGAGTTTCCTGTAGCAGGGGGGGCAGGCACCGGGTGGCACTGGCACCGGGTGGCACTGCACACCCTGCAGAGACCCTATGATATGGGTGGGCTGAGGATACCCAACTTCGAATTATATTACCTGGCGGCCCAGTTGCAATATGTGGTACATTGGATGGCGAATGAACCTACAGTCGACACCGCCCTCCTACAGCCTGCACTGGGTAAGCTGTACCTGAGGGATCTGGTGTGGGTGCCAGAGCTGAGCCCCGGGGAGCACCCACTGCTGGTGACCCTCCGGCCTGCAGAGTCATGGGGATCAAGGATCCGATCTCACCACAGACACCACTAGCGGCTGTAATGGCTGATAAAAGGGGACTGCAGGCAGGGTCAGGACATACTGGAAATCCTGCGGGATAGTGACAGTGGGTGGCCTATGGGAGGGAGACACTCAGGTGGCTTTTAAGGAACTGCAGACATCCACAGGCTTAGATAGCAGCCAATTCCTGATGCACATGACCATTTTAAAAACAATTAATAAAAGATGTCCAGAAGTAGATGGAACTCAACTAATTAATGAAGACATGGAAACCATGCTAAACGTTTCAGAGGGAGGGCACGCTATCTCTAGGTTGCATGAGATCCTTATTGGGGCCCCCTCGAAGGAAGAAATGAGAAGCAGAGGGGAGTGGGAGAGCGAGCTAGGCAGGGCCTTTGAGGACAAGGAGTGGGACAATATCAGAGCATACCATAAACATGTCTTGAGAAATGCTAGGCTTCAGATGCTCCATTTTGTAATGCAGAAAATGCAGACATGACACATATGTTTTGGGAATGTGCAGCTATACAGAAATTCTGGAATAACATAGCTACCAAAGTAGACATGGACGTGCAGTCACCTGGAGCATGCATACTGGGGCAGTTTAAAAGAGGTATGAAACAAAAAGTAAGATTAAAGACCTTATTCATGCTTTAGCTAAGAGGAGTATTGCCATGATGTGGAAAGCCAAGGTTGCCCCAAATGTGAACAGGTAGTGGGAAGACTTGAGAAAGTGGTCAACTGCCAAAACAGGAGAGTGGGAGAAGGCGACAAGGGAGCAAAAATTGGAACCGGGACCTGACCTTATGCAATGGATAACCCTTACTGTAACAATGTTTAGCCAGACCACTGATATAGACTCAGCTCAGATGTGACAGACTACAGTGATACCAGATCATTGGACTTGCTGCCTATAGTGATCATTGTTGATAGGCCAAGAAGGGGACGGGAGGGTTGTTGGGGGGTAGTTGAAATGTTATGAAAATGTTGTGTTGTTTTGTTATGTTAAGCAAAAAAATAAAAGAAATAGAAAATTTTTAAAAAGTTTGCTTTAGCCTAAAAACTGCATTTCTCCTCTAAGAGCAATCACTGTCCATTGGGTCATACTGCCCCCATCCAAGACCAGCCTCCCTAAGCTCCACCCCTGGTGGCCATCTTCATATTTGGTAGAGCATGTAAAGTGGCAGTATGAACCAAGAAGAGCCACAGAGGTGAAGTAGGGAGGGTTTTCATGTGAATCCATGCCAGACACATGCTGGAAAACAGGTGTTATAGGTAAGTAACTTGTTCCTTCTCTAGCATGGGGTCTGGCATGGTTTCACATGCTCATGAATATGATTATACAGCAGGCTCAACAGAAGTAAAACAAACTTTCCCCTGGAACAGACTCACCTCAAGCAAACACGCTGTGTAGCGCTGCTTGGCCGCACCGGGACTCCTCCCTGGAATCCCTGTCGACATAGTAGAATCTCGTGAAGGTGAGGGTGGACCTCCACAAAGCAGCCCTGGAGATGTCGAGCAGGGGAACACCAGAGAGAAACACAGTCGTTGCTGCATTGGCTCTGGTGGAATGGGCTCTCGGGCGGCCTGGAAGAGGTCTACTGCCAGACGATGATAGTGCATGACGCAGCCAGAGATCCATCTGGATATGGAAGTCCTAGACAGGGTCTTCCTGTGATTCACAGGTAAAAAATTCACAGAGTTGAGAGGTCTTTTGAAAATCCTTTGTGCGTTCCACATAAAACGTCAGGGCACGGGCAACGTCCAGGGAATGCCACGTCCTTTCTGCTGGTGTGGGAGGGTTCTGGAAGAAGAGTGGTAGAACCAAAGGCTAGTTGAGGTGGAATTCAGAAGGAGCCTTCAGCATAAAGGTGGGGTGGGCCCGCAGCACTACCCTCATAACATGGAAGGACAAGTATGGCTGCTTGCAAGAGAGGGCCTGGATCTCCCCGACCCGCCTGGCCGAGGTGATCATCACAAGAAAAGCGTCTGCCACAAGAAACCTCAGTGGGCCCTGATGCATTGGTTCAAATGGGGGCCACATGAGCTTTGTCAATACCACGTTGAGCTCCCAAGCTGGACCAGGAGCATTCATTGGTGGAAAAGTCATGGAGAGGCCTTTGTGGAACTCCTCGACAAGCCTGTGTGATCACAGGGAGGGCTTCCAGGCGTCCTGGCGTAAAAGGGATATGGCCGTCAGGTGCACTTTGATAGCGACATGAGCCATGCCAGCCATGGCCATGGAAAGCAGGTACAGAAGGAGCTGCAGAGCTGAGACATGCAGCGGTGTCATTTTCTGAGTGTTATGACTTGATGGTCGTGAAGATTATGGGGCCTCTGTCCACAAGTTCCACTCAGAAAGATACAAATAACTTCCTGAGCAATCCTTGAGGCCACAGGTTTTTTGAGTGCCGAAGAACGCCAGGAACCAGGAACACCGGTGACCCCTCGACCGCTGTAAAGCAAGCAATGGGTCAGTACAATGGAAAACAATATACCGAATAACAAGATAACAAGTATCAAGGGGCTTACCAAGGGTCTGGGGACATGAAGAACAAAGATGAAAATGGAGGTGTTCCGTGGGGCTGCAGAGTGTAGCAAGCAGCAGTGGATAGGCGTAGATTGTTGTAGAAATAGGCACTGCAAGACCTGTATGGAAAGGGTACTCCAGTAGGTAACAGAAGAGGAAATCCGAAAACAGTCGGTTTGTCGTAACCAGAGGGTAATCCAAAGGAGTCCAAAAATACAGTTCAAAGGTCCTGAAACAGCAGAGCAAAATAGTATCCAAGGGCTTGACAGAGGAATCCAAGAAGAACAGTCCATAGTCCAGGTTCAAGATGTGGAGACAGGAAGACGCCGAACAGTGCCTGATTGGGTCAGCTGTGAAGCACTGAATGAGCGTTCCCTCTCCGGTTTTAAAGGGGCCGAGGACTGTCACATGACCCATCACGTGACTGATGATGTAGCACGTTTCCTTGTCACATGACCCAAGTTTTCAAAACGCTGCCGGGTCTTCCTGAGGGCGGGACGAGGCAAAGGAAAAAGCCGGCGTCTCCGTCGACTGTCTCCAAGACGCCAGGGCAACTGCCAACATTGCAATGGGTGAATATGACCACAGCACGTTAGATGTCCTTGTGTGCGCCGCTGCCGTGCTGCTTGAGGGAGTGAGGACATGAGATCAGAAGGGGAAGGCAGATCAGGACCTGAGATGGAGGGCTTAGTGACTGCACGGGTGTTTGTGTGCGTAAGGTGACCAGTGGATGGTGTAACACTGAGTCCTGCACCACACTGTGAAGCGTTTCCATGTATAGGCGTAGCACAAAAACGCAGAGGAAGTACTGGCCTTGGCTAGAATCTTCATACATTCCAGCGGTAGTGAATAATGTCCAAACTCTAGGGCTGCAGGATCCAGGCTGTGAGGGTCTGAGACGCTGGGTCGTGGCGCAGTATCGCCCTGTCTTCTCTGGCGAGAAGATTGGGAAGTGGAGGCAGCCGGATGGACAGAGCCACTGACAGACAGAGCAGGTTCAGGTACCAAGTCTGTCAAGGCCACGCCTGAGCGATGAGTATCATCCAGCAATTACACTGTCTGAGTGTGTTGATCACTCGTAGCAGGAGCGGGATCAGAGGGAAAGCATACAGGAAGAGCCCCTCCCACAGGAACGAGAAGTCATCCCGCAGGCTCCTCGGCTAAGGGAACCTGCTGGAGAATCTCTGGCACTTGGAGTTAGCCGCCGTTGCAAAAGGGTTGATCCGGGGTTGACCCCACTTGCGGAAGAGATACTGGATCCTGACAAAGTTCCCATTTGTGACAGGGACGCAGATTCCTGGTGAGTGAGTTTGCAATGGTGTTCTTGGTGCCTGCCAGGTGAAATGTTACGAGGAACATGTCCTAAAGAATGGCCCAGTGCCACAGGGTTTGGACAACCAGGGAGAGCACCAGGGAGCACCCTGCTTCTGAATGTAGAACATGGTGGTGGTGTTGTCCCTGAAGATTCTCACCACCTTCCTTCTTAGTAACTGCAGGAAAGATTTGAGGGCCCAGAAGACTGCCTGGAGTTCCAGGACGTTGATGCGAAGGGCTTTTTCCTATGGGATCCAGAGGCCCCTGCCATGCAGCTGTCCAGTGTGGGCCCTCCAGGGAGTTGGTTACTGATAGGGTTTTAGCCCTGGTTGGCGCTTTTACCACTAAGAGAATAAAAAAACTAAAAAAAAAACTCTATTCCCACGTTATGGTTTAGTTCAGCATGTCTTTTTATTGTATTTGTGTCTTCAAAAATTGTAGGTCAATACCATTTCATTTGCTATTTATTTGTGTCAAACATAATTCTGTCTGATAGTTCCACCTGAATGTTACTGGAGTCCTGGTTTGTTCAAAAGTGACTTGTAGGTGAGTTTTTTCTTTCTTTTCTTATGAGCTTTTTGCTGGGTAGTCGCAGTTACGTCACTGAGACTTGCTGTTCCAATTGTTGCTTTACTAGGGCTTTCTTCCAAACTGAGTTGGTTAACTAGATAGACACAGTTACGTTACTGGGACTGTTGTTCCAATTTAAGCTTGTAGTGTGATATAGAGAGAGCTAGACACTCTTGAATTGCAGTTTTGTTGGCCCCATTTGCCTCACTGGAGCTTTATTGTTGATTAAGTTTATGGTAAACCTAGTTTGGTTATACAAATTTCCTTTTGTGGGTCCCAGTTGCCTCACTGACACTATTCTGTTTTTCTTGTGTTGGTCCCAGTTGTCTCACTGGGACATCTTGTGTCCCTTCTGTCCCGACACGTGTTTCCCCGTCCCTTTGGGGGCGGTTCCTCAGGGGAGGGTATTTCGTTTCCCTGTTTGTATTGCGCTTATTTCTGATTATTGTAATGTCTTTAAGAAAAAGATCTTTTGCATGCGTTACCTAATGGAAAAGATGTACGTATGATACATTAGGATAAGCATTAGGTTTATTGAAATATAGACGTGTATTTGGCACATTACTGTTTGTAGTTTGTATGGTTACATGGGTACTTACTCGTAGTCTGAGATAAACTTAAAGAAGTATTGTGATGGTCACTGCTTGTCTGGCAAAATTCAACAAATGGTTGTAGCCCTATAAGGAAAAGTTAACTGCCATCAGTTATTGGCTTAGTATGATGTGCTTAAGTTTCTTCTAGCACAACACATCTCAAGAGAGCTTGATTCTCATGCTTGCAATAGACATTTGTTTGTGGGTGGTAACCATTCTCAATATAGCATTCAGCTGAGTATTGGGCGCCTGTCTCAACACGGTCGCATGCTGGGGTAGCCAGCATGCGACCGTGTTGAGACAGGCGCCCAGGAACAGAGTGTTCTTGTCACGACCCTTACCCCAAACCCCCACTGGCAAGTCAACCTGCCAGGTAAGGTCAGGGTTCAGGGCTCCATTAAGGACTTGGAGGCCTTACATCCTCTCCCAGGTCTCTCTTGGAGTCAGTCGTGGCACCTTTGGCGCCAGGCTCATATTCAGTATGGAGAACATGTTTGAATGGGGACTACTTTTCCTTGGGGCCTGCAGTGAACATGGAGGCACTCACATAGCTTAGTTCCCAAGAACTCAGTTAAGTGGTATAGTGTTTTGGGTGTGGTGGCCTGGAACTACTTTACCTGAACTACTTTACTGGGAGGCTATTTAAACCACACCCAAGCAACAGAACACGATTTGTGTTACTCTGCAGCCTGCAGCGTAACGCTCACCGCGTCCTGTGTTCTTGATACCAGTGATCCTTGGAGCATCGAGCCTGCAGAGGAGAAAAAGAATATCATTAATAGAATCTTACCTGCAAACTCCATCCTGTCATCCGCCCGACGTTCGTTCCAGATTCTGCTTACTTGCGGGCCGTCTATCCAGCGAACTGCATCTGGGCACCGCATACTTACCAGAACGAAACAACCTGAAAAGGTGAAGGAGAAAGACAACATTAGAAAAGGTATACTCACAGCATTATATAAGCCACGAACATCACGAGAACCTCACCTGGCTAGTCACCTCTTGGCTGGCAACATTCCGGAACATCATGCCCGCCGGAGAAGAACATTGAGACCTGTAAGGAAAAGAGGAAACACAGGTTAGCAAAGACAAGGCGAAGCAGCGCAGCGCATAGCGCATTCCTTACCGGACTGCAGCACGCATCTCGTGCCATCATTTACCTGCGGTGCTCGATCCAACCAGCACGTCACGTCGAATCTCCTGCACGCCTAGGGAGAAAGAAAGGACATTATTAACCACAAAAGAAAGGAAGGCAAGAACAGTACTATACAAAGATTGCTTCAATAAGACCTACCTTAAAGACACTTGAATGGGCATGCACCAGTGAAGTAACTCGGTCGCCCACGCCTCGAAGATACCACCCGGGATCGGGGAGAGGGTTCCAGGCGCATAGAAACCAACCAGGGCTGAGTGGCGTCCCCGTGGATACCAGGTGAGCATAACAGTTCTGCGATGGCTCCACGCAGGACTTCGGATTATTAATGGAGAATCCAAGCTCCGTCAGCAGACGAGTGGTCTCTGCCGTGTGCTGGTTTGCCAGTGCATGAGAGCGGCAGCGGAAAAGCCAGTCATCCAGATAAGGATAGATGTGGATGCCCTTGAGATTTATATGCGCTGCCACCGGAGCCAAGCATTTCATGAACACCCTTGGGGCTGATTACAGGCCAAAGGGCAATGCTTTGAACTGATATTGCCGCCCCTGGACTACAAAACGTAGAAACCTCCAATGGTTTGGGTAGATGGGGACGTGAAAGTAACCGTCTTCCGGATCCAACATCGCCAGAAAGCCACCTTCCTTCAGCTGGCCAAGCATGGGCTGCAATGTGACCATCCTGAACTTCTGACACTTCAAGTACTTGTTGATGCATCTTAAGTCCATGATCGGCCGCCACCATCCTGACATTTTCCATACCAGAAAGTATCTGGAATACACTCTGGAGCCCCGGAAGCGCTGGGGGACCGGTTCTATCATCCCCTTCCTTAACATGGCTTGAACCTCCTGCAGCAGTTGAGCCATGTGCAGTTCTTAACGCGCCATAGGATGAATGCGAGGACACCTGTTTTGGAATTCCAAGGCGTGCCCCTGATGAACACTGTTCAGCACCGATTTGTCCAATTGTGATGGTCCTGCACTTGTTGACAAAGTTCACTAGTAGGCCTCACACTGGGGTGTGAAAGTGGGGGCCCTGTTGCCCGGTCGGTTCAGGCCTGCTTGGGTGTCTGCGTCCTGGATTTTGGGCGATGATAACGCAGTCCTCTGCTGCCAAAGGCCCGTGAACGGCCCTTGTAGGCCTGCTGGGTTGTGGAACAGAGGGATTGATGATACGGGTGTTATCTCCCATGGAGGATCTGCCGGACATCCCCCTCGAAGACCAAAAGGACAACAAACCCCTCTGCAGCATTGCCGCCAGGGAGTGCGCCGTCGCCGTATCTGTCTTAATAGTCTGGAGAGACTTGTCCACAGTCTTGCCGAACTGATTGTCCCCATCAAAGTGCATGTCTGCCACCTTGGACGGGGCATCGGCCCGAAGTTAGTGGCTTTCAGCTAGACTTGGCGTCAGAGGGACACCTCATTGCCCATCCGGCAGAAACTGGTATCCACGATGTCCAGAGTCACAGTAATGGTGTGATCCGAGGCCACGTCTCCTTTCGGGCAGGAAGTCCAAAATGGGCCCAAGTTTATACAATAGCTCCCTGTTGTAGAGGGATAACATGGCCAGGGCATTAGCAGCCTAGACGGTGGAGGCTGTGGTGTAAATGATGCGCTTTCCTACTGCATCAAGTTTCTTCCCCTCCTGGTCTGGAGCCACCATAGCCGAAGATGAAGGATTTGACGAGTGCTTCCGGGTGGCGGCAGACACCATGGAGTCCGTAGAAGGCTGTGATTTCAAGCACCTGGGGGCTGAGTCCGGAACCCTGTATTTCTTCTCCAGCCTGTCTCTCTTGGTGTCTTCGACAGGGCCAAACCTTCCTCCGCGACTTCATCCAGCAGGGGGGATTGATATTACGGTCTTCCATCTGGACTCCCAACGTTGGAAGAGAAACCCCTCCTTCTTCATCTCCTCCAGTACCAAACTGATGAGAGCGTGAGGCCTCAAAATCATGGCATGAAAAGAACCAACCGCATCTGGTGGTGATGTCCTGGCGGGCACGTCGGCGCCCATCGGCTCCCCGTCCTCCTATATATAGTCATCAGACACGTCGGTAAGCAGTAGCGTCTGTATCCATACCGTTGTGGGGCGATCCTCCACCACAGGATTCACAGGTCAGTGCAGTGGTGTCGGCTCACGTCTTGGGCCAGAAGGGTCCCTCGCCTTATCCTTTGGCCTGGAAGGGCTTCTGTCGGGTCACCTTGGAGCTTTCTGGGCCGGGACAGGCACAGGTGTAGCAGGCAGCCTTTGTTGTATCTCTGACACCAACATGTGGAGGGTCGTGAGGATGTCCAACTACATGTCCCTGGGTGCTGGTTGAGGCGTGAGTGACGCATCTGGCAGCAACCTCAGGCTGGAGTGCCTCCTTATGTTAGACGGTGGAGCCAGGCTCGCCCATCGGAGACCCCTCCATCAAAACAGTTCCCAGGCCCCGCTTGTGGTCCAAGTAGTAGCCCTCGGACAAATTGTTGTAGTTGCTGGAGAACATATGGATGTGCGGAGACCCTCTCAGTGAATCCCCCAGCTTCTCGGGGACATCTGCCTTTGTCTGGGCAGCGAGATTCCTCCCTGGCATTCCTGGCCCTCCCGGACTCCTTTGGGACATAAGCGATAATGGGCACCTTAACAGGCATGTCAGCCGTGGTCATCGTTTCTACGGACATCATACAAGGCGCGAAGTAGACGCAAACCTGTGTCTCCAAAACTTGAAGAAAGCACTGGCGATGAAGTAGGTCTTGTCCGACAACAGATTCCCACAGTTGGTAATCGATTAACAATCAACAGAGGAGACAATCAGAAAAAAAACGAACTACATAAGAAAATCTAAAAATAGTCGAAAACTCGAAGAGCACAACTAGAGGACTCCCAACACTGAAACGTACATAAAAAATCTGAAGATGGCCACCAGGGGTGGGGTTTAGGTAGACCACGGTCATTGGATGAGGGCACTATGACCCAAAGGACAGTGATTGCTTTAGAGTAGAAATGCAGTTTTCAGGCTAAAGCGAAACTGCTTTCCTTTTTTACTGAGGATTCCCAGCCTGACTGGGAATATTCATGAGCATGGGAATCCATGCCAGACCCCATGCTGGAGAATCACTCTTCCAAACTTGGAAAGCTCAGAGACGGGGTAGAATGGAAATCAATGGGAAGGCACACCCATTCCCTGCTTTTCTTTTTTCACTTGTGAGGGAATCCTTGTTTGGAGTCTGTTTTAATTTCCTGTAAAGGAACAAGGTAGCTCAATCCTTCAGGTGCTTCAAGGGAGGCTAACAGGAACAACAGATGCCCCATCTAAATGAACCATTATCATGAAAAGGGGACGTCTTCGACTTAATGGAACATTATTGTCTTTCCCTTTTTGCCCTTTACAGCTCCTGGGCAGTGGTGCCTGTCTTTTTTTTTATATATGCAAGGGTCCAATTGTTAAATTGCCATTCTCCAGGGAAGAGAAAATTCCTTACCCTGTGGTTTGGCCTACTGGGGGACTCTTGTCTTTCCCAGGTTTGAGTGACCTTCCTCACTGATTCCCAAGAGTGTTACACCCAGGCTCCGGTCCGTGCCCCTCGCCCTGCATCGTATCCGTCGCCTAAAGGATTGGCTATCGTTCCTCGCTTCCCTGTTGTGGCAGCGTTGGCGGTTGCTGGGGAAACCACGTCGCAGGCCCGTGCGGCGCATCCTCGATCAGCTGACACAGGCGCGCCCCAGCGAATCAATGCGCGTAGGCAGCTCACGTGACATGAAGCTCGGTGCTTCTAATTAGCGTTTGTTTTTTCTCACCGCCAATAATGTTTTTTGGATCTTCTCCTATTTTTGACTCCGGACTTGTCCCTCAACCTCGTAATTGCGCGCTCCTTGTCTGCCATTGGATCTGCCTACCTGACTCTGACCACGGAATGCTATCCTACCTTCTTTTGTCTGATCCCTGGAATTACCATTGAATTCACCTCCGCAAGGCTATCCGAACTTGCAACTGTTTCCTGCCACAGGTACATACACGTGGCTGTGCATTCCGTTGCACGTATTGTTTTTGCTCCGCCTGAACATCCTTGACGCTCCGGTTGGAATTCACCAGTGTCAGCCACTTCCTGGTGTCTGCTAAGAGAGCTATTATCCCTGTTATCCTTGGTAAGAAATTTCAACAACTGTACCTTTGTATTCACTGCCTTATTTCGTTATCTATTGAGGTAACCTGCTAGAGACTAAAGAACTTCCTGGTTTATCACACATGCAAGCTGGACACTGTGCTGAATTCCTTGCACCATCCCGGCCCTAGTTACGACCCTTGTGCCGTCCGGGGAGTTACCCTTTACTGACCATTCTGTTTATTATTTTATACTGTCGTTGTGCTCTTTGTGGACTTTATTTCAACAACTGTGGGGACTCCTCTCTTAAGACTAGCTGCCAAGTCATTTTCAGGTACCTACCTCTATCCTAGACCTCTAGTTATTCTTGTGCATATCCCGGTATAACATATGTGCCTTTTCTTTGCAGCTTGGTGTGGCGGCGTGGTTTTCCCCACTCTTTTGGGTAATACAGCAACCTGCCTGTCTGATTTGTACAGTCAAGGTGGTCCATTATCATAAAGAGCTGCCTCAAGTGAGGTAGTCCGGTCTGAGCTGTCCTTTTAGGGCAATTCTCAGCAGCCACTGAAGTTTCCTGCCCATTGGGTACTCCGTCTGTTCAACGCCCCGGCCAGTCCAACTGGTGGTGAGTAATAAAGAGGTTACCAGTCAATCATGGTCCAATCTAGCAGAGAGAGAGTTGGTGGTACAGTAGGAGATGAACGTGGAGATGGAAGTGAAGGAGCAGGAGGTAAAGAGAGCATGAGAAGTTGGAGCAGATGAACATTGATGGAGAGGAGGAAGTAAGAGAGGTTAGAAGAGAGGAATATCATGTATGAGGAGAGTAGAAAGCGGAAGAGGTTGGAGAAGGTGACGACATAGGGAGAGGGATAGAGTTAAACCATCTTGAGGGAGAAAGCTGCAGAAGTAAGTGGAAGTAACAGTAGTTGGAGGAGAAGAGGAAAAGCAGGGGAGGAGGACAGGTGGAAGTGCCTAGAGGTACAGTGATCACCAGAAAGCAAGATTACACAAGTCAATCTGCTGGCTAGCAAAGGTGGAAGGAAGAATGACCATGTGGTGGAACATCAATGAGGTTGAACGACAGTTGTTAGGGAGAATTCTCTAAGAAGGCTAATTTCCCTTACCTATAGAGTCCCCCAGCAGCTTTGCTGGATTTTAAGGGTTTATTGTTTTTCTCCTGCTAAGAGTGAGACTCTTTTTCCCACTCTTAGGCATATTGTTATGTGTGTTTGAGGCTATTTTTGTGCTTATGGACCATGGGGTTTTTCTCACCTTCATAAGTGTCATCTTATTTTTGTGTGTTACACAGCACCCTCAGTGCAGTGACACAGGGGTGTCATAGTGACCCCCAAGCATAGACTCCATACCCTGGGACTGACTACTGTCTCCCAGGGCATGTAAAGTTATCATTTACTTTACTAGTAAAATCTTATGAACAGAACCAGTACAAACCATCTTATATGGAGGTACTGGAGGGGTTAATAATTTATACCCTGTGTCTGTTTTGTAGGGGACAATGTCTCGTCCCCCTTTTTTCCAGAGTATGGCTGGTGGCAGTGGTTCTACTATGTTTCGTTTAACCGCAAATAGTTTTCTATGGGATTTTCCCATTGTTCTAGGCTATCTTTATAAATAGTAGCCTCGAACATACTGCCGGGTTTATTTAATTATTATTTATTCTCCGGTTGGGTATTTTTGCCATATCTCTGTTAAAGCTTCTTTCTCGCGTCTTCCTCTGTAATCCTAACCCAGGTCGGGGATCCTTTGTTCGTCCTTTTGGCGGGCTTCTGCACAGAAGCCCTCCTTTCGGCGCCATTGAGTATGGGGTAGATAGGATGTGTGGGAGGGGGAATAGGCACCCTGGACAGGGTTGCCTAAGCAACCCAAGTCACACTCTGCATCGATAGGCTGGCAGGATAACCACCCCGCTGTGTGAGTGACAGCTAGGCTGTATGAATGGGGTTTTTCTGCATAAAAGCAGGGCTCTGAGGACTAGAGGACAAGACTTTGCCACTGGACCTGAGAAACCCGAAGAGGAGAGAAGCCAAAGACATCTGCAATGACTAAACCACCGCTGAAGCCCTGCTGCAGATTCTCACCACTTTTTTCCAACGACCCGAGAAGATCTTCACCTGCAAGAGTCTTCTTCCCTTGAGGTGGTGGGGCCAACCAGTTCGCCAATCGCCTTCCAGGACCTGCCTTGGTCGAATTGCCAGTGCCAGACACTCGGAGACCGGATAGCGAGGCATCTGTCCACCACGGCCGCGATTTAAAGGAGCGTACCTTTTATTCCGCTTTGGCATCACCACGGCCGGCTTCTTCCCTGGGCAGTGCAGTGATTCCAACCTTCCTCCATGATGAGAGCCTCTCTTCCTCTGCTGGATCTCCCGAACTGCAGGAACTGCCAGGAACTACCGCCGCCGCAGGAGCCTCATCCATTTTCAAGGTACATTGTCCCGCCAGGCCTCCCGTTTCGTTGGGTACTGCTAAAGGTGTTTTAAATCCTTTACTTACCTTCTGGGTTGGCCGCCCCTGTTGTCTAACATTATCTTTTTACCTTCTGCACCCTCCTATTCAAACCGTTAAACAAAGACTTGACTGCAGCTGCTAGAACTGTTTGATCCTGGGCACACTGCCCTGTACCACTGACTCTGGCACAGGCCTATTGACTCTGGCTAAATCTGTTACAACTGCCTTCTCTAAATTGCTTTTCATCAAGAAATGTGTTGATGCACCTAAACTCTTATAACCACCTTTCCTTCCCCTTTATGTATTGTTGAAGTGCCATTTTGCCCGGTTTTCACCCAAGTATTACTTATGCTAAAGTACTGCCTTGCCTAACTTGTTCACAATACAATAAGGAAGTGTTGCTGGTGTGTTTAGGAGTCTAACCCTGTATAACTTGACCTTTCCCTCCCTCTGAAGACATTGTTAGAGTGCCATTTCTGCTTGTTTTACACTGTGTCATTTTGCTCAGTTTTCACTCTTGCTCAAACTTGTCTACAATTTAAATAGGGAGTTGTGTATACTTTTCTTGACTGTTTTAACTTGCTTTAATACTAGTGATTTGTGTGCTGATTTAAGAGTGTGTAAAATAAATATATATTCTTTTTGATACAAAGCTTTGGTCAGTGTTTCCTTGTTCCAGAGTGCTGCAGCCCTATTGTGTAAACCCTGAATACTGCTCATCTCCCTCTTGAGATAAATCTGACTGCTCAGCCACAGCTACCTACTAAATCTGTGTGGTACAGACTGATACCAAAGGGGATTTATTGCATATACCTGTATGTCCTAATATATGTCCTAATCTTCTGTAGTGCTCCCCAAGGGCACTGCATAGGATTCTGCCTAACACTGGTGGCAGGGGTGGGATAAAAGTATTGGATTAACATTTTAGAGTGCTGCTAGTACCTTGGTTCAATTAACCACAAGGCTTAACAATCACTAAAAAGTTTATTTTAAAAGTCAAATATGGAAAGCTATAGCCAGGAGACCCTCCTTGTAAATACTGCTCATTATTTAAGGGATCTGTGTAGACAGAAAGATCTTCCTGTCAAAGGCAAGACATCAGAAATGATTGAAAGATTGTTAGAAAAACAATGTCTGGAGAATGGGACTGTAGTGAATACTCCTCCAGCAACTGTAGCAAACATTGAGGATGATAATGTTGAATATGTTATTGTTGAAGCAGATGAGGAAGAGGAGGCTGACAATGTAGCCCCCAATGGCCCTCTGCCTGCTCAAAGGCCTCAAGCCTTGTCTACTGGGCCTGTGTCAGGTCCCACATTAAGTCCTGAATTTATCTCACTAGAAGAAATTAGGCTTGAACCTGAATTCAAAAGAATTAAGGCCCAATCTGAACAGTAACACTGAGAACTAAGGCTCAGAGAAATGGAGCTCAATCATGAGTTAGAGATGAAGAAACTATCTTTGGAAAATTCTTCTCTCCCCGGATCCTCTAGATCTTCCAGTCCAAAGAGACCCCGGATGCCTAAAGAGATTGTGGGTATGTATGAACCTAAATTGGATGTGTTAGATTGGCTAACTATGTTTGAATACAATCATGGGCTCCAGGGAATCACAGGGAATCAGTTGCTTCCCTGGTTATTCTCTAGGCTTACCCCTGCTGCATCTGATGTGGTAATGGAGTTGGGGGAGGTGGATAGGATGGATTATGAATGTGTGAAACTAGCTTTAACAGCTAGATTTGGGAAGACCCCTTACCAGTACCTTAAGAGGTTTAGGACCCTCAAAAAGCATGATGGTACACCTTGGGCTACCTGAGTGAGTGTTTGAAAAACTTAGAGGGATTAGAGAGTGAACTCTTATGAAGGAATGATACATCTTGTCATGTTGGAGTCTATCTATGATGCCTGCTCTCCTGAGCTCAGACAGAACTTGGCTGATTCAAAGGAAATAGATTCCAAGAAACTAGCTAAGGCTGCTGACTTGTGGGTTGCCAACAGGGCTACTTACAAGGATTCTGGGGTCACTCAGAAAAAGGATGAGGGAAAGCAGCCTAAGAAAGACAACAAAGAGAATTCAAATAATTCCAATTCCAAAGAGGGCCACAAACAAAACTCTAAGGGTAAGCCACAAAGGGAAACCGAATCAGGCTAGTGTACCTTCTGGTCCCAGACCAGAAGGAGGTCAGAACAAGCCACCATTCATAAAGACATTTGGAAAATGTTATGTTTGTGGTTCAAATGACCATGTGAAAGGGTATCCCAGATGTAAGGGTAAACCTTCAGGGGTCAACACTGTGTCCTTAGCCTTCGCTCCAGAGGAGGAAGTACAAATGGCCAGTGGAAACTTTCAACTACTAGCTGAAGACCCCATCAGAGTCTCAGATAGTGTATCTTTAGTATCCTTGGGGTTGTGTGAACAACAGAATCTAGATGTATATAATTCTATCCCAAATAATACTAAAGAGTATTATAAGGACAGTGTCCTAGTGAATGGTCAGGAGATCCCTGCCATTAGAGACACTGGAGCCAGCATAACTGTGGTGGATGAATCTTTTTTCAAGGTGGAGGATGTTGCTATGGCACCCAAAGGCCTCACCAAGTTAGCTGGAGGGCCTGTGCAGATGCTTCCCCAGTTACCAGCTCTCATCCAGTGCAATGACATGACTGTCAGGATACCTGTTAGCGTGCAATCTGAAGTACCTGGAAGGGTTCTGATGGGAAATGATTTTAAGGTTCTTGGAGTAGTGTCAAGTACTCCCAGACCTCCCAGCAAAAGACTGCAGGCTCTCACCAGACCTGCAAGGGAGAGGACCTTGAGGGGCTCTCCTGAGGAGATGATATAAGAAGAAATCACTCCTATTCCACTGGAGTTACTAACTGCTATTTCTAAGCAAGCAGAAGCAAAGGGGAGACCCAAGACTTCTAAGAAGAAACCAGCAGCAACCACTCCTGTGCTTCCAACAAGGACATCCCCTAGGTTGTCCAAGGTCACACCTGTGAATCCTCCTCCAGCAGAGGCTGAGAGTGAGCTACAACCCTGTGTTGTTGATCTAGAGCTTGAGGATTCAGATCTAGTAGAAGGCCAGGATCTTATTGGAGATCTGGACCCTTTGGACCATACTGAGCTGCAGTCTTTACTGGCAAAAGGTGAGCCCAATAGGGCCGACTTCAGCAGGGGGCAAAGAGAATGTCCAACCTTGGAAGGTCTTCGCCACCAGGCAGCTTCTCATCTTGAAGGGCAAGAGCCTGGGAAGTATAGGTTGCATTGGGAAGATGGCCTCTTCTACAGTGAACCGACAGAGTCAACCCCTGGAGACTACACAAGACTTATATTGCCCCAAGAGAACAGACACCAATTCTTGCAACTAGCCCATGAGATACCTATGGCTGGTCACTTGAGTTTCAAGAAGACCAAGGAAAGGCTCTCTCTCTACTTTTATTGGCCTAAAATGGGGGCTGAGGTAGATAAGTATTGCAAGAGTTGCCGCACCTGCCAAACTTCTGGTAAGAGTGGCTCCAAGAACGTGGCATCTTTAGTGCCTCTCCCTGTGGTGTGAGCACCATTTGAGAGGGTGGGAATCAACATTGTCGGTCCTCTTGACCCTCCAACTTCTTCAGGCAACAGGTTTATACTTGTTTTAGTAGACCATGCTACTAGGTACCCTGAAGCAATTCCTATGAGGACTGTTACAGCTCCGGCTGTGGCTAAGGCACTCCTTGGTATTTTTACCAGGGTTGGGTTTCCTAAGGAGGTAATATCAGACAGGGGGTCAAATTGTATGTCCCACTACATGAAGGCCATGTGGAAAAACTGTGGAGTTACCTACACGTTCTCAACAGCATACCACCCTCAGACAAATGGGTTGGTAGAAAGGTTCAACAGAACCATGAAGAGCACGATAGGAGCTTTAGAAGACCCCCTTAAAAGAAAGTGGGATCTTCTACTGCCATGCCTTCTCTTTGCATATAGATAAGTCCCTCAGGAGGGAGTGGGTTACAGTCCCTTTGAACCTCTCTATGGCCATCCAGTCAGAGGTCCAATGGCCCTGATTAAGGAGGTGTTGGAGAGTGCTCCTTCCCCCAAGCCAGTCAGAGTGACTGACTATGTGATAGGACTCCGGAGGAGAATGTCACACATGATGGCTGAGGCAAGTGATAACCTGAATGCAGGTCAGGCTCTGGTTCAGCATTGGCATGACCAGAAGGCCACCATGGTTGAGTTTGCTCAAGACCAGCTAGTTCTTGTTATGGTGCCAACATAGCAGAGGGTCTTGCAGGACAAGTGGATAGGACCCTTCAAGATTGTGGTAAAACTTGGAGAGGTGAACTATCTGGTGGATTTAGGCAATCCTAAGGAGGCTCCTAGAGTCTTTCACACCAACCGTTTAAAGGCTTATGTCTCGAGACCAGAACTGGGAGCTTCGCTTCTAGCTTCAGCTCAAGAGGAGGAGGAGAGTGAACCTCTGCCTGACCTTCTCAGAGTCGAACCTTTAGATGAGAAAATAGAAGGAGTTAATCTCTCTTCTAATCTGACTTCTGAAAAGCAGGAGGAGTGCAAAGTTCTGTTGAATCAATGTGCCCCTCTGTCTGTTTTCACTTTCACCAGGCTTGACCCCTTGGGGCCAGCATGATATCAACACTGGTGAATGTTCACCCGTCAAAAGCAGGGGTTACAGGATGTCAGATAATGTAAGAACCCACATCAAAGAAGAAATCAACAAGATGCTTGATCTCGGGGTAATAGAGCCCTCTACTAGTCCATGGTCTAGCCCAGTTGTGTTAGTACCAAAGGCAGGATCCAAGGAGTTGAGATTCTGTGTGGACTATAGAGCAGTTACTAAGACAGATGCCCATCCTTTGCCAAGGACAGATGAGTTGGTGGATAGACTTGGTTCAGCCAAGTTCCTCAGCACATTTGATCTCACGTCAGGCTATTGGCAAATAGCCCTGACAGACCATGCCAAGGAGAAAACTGTATTCTCCACCCCAGTTGGCTTATACCAATTTAAGGTTTTGCCTTTTGGATTAAAGAATGCACCTGCTACATTCCAAAGGATGGTTAACCAAGTTCTGAATGGGATGGAGGACTTCTGCATGGCATACTTGGATGACATTGCAGTGTTTAGCCCTACTTGGAAAGAACATGTTGACCACCTAGGATATGTTTTGTAGGCTCTTGAGCAGGCCCAACTGACCATAAAGGCAAGCACATGTCAAATTGGTCAGAGTAAAGTGGTGTACCTTGGTCATGAGATAGGAGGTGGGGAAATAAGGCCATTGCCCAGCAAAATAGAAGCTGTGCAAAATTGGACAACCCCTTCTACTCAAAGCCAGGCGAGAGCCTTCTTAGGCCTCACTGAGTATTACAGGAATTTCATAGAAAACTATGGGACCATAGCTTCTCCACACACAATCTCCTCTCCAAAATTCCCTAAAAAGATCAAACGGAATGAGGAGTGCAATCAGGCATTTGAAAACCTGAAAATGGCCCTTTGTCAAGCTCCAGTCTTAAGAGACCCTGACTACCACCAACCCTTCATTGTGCAAACAGATGCTTCCAATACAGGTATAAGTGCAGTCCTTAGTCAACTGGATGAGAAAAGTAGGGAGCACCCCATTTGCTTCATCAGTAGGAAACTGAAGGAACCTGAGACAAGGTGGGCAACTATTGAGAGAGAATGCCATTGTGTAGTCTCTGAAGAAGTTTAGACCATACTTGTATGGATCTACTTTCATTATTCAGACTGACCACCAACCCTTGAGATGGTTGAAGCAAATGAAAGGGGAGAACCCAAAACTACTAAGATGGTCAATCTGCCTCCAAGGGTTTGATTTTACCATTGAGCACAGATCAGGATCAGGATGTCACCACCAAAATGCTGATGGTCTTTCTAGGATGTTTTTAACCGGCTAGAGATAAGAGACTCATCCAGGAGTGGATTAGATCCACCTGTCCCTTAGTCTGGGTGGGGAGGGGCGAGTGTTAGGGAGAATTCTCTTAAAAAGCTAATTTCTGTTACCTACAGAGTCCCCCAGCTGCTTTGCTGGATTTGAGGGATTTATTTTTATTTCTCCTGCTAAGAGTAAGACTCTTTTACCCACTCCTAGGCATATTGTTATGTGTGTTTGAGGCTATTTTTGTGCTTATGGTCTATGGGGTTTTTCTCACCCTCATAGGTATAATCTTATTTTTGTGCGTTACACAGCACCCTCAGTGCAGTGACACAGGGGTGTCATAGTGACCCCCAAACATAGACTCCATACCCTGGGACTGACTACTGTCTCCCACGGCATGTACAGTTACCATTTACTTTACTAGTCAAATCTTATGAACAGAGCCAATACAAACCATCTTATATGGAGGTACTGGAGGGGTTAATAATGTATCCCCTGTGTCTGTTTTGTAGGGGACAATGTCTCGTCCCCCTTTTTTCAGAGTATGGCTGGTGGCAGTGGTTCTACCACTTTTCGTTTAACAATGAATAGTTTTCTATGGGATTTTCCCATTGTTCTAGGCTAGCTTTTTAAATAGTAGCCTCGAACATACTGCCGGTTTATTTAATTATTATTTATTCTCCAGTTGGATATTTTTGCCATAGCTCTGTTAAAACTTCTTTCTCGCGTCTTCCTCTGCAATCCTAACCCAGGTCACGGATCCTTTGTTCGTCCTTTTGGTGGGTTTCTGCACAGAAGCCCTCCTTTCGGCGCCACTGAGTCTGGGGTAGACAGGATGTGTGGGAGGGGGAATAGGCACCCTGGACAGGGTTACCTAAGCAACCCAAGTCACACTCTGCCCTGATAGGCTGGGGGGTTATCTCACCAGGATAACCATTCCGCTGTGTGAGTGACAGCTAGGCTGTATGAATGGGTTTTTTTCTGCATAAAAACAGGGCTCTGAGGACCGAAGGACAAGATGTCGCCACTGGACCTGAGAAACCCGAAGAGGAGAGAAGCCAAAGACATATGCAACGACTAAACCACCGGTGAAGCCCTGCTGCAGATTCTCACCACTTTTTCTCCAACGACCCGAGAAGATCTTCACCTGCAAGAGTCTTCTTCCCTTGAGCTGGTGGGGCCAACCAGTTCGCCAATCGCCCTCCAGGACCTGCCTTGGTCGAATCGCCAGTGCCAGACACTCGGAGACCGGATAGCCAGGCACCCGTCCACTACGACCGCGATTTAAAGGAGTGTACCTTTTATTCTGCTTTGGCATCACCGCGGCCGGCTTCTCCCCTCCTTTTCAAACCGTTAAACAAAGACTTGACTGCAGCTACTAGAACCGTTTGATCCTGGGCACACTGCCCTGTACCACTGACTCTGGCACAGGCCTATTGACGCTGGCTAAATCTGTTACAACTGCCTTTTCTAGATTGCTTTTCATCAAGAAATGTGTTGGTGCACCTAAACTCTTATAACCACCTTTCCTTCCCCTTTATGTATTGTTGAAGTGACATTTTGCTCGGTTTTCACCTAAGTATTACTTATGCTAAAGTATGCCTTGCCTAACTTGTTCACAATCCAATTGGGAAGTGTTGCTGGTGTGTTTAGGAGTCTGACCATGTATTAACTTGACCTTTCCCTCCCTCTGAAGAAATTGTTAGAGTGCCATTTCTGCTTGTTTTACACTGTGTCATTTTGCTCAGTTTTCAATCTTGCTCAAACTTGTCTACAATTTAAATAGGGAGTTGTGTATACTTTTCTTGACTGTTTTAACTTGCTTTAATACTAGTGATTTGTGTGCTGATTTAAGAGTGTGTAAAATAAATATATATTCTTTTTGATACAAAGCTTTGGTCAGTGTTTCCTTGTTCCATAGTATTGTAGTCCTATTGTGTAAACCCTGAATGCTGTTCATCTCCCTCTTGAGATAAGTCTGACTGCTCAGCCACAGCTACCAACTAAATCTGTGTGGTACAGACTGATACCAAAGGGGATTTATTGCATATACCTGTAGTCCTAATCTTCTGTAGTGCTCCCCAAGGGAACTGCATAGGCTTCTGCCTAACAACAGGCAACTCAGGAGCTACCGTCAAGGTCCATGATGGACCTATAGGCCCGAGTGAGCATCGACTTAGCAAGCAGGGAGCTGAGATGGAAAGTAGTTGATTGTAGGCCCAGGATCCTGAGATGGGGGTGGGGGGATCTGGGACCAGGCATGCTCCTAGATACCCTCCCCGATTTACCGTACCTCTGTGAGATGCTGTGGAATCTGCTGCAGGCAAGCCAATAAGCACTCAAAGCAGACTTTGTGAAGAGACATTTGAAACCTTTATTTGGCATTCTGACCCCATTTAAAGTTATAAAGTCTCAAATAAATCTTTCTGAACTATAACCCCAGAATAAAAAGTGGTCTTTCTTCTTTCCAATTGGTAGTAATCCCTTAACAAGGCTGCAGCAATCCAACTTTCACATAAGCTTATCGATTTTTCAATTGTTGGCATGTTCTTGGTCTAAGAAATGAATGAATATGTTGATAGTATATTTGTAAAAGCTTCAGGATCTTTTGAAAACACATTGTGATTTGAGTCCAGTACATTATATGGATGCTCAATAGAATTGTGTATTATGCTGTACTATTGCCATTAGACATATTGTATATCCAACAGGATGGAGTCGGTTTAAATTAAATGGTGAGGTCTATAATCATTAAAAAACCAAGGGAACAAATATCTGCAAAGCATCCCTATCGATACCCATCACAGTACTTGTTAGGATTGCTGTGAGAGTCCCTGAGAGGGGTGAGGAGTAATTCGGATGAGCAGTGCAAACCGACAGCAAATCTATTTGGCATTTTCCCTCTCCTTCACCCCACTAACCAAACCTACTCATTCCCTTTCAAATTTACCAGAATGCCTGGAGACCATGCAAATGATAGTTGTGCGTGATATAAAACCTAATACCACAATATAAAATTAGCTTGTTGAAGGCCTCAGAAGCTGTGCTGGCAAACAGGTGATGTGACCGGGCTAAGGGGAGAAATGCAGAGATGGATTGCCTGGCAAGCTACTGAGGGTGAGATCATGAATGGGAACCTAGTGAGAGGTGTCCAATTCCAAGGTTTTGGGCCTATCTCTGTATGTCCAACAATGAGTAGGTCAGTAGTATCGTGAAAGAGACCCAGCGAATGATCTGAAGGCAGCAAGCAGCAGATTCTGCAGAGGAAGGAGTGTGGATAGGAAAAGTATGTTTTAAAATGGTATTTATTTAAGCACACAAATGTCTAGGCAATAATTTCTGACCACGATCGCTACTCACAACTCTGGGTCAGAATTAGTTTCAGTCCTAGGCAAGCAGTTTCCTCACCCTGGTCATGCTTCATGGCTTATGCAAGCTTCCCATAGATCCCGTTCCGTTGCTGGCTTATAAGGTACCGTAATCCTGCTTCTGCTCTTGTTGTCAGTGTAAGTTGTTTCTGGACCGTCCTTCTGCTCCTCTGGTTGGTTCTTCTCTCCTCCAATCAGAGCCCTGATAGGTGTTGCTGGGTCCCTTCCACTAACTACTAATCCAGGTGTCATTTCTCAATCAGGCAGGATATTTGCCATAGCAGGGGTGTGGGGAGAAGCTCTCCTGGTGAGCCCTAACAGGGCTTTGGCTGCTCCCTTTCATGCCAAACGGGTCCCTACCCGATATTTCACCATATCTACAATGCCTTTTCTGATCTGACCCACCTTCATGCCAACTCTCATGCTTGTTCATCACCCCCACCCCCTGCTCTTAAATCTAACCTCTTCAGATTGGATTCTTCCTCCTAACCCCCACCCCACCCCCACCACTTTGGGGCAGACGTGCCCTCTTGAACCTTACCGATCTGGCTAACTGCTTCTTCCTCCTGATGTTCCAAGAAAAGACCTCTTCAGTCGAGCCTACCACCTCCTCCTGATATCCACCAGCCTCTTCCTCAGTCTCTCGTATTTTCTCCTGATCTCCAATCTCCTCCTTAGCCAATCTTGCAACCTCCTTCTGATATTCTTCAACCTACTCCCTCCAATCACAACTTTCACCTCCTTCCGATGTTCCCAACCTCCTCGTCAGTCCCGCCTATAACATTACCTCCTTCTCCATTTCTGGTCTGGGACCTCCTCTTCGCCAAACACTTCCTGCTGCCTGTCTCAGAATTTTCCGAATCTCTACAAAAGGCTGGCGCATCCTCCGCAAAACACCCGTCTGAGAGCCAAGTCTTATGTAGCTTTCTAGCACCTCAGTTGGTGGTTGTGTAAAGTTCTGCACCTGTGTTGGTAAGTTGGTGGGGGACTGGGATTGGTTTTTCTTAATGAGCTCACCTGGACTCACTTATGGGCTGGGTAGTGAACCAAGGTTCCAAATTGCTGGTCCGCCATTTTGAATTTCACTGTGCCTTTGATGTGGTTTTTATTGAGTCTAGGTACCAGCGGCATGCTGTTTCGTCATTCATGTTATCTGAAAACAATGGTATGTGGGGCAAGCCGTTCTCTTTCTGTGGCTTCCCCACTGCCTGGTCTGTTCTTCGAGCAGGTGTTCCTTGCACTTTCATTCATATGAAATCTTGCTTCATGTGCTGTGCTGGAGATTTCCGAGTGCTTGTATGCCTGCATAGGCTTTCAAGACAAGTCGCATATAAATGTTCTGAATGGGTGTGATGCCTGAACTGGCTCCGATGCGGCACAGTATGTTATGAGTGTCCGTGACTGCGCAGAGCACCAAACCCTTAAAGGGACAGTGCCCTTTTCATGGTAATCTGTAGTATAATTCTTTCAATGAAGACAGGAGCCTCGGATCTTGTGACGATGTATTTAATTACTAAACCAGATTTATGCAATGTACACACAACATGGGTGCACTAATGATAAAGGCCAACGGGCCCTAGGTGGCAGAGAGAAAGCTTCTCTTGGTAACAGTCCAAGTCTTGTAAGGAGCGGGCCCCCGTAGCAGGAGGGCTGTGCAGGACGCGTCCTCTCGCGTCCTCCGCTCGTCCCATAATGCGCGCGAGGCGTGCGGGGGCGGAGCTTGTAGGTGCCGTGAGATCTCGCGAGAGCGCGGGCTCTCGCGATGTCTCTACAGATCTCCCCTTTTCACACACACGTCAAACTCATTGCAAAACATAGTCATTATATCTCACCGGTCTTCTGTGTTCCCTTCTGGGACGATCAACAGTCCGGGTGAAATTCTCTCGCTGCTCCTGATCGGGATCTTCACCCAATGGTTCCAGTTCAACTCCTGTTTCACCCCTCTCTCTGTCGTCTCCTTCTGGTTCTCTTTCCTCGCCTGCTCCAAAGTCCCTTTCGGTTTCCGCGGGTGGTCCCTCCAGTCTCTTCGGAGGCGTGGGTGGTCTCTCTGGGGTCTTCGCTCTTCCTCGATTCTTTTGGTACAATGCTACCCTTTCTAAATTCCACGCTCGCCCGTCTTCCGTGCGGATGTGGTTTGCCCCTTTGTGAGTCACTCTGATGGGTCGGCTAAACCGAGACCCTGTGCTTTGATCCTTCTTCGGTAACTGGATTTTAACCAAGTCTCCCTCTCCGATGTCTGCCGTCTGCTTGGTCCTTCTTCTTCGATCGCTCCATGATTTCATGCGTGCCTTATCGCTTTCAATTCTCCAGACTACTTCTGCCATGTCCACCGCTTCATCCTCTCGTATTTTCGACAACCATGGTGGGATCAGCGTGGATGCTGCACTCCTCCCTCTCAACATTTTGAACGGGGATATTTGGGTGATCCCATTGGGTGTGAGCCTGTGGGCTGCTATGGCCTCCTTGGTAATTTTGAGCGGGTCCATGCCCGAAGCTGTCGCCAATTGGATGGCGCCCTTTATGAACCTGTTGGCCCTTTCGACAAGCCCATTTGCTTGTGGGTGATACAGGGCCGCTTTCTTTTGTTTTATGTGGTTTCTTTTTAAGAACTCCTCCATGTCTTTCGAGACTAGTTGCACCCCATTGTCGGTGACTACTTCCTTTGGAAGACCTTCCCTCTGAAAAATTTCTGTGAGTACTTCTATAACCGTTGCCGTGGTTATGTTCGGGACGAACGCGGCCTCCACCCACTTGGATAGGTAGTCAACCAGTACTACACCGTACCGGTGTTCAGGTGCCATTGCTTCCAAAGGTCCTATGAAGTCAATGCCGACCTTTGACCACACCGCTTCCGGAATTTCTGTGGGTATAAGGGGTGCTTGGTGAACCTTGAGTCTCTTGTCGCTGTTGAGGCATTCATGGCAACGTTCTATCATGGATCGAATTTCCTGGTCCATGGATGGCCACCAGTAGGCCTCTCTCACTCTGCGACGTGTCAGGGTGTTTCCCAGGTGGCCCGCGTGGGCTCTACCTAGGATGATTCTTCTCATTCCTGTGGGAGGAATAATCTGGTCTGACTTCATGATTATTCCCTCCGTTTCCGATAGTTCGTCTGAGACCTTCCAGTAGGGTCTCATGCCCTCGGGTAACGCCTTTTCGCTTGGCCAACCTTCCTTTGTCCATTTGCGGATCATGGCCGTGGTGGGGTCTTTTCCATCCTCCTTTTCCCAGTGTCTCTCACTGAGTTCCAGGTACTCTGGCGCTCTCACGTCCATAATCGATGCTACTATGCATTCTCCATGGAGAAAAGTGGTGGCTTTATCCTTACCCTCCGGCAGTCTCGACATGCAGTCGGCTTGTGAATTTTTCCAGCCTGAAATATGCTGGATCTCGAACGTGTACTCTTGCAGCTTGGCTGCAATGCGTGCCAATCTGGGCGTGGATACTTTTGTGCCTCCCGGGCTGAGCATATGGATCAGGGGCTTATGATCCGTCACCAACTTGAATCTGGTGCCCCATACATATGTCCTGAAATGTTCCACCGCCCATGCGCAGGCCAGCATTTCTTTTTCGATGGTGGAATAGTTCTGTTCCGCCTCTGATAATGCTTTCGATGCAAAGGCCACGACATGTTCGGTGTCGCCTTTCTTTTGTGTTAGCACTGCTCCCAGTCCATAGGCACTGGCGTCGGTGGTGATAACTGTTTCCCACGCGGGATTAAACGGTTGGAGGCATGGTGCTTCTACGATGTGCTGCTTTATCTTCACCATTGCTGTCTTTTGGGGTTCTTGCCACACAAATTCCGAGCCCTTTTTGAGAACTTCTCTAAGGGGTGCCGTGGTTTCGGAAAACTTTGGTATGAACTTCGCATAGTACTCAGCCAGCCCCAGAAATGACCTTACTTCCTCTTTGCAGACTGGTTCCGGTGCTTTAATGATTGCTTGCATGAGATTCTGTTTGGGACTGATCCCTTTTTCTGAAATCTTATATCCTAAGTATTCAACTTCTTTAACTCTGAGCAGACATTTCTCATAGCGCAACCATACCCCTGCCTCTTGTAGTTTGTTTAAGACAATTCTCAACGTGGCATCGTGCGTCTGTTCATCCTCCGCATACACGAGGATGTCGTCTTGGAAGTAGACTACGTTTTTGACTTTCTTCAGCAAGACGTCCATCATGCGTTGGAACGCCGACGCTGCCGATGACAACCCGAATGGCATTTTGGTGAATTGGTATGTGCCAAATGGAGTGATGAATGCCGTGAGGGGTTTCGATTCGTCATGTAGCTGTATTTGATGATATGCATTTCTCATGTCTAGTTTCGAAAATATCTTGGCTTCTTTCATTAGCAGAATGAGTTCATTTATGCTTGGAAGGGGGTAGTTATCAGTGACGACTTCCAGGTTTAAGCTACGTAAGTCTATGCATACCCTGAGTTCTTGTGATTGGGGTTTCTTATGAGCACGACAGGGCTCAGCCATTCAGATGCTTCGATTTCTTCTATGACGCCCTCCATTTTCATCTTTTCCAGCTGACTTCTAAGGGTATCCCTTGCCGTGGCTGGTACTGGCCTCACTCGGTGCTTTACAGTGGAGAAATCCCTTGATGTGCCCCGGCTCCTCTGAGAACAGAGTTGGGTAGTCGCTTTTGACCACAGGTCCTCTTGTCGCCTTGACTGACAGCACTTGTTCTTCAGTGCTGGGATCCAGTCTGATTTTCAGCTTGTCCTGGTCATCCCACCCTAGCACTGCTGGGCCTTCATGACTGAAATAGACCCTGGTCATGGTTTCCCTTCCTTTAAATTCGACTTTGGCGTTGATGTATCCTAGTAGATCGACTGACGCCGCTCCAAACACTGTGGGTTTGTGCTTCGTTGTGAGCACTTGCACCTTTTCCTTACCCACCATGTCCTTATACGTGCAAAGGGGAAGGATCGTTAGATCGGACCCTGAATCCGCCATGACCCTAGTTTCTATTCCATCGATTTTGATCACGCAGTGGGGCTTCTCTCTCCTCGCTCTTGTGCTGTTAACCATGATGACAGTGGGTCTCCCTTCGTCGTCGGAGGATGACTCTTTCTCCGGAATGCGATCTGCATTGAGGCTGGAGACTTTCTTGTTCCTCCCCCGACACACGATGGAGAAATGGCCAATGCGTTTGCAAATGGAGCACTCCTTGTCTCTGGCTGGGCACTCCCTGTCAAACGCCAGGTGTTTCCTGCTGGTGCACCTGTGACACTTTAGGGGTTCTTTTCTGTTCCCTCTCCCTTCTTTCGTGTCAGCAGCCAGCTTCTCTCTTCTTGCATGGTAACCCACTGCTTGTATTTCTGCCGAACTTTGGGCCCCAGTAAGCTCCTTACGTCTTCCTGCCGTTTCTTCGACTGCCCTGGCGATCTCAATCGCTTTCTCCAACTGCAGTTCTTTTTCAACCATAAACTTATCTTGGACCTTCCGGCTGTTAGTGTGGACGACCAACATGTCACAAATGAGACTCTCCGCGTTGTTGCCAAAGTTACACAGCGCTGCTAATTCCCTCAGCTTGGTGACGTAATCGTCGACTGGTTCAGATATTTCTTGCTTACGTGTGTAAAACCGTATCCGGTGGAGCACTGTGTTCTCTTTACTGGCAAACCTTTTTATGATTCTCCTGACCGCCTCCTTGAAAACATCGTCCTCGTCGCCAGCCACTGGTATCGGGGTGAGACTCTCGAATATTCTCTGTCCTTCCACCCCCAGGGCATTTAATAGCATGGCCCTGCGCCTCGCCGCTGAAAACCCCGCCCCACCTAGGGCCTCCACATATGTCGTGAATAGGGGCTGCCATTGTGGCCATGGAATGGCATGCCTACCTGGAGTCTGGAGAAATGGCGGCGGTGGCGTTGCTCCTTGCATGTTCTTCCGTGAGTTCTAGTGGTGGTCCTCGTCGCCAATTTATGTAGTATAATTCTTTCAATGAAGACAGGAGCCTCGGATCTGGTGACGATGTATTTAATTACTAAACCAGATTTATTCAATGTACACACAACGTGTGTGCACTAATGATAAAGGCCAACGGGCCCTAGGTGGCAGAGCGAAAGCTTCTCTTGGTAACAGTCCAAGTCTTGTAAGGAGCGGGCCCCCGTAGCAGGAGGGCTGTGCAGGACGCGTCCTCTCGCGTCCTCCGCTCCTCCCATAATGCGCGCGAGGCGCGCGGGGGCGGAGCTTGTAGGTGCCGTGAGATCTCGCGAGAGCGCGGGCTCTCGCGATGTCTCTACATAATCAATGACATTGAGCGGATCCGGATCGTTGTTATTGAGAAGCAAAAACTGTCGATTATGGTTTGATGGGCAATCTTTCTTAAGACCTGTTAGTTTCCTGCTGCCACTTAAAGAGCCAGTGTCCTCTTTATGTTGATCAATGAGATGGAGGCAATGTCTGCAATGGAGAAACCAGGCCCATGGGCTATACAGTGTATTGGCCACTTTCCTTGGGATCTGCTGTTTCCCTGATGCTTCTTATAAGGCCGTGGTCCTCAATGTAGTTCCTCCTGTCCTATGGTGTGACACAGTGTGGATGACTAAGGATAATTTTTTAATTTACCTCTGGGTCCACCATCCCAGAGTCTGGCAGTGGAATTCTTCACAACACATCTTACAAAGCAGTCAAACGGTGAGAAGACTGATGGTAATTGACAACTCAGGAGGGGAACTTTGGAACAAGCATCCTAAAGCCACTAGGGAAAGAGAGAGGAAGAACCCCAAGAGAACCAAATGAAGTTAGATAGAAACAGTGAAATCACTGAACATTGGGTAAACCCTGAGTATGGTAGCGAGAAAATATGCTGGATTCTGGAGCATGTAGTGAATCTCCTAGTGCAAAACTTCAATTAATAAGAACTGTGAGAAGAAGAAATCGAAAGCTCTCCATTCTGGAGCCTATAGTGAAATTCCCATGCACAAGACAACATCTTATGAGAATAAGTGACAACGTGCATTGCATCTTGGAATGTTGAGAGAAGGCTTACAGGGCAAATGGCTAATTGAATACGGTCAGGAAAAGGACAAGTGGCTTTGTATTCCAGAATCCAGAGAGAGGTTCTTCTTAAGCAGGAAAGAAATCAAACCACATTGGACCCTGAATGGAAGTTCTACAAGTGCACAACGTTAGCAAATGAACAATGGCCGAAACGTCAGCAAGACGCTGTCATTTCTGGAACCTGAAGATGTGTTTCATTGGAAAGGGGACCATCCTTCATTCCATCTTGCTACCTGCAAAAAAGGTTTAAAGTGCACAATGCCAGCAAATTAACATTGTCAGAAAAAGGAGCAAGAAACTCTGTATCAAAAAACCTGGAGGAAGGTTCTCATTAAGCAGAGAAGTGTCTAGCCCACATCATATCTTGTAACTGTGATAAACCTGAGGGTATCCTCACCTCTAAACCCCTTGGATTCAAGGGGTTTAGAGGTGAGGATTTCAGGTAGCCAGTGAAAGACCATTGCTCTTGGATCCCGACCTTGGGGGTGGAGAAGCAAGGGAGGATCACCTAGATGGAGAGCCCTTGGGGATTGGGTGCAGGGTGCAACCAGCCAAGACATAGTATCCCCCTTTCCCTATTGACGATCAACCTAACCTTTCCCCGACCTTTATGGGTTATTGTAATTCTGCCCCTTTTACCTTCCCTCATGTAACACTTGATAGTACTGAGACGAGGAAGAGACAGCTGAGAGCAGTGAACACTATACCATTTTACCATTCTGGTACTGGGATGAAGAAGATGCCTGCTAAGTGGTATTGACATCAGATATGACCCTTTACCATGGTCAGCCAAACCAAATTGGGAAAGCACACCTGCAACCTGTTAGAGGGCTGCAGGTGTATGAAATGGGGCAGCATAGGCAACAGAGGGAGCAGCAGGGAGGCCGGTGCAAACAGCAGGGAACCTTATCCGAGGAGAGGCGAGCAGCTGCGGAAAAGTGCTATTGGTCGGTCCATCCTATTTAGTACGCTGAGGACTGCAGAGAGAGGTGGTCTATGGAAGCGTGGCTTGGGAGCTGGGGCTATGTGGAGCAGACTGAATGTTGAGAAGGGAGCTGTGTCAAGAGGCTGTCCCTTTCCATTGTGTTCAAGGTGTTCGTTCCTCTGTGTTAAGAGGTCGACACAGGAGTGCATTGTAACGCTCACCTGATTCCCGTAGAGGCGCCGGTCTTGACTGGGCGTATACCGTATCTTCAAAGGTGATGTGTAACACACGGCTGGCTCTTTGGGCTGGACCTCTGTGCACTGTATGTCTGACTCGAAGGGTAAGATGTCTGCAGATAGAAAATATGGGATTAAGGAACTGGGTTATTGAATGTCTCTTTCTTCTTCCCTTTCTCTTCTCCTGTAGAACCCCAAAGGTTAACTCTCTCACCTTAGGTAAGTGAACGCCGTGCTCTCCATCTGCCTCGGGGCAGGGTGCTGTAACCAGTTTCTTCACTGGATAAGGGGAGCAGGCCTCTTGACTTCAGAGGACTGCTGTCCGTCGTTTACTGCACGAACGGTAAGTTTCGAGTAATTCTAATGTCTTTAAAGTCTTTAGTAATGATGTTTCTTGTTTTGCAGGGTTCCGGCGATGGCGGATGACGGGCTGGTGTGAGTTGAAGATGGAGCCCGTGTGATGAATAGAAGCGCCTGGAAGCACGTAAGTAAGCGCTTGTTGCCTGCTTCACGATGCGCTCTAACTGTCTTTTTATTTTGCAGGTACAAGTTCGGAGCGGCTGCAGGGTGCCGGAATACCCACTGGGTTAGATGTGGAAAGGAGTAATGGCACGTGAGTATTAAAGTTCCCCAATGTCTTTAAACGCACCTTGTTTTGTCTTTCAGATGCGGGATGCAGCGCCGAAGGCCTCCGGAGCGTGCGAAGAGTTGGTAAGCTTTTGTCTTTCAGATGCCGGAATGCAGTGTGAAGACCTCCGGAGCGCACGAAGAGTAGGTAAGCCTTTGTCTTTCAGATGCCGGAATGCAGCGCGAGGCGTTGGTGACAGCCGATGGACCAGGTAAGTGAAGAGCTGTCACTGAAGACCGTAATGCTAACCTGTTCTTTCTTGTCTTTATAGGTGTTGCTGAAGACTGGATTCAGGATGGTAAGCCTTTTTCCTTAGGCCCAGGATCAGATGCAGAAGACACGATGAGCGTTCTGCTGCAGAGGATGCAGAATAACGCAAAGCAAGATTCATCCATCGGGTGTGGTTTAAATAGCCTCCTGTAGTGCTTAGGTGTCTCCTTCCACAGCCACGCCTAGGTAAGAAAAGAGTTCCTGCTTTCCAGAAGAGTTCCAGTGTTCTGAATCTAGGGAGTGGCCCCTGCCCCACCCAACAGGAAAAGTAGTTCCAAACAGAAGAGGATCAGAGGCTCAACTGGCAGGCAAGTAAGCAGCATGGTCTGCTGCAGGTAAGTCCACCCAAGCATTATGAGCCCGGCGCTTCCAGCGCTGGGACTGGGCATATTTATGAGCCTGGTGCCACTGGCGCCAGGACTGGGTCCAAAAGGTCCCAATTGGGACTGGTTGGCACTCGGAACCTGGGTTATGGATCTGCTTCCAAGGGAGTTGGGAAAACCCTGACCTTTTGGAAGCAGAGATCATGACAGTACCCCCCCTCAGGCCCCTCCCAAACCGGGCTTCTCCGGGGGTTTTGGCTTGTCAGGAAATGTTCGGTGAAATCTTTTGATTAGGCGAGGAGCGTGGACATATTCAGCAGGTTCCCAGGATCTCTCTTGGGGGCCGTAGCCTTTCCAGTCAATTAGGTAAAATAGTTTAGATTTGGAGATCTTGGAGTCCAGAATGCTTTTGACTTCAAACTCGAGTTCTCCATCAACTAGGATAGGTTTTGGAGATTTAGTTAGTCGGGTTTGAGGTTGCACGGGTTTTAATAGAGAGACGTGGAAGACCGGATGTATCTTCATGTGCGGGGGCAAGTCCAACTTGACCGCTACTGGGTTTACTATGGTAGTGATGGAATAGGGACCAAGGTATCTTGGGTTGAATGTGCGTGGCCCTTTTAGAGGTAGATATTTGGTGGATAACCAGACTTGATCCCCTACTTGATATTGAGGGGCTTCCTTCCGATGTTGATCTGCTCCTTTCTTGTATTGTTCTTTAGCCCTTTGAAGGTGAGAAACAGCTTCCTTAAAGGCTTGAGTGATTGTAGAATGCAGGTAGTCTACTGCTGGTGTTTCAAGATCTTGGAGGGGATCCAACTCCGAGGTTCGAGGGTGACTGCCGTACAAAAGAAAAAACGGGGTTTTCCCAGTTCCCGAATGGACAGAGTTATTGTAGGCATATTCGGCTATCCAAAGGATGTCTTTCCAAGTTTTTTCAGTTTGTTGCAGCATGCACCGTAAATACTGTTCCAGAGTTTGATTGGTCCTCTCGGTTTGTCCGTCGGTCTGAGGGTGGTGACTGGTCGATAGTCTCACATCAATTTGAGCCGACCGACAGCAACTTCGCCAAAAATGAGAAATAAATTGACTACCTCGATCCGAAATTAGAACCGAAGGAAAACCGTGCAGTCGGACGATGTTTTCGAGAAATTCTCGGGCCAGAGTTGCTGCTGTTGGCAAGCCTTTGAGCGGAATGAAATGCGCCATCTTGGAGAATAAGTCCACGATTACTAGAATCGTATTGTATCCGGAGCATGGAGGTAGATCGGTGATGAAGTCCATAGAAAGCGTATGCCAAGGGCGAGGTGGGATGTCAATAGGGCGTAAGAGGCCTGCTGGTCTTTCCTTTTGACTCTTGTTTTGGGCGCATACTCCACAGGACATTATAAAGTCTCTGATATCTTTTTTCCAAGACGGCCACCAGAAGTAGCGCTTGATCTTTTCTGAGGTCTTGGCCATACCGGGATGTCCTTCCATTAAAGAATCGTGATAACAAGAGATTACTTTTTTCTGTAAATGTGTGCTGGGTAGGTATAATCGTTCTTGGAAATACAATAAGTTGTCCTTTACTGCAAAGTCCTTTCCCTGCAGATGCCAATTCTGTATGTCTGCTGGAGTTACAAGTTGCCTGGCTTTATCCTTAACTTCCTCTATGGATTCTGTGGCGATTACACCCAGAATTCTTTGTTCGGGAATGATTGGTACAGGTTTAGGGTTGATCAAGTGTTCTTCCACTCCCATCCGAGAAAGGGCATCAGCTTTACCGTTCTTTGTACCAGGTCGATAGGTAATTATGAAGTCAAACTCGGCAAAGAATAATGCCCAACGGAGTTGTCTAGAGGATTGGGCTTTTGCGGTTTTCAAATATTGCAGGTTTCGGTGATCCGTAATCACAGTAACGGTGTGTCGGGCCCCCAGCAGATAATGCCGCCAAGCCTTAAAGGCAGACTTGATAGCCAGAAGTTCCTTGTCAGTAATCGTGTAATTGATTTCAGGAGGCGAGAATTTGCGGGACCAAAATGCCACGGGATGCAACTGATTGGTTACCGGGTCCTTTTGTGATAGAACTGCCCCCATGGCAAGGCTTGAAGCATCAGTTTCCACGATGTAGGGGAGTTCGGGGCGAGGGTGTTTTAAGATTGGTGCAGAGATAAATTTAGTCTTCAAATCCTGAAAAGCTTGTTCCGCCTCGGTAGACCATTCAAAACGTTTGTTTTTCTTTTACAAGGCAGTGATGGGCTGGACTATTCGAGAGAATTCGGGGATAAACCTGCGGTAAAAGTTAGCGAAGCCTAACATGCTTTGCACAACTTTTACGGAGGATGGTGATGGCCATTTGAGAACTGCATCGACCTTCTTTGAATCCATACGCACTCCGCCAGGTGATAATATGAATCCCAAGAATTCAACTTCAGTCACATTGAAAACACATTTTTCCAACTTAGCGAAAAGTTTGTGTTGACGCAATCTTTCGAGGACCATTTTCACGTGTTTCCGATGTTCAGATTCCGATGAAGAATAAACGAGGATGTCGTCAATGTAAACAACAACACACACATCTATGAGCTCTCTGAGGACATCGTTCATAAAATATTGAAAGGCGGCCGGGGCATTGCAAAGTCCGAAGGGCATGACCTGATATTCAAATAGCCCATACTTGGTGCGGAAGGCCGTCTTCCATTCATCGCCCTCTTTTACTCGTACCAAGTGGTAAGCTCCTCTAAGATCCAGCTTTGTATATATGCATGCTTTTCTGACTTGGTCCAGGAGTTCAGGGATCAAAGGTAACGGATATCTATTCTTAACGGTGATCTGGTTCAGGGAGCGATAATCTATACAAGTTCTAAGGTCTCCTTCCTTTTTTGGATCGAAGAACAAAGCTGAAGAAGCAGGGGACTTGGAAGGACGAATAAACCCATTTGCCAGGTATTGATCCAGGTATTGTCGAAGGTGAAGGTTCTCAGGCTCGGTGAGGGCATAAATTCTACTACAAGGAGGAGTAGATCCAGGTTTCAGGTCTATCTGGCAGTCATAAGACCTATGAGGAGGTAGAGAGTTAGCCTGATCCTTCCGGAAAACATCTTGGTATTCTAGGTATTCGGGAGGTAACTGGGGAGTCTCTGAAGAAATTGCTGCCAGTGCAACACCAGGTGGAGGGTGACAAGTAGAGACACATTCTGGAAACTGGACCGTTCTTGCTCGCCAATCGATCAGAGGATTGTGTTTCTCTAACCAAGGTATTCCTAGAATAATCTGAAACTGAGGGGCCTTGATCACATCGAACACGATCTTCTCATGGTGTCCATCTTGACTTACTAGCGTCACCTCTTGAGTGGTATGCGTTACTGGCCCGGAGGCTATCTCCGTACCATCCACCGTAGTAATGACGTCCTTTACAGCCTTGGGACAAAGAGTTAGATTCATCCTCAAAACCATTTCATGATCCACATAATTGCCGATGGCACCGCTGTCGACGTAAGCTTCAATTGCATGTAATCGATCCGGATTATCAGGGCTAATGAGGACCATAAGTATCACGAAATGCGAGGTCACGGAACTGGTTTTCACGCTCGGCAAGAGGACCTCTATTCTTGTCGGGCGAGGTCGTTTCCCTGCTCAGAGTTTGTAACTTTGGTAACTGCAGCTCCTACTGCCTTCTTGGCAGGTTTCACCGGACAGTCTCGAAGAAAGTGCCCTGAGTTTCTGCAATAGAGGCATAATTGCAACTGTTTTCTCCTTTCCCGCTCCTTTTGTGTTAGAGGACCTTTCAGACCCCCTATTTGCATGGGTTCCCCGGAGTCTACTCCTTTGGAAGGAGTTGGCGGTTTGGAAAATACTCGAGCATCAAACTTGGAACGATCGGCCTTCCTGTTCTGCAGTCTGTAATCTATTTGAACGACTAAGTCTATATAGTCCGAACAATCTTGTGGGGGATTCACTACTTGGGCTAACACATCTTTGAGCTCTCCACGTAGACCTCTATAAAACAGCGTAATCCTTTTGTCCTCAGGCCATTGAGTTTCCACTATCAGTCTGTTGAAAGACGCAATATAAGCCAAAAGGTCTTGATTACCTTGTCGCAACGAAAGAAGCTCATTGTCCAAGGCCTGCCCCTGTGAATGTCTTGCGAACAGTTTTTCCATACTGAGCTGAAAAGCTTGAAAATCATGGAGGACGGGATAATTTTGATTTACTAGAGGGATCGACCAGTCTGCCGCATTGCCTCTTAGGTAGGAAAGCACGAAAGCTACTTTAGCTTGATCAGTTGGAAAGGCTGCTGGCCGGCATAAGAAATGCAACCGCACTGATTGATAAATACTGCAAACCTCTTTGGGTCACCAGAAAATCGTTCGGGCGGAGCCAGAGGTACATTCCCAGGTAGGTTGATATGCACTGGATTCATAGAGGATGTTGAAGGAAGATTTCCCCCAGATGCGGGTAACGGGGTCTGTCCGGCTTGTGACTGTAGCAATTGTCTAGCGAGATCATCTGTTCGCTCCTTGGAAATAATCAGTTCCCTTCTTAGAGCGTTCGTTTCCTGACGGGCTGCATGCACTTCTGCCCTTAGTTCCCCAAGTAACTGGGCTAGCTGGTCGGTATCCGAGGTTTCCATAGCGCCTGGACGGGAGTTTTGTGGTAGGCTTTGCGTTCTGTAACGCTCACCTGATTCCCGTAGAGGCGCCGGTCTTGACTGGGCGTATACCGTATCTTCAAAGGTGATGTGTAACACATAGCTGGCTCTTTGGGCTGGACCTCTGTGCACTGTATGTCTGACTCGAAGGGTAAGATGTCTGCAGATAGAAAATATGGGATTAAGGAACTGGGTTATTGAATGTCTCTCTCTTCTTCCCTTTCTCTTCTCCTGTAGAACCCCAAAGGTTAACGCTTTCACCTTAGGTAAGTGAACGCCGTGCTCTCCATCTGCCTCGGGGCAGGGTGCTGTAACCAGTTTCTTCACTGGATAAGGGGAGCAGGCCTCTTGACTTCAGAGGACTGCTGTCCGTCGTTTACTGCACGAACGGTAAGTTTCGAGTAATTCTAATGTCTTTAAAGTCTTTAGTAATGATGCTTCTTGTTTTGCAGGGTTCCGGCGATGGCGGATGACGGGCTGAAGTGAGTTGAAGATGGAGCCCGTGTGATGAATAGAAGCGTCTGGAAGCACGTAAGTAAGCGCTTGTTGCCTGCTTCACGATGCGCTCTAACTGTCTTTTTATTTTGCAGGTACAAGTTCGGAGCGGCTGCAGGGTGCCGGAATATCCACTGGGTTAGATGTGGAAAGGAGTAATGGCACGTGAGTATTAAAGTTCCCCAATGTCTTTAAACGCACCTTGTTTTGTCTTTCAGATGCGGGATGCAGCGCCGAAGGCCTCCGGAGCGTGCAAAGAGTTGGTAAGCTTTTGTCTTTCAGATGCCGGAATGCAGTGTGAAGACCTCCGGAGCGCACGAAGAGTAGGTAAGCCTTTGTCTTTCAGATGCCGGAATGCAGCGCGAGGCGTTGGTGACAGCTGATGGACCAGGTAAGTGAAGAGCTGTCACTGAAGACCGTAATGCTAACCTGTTCTTTCTTGTCTTTATAGGTGTTGCTGAAGACTGGATTCAGGATGGTAAGCCTTTTTCCTTAGGCCCAGGATCAGATGCAGAAGACACGATGAGCGTTCTGCTGCAGAGGATGCAGAATAACGCAAAGCAAGATTCATCCATCGGGTGTGGTTTAAATAGCCTCCTGTAGTGCTTAGGTGTCTCCTTCCACAGCCACGCCTAGGTAAGAAAAGAGTTCCTGCTTTCCAGAAGAGTTCCAGTGTTCTGAATCTAGGGAGTGGCTCCTGCCCCACCCAACAGGAAAAGTAGTTCCAAACAGAAGAGGATCAGAGGCTCAACTGGCAGGCAAGTAAGCAGCATGGTCTGCTGCAGGTAAGTCCACCCAAGCATTATGAGCCCGGCGCTTCCAGCGCTGGGACTGGGCATATTTATGAGCCTGGTGCCACTGGCGCCAGGACTGGGTCCAAAAGGTCCCAATTGGGACTGGTTGGCACTCAGAACCTGGGTTATGGATCTGCTTCCAAGGGAGTTGGGAAAACCCTGACCTTTTGGAAGCAGAGATCATGACAGTACCCCCCCTCAGGCCCCTCCCAAACCGGGCTTCTCCGGGGGTTTTGGCTTGTCAGGAAATGTTCGGTGAAATCTTTTGATTAGGCGAGGAGCGTGGACATATTCAGCAGGTTCCCAGGATCTCTCTTGGGGGCCGTAGCCTTTCCAGTCAATTAGGTAAAATAGTTTAGATTTGGAGATCTTGGAGTCCAGAATGCTTTTGACTTCAAACTCGAGTTCTCCATCAACTAGGATAGGTTTTGGAGATTTAGTTAGTCGGGTTTGAGGTTGCACGGGTTTTAATAGAGAGACGTGGAAGACCGGATGTATCTTCATGTGCGGGGGCAAGTCCAACTTGACCGCTACTGGGTTTACTATGGTAGTGATGGAATAGGGACCAAGGTATCTTGGGTTGAATGTGCGTGGCCCTTTTAGAGGTAGATATTTGGTGGATAACCAGACTTGATCCCCTACTTGATATTGAGGGGCTTCCTTCCGATGTTGATCTGCTCCTTTCTTGTATTGTTCTTTAGCCCTTTGAAGGTGAGAAACAGCTTCCTTAAAGGCTTGAGTGATTGTAGAATGCAGGTAGTCTACTGCTGGTGTTTCAAGATCTTGGAGGGGATCCAACTCCGAGGTTCGAGGGTGACTGCCGTACAAAAGAAAAAACGGGGTTTTCCCAGTTCCCGAATGGACAGAGTTATTGTAGGCATATTCGGCTATCCAAAGGATGTCTTTCCAAGTTTTTTCAGTTTGTTGCAGCATGCACCGTAAATACTGTTCCAGAGTTTGATTGGTCCTCTCGGTTTGTCCGTCGGTCTGAGGGTGGTGACTGGTCGATAGTCTCACATCAATTTGAGCCGACCGACAGCAACTTCGCCAAAAATGAGAAATAAATTGACTACCTCGATCCGAAATTAGAACCGAAGGAAAACCGTGCAGTCGGACGATGTTTTCGAGAAATTCTCGGGCCAGAGTTGCTGCTGTTGGCAAGCCTTTGAGCGGAATGAAATGCGCCATCTTGGAGAATAAGTCCACGATTACTAGAATCGTATTGTATCCGGAGCATGGAGGTAGATCGGTGATGAAGTCCATAGAAAGCGTATGCCAAGGGCGAGGTGGGATGTCAATAGGGCGTAAGAGGCCTGCTGGTCTTTCCTTTTGACTCTTGTTTTGGGCGCATACTCCACAGGACATTATAAAGTCTCTGATATCTTTTTTCCAAGACGGCCACCAGAAGTAGCGCTTGATCTTTTCTGAGGTCTTGGCCATACCGGGATGTCCTTCCATTAAAGAATCGTGATAACAAGAGATTACTTTTTTCTGTAAATGTGTGCTGGGTAGGTATAATCGTTCTTGGAAATACAATAAGTTGTCCTTTACTGCAAAGTCCTTTCCCTGCAGATGCCAATTCTGTATGTCTGCTGGAGTTACAAGTTGCCTGGCTTTATCCTTAACTTCCTCTATGGATTCTGTGGCGATTACACCCAGAATTCTTTGTTCGGGAATGATTGGTACAGGTTTAGGGTTGATCAAGTGTTCTTCCACTCCCATCCGAGAAAGGGCATCAGCTTTACCGTTCTTTGTACCAGGTCGATAGGTAATTATGAAGTCAAACTCGGCAAAGAATAATGCCCAACGGAGTTGTCTAGAGGATTGGGCTTTTGCGGTTTTCAGATATTGCAGGTTTCGGAGATCCGTAATCACAGTAACAGTGTGTCGGGCCCCCAGCAGATAATGCCGCCAAGCCTTAAAGGCAGACTTGATAGCCAGAAGTTCCTTGTCAGTAATCGTGTAATTGATTTCAGGAGGCGAGAATTTGCGGGACCAAAATGCCACGGGATGCAACTGATTGGTTACCGGGTCCTTTTGTGATAGAACTGCCCCCATGGCAAGGCTTGAAGCATCAGTTTCCACGATGTAGGGGAGTTCGGGGCGAGGGTGTTTTAAGATTGGTGCAGAGATAAATTTAGTCTTCAAATCCTGAAAAGCTTGTTCCGCCTCGGTAGACCATTCAAAACGTTTGTTTTTCTTTAACAAGGCAGTGATGGGCTGGACTATTCGAGAGAATTCGGGGATAAACCTGCGGTAAAAGTTAGCGAAGCCTAACATGCTTTGCACAACTTTTACGGAGGATGGTGATGGCCATTTGAGAACTGCATCGACCTTCTTTGAATCCATACGCACTCCGCCAGGTGATAATATGAATCCCAAGAATTCAACTTCAGTCACATTGAAAACACATTTTTCCAACTTAGCGAAAAGTTTGTGTTGACGCAATCTTTCGAGGACCATTTTCACGTGTTTCCGATGTTCAGATTCCGATGAAGAATAAACGAGGATGTCGTCAATGTAAACAACAACACACACATCTATGAGCTCTCTGAGGACATCGTTCATAAAATATTGAAAGGCGGCCGGGGCATTGCAAAGTCCGAAGGGCATGACCTGATATTCAAATAGCCCATACTTGGTGCGGAAGGCCGTCTTCCATTCATCGCCCTCTTTTACTCGTACCAAGTGGTAAGCTCCTCTAAGATCCAGCTTTGTATATATGCATGCTTTTCTGACTTGGTCCAGGAGTTCAGGGATCAAAGGTAACGGATATCTATTCTTAACGGTGATCTGGTTCAGGGAGCGATAATCTATACAAGTTCTAAGGTCTCCTTCCTTTTTTGGATCGAAGAACAAAGCTGAAGAAGCAGGGGACTTGGAAGGACGAATAAACCCATTTGCCAGGTATTGATCCAGGTATTGTCGAAGGTGAAGGTTCTCAGGCTCGGTGAGGGCATAAATTCTACTACAAGGAGGAGTAGATCCAGGTATCAGGTCTATCTGGCAGTCATAAGACCTATGAGGAGGTAGAGAGTTAGCCTGATCCTTCCGGAAAACATCTTGGTATTCTAGGTATTCGGGAGGTAACTGGGGAGTCTCTGAAGAAATTGCTGCCAGTGCAACACCAGGTGGAGGGTGACAAGTAGAGACACATTCTGGAAACTGGACCGTTCTTGCTCGCCAATCGATCAGAGGATTGTGTTTCTCTAACCAAGGTATTCCTAGAATAATCTGAAACTGAGGGGCCTTGATCACATCGAACACGATCTTCTCATGGTGTCCATCTTGACTTACTAGCGTCACCTCTTGAGTGGTATGCGTTACTGGCCCGGAGGCTATCTCCGTACCATCCACCGTAGTAATGACGTCCTTTACAGCCTTGGGACAAAGAGTTAGATTCATCCTCAAAACCATTTCATGATCCACATAATTGCCGATGGCACCGCTGTCGACGTAAGCTTCAATTGCATGTAATCGATCCGGATTATCAGGGCTAATGAGGACCATAAGTATCACGAAATGCGAGGTCACGGAACTGGTTTTCACGCTCGGCAAGAGGACCTCTATTCTTGTCGGGCGAGGTCGTTTCCCTGCTCAGAGTTTGTAACTTTGGTAACTGCAGCTCCTACTGCCTTCTTGGCAGGTTTCACCGGACAGTCTCGAAGAAAGTGCCCTGAGTTTCTGCAATAGAGGCATAATTGCAACTGTTTTCTCCTTTCCCGCTCCTTTTGTGTTAGAGGACCTTTCAGACCCCCTATTTGCATGGGTTCCCCGGAGTCTACTCCTTTGGAAGGAGTTGGCGGTTTGGAAAATACTCGAGCATCAAACTTGGAACGATCGGCCTTCCTGTTCTGCAGTCTGTAATCTATTTGAACGACTAAGTCTATATAGTCCGAACAATCTTGTGGGGGATTCACTACTTGGGCTAACACATCTTTGAGCTCTCCACGTAGACCTCTATAAAACAGCGTAATCCTTTTGTCCTCAGGCCATTGAGTTTCCACTATCAGTCTGTTGAAAGACGCAATATAAGCCAAAAGGTCTTGATTACCTTGTCGCAACGAAAGAAGCTCATTGTCCAAGGCCTGCCCCTGTGAATGTCTTGCGAACAGTTTTTCCATACTGAGCTGAAAAGCTTGAAAATCATGGAGGACGGGATCATTTTGATTTACTAGAGGGATCGACCAGTCTGCCGCATTGCCTCTTAGGTAGGAAAGCACGAAAGCTACTTTAGCTTGATCAGTTGGAAAGGCTGCTGGCCGGCATAAGAAATGCAACCGCACTGATTGATAAATACTGCAAACCTCTTTGGGTCACCAGAAAATCGTTCGGGTGGAGCCAGAGGTACATTCCCAGGTAGGTTGATATGCACTGGATTCATAGAGGATGTTGAAGGAAGATTTCCCCCAGATGCGGGTAACGGGGTCTGTCCGGCTTGTGACTGTAGCAATTGTCTAGCGAGATCATCTGTTCGCTCCTTGGAAATAATCAGTTCCCTTCTTAGAGCGTTCGTTTCCTGACGGGCTGCATGCACTTCTGCCCTTAGTTCCCCAAGTAACTGGGCTAGCTGGTCGGTATCCGAGGTTTCCATAGCGCCTGGACGGGAGTTTTGTGGTAGGCTTTGCGTTCTGTAACGCTCACCTGATTCCCGTAGAGGCGCCGGTCTTGACTGGGCGTATACCGTATCTTCAAAGGTGATGTGTAACACACGGCTGGCTCTTTGGGCTGGACCTCTGTGCACTGTATGTCTGACTCGAAGGGTAAGATGTCTGCAGATAGAAAATATGGGATTAAGGAACTGGGTTATTGAATGTCTCTCTCTTCTTCCCTTTCTCTTCTCCTGTAGAACCCCAAAGGTTAACGCTCTCACCTTAGGTAAGTGAACGCCGTGCTCTCCATCTGCCTCGGGGCAGGGTGCTGTAACCAGTTTCTTCACTGGATAAGGGGAGCAGGCCTCTTGACTTCAGAGGACTGCTGTCCGTCGTTTACTGCACGAACGGTAAGTTTCGAGTAATTCTAATGTCTTTAAAGTCTTTAGTAATGATGCTTCTTGTTTTGCAGGGTTCCGGCGATGGCGGATGACGGGCTGAAGTGAGTTGAAGATGGAGCCCGTGTGATGAATAGAAGCGTCTGGAAGCACGTAAGTAAGCGCTTGTTGCCTGCTTCACGATGCGCTCTAACTGTCTTTTTATTTTGCAGGTACAAGTTCGGAGCGGCTGCAGGGTGCCGGAATATCCACTGGGTTAGATGTGGAAAGGAGTAATGGCACGTGAGTATTAAAGTTCCCCAATGTCTTTAAACGCACCTTGTTTTGTCTTTCAGATGCGGGATGCAGCGCCGAAGGCCTCCGGAGCGTGCAAAGAGTTGGTAAGCTTTTGTCTTTCAGATGCCGGAATGCAGTGTGAAGACCTCCGGAGCGCACGAAGAGTAGGTAAGCCTTTGTCTTTCAGATGCCGGAATGCAGCGCGAGGCGTTGGTGACAGCTGATGGACCAGGTAAGTGAAGAGCTGTCACTGAAGACCGTAATGCTAACCTGTTCTTTCTTGTCTTTATAGGTGTTGCTGAAGACTGGATTCAGGATGGTAAGCCTTTTTCCTTAGGCCCAGGATCAGATGCAGAAGACACGATGAGCGTTCTGCTGCAGAGGATGCAGAATAACGCAAAGCAAGATTCATCCATCGGGTGTGGTTTAAATAGCCTCCTGTAGTGCTTAGGTGTCTCCTTCCACAGCCACGCCTAGGTAAGAAAAGAGTTCCTGCTTTCCAGAAGAGTTCCAGTGTTCTGAATCTAGGGAGTGGCTCCTGCCCCACCCAACAGGAAAAGTAGTTCCAAACAGAAGAGGATCAGAGGCTCAACTGGCAGGCAAGTAAGCAGCATGGTCTGCTGCAGGTAAGTCCACCCAAGCATTATGAGCCCGGCGCTTCCAGCGCTGGGACTGGGCATATTTATGAGCCTGGTGCCACTGGCGCCAGGACTGGGTCCAAAAGGTCCCAATTGGGACTGGTTGGCACTCGGAACCTGGGTTATGGATCTGCTTCCAAGGGAGTTGGGAAAACCCTGACCTTTTGGAAGCAGAGATCATGACAGTACCCCCCCTCAGGCCCCTCCCAAACCGGGCTTCTCCGGGGGTTTTGGCTTGTCAGGAAATGTTCGGTGAAATCTTTTGATTAGGCGAGGAGCGTGGACATATTCAGCAGGTTCCCAGGATCTCTCTTGGGGGCCGTAGCCTTTCCAGTCAATTAGGTAAAATAGTTTAGATTTGGAGATCTTGGAGTCCAGAATGCTTTTGACTTCAAACTCGAGTTCTCCATCAACTAGGATAGGTTTTGGAGATTTAGTTAGTCGGGTTTGAGGTTGCACGGGTTTTAATAGAGAGACGTGGAAGACCGGATGTATCTTCATGTGCGGGGGCAAGTCCAACTTGACCGCTACTGGGTTTACTATGGTAGTGATGGAATAGGGACCAAGGTATCTTGGGTTGAATGTGCGTGGCCCTTTTAGAGGTAGATATTTGGTGGATAACCAGACTTGATCCCCTACTTGATATTGAGGGGCTTCCTTCCGATGTTGATCTGCTCCTTTCTTGTATTGTTCTTTAGCCCTTTGAAGGTGAGAAACAGCTTCCTTAAAGGCTTGAGTGATTGTAGAATGCAGGTAGTCTACTGCTGGTGTTTCAAGATCTTGGAGGGGATCCAACTCCGAGGTTCGAGGGTGACTGCCGTACAAAAGAAAAAACGGGGTTTTCCCAGTTCCCGAATGGACAGAGTTATTGTAGGCATATTCGGCTATCCAAAGGATGTCTTTCCAAGTTTTTTCAGTTTGTTGCAGCATGCACCGTAAATACTGTTCCAGAGTTTGATTGGTCCTCTCGGTTTGTCCGTCGGTCTGAGGGTGGTGACTGGTCGATAGTCTCACATCAATTTGAGCCGACCGACAGCAACTTCGCCAAAAATGAGAAATAAATTGACTACCTCGATCCGAAATTAGAACCGAAGGAAAACCGTGCAGTCGGACGATGTTTTCGAGAAATTCTCGGGCCAGAGTTGCTGCTGTTGGCAAGCCTTTGAGCGGAATGAAATGCGCCATCTTGGAGAATAAGTCCACGATTACTAGAATCGTATTGTATCCGGAGCATGGAGGTAGATCGGTGATGAAGTCCATAGAAAGCGTATGCCAAGGGCGAGGTGGGATGTCAATAGGGCGTAAGAGGCCTGCTGGTCTTTCCTTTTGACTCTTGTTTTGGGCGCATACTCCACAGGACATTATAAAGTCTCTGATATCTTTTTTCCAAGACGGCCACCAGAAGTAGCGCTTGATCTTTTCTGAGGTCTTGGCCATACCGGGATGTCCTTCCATTAAAGAATCGTGATAACAAGAGATTACTTTTTTCTGTAAATGTGTGCTGGGTAGGTATAATCGTTCTTGGAAATACAATAAGTTGTCCTTTACTGCAAAGTCCTTTCCCTGCAGATGCCAATTCTGTATGTCTGCTGGAGTTACAAGTTGCCTGGCTTTATCCTTAACTTCCTCTATGGATTCTGTGGCGATTACACCCAGAATTCTTTGTTCGGGAATGATTGGTACAGGTTTAGGGTTGATCAAGTGTTCTTCCACTCCCATCCGAGAAAGGGCATCAGCTTTACCGTTCTTTGTACCAGGTCGATAGGTAATTATGAAGTCAAACTCGGCAAAGAATAATGCCCAACGGAGTTGTCTAGAGGATTGGGCTTTTGCGGTTTTCAGATATTGCAGGTTTCGGTGATCCGTAATCACAGTAACAGTGTGTCGGGCCCCCAGCAGATAATGCCGCCAAGCCTTAAAGGCAGACTTGATAGCCAGAAGTTCCTTGTCAGTAATCGTGTAATTGATTTCAGGAGGCGAGAATTTGCGGGACCAAAATGCCACGGGATGCAACTGATTGGTTACCGGGTCCTTTTGTGATAGAACTGCCCCCATGGCAAGGCTTGAAGCATCAGTTTCCACGATGTAGGGGAGTTCGGGGCGAGGGTGTTTTAAGATTGGTGCAGAGATAAATTTAGTCTTCAAATCCTGAAAAGCTTGTTCCGCCTCGGTAGACCATTCAAAACGTTTGTTTTTCTTTAACAAGGCAGTGATGGGCTGGACTATTCGAGAGAATTCGGGGATAAACCTGCGGTAAAAGTTAGCGAAGCCTAACATGCTTTGCACAACTTTTACGGAGGATGGTGATGGCCATTTGAGAACTGCATCGACCTTCTTTGAATCCATACGCACTCCGCCAGGTGATAATATGAATCCCAAGAATTCAACTTCAGTCACATTGAAAACACATTTTTCCAATTTAGCGAAAAGTTTGTGTTGACGCAATCTTTCGAGGACCATTTTCACGTGTTTCCGATGTTCAGATTCCGATGAAGAATAAACGAGGATGTCGTCAATGTAAACAACAACACACACATCTATGAGCTCTCTGAGGACATCGTTCATAAAATATTGAAAGGCGGCCGGGGCATTGCAAAGTCCGAAGGGCATGACCTGATATTCAAATAGCCCATACTTGGTGCGGAAGGCCGTCTTCCATTCATCGCCCTCTTTTACTCGTACCAAGTGGTAAGCTCCTCTAAGATCCAGCTTTGTATATATGCATGCTTTTCTGACTTGGTCCAGGAGTTCAGGGATCAAAGGTAACGGATATCTATTCTTAACGGTGATCTGGTTCAGGGAGCGATAATCTATACAAGTTCTAAGGTCTCCTTCCTTTTTTGGATCGAAGAACAAAGCTGAAGAAGCAGGGGACTTGGAAGGACGAATAAACCCATTTGCCAGGTATTGATCCAGGTATTGTCGAAGGTGAAGGTTCTCAGGCTCGGTGAGGGCATAAATTCTACTACAAGGAGGAGTAGATCCAGGTAACAGGTCTATCTGGCAGTCATAAGACCTATGAGGAGGTAGAGAGTTAGCCTGATCCTTCCGGAAAACATCTTGGTATTCTAGGTATTCGGGAGGTAACTGGGGAGTCTCTGAAGAAATTGCTGCCAGTGCAACACCAGGTGGAGGGTGACAAGTAGAGACACATTCTGGAAACTGGACCGTTCTTGCTCGCCAATCGATCAGAGGATTGTGTTTCTCTAACCAAGGTAGTCCTAGAATAATCTGAAACTGAGGGGCCTTGATCACATCGAACACGATCTTCTCATGGTGTCCATCTTGACTTACTAGCGTCACCTCTTGAGTGGTATGCGTTACTGGCCCGGAGGCTATCTCCGTACCATCCACCGTAGTAATGACGTCCTTTACAGCCTTGGGACAAAGAGTTAGATTCATCCTCAAAACCATTTCATGATCCACATAATTGCCGATGGCACCGCTGTCGACGTAAGCTTCAATTGCATGTAATCGATCCGGATTATCAGGGCTAATGAGGACCATAAGTATCACGAAATGCGAGGTCACGGAACTGGTTTTCACGCTCGGCAAGAGGACCTCTATTCTTGTCGGGCGAGGTCGTTTCCCTGCTCAGAGTTTGTAACTTTGGTAACTGCAGCTCCTACTGCCTTCTTGGCAGGTTTCACCGGACAGTCTCGAAGAAAGTGCCCTGAGTTTCTGCAATAGAGGCATAATTGCAACTGTTTTCTCCTTTCCCGCTCCTTTTGTGTTAGAGGACCTTTCAGACCCCCTATTTGCATGGGTTCCCTGGAGTCTACTCCTTTGGAAAGAGTTGGCGGTTTGGAAAATACTCGAGCATCAAACTTGGAACGATCGGCCTTCCTGTTCTGCAGTCTGTAATCTATTTGAACGACTAAGTCTATATAGTCCGAACAATCTTGTGGGGGATTCACTACTTGGGCTAACACATCTTTGAGCTCTCCACGTAGACCTCTATAAAACAGCGTAATCCTTTTGTCCTCAGGCCATTGAGTTTCCACTATCAGTCTGTTGAAAGACGCAATATAAGCCAAAAGGTCTTGATTACCTTGTCGCAACGAAAGAAGCTCATTGTCCAAGGCCTGCCCCTGTGAATGTCTTGCGAACAGTTTTTCCATACTGAGCTGAAAAGCTTGAAAATCATGGAGGACGGGATCATTTTGATTTACTAGAGGGATCGACCAGTCTGCCGCATTGCCTCTTAGGTAGGAAAGCACGAAAGCTACTTTAGCTTGATCAGTTGGAAAGGCTGCTGGCCGGCATAAGAAATGCAACCGCACTGATTGATAAATACTGCAAACCTCTTTGGGTCACCAGAAAATCGTTCGGGCGGAGCCAGAGGTACATTCCCAGGTAGGTTGATATGCACTGGATTCATAGAGGATGTTGAAGGAAGATTTCCCCCAGATGCGGGTAACGGGGTCTGTCCGGCTTGTGACTGTAGCAATTGTCTAGCGAGATCATCTGTTCGCTCCTTGGAAATAATCAGTTCCCTTCTTAGAGCGTTCGTTTCCTGACGGGCTGCATGCACTTCTGCCCTTAGTTCCCCAAGTAACTGGGCTAGCTGGTCGGTATCCGAGGTTTCCATAGCGCCTGGACGGGAGTTTTGTGGTAGGCTTTGCGTTCTGTAACGCTCACCTGATTCCTGTAGAGGCGCCGGTCTTGACTGGGCGTATACCGTATCTTCAAAGGTGATGTGTAACACACGGCTGGCTCTTTGGGCTGGACCTCTGTGCACTGTATGTCTGACTCGAAGGGTAAGATGTCTGCAGATAGAAAATATGGGATTAAGGAACTGGGTTATTGAATGTCTCTCTCTTCTTCCCTTTCTCTTCTCCTGTAGAACCCCAAAGGTTAACGCTCTCACCTTAGGTAAGTGAACGCCGTGCTCTCCATCTGCCTCGGGGCAGGGTGCTGTAACCAGTTTCTTCACTGGATAAGGGGAGCAGGCCTCTTGACTTCAGAGGACTGCTGTCCGTCGTTTACTGCACGAACGGTAAGTTTCGAGTAATTCTAATGTCTTTAAAGTCTTTAGTAATGAAGCTTCTTGTTTTGCAGGGTTCCGGCGATGGCGGATGACGGGCTGAAGTGAGTTGAAGATGGAGCCCGTGTGATGAATAGAAGCGTCTGGAAGCACGTAAGTAAGCGCTTGTTGCCTGCTTCACGATGCGCTCTAACTGTCTTTTTATTTTGCAGGTACAAGTTCGGAGCGGCTGCAGGGTGCCGGAATATCCACTGGGTTAGATGTGGAAAGGAGTAATGGCACGTGAGTATTAAAGTTCCCCAATGTCTTTAAACGCACCTTGTTTTGTCTTTCAGATGCGGGATGCAGCGCCGAAGGCCTCCGGAGCGTGCAAAGAGTTGGTAAGCTTTTGTCTTTCAGATGCCGGAATGCAGTGTGAAGACCTCCGGAGCGCACGAAGAGTAGGTAAGCCTTTGTCTTTCAGATGCCGGAATGCAGCGCGAGGCGTTGGTGACAGCTGATGGACCAGGTAAGTGAAGAGCTGTCACTGAAGACCGTAATGCTAACCTGTTCTTTCTTGTCTTTATAGGTGTTGCTGAAGACTGGATTCAGGATGGTAAGCCTTTTTCCTTAGGCCCAGGATCAGATGCAGAAGACACGATGAGCGTTCTGCTGCAGAGGATGCAGAATAACGCAAAGCAAGATTCATCCATCGGGTGTGGTTTAAATAGCCTCCTGTAGTGCTTAGGTGTCTCCTTCCACAGCCATGCCTAGGTAAGAAAAGAGTTCCTGCTTTCCAGAAGAGTTCCAGTGTTCTGAATCTAGGGAGTGGCTCCTGCCCCACCCAACAGGAAAAGTAGTTCCAAACAGAAGAGGATCAGAGGCTCAACTGGCAGGCAAGTAAGCAGCATGGTCTGCTGCAGGTAAGTCCACCCAAGCATTATGAGCCCGGCGCTTCCAGCGCTGGGACTGGGCATATTTATGAGCCTGGTGCCACTGGCGCCAGGACTGGGTCCAAAAGGTCCCAATTGGGACTGGTTGGCACTCGGAACCTGGGTTATGGATCTGCTTCCAAGGGAGTTGGGAAAACCCTGACCTTTTGGAAGCAGAGATCATGACATGCATGATGGGCAGGAGTTGGAACCTTTACATCAAAGGCAGAAGGCTGTGTGATCCGCACTGCTGGGAAAGCTGTCAAAGCAACCTGTGAGTTTCCGACAAATGAGAAACACGGTGCGCGAACGTTTGAACATTTCTATTATTGAGGAATACTTTGTATCAGAGTGGACACGTGTTTAAGGAAACACGTTTTTTAAAGTCTCTGGTTTAAATCATTGTCGATTGTTAAACTAACAGGAATACTTTGTAGCGGAGTAGTCACATGTTTAAGGAAACACATTTAATTAAACCAAATGACTTTCAAACAGCGGGTTGAATTGAAAGTGAGTTACGGGTAAAACCCATGTTTATTGAATACAGAACTGAAGAAAAACTTTATATAATGAATTCTGCAGTGAATGGGACTTTACAGAATAAGCTAAAACAAAGGTACACTAAAGCTTGATGTAAATGGAACTTTAACATGAATCAAAGAGAGGAGCATTGAATACCAAATTGAGTAAAAGCTCAAACAGCAGAAATATACATTGAAAGCCGAATTAACTGAAATCCTGTTGTTAAATCCAATACTTACATGAAAACTAATTATCAAACGAGGGCACAAGTGTGGCAAAGAATCCTAAGAAGACAAGGATATTTTTTTTGATGATGAAACTAAGTCTCGGGGAAGGGAACCCTGGGACTAGAGACATTTACTGACTTCAGGACAGAGTCTCAAGGTTATTTTGTGTTGGAACTCTGTTGCTTGTAGATTGGGGACAGGAACCCAGAGTATTGGTTAAAACTGTATCATCTTGAGCCTAAGAAGGGTAATATTGAGACTTTTGTTGGAACTGTTTTCTACTTGGGGAAGTGAGCTGAAAGGAAGCTGCTAGCTGGAAGAAGCTCTGAACGCTATTTTCTTTTGTCTGCTGATATCCCTGCAACATGCTGGTCTTGGAAGCAAGACAATGGAGAGCAACAGAGGCTTGAATCCCGGATCTGTGCCCAGAAAACTAACTCAGGTATAAAAACCAATAAAATAAAACAAATATTAATACATTCGTTGTGAGGGAAAGTATAGGTTTTGGACACAGACAGATTATTAAGTTGAACTCTTTGACTCAGACTTTCCTTAGTTTCATTTAGGTAGGGAAATCTCACCTTAGCATAGGGCAAGCTAGGCCCGATGCTCCATCATGACATTAAAGTTGATGAAATGTTTAATTTTTGAACTTAGGATCGGTTGTCCGTGTCTTGCTTCATGATGCCTTCACAGAACATAGAGGGATGGTTTGCAGGTGCACGTCACGCTATGCATTGCAAATAACAACCTACATTGCATTTTGGAACCTAGTGTGTAGGCTTTCAAGTGCACAGCAATTGTAAGAGAACACCTTAAGAAACGTGTGATACTGACAAACCAACCTGCACTGCATGCTGGAACCTGGAGTTGAATGTCTACAAATCAGTAACAACACGACTTTGGGACTTTGTGAACAAGAGAAAGATCAGTGTCCCATCCTGAGACTTGAAGAGAATGTTTCTTAAATATGCAGCAACAGCATTCCTGACAATCTCACGTTGTTGAACTAAAGTACACAATAAAGAGAAGAGTATTTAAAAATCCTACTCTGGGCAGTATCTGTGATACAGAAATGCAACCATTAGGTTTATGTAATGTTTCTCGGGACCACAGTGCTATGTGTATTATGAAGAGTAACTCTTACCGCCTGTAACGCTTTGCAGATTATTGTATATATATTTGCCCATTGTTGTATTGATCTACAATTTTAAATGGCCATTATTACAATGTTGTTTATTTGGTCGACTCATTTTGAGCCGCCTTGGTCGACCCCCCCCCCATTTATTTCTATATGGGATTTCATCATCTCCCCATTTCCTTGGCCCACACCCCTAAACACATACATACAGATCAATATCTTTACAAAACCTGCTACACGTTGTGACTTTTAATTACTGATGCTGCTGCCACTACTCCCTACACTCCACAGTGTGAAATATACAATGTAACACATTCTTTGGAGACAAATGCTCTTCGCTCCATAATTGGTTGCTTCTGCACAGGTCCAAACTTTTTTTTATATCATCTGCAGCGTCTCTCTTCACGTGGAATTTCCAGTGTTGCTCCCGTTGCTAACAAAGAGGCAGGAAATTAAAGCAAAGCTGCTTAAAGAATCTACGTAATTTACTAGATGGATAAAATAGTAGATATTTCTAAGGTCGCTGTAAAAGGAAAGTTTCGAATGCATGATCTTGGACAGATTTATGTCTTAGTATATAGGCAATGTTATGCCTCCATTCACAGACCTTACCGCTTATTTTCTACTGTTAGGTTGGACTAGGAGCGTTCAAATCAATTTTTTCATTCAAAGTTGTGCATGCATTTAGGTAATCTTTATCATTTTATCTGTCCCCTTCCAAACTGTTTCCCCCAATATACCAAGAAATGTATTATGAAATGTAGAGTTTATTTTTCATAAGGAGAGCACTACGTCTAAACTCTATTAGTGTAGCTAACGGGATAAGACCTAGCTCCACACGTAGGCAAGCCCAACATAGAACGCCACAGATTGTATTCTAAATTATTTTCTCATCTGCATTACTTTAGTGGGCAACATAATCAAAATCTCATATTCTCATAAAATATATATACATAGAGGACACAGCGATAGAAAAGATGTGAAGGTAAAAGGTGAGTGCTGTGCCTAAACAAAATCCTTCTAAGAGCTCAGAAAACAATTCCACTACTTATTAACGTTGCAATCTTAACATTTACAAAAATATATACTCTCATTATAGACACAAAACAATTTCATAAAAACGTCCCCAATAAATAATTTCAGGGAATTCATCAGGACTCCTCTCCTTATTGCCCTCCTGGCCTAAAGCAATCTTAATAGCAACTCTCAATAGTACTATGTACAGTATTCGTTGTTTGCCCACAACCAATCAAATACTGTTCAACATATTCCACAGTTTGTATCACTCCTGTGGAAGACAAAGAACCATCACATAAAAACATGATCAACATCCTACTTTTCATCTTCAGAAAGGAGTGCCATTAACAGTCTTGCATCTCCCATCAACATTAATATCAATGCATCCAATGCACTCACATTTTTCGTTTAGTGCTCCATTCAACTCTTCCTTGCGGGTACTTCATATACAGTTTCTCAAATCTGTTAATATACGGGTACTCAATTCACTCTCTAGTCAATTTATATTCTTTTCAAACACTTTCATGCTAGCACATGCTAACATTATAGTCAACACATACTTGTTTTTATCACGCCGTTCTATACAATTTAGTACACAGCGGTCACAGTAATGCTTAGTTCTCTGACCGGAGCTGCTGACAATAGGTCCATAACAATACGCTGTTCATACGCGTTTGGAACAGTTATTTAACCATATAATATATAAATGCTCTGTCCCATATTACTGACATCGTTTGTATAGCGTACGCATTCGGTAACGCTCTTCCCGGATATCAGACTAACAACTCTCCCTCATCCGTCAGCACGCCATTATGTTTATTTTACGCCATCTTGTTCTTATTTTTAACTTGACTCAAGGCACTAGAATGCGCCTCACCGTTATTTGCAATCTTGCATGGCAGCGCCATCTTATGTTCCTAAAACAGCTGAAAGTAATTTAAACCATGACACGAGAACATACTTAACAATTGCCAGTGTGTTACATCGCAACAACCCTTCTATATTTCTTTTTTAAACTTTCTTTATTGTCGCAGTTGGCATTATACATCACAACACAGTATGACATGACATACTACAGGTGAGATGGACAAGCGAGAACAGGGTCAAGGTACAGCACATTTTGGAGCGGTACATGTCAGCATGTCCACATGGTTATGTAGGCGGGTCGACGTTGAGGCCTCGGGGGACGAAAGTCACAGGATGTTACACAGGGGTTGGGGAGGGGCGGGATCCGGGTTGCAGCAGTTGCCGCATTGTTAAAAATAAAGACGGTTGCATGCAAGCTGGGCTCTGCGTCTTTTATTGCTGCGAGCGCCGCGTAGGCCCAGAGACAGTCTGTCGATGGAGACGAAGGGTACACAACCCGCCCGTGCCAGTATGAGGCCTGCCGGTGGGCAGTAAAGTGTGTCAGCGCGCCTCCAACCGAGACGAGGGCGTCCTGAGCTGCGCCCACAAGCCCCGATGCCGGCCTCCAATCTCTTATCACGCCGGCGACATACAGTGGAACACCGCCTGGCGCGGTACTATACTGCCCACGAGCACATCAGCTGTGGAGTGGGAGCGCACGCGGGCTGAGAGACGGACACACGCCGAAGCCCACCAAACGCGCCCAGCCACTGCCCTACGTGCTAGCGCTCAGCCGGGGAGGGGCAAAGGAGCTTACTCACAAGCGCCACTTGGGAACAGCACCACGTAAGGGGATTCAAGACAAAGAACAAGTAGAGCAGGCTGACAAGCTCAAAAGAAGCTCAGCCACAGGCCCCAAGCGGATCACATATTCACGGGAGATGCGAGAAAAGAAACCCAAGGAAAGGAAACAAACTGATAACGTGAGCACAACGAAGAGTGAAGGCACAAATAAAACAGACACATGACTTGGAACTAACCATACATCTGCTGACACTACCCCCACGCAAGCATGTCTGACCCTGCGCTAGCAACAGCGTCACCCTCAGGAGGTGCAGACAACTCACAAGGAAATGACCAACAACCACAGACAACTGGTGGAGCATCGCAAATCATGCACATGCCAAGCCCTTTTGAAGTACGGGACACCTCGAACCTAGGGCCCCGCTGGGTCACATGGCTACGGGATTTCAAATTCTATGCGGGAGCCATAGGCCCAACGGATGATGAAAGGCTCAAGAACACACTCTTAATGGCAGTAGGACCGGCGGTAAGAGACATTGCAGGTGAATTATTGAATGTTGACACAGTAACATATGGAGAACTCCATACCAAACTCTCAGAATACTTTGCACCTCACATGACTATGAGTGCCACCTATTTCATACGACGAGACAAGAGAAGGGCGAATCCATAGATAATTTCGTCATGCGTCTCCGCATCAAGCTGAAGCACTGTGAGTTTCATAAATATTCAAACGAAGAAGCACTCAGGTCACAAGTAATTGCTGGATGCCTCTCTCAACCTTTTCGAAAACAACTGCTACAGAAACAGAGGTCATTGGAAGGGATTTTAGCTTTGGCCCGCATGGAAGCAGCGGTGGACTCACAACTTGACAACCTGGGCAAAATCGCAATACAACAGCCCACAGACAACCCGGACTCCGTTAACAAACTGTATGCAACCCCCAATCAAGGTGGAAAACGCCCTGACGCCACATGCTACAAATGTGGTTACGAAGACATACACGTGGGGGGAATGCCCAGCAATAGCACAACAATGCACCGCATGCGGGGGTATGGTCCACTACAGGGCAATGTGCAAAAACGCGCCGGGACCCTCTCCAGGCAAACAGCGGACCCAGGAAATGCGCAGAAAGCCCGCCAAAGTCCACCTAGCTACAGAGGGGAGAGCGAACGCACAACTCCAAGGAGAGAAGACAGAGACCGGAGGAGCTCTTACCCACGAGAGGACAGGCGGCCACCAGAAGGAGCTAGACGATCTCAAAGAAGGCGTTTTGTCAGGTACATTGAAATGCGATCCCCCCAACACCACAGCCACACAACACAGCCCGATCCTCACACTGCACGTTACAACACCCCCTTAAAATTCCTGATTGACACCGGGGCCACCGTCAATATCATCAGTGAACAAGCAAACGAGTCGCTGTCATGATGCCTACCTCCAAGGAGCCAGGTTCGACCCTGCAACCCCAGAGGCAGGCATCATTTCCCCCAGGGGAGTGCCAGCGGGCCCAAGCTGGGGCCCTTTGGACACAGTCCTGGCGCCTTAGGCGCCAGGCTCATGTTGGACCTCTGTCCTGGCGCCTTAGGTGCCAGGCTCACAAAGCTAGACATGTGTTCAAGTGTTTTAAGGTGCAACAGAACTTTTACAGAGCCTTACCTGAATAGTCAAGCTTACCTGAACTCCCATCAATCCTCAATCCAGTGAGGTAACTGGGTTTCAACACGCCCCTGCATCAGAAGCAGGATGGAGAGCTCATCCTTCCTGACCCTAAGGTGAGACTTCACGGGGAATCGTGGAAGGGTATCGTGGAGGGTTGGAAGAGAGTGGGAGGCTTGAGCATAACTCAGTCAGTAGGTAATACTCCCTTTTCACGCGCAGGGGAATATTCCTGCGATCCGGAGAAGCCAGAGTAGAGGGGCCCTTCCTGTCCATCTTCAGAGTCCTGCGCTTCACCATTGAAGAAGCATCAGCACTCGAGCCAGACCTGCGCTTCCGTGGGAATCAGGTGAGCGTTACAGAACGCGAAGCCTACCCACAATTTCCCACCCGGGCGCTATGGAGACTTCCGAGACTGACCAGCTGGCCCAGCTTTTGGGGGAATTACGGGCGGAGGTGCACTCATCCCGCCAGGAGACTAACGCTCTCAAAAGAGAACTGATCTTATCCAAGGAAAGAACAGATGACCTAGCCAAAAGGTTATTACAGGCCCAGGCAGGGCACACTCCTTTACCTAATTCCGGAGACATTTCCACATCAATGGGTTTGAGTAACCCGGTACAAATTAATCTACCTGGACACATGCCTTTGGCCCCGCCTGAACGTTTTGCGGGGGATCCCAAGAAATATGCCGTCTTTATGAACCAATGTCGTTTACACTTTCTATGCAGACCCGGAGCCTTCCCTATCGATCAGACCAAGGTGGCCTTTATACTATCGTACCTCAGTGGCAGTGCTGCCGATTGGTCTATTCTATTGGTAAATCAGGATGATCCCATTCTCCAGAATTTTCAGGGCTTCCAGGCCAGCATGGAAGGATTGTTCGCTCGACACTCTCAAGGACAGACCCTTGATAACGAACTGCTATCCTTACGACAAGGTAATCAGGATCTTCTGTCCTACATTGCCAACTTTAACAGACTGGTTGTGGAAACTGGATGGCCAGAAAACAAAAGGATCACATTGTTTCATCGAGGCCTGCGCGGAGAGCTTAAGGATGTTCTAGCTCAGATAGTAAACCCACCCCAGGTCTGCGCAGACTACATAGACTTGGTGGTTCAACTTGATCACAGACTTCAAAATAGAAAAGCAGATCAGTTCAAGTATGAAAACCGAGTACCGATCAAAACCCACGCTAACTCCAAGAGTACCGACGTATCTGAACCTATGCAAATCGGTGGTGTTAAAGGACCATTATCGCAGAAAGAACGAGAGAGAAGGCGGCAAATGCAACTTTGTCTGTATTGCGGGACTTCCGGTCACTTTCTTCGAAATTGTCCAGTTAAACCACTTAAGAAGGTGGTTGGAGCTACTGATAACGAATTATTGACACCTGATTCGGGAAACAACCTAGCCCGACAAGCGTAGGGGTCCGCTTGCCGAGCTTGAAAACTAACTCTTTGACCTCGCATTTTGTCATGCCAATGGTGCTCGTGGACCCAAAACAGCCTCAGCAGTTGCATGCTATAAAAGCATACATCGACAGTGGAGCTATTGGAAATTACATAGACCGTGAATTGGCTTCCAGGATTAAGCTTCCTCTCCGCCCGAAAGTAACCCAAGATGTCATTACTACAGTAGATGGAACCGAAATAGCCTCAGGGCCTGTAACGCATTCCACTGTTGAAGTGACTCTGGTGGGTCAGGATGGACATCGGGAAGCAATCGTGTTTGATGTGATCAAGGCCCCACAATTTCAAGTAATTCTTGGAATTCCTTGGTTAGAAACACATAATCCCAGAATTGACTGGCGAGCAAAGAAGATAAGTTTTCCTGATTGTGAACCAACCTGTTATCCAAGAAATCCAGTTATGGGTCTAGCCTCAGCAACTTCCACACCTGTACAGCTACCGTCAGAATACCAAGAATTCCAAGACGTTTTTCAGAAAGAACAGGCTAACACGTTACCTCCCCATCGGTCTTATGATTGCCAAATCGATCTGGTACCCAATGCTCAACTACCTTGTAGTAGGATTTATGCTCTTACGGAACCTGAGAACCTGCATTTGCGTCAGTATTTAGATCAGTACCTAGCCAATGGTTTTATTCGCCCGTCCAAGTCTCCTGTCTCTTCAGCTCTGTTCTTCGTGCCGAAAAAAGAAGGCGACCTTAGAACGTGTATAGACTATCACGCCCTAAATCAAATAACGATTAAGAATCGTTATCCTCTGCCCTTGATCCCTGAGCTTATCGACCAGGTGAAAGACGCTTGTGTGTACACCAAGTTAGATCTCTGAGGAGCTTATCACCTGGTGCGCATAAAAGAAGGCGACAAATGGAAGACTGCGTTCCGCACCAAATTTGGGCTCTTTGAATATCAGCTGATGCCCTTCGGGTTGTGCAATGCACCTGCCGCTTTTCAGTACTTTATGAATGCTGTTCTTCGGGAACTTATCGATGTCTGTGTCATTGTTTACATTGACGACATCCTGGTGTACTCTTCTTCAGAATCTGATCACAGAAAACATGTTAGGGCAGTTCTTGAGAAATTGCGCCAGCACAGACTATTTGCAAAACTCGTAAAATGCGTTTTTCATACCACAGAAGTTGAGTTTCTCGGATTCATCCTGACACCTCAAGGAGTCCGAATGGACTTGCGAAAGGTGGACGCCATCCTCAAATGGCCATCTCCTAGCTCGGTGAAGGGAGTTCAGAGCATGCTCGGCTTTGCCAATTTCTATCGAAGATTCATCCCGGAATTTTCCCGAACAATCCAACCCATCACCGCTCTCCTAAAGAAAAACAAACGCTTCGAATGGACTCTTGAGGCCGAACAAGCCTTCCAGGACCTGAAAACCAAATTCACCTCTGCACCTGTATTGAAACACCCGCACCCAGACCTCCCGTACATAGTGGAAACCGATGCATCCAGTTCGGCCATGGGAGCTGTCCTGTCGCAAAGAGACCCAAAAACTAACCAACTACATACACCCAGTGGCCTTTTGGTCCAGAAAATGTTCTCCTCCTGAAATGAACTACGCAATTACCGATAAAGAGTTACTGGCCATCAAATCTGCTTTCAAGGCTTGGCGTCACTACCTTCTCGGGGCAAGACACACCATTACCGTAATTACGGACCACAGAAACTTACAGTATTTAAAGACGGCCAAAGCTCAATCTTCACGACAACTCTGATGGGCTCTATTCTTTGCGGAATTTGATTTTGTAAATACCTATCGCCCTGGCTGCAAGAATGGAAAAGCGGACGCCTTATCCCGGATTGGCATGGAAGAACCTAATTCGAGCTTAGAACCTGTGCCCATCATACCTGAGCAAAGAATCTTAGGCTTAACTTCATTGCAAACTATTGAGGACATCCAAACGCAAGTAAAACAACTTCTAGACTCTTCAACCTTACTGGAATGGAGTCAGAAGGGTCCTCATTACACCGTTAAGGATGACTTACCCTACTTCCAGGAGCGGTTGTTTCTGCCAAGTAAAGAATTGCAAGAACTTGTTATTGCCCATCATCATGAATCTTTAATGGAAGGACACCCTGGTATCGCTAAAACGGAGGAAAAGATCAAACGTCACTTCTGGTGGCCTTCTTGGAGAAAAGACATAAAGTCTTTTGTTCTGTCTTGCGGAATTTGCACCCAAAACAAGGCTCAAAAGAAAAGGCCAGCCGGCCTACTTCAACCCTTGGATATTCCACCGGCACCATGGCACACCCTGTCAATGGACTTTATAACCGACCTGCCTCCTTGTGCTGGTTACAACACAATCCTTGTAATTGTGGACCTATTGACCAAAATGGCCCACTTTATCCCTTTAAAGGGTTTGCCTTCTGCTTCCACCTTGGCCAAGGAATTCCTGGAGAATATAGTTCGCATACATGGTTTCCCTTCCATATTAGTCTCGGATCGTGGAAGTCAATTTATTTCCCATTTTTGGAAGAAGTGTTGCCAACTAGCACAAATAGATGTGCAGTTATCCACCAGCCACCACCCCCAGACCGACGGACAAACCGAGAGAACCAATCAGACTCTCGAGCAATATCTTCGGTGCATGTTACACCAATCCGAGTTAAATTGGAAAGACATCCTTTGGATCGCAGAATATGCATACAACAATTCAGTGCATTCTGTAACCGGACAAACCCCCTTTTATACTTTGTATGGTCACCATCCTCGGACCTCTGACCTAGATCCACCTCTGACCCTGGAAATGCCAGCAGTAAATCATCTGCATTCCACAATAACCCGAGCCTTCAAAGAAGCTGCAACTCATTTACAGCAAGCCAAGAAAAAGTATAAAGAAAACGCTGATTTGCACCGAAGTAAAACTCCTCCTTACCAAGTAGGAGACCAGGTATGGCTAGCAACTAAACATTTATCCCTCAAGGGCCCGCGAACCTTCAATCCCAGATTCATAGGACCTTATCCCATCAAGGCTATAATCAACCCAGCGGCCTTTAAACTGGATCTACCGTCCAACATGCGTATTCATCCAGTTTTTTATGCATCACTTTTGAAGCCCGTACAACCAGGAACCCGATTGTCCAAGCCTCCAGATCCAGTTCAAATTGAAGGGGAATTAGAATTCGAAGTTAAAGACATTTTAGGCTCCAAGGTGGTAAAGTCGAAACTCTTCTATCTTGTTTACTTGGAAGGGATATGGACCTCAGGACAGATCGTGGGAGCCTAGTAACCATGTCCACGCACCTCGATTAGTACAAAGGTTTCACCGGAGATTTCCGAACAAGCCAAAACCCCCGGAGGGAAGAACCTTGGGAGGGGCCTTGAGGGGGGGGGGGTACTGTCATGATGCCTACCTCCAAGGAGCCAGGTTTGACCCAGCAACCCCAGAGGCAGGCATCATTTCCCCCAGGGGAGTGCCAGCGGGCCCAAGATGGGGCCCTTTGGACACAGTCCTGGCGCCTTAGGCACCAGGCTCATGTTGGAACTCTGTCCTGCGCCTTAGGCGCCAGGCTCATAAAGCTAGACATGTGTTCAAGTGTTTTAAGGTGCACTTACCTGATGCAGACCATGCTGCCACATCCAGGCCCTCTTGAGGCCTGAATGGAACTACTTTACCTGTGGGACTACTTTCCACCCGGGTGTGGTCGGGGAAGGATACATATCTGATCGGAGGAAGGATACACACTTGGAACTTCTTCCAAAGCTATTTAAACCACACCCGATCAGCAACTCACGCTTCGCGTTGTTCTGCTCCTCGCAGCTGGACGCTCACCGTGTCAGCTCCTGCATCTGGACCTCAGCCACGCCTGTCAGTATCCTGGGTCACCTGCAAAGGGAGACAAAAGACCTTACCTGCTAAATCAGCACCACAGAGACATCACACCGACGATCCTGAAAAGGACGACATCATTTTAAAAGCATTCCGCTACGATCACTGCAGCGCTGCATTTCACTCACCTTTCCTGGACGCCACCATCTTCAGCAGCGATCATCCGGATCCACAGCCACTTCCCAGAGCCTAGAGAGAAAAAGACAAGAACAAGGTGAGAGAAGAAAGGGAATAGGAAAAGCTCAGTTTCCTTCTAAGTTACCTGTTGGGTCATTCCCATTTCATTTTGGGTCTTGCCGCTTCCAGGCATCCGGACCCCGGCCCCTATGGGGAAAAAAGACAAAGACATTGAATGAGCGAATGCAAAGACATTACACGAGAGCTCATCCAGAACTTACCTGTCATTTACTGGAACTGCACGTTTCACTTCGGGTCGGCGCCATCTCCGGCATTCCGAACCCCGGCCCCTAAGGGGAAAAAGACAATGACCATTATTATTAAGCTTGGACTTTTGAACTTGCAACAGAACTTTTACAGAGCCTTACCTGAATAGTCAAGCTTACCTGAACTCCCATCAATCCTCAATCCAGTGAAGTAACTGGGTTTCAACGCGCCCCTGCATCAGAAGCAGGATGGAGAGCTCATCCTTCCTGACCCTAAGGTGAGACTTCACGGGGAATCGTGGAAGGGTATTGTGGAGGGTTGGAAGAGAGTGGGAGGCTTGAGCATAACTCAGTCAGTAAGTAATACTCCCTTTTCACGCACAGGGGAAAATTCCTGCGAGCCGGAGAAGCCAGAGTAGAGGGGCCCTTCCTGTCCATCTTCAGAGTCCTGCGCTTCACCATTGAAGAAGCATCAGCACTCGAGCCAGACCTGCGCCTCCGTGGGAATCAGGTGAGCGTTACAGTCGCTGACACCACCGCCAAAAATCAAGAAGGCGTCCGTGGACATATATCCATATGGCGCCACAACTCCTCTACCATGCAAAGGCATGATCGCAGTATGGTGCACCCACAAATAACACGCAGCAAAGATTCCCCTACACATTTCAAAAATGGAAGCCAACAGTGGGTTCATTCTAAGCTTTCGGACGGCAGTGGACATGGGCCTAGTGCACATATTGTATCAAATGATGGCGCACAAATACTTTGTGAAACCGGAAGTGATCGAACAAACTTTCCCCAAACTATTCACCGGTCTCGGCAAACTCAAAAACAGGAAAGTACACCTTCACATTAATCCGTCAGTGAAACCCGTAGCCCAACATTATAGGGGCATCCCGATCAACATTCAACGACAGGTGGAAGACGAACTGGACAAACTCATCAAAATGAACGTGATTGAACCCGTTTCAGGGCCCACGCCATGGGTGTCACCCATCGTCCCCGTCCCCAAGAAGTCCCCGTATGGGTCCATACGACTGTGCATCGATATGCGCAGAGCCAATGTCGCCATCGAGAGAAAGAGACAGCAAGCACCCAGAATAACGGACATGATCCACCGCCTACACGGGGCAAAGAACTTCTCAAAATTGGATTTAACGAAAGGATACCACCAGATCGAAATTGCCCCATAGTCCAGATACATCACTACATTCGTAACCCACCTTGGCCTTTTCAAGTACAAAAGTCTCAGCTTTGGCATTTCTTCAGCCGCTGAAATTTTTCAAGAAGAAATACATCGGGTAATTCGACATGTCCCAAATTGCTTAAACTACTCTGACGATGTGCTGGTGTACGGAAAAACACAAGAGGAGCACGACATGGCGCTTCATAGGGTATGCCAGGCTCTGGTGGAAGCTGGACTCGCATTGAACAAGACAATGTGAATTCTCAAAAGGATCCCTAAGGTTGTTCGGCCATGTCTTTTCAGAAAAGGGGATGAGGCCAGACCCCGACAAAGTCAGAGCCCTCAACTCAGCTACACCTCCCAAGACCACGACTGATTTGCGCTCCTTTTTAGGGCTGGCCAGTTACTGCTCAAGATATTTAAAGGACTACGCCACTGTAAGCAACCCCCTGCGCCTACTCACATGCAAGGACGCAATGTTCGTCTGGTCAACGGAGTGCCAGAAAGCATTCAAAGAGATCCGGAACGCCATCTCACAGGCAGACGACATGGCCTACTTTGATGCCTGCCGGGACACTGAAATAATAGTCGACGCCAGCCCAGTGGGACTCAGTGCCATCCTCACCCAAAAAGACCCAGCAGACTCATCCAGCATCCATATAGTAGCCTACACCAGCAGGAGCCTGACCGTCACTGAACAGGCATACTCCCAGGCAGAGAAAGAGAGCCTGGCGGTGGTATGGGCGTGCGAGCATTTTCATCTGTTCCTGTTCGGAAAAGAGTTCATGATAATCACGGACCACCAGGCACTGCTCACCATCTACGGCGACCTCAAAGCAAGAATGCCCCAGAAGATAGCCAGATGGGGTCTGCGTCTACAAGACTACAAATTCACAATAAAACACCAGATCGGGAAGGGAGAAAGTCCAGCGGACTAGCTGTCCCGTCATCCGACAGCATCGGCCGAGTAACAACCCTCCATTGCGGATGCATACATAAACTATATAGTACACCATCTCCAACCATTGCCAGTTGCCAGTTGGGCAGAACTTGCCACACAATCGGAACTAGACCCGGCCCTTCGAATTGTGAGACATTGCCTGCAGACGAACAAGAAAACACAAATGAGACAGATAGCAAGGTCAGAAACGGAAACGATACGAGAAGAGAAGAGAAGACGTCAAGTGGCTCGATCAGGTCAGCGATGAACTAACCATAGTGGACGACCACATAATACTAAAAAGCTGCAAAGTGATCATTCCAAGAACACTTCGAGAGAAGACAGTGCATATAGCTCACAAAGGACACCGAGGAGTGGTAGCAACAAATTGTCTCCTCAGGCAGAAGGTGTGGTTCCCACAGCTTGACAAACTGGTAGAAGACATTGTGGGAGGGCGCCACATCTGTGCACAAGTGTCTCCACCTCCACACCCAAACCCGCTGCAGATGTCATCCTTACCGAAGCGGGTGTGGGAGGAACCCGCAGAAGACCTTTTTGGCCTGCTAAGTGACGGCAACTCATGTAGTAGTACTCATGGATGAACACTCAAGATTCCCAGACGCACAGATAGTTGAAAGCAGGGTATTACCCAAATTGTTTGTTTACAATTGTTCAAATGAACAATTGACCGAATTTAAAGGGTCACAGTTGACCTTTTCACAATTGACGGAATATATATATATAAATATCTATATATATATATATATATAGGGGTGTTGGGGGGTTTGACGTTGGGTGGGGGTTGTGGGGGGTTTCCCCCCACATATATGGTACAATTGACCTTCACAATTCGGTCAATTGTGAAAAGGTCAATTGTCATTCGAACAGTTGTAAAACGAACAATTCGTATACAACCGAAAGCAGCTCAACATCGAGTGTCATCCCGGCATTGGATCGAATGCTGTCGGCATACGGAATCCCCAAGATCATAAAGTCAGACAACCACCCCACATTCGCAAGCCATGACTTCCAGAACTTCGCCAAGTATATGGGCTTCCAATACCGCAAGATGACCCCTCGATGGCCACAAGCGAACGGCATGGTCGAGAGGTTCATGGCCAGCATCAGAAGGACACTCCAAATTGCCCGCATCCAAGACAAACCTTTCGAAAAGGCCCTTAACCAACTTCTAAGAGAATACAGACACACACCCCACAGCATGACGGGAATAAGCCCAGCCGACTTGCTATTCAGGAGGCCAATCCAGACGAGGCTACCGGAAGATCCCAGGCCCCAAGAGCCAAGGGCTGTGGAACAAGAGGCAAGAGCAAACGATGAAGCAGGAAAAGCAAAAATTAAGGCGGTCGCAGACCGGAAGAGACAAGCCCGTGAGAACCCCATGCAACCAGGAGACGAAGTCTGGTTTCGCCAACCAAAGACTAGAAAGAAAGACGCCACATTCGCACCCACTCCACTCATCGTGACGCACAAGAAAGGCACGATGGTCACGGCTCAGAGAGATGACTGCTCGTCAGTGACACGAAATATGTCGTACTTCAAGCGGGTGACGCCACTCCAGGGAGAGACCTGGGGAATGAACCGAGACAGCAAAGAAGACAGGCCACGAGATGAACCATACCAAGGAGATGGGGAAGATTCCGAAGGTGAGCAAAACACCATGCGGACATGTGAGTGGCCGACCCCCCGTAGCTCAAGGCGAACTCAAAGAAGCCGCATGAAGCCACTGTGCCTCATAGAGGAGATGGGGTAAAGCAGTGGGGATGGACTAACATGTTAAAAAGAGGGGAGATGTCAGCATGTCCACATCGTTATGTGGGTATGGCCGCTGTTGCTGCCTCGGGGGATGAAAGACACAGGATGTTACGCAGGGGTTGGGGAGGGGCGGGACCCGGGTTGTGGCAGTTGCCGCGTTGTTAAAAATAAAGACGGTTGCATGCAAGCTGGGCTCCTCATCTTTTATTGCTGCGAGCGCCGCGTAGGCCCAGAGAGAGTCTGACAGTACATTCTACACATTTTGGAGGGGTACATTCCAATGACATTAGAGGGCTATCATAGCTATTGGCAGCCCAGTCTTGATATCAGTAGAGGCTTGATATCTTGAGCGGGATTTGGTAGGTTGCATACATGCTCATTTTTCCTCCATATCATTAGCTCAGCCAGTGGTCTTTAGTGAGGATTCTCACGCTCATCCATTGCAATAAAATATGTTTAGCAAGAAGAAATCACAGGTTTACACATTTTCTCATGCAGCCCAGAGTGGGTTCACAAATATGGAACAAAACGTGCATTGGTGAGGGGGTCTATGTTCCTGCCCATCATCTCCGACTGCATCCTAAGGGTGGTACACAGTTCCAGAGGGGGAGATCCCTAAGGTATGGCGTGGATACACCTATCTCTTTCCATAGTTTACGCCAGGCCATAGCAGTTATGCTAGCATGATCAAACTCGCAGCTGTTAGTAAATTTGCCGTGGAAGATTAGTGATTTTAGGTCCCTGTCACCAGCAGAGAACCAAGAGGCAGCGAACTGTGCCTGCGCCGCTAGCCAATATAAACGTTAAAGTTAGGGGCCACAAAACCCCCTCTCTCATACGGCTGTGATAGTGTGGGCCACTTTAGCCTCACTGCACCGCAGTGCCACACAAACCAACTTATTTCTGGGGCAGTATCCCAGTGGTAAATCAACAAACGAGACATGGTATCCCCCTTTTCCTTTTAGGGATACCCCTACAATTCCCCATGCCTTAATAGCATATTGTCATGGCTATCTTCAACCACCCATGGAAGCTACTGAAAATACCTTCCTGTGTTCTATAGATAAGTTACCAGGGAAGAAGGCAGACAACATATGTGAAGAGCCAGGAATGAGACGCGGACACAGAGCTCATAGTTACGGCTATAATAAATAAAAAAAGAGGGTGGGTTGGAAAAAAAGGTCTTGCTGTCCCTATTCTAGGAGTTTTCCTACCTCAACGAAAACGAAGGGTATGTCTGCTGTCAAGATGTCCAAAGCAAAAATGTCCTATGTCCAAAATACTAATCTGGCCCTCCCATTCTAAAAGAAAACTGAAAAGGTGAAAAGGATAATGGGCCTCATTATAGGTTTGCCGGTCTGGGAACTACGGTACCGGTAAGCATACCAGAACTATAGTTCCCGGACTGGGCAAACTACGAGTTGTGCTCGTGGGTGCCTTTCTGCCCGCCAGGTCGGACCTGGCAGGCAGAAAGGCACCGTTGAGCACAGCATGTCGGATGCACTGGCACCGTTACAAACGGTGCCGGTGCATCTGACCTGCCCATTCAGCCCCATTGGGCTGAATGGGATTGGGGAGCATCTTTTTTTCCGGCACCCGCAAATGGGCAATTACCGGGTCCGGCACGGCCGTAATGACCCGGTAATTGCCCATTTGCGGGCCCGGAAGAAATTGCAGGTTTGGCGGCAGCCTGCCAGTTTTATCGACAAGGCTACCGCCAAATTTGTAATGAGGCCCAATGTCTGTGGCCTTGAAAGTGCACAAATGTTCAAAAAGGAAAGGCGCAACGCCAAGACAAGGTTCTCAATGGATACAGTTCACAGTTCCAGGGGATTGGTCCCTTCCCCAGGTTTTCTCTTCATGATACTTTAAACTCCTAAGGGTATGAGTCGTCCATGGAATTCTCTTATCAACCAAATCAAAACTGGTATATTGATCAACTTGGCTCTTTGTTCCAATTTCACAGGTTACCTGGTGTATTCCCCTGCCAGGTTTCTTCTCCTCCTTAATGTATCACTTGCTCAGTCTTGGCTTTTCCTGGTATCTTCTCCTACCAGGACTTCCTCATGTAAGTCACTTTACATTCTTGCCAACTTGACTTTGCCTGGTATACTCTCCTGCCTCATGTGCTTTACTTAATAAACATGCAAACGTAACCTGACTTGCTTTACTCACTTGTAAACTCAACTGTGCCTGGTATACTCTCCTACCATGGCTTTTTCATATGACTTGATTTACACACTTGTAAACTTGTCTGTGCCTGGTATACTCTCCTGCGAGGGATTTACACATTGGCAAACTGGTATATTTCTCACATTCATTCTATTAATCTTTTTCTGATAATATTGGGTCTCAAATTCCCCCTCATTTGTTCTAGTTTCCTTTATCCCAGTTTGCCACTGCAGGACTCACTGGCTTCTCGTGGCACTCTTCGGTTCCTCTGTGGTAAACAGGAAGCAGTGTGGTGTCCCGTCTCCACCGCACAGGCACACTGGCATCGTCCGGCAGCTTCCATGTCCTTCGCAGCACTCGCTTACCTCCAGAGCCTCTCTGTCTTTGGGCAGCTTTGAGGTTGCTCCCAGGTTCCCGTGTCTGCCAGGAAGCCTCTTTTCTCCTTCCTCCTGCAGTCTTCACACAGCGAACCAGCTTTTGAAGTCCTCAGTCATCTGCCGTCTCCCTGAGCAAGCTGGCTCCACGGACTTCTTGGCTCAGCGGCCCCTCAGTCAATACAGAGGCTTCTGCATAGTTTTGGGAAGTCTTGTCACGCCCTCTCACGCAACCCATCTCTCACTTCCCCCCTCACACCTGTCTCCTTCATCAGGCGCTTCTCGCCGTCGTATTTCCCATTCAAACCAGCGGGGGAAACACGGCAGGCGGAATACCATGTTGGGCGGACCTGCCTCTTTTCGCCCTTTTACGCGTTGGCGGTTGCCATGGCGCCTCCAGCACAGCCGGCAACGCCAGGATACCAGGACGTACCGACAGCCCCAATCGCTGGCCACGTTGCGCTCCACGCGACGTGCGCGAGCAGTCACGTGATGCGTCACGTGATACCGCTCCCCTCTTCAAAAGAAGCCGGCAAACAAGACTCTTTGCTTCACAGCTACTTCTACGGAGGACTGCCAGGCGTTACCTTTGCTTCTTGTTTTCTCTCCTTGCTTCGACCTCGGAACGTTTTTTGGAACTGCTCTTGGATTACCCTTGGACTCTGGCGTGCTCTCGGATTTCCCAGACATCTGACATCTATTTGTACTCTGGACTTGCTTTTGGATTGCCCCTTCTGTTTTGCAACCCTCGGATTGCTTCACGCTTTGCCATGGATCCAGTCTTGCTCCACCAGGTGCTTTCAGGAGTGTTAACTACATCATTCCAGCCTGCTGTGGGTTCCCCTGCATAGGTTCCTTACCTACACTCCACCCCTGTTAGGTAAGCTGGTGTCACTGCATCTTGTTTACTCCTTCTGTCCATTGCCAATTGCCTTTTTGAGTGTTTTCCTTGATTATAACCCTTTGCCTTACAGTACTCAGGGGTCCTTCCGGCGTTCCCGATACCAGGCTGACGACAACACTCCCACCTGTGGCCTCAAAGATTGCTTGGGCAGTAACTTACTTTCTGCTCGAGCGGTACTTGGGGACGGAGGCATTACATAACTGCACGACCATCAAGTCGGACCCATCAAGTTAGAACAGACTGTGAAGCCTTATGGTCGTCCAGTTATGGATGTTTCTGCCGGGGACCCTGTGACCGCTTTAATGCAAGCAGTGACATCGCTTAGGACAGATATGGCAGCTGCTACCACTGCCCTCCGCACTGACCTGGCATCTGCCACCACTGCACTGAACCACCGTCTTGACGCCATGCAAAGCACACGAAATCCATTACCTGTTGACGCCGAGTTCGGCGATGCTGCCCCATCCCAAAACCCGATTCCCGTCACACCACCCATTCCGCCAACCCCGCCTGTGGTGGTTCAGACCCCATTTCCTCTAGCAGCCCCTGAGAGGTATCAGGGGGATCCCTTGAAATATCGCACCTTCATAAATCAGTGCAAACTGCATTTCTTATGCCGACCCCAGGCCTTCTCTGATCCTGTCTCTAAGGCGGCTTTTCTTTTATCCCATTTGTCGGGTGTGGCAGCCACATGGGCTAATCCATTGTTGGAGGGCAACCACCCTGCTCTGTATGATTTTGAGTTATTGACCCAAGAAATGGCCAAGGTTTTTGACACTAGATATAAAGCCCAATCCAGAGATATGGAACTCTTAGATCTTACTCAAGGCCGATCCACTCTCATTGAATATATCACCAAGTTCAACCAACTCGCTACTGAGACTTCATGGCCAGAGAACAAGAAAGCAGTGGTCTATTATAGGGGATTGTGTGGGTCCATGAAGGACGCTTTATCTGTGGTGCCTTCTCTTCCCTCACTATATATCGATCTAGTCGATTTGACCTTGCAAATTGACGCCAGACGGGCAGAACGTAAGGGGGTAGCAAGGTTATCCCAGACCACGCCTTCAACCTCATCTGGCACCCTACCTGAACCCATGCAGATCGGCGGGGTACGCAGTCCTATTACTCATGCTGAACGAGAGCGCAGAAGGGCGGACAACGCTTGCTTCTACTGCGGTCTCAACTGACACTTTGTAAAGGAGTGTCCCCGCCGGCCAAGGAACAAAGCTCTGGGTTTTCCGAAGACTCGCCCTTGAGATCAGGGGTTGGGGCGAGTCCTATACAAAATACCTCTGATCCAGCTTTTGGACCCGTCCGACCTGTGGTGGTACAAGCTACCTTAAACCCAGCCGCAGGGGTCTCCCATGCAGTACAAATAGTGATCGACTCTGGAGCAACAGGCTGCTTCATTGATATAGCTCTAGCCAGTTCGCTAAACTTACCTCTGATAAAAAAGAAACACCCCGAACCGGTTCATGCAGTAGACGGGACGTCCCTAGCCTCTGGACCAATCTTACAACAGACAGCCCCTATGGAATTAGTCATACAGGAAGTCCATAGAGAGACCATGTCATTTGATCTCATAGCCACGCCTCAGTTCGGTGTTATCCTGGGCATTCCTTGGCTAAAGAGGCACAACCCCCAGATAAACTGGGGCACGGGTCAGGTCTCCTTTGAATCAGAAACGTGCCAATATTACTGTCTGCTCGAGACACCTCGGGTTTCTAGTCCCGCAGACATTCTCGGGGTAGTCGCTTCTTTAACCATAGAAGATGGATCCGACGCCCAGGACACTCACATGATAGGGGCGGTCATGTACAACATACCTCCTGAGTATTCTGAATTCCGGGCTGTGTTTGACAAAGGCTCTGCGGAAGGTCTTCCTCCACATCGATCCTACGATTGCCCCATTGATTTAGTCCCAGACACCCCCATCCCAAAGGGGCGGATCTACTCCCTAACCCAGACAGAAGAACGAGTCCTGCAAGAATACATACAGCAGGCCCTGCGTCTGGGTCACATTCGCCCATCAACATCCCCAGCTGCAAGTCCTATCTTCTTTGTGCCAAAGAAGGAAGGGGATCTCCGTCCTTGCATTGATTACAGGCGTTTGAAAGCCATCACGGTAAAAAACCGCTATCCTATACCTCTCATTACCCCGTTGTTAGACAAACTCACTCATGCCACAATCTACACTAAACTGGATCTGCGGGGAGCACACAATCTCATACGCATGCGAGAGGGAGACGAATGGAAGACGGCCTTCTGCTCACGTCAAGGGTTGTTTGAGTATACAGTTATGCCGTTTGGCCTCTGTAATGCTCCTGCTACGTTTCAGCGCTTCATGGATGACATATTTTGCGCTATCCTGAACGCTTACGTAGTAGTGTACTTGGATGACATATTGGTTTTCTCTTCCTCCCTTGACGAACACATCACGCATGTCAAGGAAGAGTTGTTGCGTCTTCAAACCAACACACTATTTGCTAAACCCGAGAAGTGCATTTTCCACACCAGTCAGGTTGAGTTCTTGGGGTTCCATATCTCTCCTGGGGGTCTCTCTATGAATCAGTCCAAAGTCCGGGCAATTAACGAATGGCCAATTCCGACCACGCTCAAGCAACTGCAATCATTTTTGGGTTTCGCCAACTTTTACCGACGATTCATAGCTGGGTTCTCCTCTATTGTAGCACCACTCACTGCGCTCACTAGCCCTTCAGTCCCCTATGTCTGGTCCGTGAAACAACAAAACGCCTTTGACTCCCTGAAAACTATGTTCACCACTGCCCCGGTGTTACAACATCCTGACCCTGAACTCCCGTTTGTCCTCGAGGCAGACGCATCCTCTTATGCACTAGGAGCTGTACTGACCCAACCATGTCCTACCACTGGTCGTTTGCATCCGGTTGCATTTCACTCTCGTAAGTTCACGGCAAGCGAATTGCACTACACAGTCACAGAAAAAGAACTATTGGCCATTAAGGACGCCCTACAGACCTGGAGACACCACCTCCTGGGCGCAAAACACCAGACGGTGGTGTTCTCCGATCATAAGAATCTCCAAGACCTTGCCTCCCTGAAATGTACAAACAGCCGACAAGTACGTTGGCATCTCTTCTTTGCCGCGTTCGACTTCGTGGTCAAACATAGACCTGGTGTCGGGCATGGGAAAGCAGACGCTCTGTCTCGTTCCCCTGGGGGGGAGGTTCTCCCATCCTTCCCTGAAACCTTGTTGAGTGAGACTCATGTAGTTTGTGTCTGCACACCATCACCTTCATTACAGTCCACCATACGACAGTGGGTCTCCCGCTATCCACAGTCACTAACAGAATGGGATCCGGTCATGCAGGATGGGCTGCCTTTTGTACACGGGAAGCTCTTCCTTCCCACAAGCGAGACCAGGAACCTGGCGTTGGAGTGGTCTCATGATGCTGTCATTAATGGTCACCCCGGGCAGCATCGTACTTTGGAATTACTCAAACGCTGGTGTTGGTGGCCGACTATGAAACGCGACGTACAAAATTACGTCAACACCTGCTCAGTCTGTGCCCAGGGCAAGTCACGCAGGGGCCGACCTTTGGGTCTTCTTCTTCCTCTCCCGGTTCCTCCACGTCCTTGGCATACGGTCTCAATGGACCTGATTACCGACCTGCCACGTACACAGGGTTTCGATACTATTTGGGTCGTTGTCGACTCCTATACCAAACTGGCCCGTTTCGTACCATACAAGGGGGTACCCTCAGCCCCGGTCTTAGCCAAGCATTTCTTTAGGTCTGTCTTCTGTCTCTTTGGCCTGCCCCATGTTTTGGTGTCCGATCGAGGTACACAGTTCACCTCCCGATTCTGGCGGGCCCTCACCTCTCTGTTGGGTATTGATGCTCATTATTCCTCTGCTTACCATCCTGAGAGCGACGGGCAAACCGAGAGGGTCAATCAGTCATTGGAGCAGTATCTACGCTGCCTGACGTTACAGTATCAGGACACTTGGCTTAACCTCTTGCATCTCGCCGAGTTTGCTTACAACAATACACTGCACTCTGCTACTGGGTTCTCTCCTTTCTTCGCCCTCTATGGCCAACATCCCCGTACTCTTCCCATTCCAGACTTCTCCTCTTCTGATAACCCCGCCGCTTCAGCCTGCGCTCGGGATTTGGTCTCGGTCCATGCCTAAACATTGGTCCACCTGCGTGAGGCCCAATCCTCCATGAAAACCACTGCTGACAGGAAGAGGGCGGTTGCACCTGCATACAAGGTGGGGGACCGGGTTTGGCTCTCTACCCACCATTTACACATCCCTGGCTGTCGCAAACTTCTCCCTAGGTTTGTGGGTCCATATGAGGTGGTAAAAGTCCTGAACCCGGTGGCTATGCGCCTGGCGTTGCCCCCCGCCTGGCGGATCCATCCGGTTTTTCACGTCTCCCTGCTTAAACCGTGCCCTGGTCCTACCCGGTTGGCTACCCCTCCTGCCCCGGTCTCTGTCTTGTCCCCCGATGTATTTGAGGTGCGGGCTATTCTGGGTTCCCGTATTCACAGGGGCGGATTACAGTATCTCGTGGACTGGAGGGGGTACGGTCCTGAGGACCGCTCCTGGGTTGCTTCCCGGGATGTTCACGCTCCCCGCCTGGTGGCCCGGTTTCACCGGGAGCATCCTTCCAGCCCACGCGGTCGTGGGCCTTTGAGGGGGGGCTCTGTCACGCCCTCTCACGCAACCCATCTCTCACTTCCCCCCTCACACCTGTCTCCTTCATCAGGCGCTTCTCGCCGTCGTATTTCCCATTCACACCAGCGGGGGAAACACGGCAGGCGGAATACCATGTTGGGTGGACCTGCCTCTTTTCGCCCTTTTCCGCGTTGGCGGTTGCCATGGCGCCTCCAGCACAGCCGGCAACGCCAGGATACCAGGACGTACCGACAGCCCCAATCGCTGGCCACGTTGCGCTCCACGCGACGTGCGCGAGCAGTCACGTGATGCGTCACGTGATACCGCTCCCCTCTTCAAAAGAAGCCGGCAAACAAGACTCTTTGCTTCACAGCTACTTCTACGGAGGACTGCCAGGCGTTACCTTTGCTTCTTGTTTTCTCTCCTTGCTTCAACCTCGTAACGTTTTTTGGAACTGCTCTTGGATTACCCTTGGACTCTGGCGTGCTCTTGGATTTCCCGGACATCTGACATCTATTTTACTCTGGACTTGCTTTTGGATTGCCCCTTCTGTTTTGCAACCCTCGGATTGCTTCACGCTTTGCCACGGATCCAGTCTTGCTCCACCAGGTGCTTTCAGGAGTGTTAACTACATCATTCCAGCCTGCTGTGGGTTCCCCTGCATAGGTTCCTTACCTACACTCCACCCCTGTTAGGTAAGCTGGTGACACTGCATCTTGTTTACTCCTTCTGTCCATTGCCAATTGCCTTTTTGAGTGTTTTCCTTGATTATAACCCTTTGCCTTACAGTACTCAGGGGTCCTTCCGGCGTTCCCGATACCAGGCTGACGACAACACTCCCACCTGTGGCCTCAAAGATTGCTTGGGCAGTAACTTACTTTCTGCTCGAGCGGTACTTGGGGACGGAGGCATTACATAACTGCACGACCATCAAGTCGGACCCATCAAGTTAGAACAAGTCTCTACAGTCATTACTAGGCTAGGTTTATTTAACTAAAGGACTGACTTCTTCAAGTAAGGTGGTAAGGAATTAATATATTGTTCTAATGTCAAGGTCTCTATTAGCTCTGGTAGAGTTTTCTTCCCAGGCCATAAAGAAATTGTGTTTTGTACTCAGGCCCCAAATTCTATAGATGTTTCTCTAAGGTTCAATTTTATTTCCCTGAATTTCAGCTTGTAAAAGTTGTCTGTTTGGCTAAACCCTGCAAACAGGTGTAAACAGGTGTAACATTTAATGAATTCAAACAAGGGTTTGCAACAACCCTTGTTTGAATTCATTAAATGTTACAGTTCCCAGAGGATTTAAAAGTATGTATGAATTCTGCAATGCCTCCCTTAATAGGGGACCTAAATAACACATTTGAACTTGTCTCCCCAGCATAATTTGCTGTGCCAACCTTTCGAAATTGCGAGAAAAAGAAATTCCATTTCCTTCCTATCTCTATAAGGTTGTAACACCATGTAGGACAGAATAGGTCTTTGTTGGGAGGCAACAATCTGATCCAGGCCAGCTTGGAACCGTATCTTGGCTTGGATCTGGTGGGCTGTAATTGGGTTAACAGATATTCTATAGTGGCCATTTCAGGGTCCAAGAACATTTTATTCAGTTTAGGTTTCCTTAGTAGGTTCTCCGTCGAAGAACCCAATTTCCTTTACGAAGGTACCGCTTGACCAATTGAAAAGGAAAATAATTTCTCTTCTGGTTTTTGTGGGTCTTCTATCCCTATCTGGGTTATTTAGTCTGGTGTACCACTTGGTTCATTGAGCTCCCCAAGCCTTTCCCTTGTCAGCGTTTTTAAATGTCCCGGCACCCATTAAACGCTTGCAACCACTAGAGTGCATAATTTGCTTGTTGCTTCTGCCGATGCAGTTTACTCCATTCAGCTCTCTCCTCGCAGTTCTTTCACATGCATGTGAATGGTATTCTCAGTAGTTTCCATGGGTTTTTGAAGGGAGTCATGACAATATGCCATTAAGGCATGGGGAATGAAAGGAGTATCCCCAAAAGGAAAAGGTGGATACCACATCTGATCTCTTGATGTCACCTCCCCACATGTGATCTTCCCTCATCCACCCCCAGGGTCAGGTAATAGCTGCCGTTCCCTGGCCACATGGGAAGAGCCTACCACCGGGAAATTAGTGATGACCACCAGATTCATCAGTTGGCAGACTAAACCATTGTACTTGTTTGTTCATGCCAGTTTTATGCATTTTCAGACGATAAATCCATCTTTGTTCCTGGAACAAAAGCATTTTTTTGACATTACCTCCCCTTTGCTTAAGCAAAACTGTTTCCACAGCCCACCACTATCATTTCAGGGTTGTGACCGTTTTCTCAAAATTGCCGGACCATAGGCTTGGTTTTGTCTTTCCTACGCAAAGTGGAGCGATGTTTACCTATTCTTTTATTTATTTTTTATTTGTCTATTTATAGGACAGTGCACAGGTGATCATAAACATTAACAACCAAATGCAACACAAATCTCGGCACATGAAAGCTACATTTACCTCATCCCTCCCCTATTGCCCCATGGGTCAGGATTTACTCTTAGTCCAACTGGGCTAGACTGTGAGGCGGTTGCTCGTTGTCCGAGGGCATGGCCCTCACAATTAGGCGCAGCTTGTAAGTCAGCGTCGGGTAGTTCCGATGGGCGGTGAAGGGTCCTCGCCTTGGCTGCAGTGACCTTTTTCCCTGAACAATAGCAAACGAGCCGGCGTCAGTGAAGTAACTGGACCGCACACGCCCATGAAAGACAACGCGGCCCTGCAAACAAGGCAGGACAGAGAGCACGCCTAACTCTACCACAAGGTGAGGAGAGGGCGCCAGAGGACCTGAAATCATACGGGGCTGGAGGGAGGATACATACCCCAGTCGGTCAGTCTTAAACACAGTCCTCCTGTATTTTCAGGCAGAAACTTCCCCGCAGACCACATCAGGGCAAAGCTGAGAAGCATACCAGCGAGTAACCCGGCTGGGTGGCGTCCCTGTGGATACCAGGTGAGCGTACCAGGAATTCGCAATTTCTTGCCCCTCCAAGTAAAGCTGACAATCTTTCTTTGGAGACGCCACAGAGGGGGGAGAGGGATCGAAATGGGCAAAGAGGAGCAGGCATAGAGGAACCGTGGGAGGAGATTCATCTTGCAAGCTGTAATGCGGCCCAGAAGCGAAATCTCTTGTGAGAGCCATCGGTTAAGGTCTTTTTCCAGCTCCTCGAAGAGGGGGGGAAAGTTTGTCTGATAGACGTCTGCTGGATGGGCTGGGATCTGCACCCCCAGGTAAGGGATCGTTTTGACACTCCATTGTATTGGATATTGCTTCTCTAGGGCTTCTTTCCCCTGGACCTAGCCCCACCCGATATTCTCCTATTCTTATTGTTATTTTTCTAGTTGTCATCCCTATGTATAAACATGGACATGGGCATTTAATTGCATAGATGACACGTTAGGCTTCATAATTAGAAACATTTCTCAATTCCCATTTCAACTCATTATGACTGAACATCTTAGTAACTCGTGTGTATTGTGGCGACAAGGAATGAAGAGACTGACCAAGTAGTGCAATAGTGGTTGCTATAAACTTTTATTGAATGAAAACCAAACCTATCTATCTTACTGGAAGACAGCACAGTAATTTCGTTAGTTATTTTTTCAACAGTAGTAGAACCATCAAGTGTCTCCCGGACCTCTGTGGGGAGATCCGGGCAAGCAATCTCTTGTAAATATAATTCTATTTCTTCCTCCGTACAAGTATCAGCATTAGCGTACAGCTTACTATGGTATCGTAGGAACTCATCATTTATTGAATCTTCCCTCACTACCTTCTGCAAAAGTCTCAAACCCACCCTATTCAACTGACACCCCCACCATTTCCTGCCGAACCCCGTTGTATTGACTGTAACTAAGTATGTATAACCAAACAGAGCATCTTGTAATCAAGCTTGCTTATTGCCTGTCTTTGTAAAGAGATTTTTTCACTGTAACAGCGCCACAATGCCTCAGGGCGGCTGTGCGCTATACAAATGTTAATAAATAAATAAATATGGCCCCAGTGGTTGTCAAAAACTCCCCAGGGTTCCTGCTATCCCTGTGATGGGCACTATCACCTTCTCGCCTTTCACTATTCCTGCCAGTAAGCGTCCGGGCCTGTACTCCTCCCCATTCGCTGTGCCTGTGCAGGTTTGGCCATACAGCGTACCTCTTGGTCCACCATGGCTCGAAACTTCAGAAGTTTACCTTTAATCACCGCAAGGAGTGCATTATCAATTTTTATGCCATATTCATTCTCTAATAATGCATAATGTACCTTCTATCTCTGTCAGCTCCTGCCTGATGGCCCTTCAATACCCCTGCCGTGACCAAAATCATTCCCCTCCACCAAGATTTAAAAGGTATACCATACCATGGCGTAAGTTGGAACCAACCCCTCATTTAGCTCAAAGAATCCTTCAATTTCTACTGCATATCCTCTACCAACGCACTATCCGTAAACAAGGACCGTGGCATTGTCCACAAGGGCTGGGGCCGTGATGTGTTACCAAGCTCCAGTGATATCACCACAGGGGAGGGATCCGACAAGGTACGAGGCAAGATTCTGCACCCACACTGCCAAGATCAGAATGAAATCGATCAGAGACATAGCATCATAGATTGTAGAGTAATATGTATATTCGGGCGTTTTGGGTGCTCTTCGATCCATACGTTGATGAGTCCCAGTTGGCTCATCACTTTCTTGATCATTTTTGCTGCGCCAGATAACTCGCGCTGTGTCGTGCTAGACCAGTCCAAATGTATATCTAAAACCGTATTAAAGTCGCCTCCCCATATGATGGGATCTTTTCCCACCTTTACCAGTATCTCCGGACACTCAGGAGTAGAACCCTGCATCATCTATTTTCGGGCCATAGGTGTTTACCAATATGACTCTCTCGCCTGATAGTACACCTCTTACAATCACATATCGTCCTTCTGGGGCCGCCTGCATGTCCGCTACTTGGAACAGTAAAGAACGATGTACCATAATGAGCACCCTCTAGCTTGAGATGAGTAGGTTGTATAATATCTCTGTCGCTCCAACTTGGGTGAACAAAGAGAAAATGGAGGTCAGGCTATCCCACCCTTGCACTTGGTTGTAAACCAGTCATTTACTGGGCCTAATGTAGGTGTTTCTTGCAGCATTACTATTTTAGGAGAGTGTCTATCCAGGTAAGCTATAACCTTCCTGGCTTTGATGGGGTTGTTCAGACGCCGAATGTTTCATGATACCAAACCAATCACTTCACCCGGCATTAAGTTGTAGCCAAATACAATAATGAAACATCACATTACATAAACTAATCGAGGCCTGGCGCCACCCAAGTCCTACCATCCACCAGCTGCTTTTAAAAACATGCTAATTTCCCCTCCACCCACCCACCACTGTCCCGAATTTCCATACCTAAACACTTCCCTTGATTGACCCCATCCATCCCCCCACCCTCACAATCCACCCCAACTTGATGATGTTGCCCCTGTGTAACCATGGACATTTCCCGAGGTACACCTTGAGCAGCCCAACCTCAGTGGGTCGGCCCAGCAACCTCCTCCCCGGCTACATTCCAAAAGGTTTGCATGCCTGCATATGCTATGTTATTAATAACATAAAAGTAACATATCTCAATCAGACTTCCATCCCATTCTATTTGGCATTGTTTCCTGGGTCCGGATTAGGGGTTATGGTCGTTGCATCTAAAATCATTACATCTAATGACATTCCATCAAAATTTTTCCATCTAAAAAATGTCCATCTAATGCATTTTATTTATTTATTTAAAATATATTTTTATTGATTTTACAACGATTTATTTATAACTTTCCCAACTTCCCCCCTGTTCCCACCCTCCCCCTCCCCCCCTGCACCCCCTCCGGGAATGTCCATGTCCTCTTGTCTTCCTGACCGAGGTGCTCTTCATTCCTTGCTAACTAAACATGTCCAAAATCTTCTAATGCATTTTTTTAATCCATAGATTTCATGCCTCTCTCAGCACTGTCAGCATTTACCAGCGCCTGCTAGCTGATATACAAGAGCAGGGATCAGGCCACTACAGCTGCAGTTCCTGAGTGCAACAAGAAAATGCGCTCAATGGTGCACACTCCCATTCAAGGAGTTTCAGTTCTTGTAGACACGTATGTAGCCCCTTAATGGCACTCCCAGGTATATCCGGGTCTGAAGTTACAATGTGACTCTATGGCTATTCAACACTCCACAGCACTTCTTTTGTCTTCTCACCCCACCAGCAGGGGGCACCTCCCGGGCACAATAATGACAGGGACCGGCCATGCCCTGGCTCCGAGGGAGACTAGTGTTGCACTCTCTGTCCCAGCTCTTCCCCAGTGCGGTGGGTGCCTTGCTGTGCCCTCTAATCAATTGGCTTACCTTGACAGGTCTTACGTTGCACATGGCCGGACCTGGGGACCCAACCTGCACCTCTACAAATGGCCTTTGCATAGCGCGCCGGTTTAGCTGTCAGCGAAGCCCGGCATTGGGTCCCAGCACACCTCTGTCTGCAGTGTGTTAGACTGATGGTGCAGTGCGCTTTTCCTGTTTCCTCCACAGTCCATGGTGCAGGGGGTGTGTGCATCGAGCCACAATACGTAATGCAGGACCGGTCCATATAATGCCAGCAGGGATGATGCGTGTTGGGGGTCCCTCTGTGACCCATACGGTGGTTCCCGTGAGCCCCCAACCCCACAGACTGAGCCACACATGTCTGTTCAGTTCGGGCTCCCTGGTCGCATTGTCGCGGCCGGGAACACCCCCTTTATGTATAATGCACACGGCGGTGTGCAACGTCATGCCGCCGCATGCACCACACTCCTCCTTTTCCATGAGGACAAACAAACGTGTATCAACAGTTCCAAACAACACGCAACAACATATCAAACAGTGCAAATACCAAAACAATCTCACGGCACCCCTTTATTCACAACCGCCCTAGATCCCCATAACAACTACACACTGCACTCGGTCGTTCAGGAAACTTGACCCAGCACGTAGTCGGCGAGGCGAGCGGGTTTCCCTCGCCCAGTCCTCTGGGGGTACATCCTGCTGGCCTCCGGCACGGGTGATCCATCCGGCGGCAATTCCCGGGCTGAGGATGAGGGCAGTGGGGGGCAGCAACTCCTCCCACGTCGGGTACTTCCATGCTGTCTGGTTCGTGAGGGGGCTCAGTTCTTGGGTCCCCTAGTCTCTTAAAGAAACTCACATTCCTCCCGTCCGAGGCCGTCACCATGGACCCCTTGACGGCCACCACATCTAGCGGTTCGGGTTCGTACGGGAGGGATAGTTTCCTGTGGGGGGTGCCTATTCCTTATAAGCACCTCATCCCCAGGTTCTAGATGTTGCGGGCAGAACCCTCTCCTCGCATTCTCCTGCTCCGTCCGCAGCCTGCGATCAAGTTCCACCTGCTGGTCGTTGATTACTCAGGGCTTGTTCTCCCCTATCTCGGACAGCAGCCCTCGGGGGCACCGTTTGAAGAGGGCCTCAGCCCGGGCCACACCCGTCGATGCATGGGGAGTGGTGCGGTATACTCGCAGGAACTGATATAGCGCTCTTTGCAGACAGCGCCCCTGGCCTTGTGCTATCCGGAATGTCTTATTCAGAGTTCTCATCAGCATTTCCGCCTCCCCGTTGGCTCTTGGCCAGAGCGGGGTGATCTTCCGGTGTTGAACCCCATACCCCTCCATCAGTTCTGAGAAGCGCTCGCTCTGAAAAGGTGCCCCATTGTCCGAGCACAGGGTATGAGGAAAACCATGAGAGGCAAAGACTTTCTCGAGGGCCACCACCACATGTTCGAAGGCCACAGAGTCCACAAACTCCACCTCCGGGTAGCGGGAGTATTCATCCACCACCACCAGGAAATGCATCCCTAGCGTGGTGGACCCAAAATCCGCATGCACTACCTCCCACGGCTGCGTCCCCTGGGGCATGGTTTCAATAGCCGGCTCTCGTTGTATCGGGGACACCGCCTGGCACCAGACCCACGCGCCGACATAGTCATCAACCCTCTGTTCCAGCTCGGGGAACCACACTTTGAGGCGTAATCGGGCCTTGGTCTTCGTGGCCCCTTGATGTCCTTGGTGGGCCAGACTTATCACCTCTTTGAACTTGGCTTGGGGCACGACTATCCGGTCACCCCTCAACAGGAGACCTGTAGCCAAAAACAATAGTTCCTCCCTCACCTTCCACAATTGTTCAAGCCCCACCTTGGCTTCTTGGGTGCGTCCGGCCAGTGATTCAAGCACGCTCTTCCATGATCCGTGCTGCATTGCGGTCTTCAGGATCTGAAAGCATTCGTCCTGTGCTGCTGATGCCTCTAGGTCCTCGAGGGGCATGGCATTCATGGTGGCCGCTTCCACCACCATCCATATGTGGTCATCCGCCTCCTCCGCATATGCGTCTACTTCCTCATGGCTGCCATCCCCCGGGTGCCTGGACAGGTAGTCCGCTGCATTATTGACGCCAGGCCTGTATACCAAGGAGACACCGGACTCAAGAAGTGCGAGCATCCACCATTCAATTCTTGCTGGGGGCTTGGACGAGGACCCCACCAATATGGGTAGCAGGGGCCTGTGGTCCATCACAACAGTTACTGGCCGGCCCAGGACATAGAGTCTGAAATGCCTGCACCCCCACAGTACAGCGAGACTCTCCCGTTCGATCTGGGAGTAGTGCTGCTCGGTGTCAGACAGCGCCTTGCTGGCATATGCTACGGGGCGGACACTCTCATCCCGGCCAATTTGTGTCAATACGGCCCCCAGGTCGAACGAGCTTGCGTCCACAATGAGTCCGACGGGAGTGTTGGGCCGAAGAACGCCATGGTGTCTTCGGCCGTGAGGGCGATCTTGATATCCTCGAATGCAGCCTGTTCGAGAGGACCCCAATGCCATGTTGTTTCCTTTTTTGTGAGGGCCCTCAGGGGTTCCGACCTGGATGCTAGGTTCTGGATGAACCAACCACAGTACGTCACCATACCAAGAAAACTCTGCACCTCTGACACATTCTCGGCTGGACGGGCTTCTTTGATGTCTTTCACCTTTCTTGCATCTGGTGACACACAACCTTCCTTTAACACAAATCCAAAGAATTCGATGGTCGGTCGCAAAAACTCACGCTTTTTTTTGGAGCGTGAGGCCTAATGACTGCAGCCTCTCGAATGTCCTGGCCAGCTTGCGTAAATGGTCCACCTCAATCTTGGCGAACACCAGGATGTCGTCACTGATGTTTAGGACTCCATCCAGGTCAGCGTGGGCACCTCTGATAATTTTTTGAAACACCTTTGCTGTCGATGACACGCCAAAACAGAGTCTCTTGTGCCTAGAGAGGCCTCTGTGTGTTGTGAAGGTCGTTATATACCTTGACTCGGGGTGCAGGTTGACCTGGTGGTAACCGGCCCGAAGGTCCAACTTTGAGAAGAAACGAGCCCCCTGCAACTCCGCGATGATGTCGTCGATGGTTGGCGTTAAGTGTCTTTCTCTTGTTGGGTAGCCTCGTGTCAACACATATCCGTACTCAGTCAGTCACGATTCACCAGCTCTCTCGTCTACTGTCACGGACACTGGTGCCTGGCCTCCTGGCACCTCTGCCACCCCGCTCTATGGCACACACCTCTTCCGTCTTCACTGGGCGCATCCCAGCCTCCATCTTGGATGCCCTAGCCTCTGACACCTCATGGCAGCGCCCCAGTTCAAGGATGCGAGGGAGTGTTGTTCCCGGTTCCCTCAATACTTGTTTGCCTCAGTTTTCCTGACGAACAGGCCTGTATCAGTAGCGTCCTAATCATGTCCTCCGGGTCACCCCAGGCGCACGCCAAGGAGAGGCGTTTGAGACGACCATAAAAAGTGTCCAGCGTCTCATCTTCCTTCTGTTGGGCTGACAGCATGTCGAACCTCTCATAGTCTGCATTGGCGAGTGGTAGGAAGTGATTGTGAAGGGCCGTCTTGGCAGCTCCATAAGAAGCATCAGTGGTCTGAAGTGACTCAAAGATCTCCTGCAGGCCCAGCAACATACAGCAGCGCCACTAGCTTACTATCATCATTCGTCTCCATGGTGGCCAGGAAGTACATGTCCAAACGGTACACCCACCATTTCTACCTGGGCCCCATGCTGGATGGGGGGCCTGAGGCATCAAATTATGGGATAGGCTGTAACGCCACAGGGTCCCGCATTTGCACCATGACTTGGGGGACTGGCTGAAGAACTGGTTGCGCCACAGGCTGGGGCTGGACTTGCAGTTGCTTTTGGGCTGCAGGCAGCCCACCGACCTGGTTACCAGGCACACTCATGGGTTAAAGCGCACAGGCACCTCCAAATGACAATGGGGGCCGCAACTCACCCAACCAGCACAGGCCCGAGGGGGCCGTGGCGTGCACCAGTCCAGCCACACAAGCAAGTCAATAGTCCAGACCTGATGATGATGAAGGGTAGCAGAGAATGCAGGCCACAGAAAGTTGCCAGTCCAAATTGTGCATTTCCAATCAGCAGCTGGGCATGATGATGAAGGTGACAATGAAGACGAAGATCCTGAGCTGCAGGATGGCGTGGATTTCATGCAATCCAGCGTGGATGTCCCAAAAATTGAGCCAGGGAGGTGTAGGGGTTAAGCAGGCCTTAGTATCTTTCCCCCTTTCCTCGCCTTCACCCGACGTAGCTCGCCCAAAAATAAAATAAAATACAGAATTTTGACATGTGTGGGCAGATATAGCTGCCCGCTATCATAATTTCCAAAAATTAGGCATGGATGCCCTGCACGGGCCCTACGAGAGGACCGTGAGTATCCCCTGCCAGGATTCCAAAATGGCCGCCTACTGCGTGGTGTCTACCCTGCCCACGGCATGGAACGAATTAGCAAAATCATCCGCTCTGCTTCAAAAATTATGAAAATCTTCACCACCGGGCCCAGGCAACGTACCGACCTCGTCGCCACTGTTAGGGGTCCCTCTGTGACCCATACGGCGGTTCCCGTGAGCCCCCAACCCCACAGACTGAGCCACACAGGTCTGTTCAGTTCGGGCTCCCCGGTTGCACTGTCGCAGCCGGGAACGCCCCCCTTTATTTATAATGCATGCGGCGGCGGCGGCGTGCAACGTCACGCTGCTGCAAACACTTCCCTTAAAGGGGCAGCACCACACTGCGTATGTTGTTTATGGCCGTATTACATCGTGAGTGCCACCGACCAGCCATCCACCTATGGTAATTGTATTTATTTATGCAAGCCATTCCCGCTCCAGGATCGCACTCTCATGCAGTGATGTTCCCTTCTTGCCGGTGCCGTTTTGCTCGGGTTGCAGGCCGCAACACCGTCGCTCCTCCCCCATACAGGCCTCCCCGCACTGGGCTCACATTGAACTTGCTGCACTTCTCCGCACCGGGCTCACATTTAACTTGCTGCACTGCTCCTGGATGCCTCCACCAGCGTCCGTCAGCGTGTCATGCCGTTGGCTCTACTGATCTGTCGTAACGGCACTCGTGGCTCATCGGAGGACTTAAAACTTGGCAAGTTGTCGCTCCACACCAGCGTTCATCTTTTCAGCCGGAGAGAGTTCATATGGCAGGCACTTTACAGGATATATTTTGATCAGGATTCTTGCCAGGGCTCGCAACTAAGCCACTATTCCTGTTGCTGCTCAATAACACCCCCGCTCGAATGCCCCGTTTCTGTCACTAATGGAAACATAGATGGTGATTTAGAACCTCATGACACATAGAAACGTGGTTTCAGGTCATCTGTTATATGGTCATGTCTAGATCTTTATTTGAAATATGTACCAATTTAAGGGTGAAATAAACTTTATTAAGTGATCATAATATGTTGATAGGAACGTTGCAAATCACAACAAAATTGGGACATAATGGCAGTTACCTGGATATTCATATTGGAAAAAAACATAAAAAATGTTCGGAAAGGTTGTGTCTCTCTAATGAGAAAACTATGTTTCTAGCGAAAAGGAAGCACTGCAGGTAGAATCCACTAGTCAGGCATTCAAAACCTTTTGTGGGATACAGAGGAACCAGTGTGCCCTAGTACTCTAATACGGCCATCTGAACATAGACAAAGCAGTCTGGCTGAAACAAAAATGGTATAGGCAGGTTAACACTGTCCATGTTAGATATTGACTCCTATAAACTGCGTAAAAAAGAAGTGGAAAGAACATACAGGAATTGGCTTCGAACTCATAGGCTGGAATTATTTCAAAAAGATGGAGCAAGAATGCCAGGTACTCTGATTGAAAGGTATACTCGTAGCATTTGGAGTTTAATCTGGAAATTATCTAATTCACAAAAGGAATTACAAAATTGGGCAGAGGGTATATTATATTAGCTGGATGGCACAAGCAGATGTTGTGTTATTAGATTGTACCCTGATTGGTCTCCAGAGGCTATTAAATGCTTTGGCTAAGTATGCACATTGTAATGAATTGATAATTAATTAATTAATGGAAGTCAAACGGTTTCCATTTTTGTTAGGTATCCCCAGAGAGTTGAAAATTCAAATGGCATTGGGTCAAAGTCACAATTGAATTGATAAAAACGTTTACCTATTTAGGCTTTCGTTTAAATGGCCAGCCTAATATGTCCTATCAGAGTAAGATCACAGAAAATAGAGCGGAACAGTTAGCATATCAAATGAAGAAGATCTACTCCAAGTTCTGTAAGTTTAGTAAAAAGCCACTCAAAATTAATAAAAGTAATCCAAAAATTACTATACAGATCAGAAGTAGTACCTACCCTTTATGAGAATCCGTGGGATAGGATTGAAGGCAGAATCTGGAGAAAGATATTCAATCTGCCAACCTCAGTCCCTATTACATCATTGTGCTTTGAACTTGGTCTCCGATCACTACGCTTTTGGTTTAATTTGCGGTTGAGTATAGAAAAACTATTTTTCCAACTAAAGCTACCCTGTATGAAGATCTACAGACTGTATTGGGCATGAAGACTAGTACATTTTTGGTAAAGATGGAACAACTGGAGACCACACGGAGGCGCGGGAGAAGATGGCCGCATAGGACCTTAGCTCCCGCTCCCTCCAGCAAAGCAGACATGACATTGTGAAATACCGCCCAGAGTAAGCAAATCCACACACATCTGCCTGGAGAAAAGGGAGAGGCAAATCGATGGAATGAAACGTGTAGACCAAGGGGGACACACGAGAGAGGAAAACCCTGAAGCAAAGAGACAGAGGAGCTCATTGATATTAAGCAAGGAGAGGAGGCCTCGAGCCATCGACCGAGGTAACTGTGCACCGAGGCCGAGCCTTACACAGGGTGCACAGTAAACGCGAAGAAGAGCACATTACAGCTACAAAGACCTACGGATGGAAAAGACAAGACAGGAAGAGGAGACCCTGGGGAAAGGGGAGCCTGGGAGGAACGCTGAGTGAGAGGATACCCAGGCCACCAATAAAGTAAGGGCGGTGCCAGAGCAAGAGAGCTGTGGGTGAGGGAGAAGGAACCGGCCTGAGCTGCGCTGCAAGATAACGCGCAGGCAGCACAAGCAGGAAGCGCCGCTGCAACACCACTGCCACGGGGAGCATAACACCAGAGAGGAGGGTCGGAGGGGACAGAGAGCTGCGCTTCACAGAAAAGCCGGGCCAGGCCTTGATGCATGACGGGCATATAACCGACTGCAACGAGCAAAGGACAAGACACGATAAGAAAGAGGAGCAACAACCAAAACAGACCATTTGAAGGGGGATGGGAGAGGGGAGCACTACCCCACTGACAAAACAAAGTACCAGCCAACTGGAGAGGGGTTGGGTTAGCCCAGAAGCTTGGGGAAATGGATAATATCACGACACGGAAGACAGGAGGCCCGATAAGGCGTTCAGCATAGGCCCCAGAGCAAGGAACTATACATGTTCCAGGCACAGTAGTAGGGCACCATAAGAGGCGTAGCTAATACCAGCCCTGCAGCTCACACGAGGAATGAAGACAGAGAGGATGCAAGGGCTGACTTCGCTGTGTGAGTAGCCCTCCAGGCACCGGTACTGCGGCACAAAAGAGGTACAGAGGCTCCCTACACTACACATATGAGCTGGGAACCAAGGAGCAGGCCGTAATCACTGGGAGCACAAAGGGGACAGGAAAAGATGGACAATTAAGCATACTCACAGACGGAGAGGGCAACTGTGCTGCAAGGAGAGTGGGGTGAGGCACCACAGACAAGGGAGGAAAAGAGTGATTGGGACTGCACCAGCAAGACGGAGTGTGGCACTAGACAACGGCAGAGGACGTAACCAGAGGAGAGGCTTGAGGACGGTATCCGCGGGGCTACAGAGGAAATAGGAAGGAACCTGGGAAAGGGACAGAAGAGGGAGGTCTGCAGTGAGAGGTACGAGACTCAAGGGAGGAGAGCTTGGCCACTCAGCGATGGAAGGAGAGACGACACAGAAAACCCTGTAGATCAATATGGCGACGGGAATAGACATGACCATGTTATCGGCGAAAGATGATACAGGACACATCCTGGCGTAGAGGAGACATACAGGCCTCATTAGCCGACCTAACAGGAAGAATGGTCACAGTGGAAAGCAAGGTTAAAGGACTTGAACATAATGAATGGAACGCAGACATGGTTGAAATGAGGCTGGACACAAGGATGGCGGAATCAGAACTCAGGGAAGAAGTGATGCTCAAAATTGATGATTTGGAAAACAGAGAGAGGCACAATAACATAAGAATACTGGGGCTGAAAGAATCAGCAAGGGGAAACTCTGAGGCAGGTGGAGGAGAAGATCCAGGCACTAGTGCATCAACTCTTTGAAGCAGAAGGGGGCAAGACGGTGCAACTCGAAAGGGCACACAGAGAAGGTAAGCCCTACGGAACTGGCCCCAGATCAATAGTTGCCAAATTCCTGAGCTACAAGGACAGAATGGAAGTTCTGAACAGAGCTAAGCAGCAGCGGGAAGTGGATTTTGAAGGCTCCAAAGTCACAATATTTCAGGATCTATCAAACCTCACGCTTGCTAGACGTAGAGCCTGCAGACCTCCTACGACATGGCTAAGGGAAAAAGACATTAGATACATGTGGGGCTATCCCTTCTAGCTGCAATTCAAGGTGGAAAGAGTAGAATATCGAATAACGTTTGCAGAAGAAGCAGAGCAGGCCCAGGCTCATCTTACAGCAGGCACTGAGGGCTCACCGAGAAGCCTGCCAGGACCGTCCACAAGCAGGGAATGCTCTAGACCCGCACCGGGTCCACAAAAGCAGAGTAGAGGACAGACGGGAAGGAAATACATACAACTCAACTGGCCCTCATCCCGCAAGGCCCCCACGCCACAGGAACCACGCCCGGATTGAGGCTCTGGAGAACAGTGACAAGAACATGACCGGGTGGATATTTCAGAAAGATTAGAAGAATTTCTGGAGAGAGGTGAAACTCTTCGCTCCAAAGTGGCCCTCTGTGAGAGAAGGGGCGTCTCTGAGACTTGTACTCAACACACCAAGTTAGGGTTACAAACAGTTAAACAGTTAATTTTGAATGTTGACGAAAGAGTTGGCTCCAGGGGGGCGCATGCCTGGTACGTAGAAAAGGATTCCAGGGAAAGGAAGTAGTGAAAAAAGGAGGGACCCTAACTGTACGAAAATGCAAAAGGAGGGCTGGGGGATATGACCACGATGGAGAAAGATGATCCTAAGAAGGGTCTAATTGTGGGCACACAATGTGAAAGGACTCAACTCACCGGCGAAGAGGTCCCTAGTGGTGAGGGAATTCCGAAAGGCCACACTGGATGTGCTTTTCTAGACAGAAACATGTCTAATAAAGGGGGAAGAGAGACCGCTGAGAGGGGGAGGAATAGGCCAGGTTCACTGGGTATCGGGAAACAACATAAATGGGGGTGTGGGAATAGAGCTCCATAAACAATGTAGACTGCGTGACTGTGTAGCCATGAACATGCTAGAAGGAAGAATGCTGATACTTAAGGGTTCCTTGGAGAGAGCGAGAATAATACTGGCAGCAATGTATGCCCCCAACCAGGGGCAGGAGGAATTCTTGAAGGTAGCGTTCGATGCTGTACAAGGGCTTGATGCAGACCTATACGACATAGGGGTTGATCTCAATTCATGGGCTAACGAAACCTGGGATAGAAAAGCAAAGGGGGGGGGCCTGAAGGAGGAGGAGAGAAATTGGGAGGGGCTGCACAAACCGGAGGGCACGTGGCATTATAATGAATCACTCTGGGGCAATCCCATCTTTGCAGACCAACTGGCCAAAGTAATAACAGAATATTTTGAACTGAACAAGGCTGGGGAAGTGAACACAGGGGTGGTCTTGGATGCAGGGAAAGCCACCTGGAGGGGACTAATGATTAGAGAAGGGGCAAGGAAGAAAAGGGAGAGGGGACTGAGAGAGCAGCGACTCAGACAGATATTGGAAGAGGAGACGAGGATGCATGCTGCAGAAGGGAGCATAAAGGGGATAAGGGAAGAGTGCAGAACTAAAGGCACTAGGAATGGGGAGACTCTATAGAAATTAAGGTACCTGAAACAGAAGTGTTACGAAAAAAGGGACAAAGCGGATGCTCTGCTGGCAGTGAGGCTCCGTGCACAGAGAGCGGAGAGATGGGTGTCCAAGTTGGGAGGACCCGAGGGTGGAGAACAGACCACACCCAAGGAAATTACGGAGGGATTCGCCCAGTATTATGAGAAGTAATACAAGTCAGAAGCCCCCAACAAGGAAAATGTAGTGGGGGAATACTTAAGAGGGGTGGACATGAACAAATTCTCGCGTCTTGAAGTGGAGCATCTAGAAAGCCCGATAACGGTAGCAGAGGTATAGGACGTGATAGAACGCCTCCCTAATGGGAAAGCACCAGGGGAAGATGGCTACACCATTAGGTTCTTTAAAAAACATACAGGAGTCGGCACACCACATGCTGAAGTTGGAGGCGCCCGCAACATTCAGTAAGGACCTGATATCGGTATTCCAGAAAGAAGGGAGAGACCCGGCAGAATGCTCATCATGCCGCCCACTCTCGCTTCTAAATGTAGACGAGAAAATATTCACGAGAATTCTGGCAACACGGTTAGGAGAGAAATTACCCTGTATAATACAACCATATCAGATGGGATTTATAGCAGGCGGATAGGGCCCTGATGCGATCCGGAAGACACTGGTCCTCATGGAACACGCTAAAGAGGAAGCAGGGGAATTGGCACTGCTGAGTTTGGACGCCGAAAAGGCCATCGACAGAGTTGAGTGGTACTTCCTCCTTGCAATACTATGGAAAATAGGAGTGTGGGATAGAATGTGTCGGGCAATCTACTCAGGACCGACGGCGAGGGTGGTTGTAAATGGAAACAAAATCGAGGGAATTTAAACTGGGTAGGGTAACCAGGCAGGGATGCCCTTTATCACCCTTATTATTTGCACTAACGATGGAACCGCTAGGAAGACCAGATAAAGGGGATCAGGGTAGGGGCACATAGACACAAGGTGTGATTGTACGCTGACGACATACTGCTATACTCTTCAGAGATAACGGGATTGGTGCATAAGGTACTCCAGATGCTGGAAGAATATGGAGAAGTGTCAGGTTTCAAGGTAGACGTTAGTAAATTGATCCGCCTCCCCCTACGGGAATACACAGAGGCTCATCATGGAAATGGGCAGACCTAGGTATACCAATAGAGAGGGACAGTATAAAGTACTTGGGGGTGAGAATATCCAAAGACCTGAATAACTTATATGAGCGCAACATCCCCTCGGTCCTGCATAAGCTATTCAAAGAACTGGATGCCAGATCAAAACTGATGATCTCCCGCTTGCGCAGATTGAATGCAATAAAAATGATACTTCTCCCTAGAGTACTATACCGATATCAGGTGCTCCCGATAGAATTACCCAAATCGCACTTCGCGGAACTGAAAAAGAGAATAGTGAGATTCCTGTGGCAATGGAAAAAACAGAGGGTGGAATACCGGCTATTGGTGCAACCAAAAGAGAAAGGGGGGTGGGACTCCCTGAGATGCACACCTACTACAGAGCAGCCCTATTCAGAGCCCTGATTCCTCACCTCCGCATGGATGGAAATAAGCAATGGGTAGGGATAGAACATTTCCTATTTCAACCGGTCACTCTGGGAGAATGGCTATGTGCACCGGGAAAGGCAGCCCCGGGTAGGGTACAGGCGCATAACATTCTGGGACCACTCTGGAGATTGTGGAGGTTCAAAAGAGAGATGGCAGGGGTCACAAAGTCGCCATCACCACTAAGCCACATATGGGACACCCCCGATACAGGACAACATACCAGATCATGGGAGGTTCCAGGACTGGTTCGAAGCGGGTGGGAAAGAATGGGACAGGTCCTAAAGAAGGACAGATTCCTAGATATAACAGACCTGAAGGGGATACTGGCGATGGGGAAAGTCTCTTTATTCAAATACCTACAGCTCAAGGGGGTACTAATGTCAGAGGAACAGAGTGATTCATGGACACAGAGAGTGGGACAAGGGCCCAGAATGTACCAGGCGTTGTTGGAGGCGCAAGGGGTAAAAATGTGCACGTACAAGAAAAAATGGGAACGAGACATGGGGTTGGAAATGGAACAGTGGAGGTGATTGTGTGTAAATGCCCACCATACATCAGTGGCTTGCCAATATAAATTACATGGGATCAAGCTCCTTTAAAGATGGCAATGGGACCCAGTGAGGTTATCAAAGATGTTCCCCATGAGCAGACCCTCACTGCTGGAGGAAATGCGGGTACATGGCGGACTACTGGCACATGTGGTGGGGGGTGTGATAAAGTGCAGAAGAATTGGAAAGAGATCCTGGAGTGGATAAAAGACCTTGAGGGAATAGAGTGGAGCCTGGACCCCATACTGGTGCTGTTTGGTATGGAGTCAGTGGATGGGGACTGGGTGAAACTTCCACACATGCCACACTACCTCCTACTGGCGGGAAGGGCCTGTCTGGCTGGGGGTTAGAAGAGAGCGGGGCTTCATAGTGAAAGAGAATCGGCCCTGAAAGCATTGGACCTATATATAATGGAGGAGTTAACTAGACAGATACACGATCAGTCCCCAACAAAGGCCATAGAATGGGCGGCCTTCCTTGAGAAATATGACCCAGAGAGGCCACAGGCGGAAGGGACGGCACGGAAGGTAGGTGGAATGCAGCGGGGAGTGAGGGACCTTAATACTCTAGTTGCAAACAGAGGGTGCTGTGACACAGAGGAGGAGTCGATGTCCGCTACTGGGGGAAGAGAGATCAAGGGCAAAAAGTGTGCCCAATTGGGACCCTAGTGGAAAGAGGTGGACCCTAAAACTGAATATGGTAGGAAAATTCTTGAAGAAGGTTGGAGTGAACTTCTGGCAATCCTGGGACGTGGGTATACAAAAGGTGCAACAGAGGTGGCACTCCTGGAGCCACGAAAGACATACGTGCAAAAGGGACGTGGGTGGGAGGGGGAGTTGAAAGTTATTGTTAGGGGTGGGGGGGGAGAAGAGTAGAAAATCCATAAGGTGAACGCATGATGATAAACGAGCAATTAAACATGTATCTTGTAACTATGCCAATTCACTGATAAAACATATTTGGAAAAAAAAGATGGAACAACCTGTGAAGTCTTTGAGAAAAGGATTGGATAGATACTATTGACAGGACCAAGAATGATCATTTATACCCTACCTTTCCTTGGGTAGACAGTTAGGAATGCTGCCAAAGTACCTGGAACATTATCCATCCACTTTGTATCGTGAACAATTTTAAAGATTTTGTTTAAATCCTATGCCAAGTGGAGAAGTTTTATCAGCTAGATCGATTAACACTGTTTTAACTGAGGAGAAATTGGATTTTGTCAAGTACTATGTGCACAGACTTTGCAGCATATCATGGTAAAGTGTATTGGATTGGCAGAAATCAGAACCAAATATTTGAGCCGCTTCTTTAGAAAGTGTGTATTTATGGACAAGGATGACAAGCGGGAAAGAATAAATACAGGTAATGAAGTGTTCTTGACCACTGCGATCGTTAGGATGCTGCCAGATATTGGACTTGCGGGCAAAGTGAATATGAATTGTATTACTTACATTTTAATGTCGGATGTAGTGTAATTGATTTTCTATCATTTTTAATGAAACTTGTTTAGATAAATTGTATAAAAATGAATGATTTAATTTGTGAAAGATCAAAGTTTGATGATAACACAATAAACACAAAAACATTAGAGGGCTTTGCTTTGGCACAATCCGGGACAGATTGCTAATAAAACATTATGTTGGCGAAGCTGGATCTCGAGGGGGTGTACTGAGGGTTGGTGATGTGTTGCAGGAGGGATGAATGGTTCCCTTTGCAGAACTCTGCCGTGTGTTTGGTTTGGAGAATAGGGAGTTGGGTAGGTACAGGGAGTTGGAGTCACTTCTTTCACAGAGGATGGGAATGTTATCTGTTCCATTGGGGACTAAGCCAGGTGCTTGTACTAATCATCAATCCGTCGAGTATTCACATTTCTAAATATGCCGTCTATGGACCCTTTATTTGTTGAATCCTCGGAACAGTTGCACAGAACTTGGGAGGGTGAATTGGGGTGTGACATTTCAAATAGGGAGTTGGGATGGTTGCAGAGGGCTGGTTTTAGGAGTAAGCTTGATCTGAACTTGCGCCTTACCCAGCAGATGATGTTTTAAAAAAAACCTTTCTTTATTGACACACTTGGCAAATTTTATTAATACAACAGTATGTAGAAACTTGCAGCGAGAGAGACGAGGAAACACCATGCAGAGTGCAGGCCTGTACAACGTGAAAGGGTAGCCAACGTGGCCAGGGAGGGACCACTGTAACAATCACTGACAGGGGCATCAGTGTCCGGTAAAAGGTTCAAATCCAAAAGGATTGAATGCCATAGGGTTGAGTCAATAGGACCTAAAACAAAAGGGTTGATCCTTTTGATTCAATACTTTGACCTATAACCAGGGACACCACTTCGGCCGAAGTGAAGGGCTAGACAGGTTTAAGAGTCACTGGGAGCCTTTGAAGCCGTTGACATACGTATGAGGTATGCGTTGAGTAGGACCCAAAGATCTCTTGGGCGAGCCCCAGCAGGCTGCATGCTCGCCCATTATTCCTCCATGTCATTGGTCCACACTACGTCTCACAGCCATTGGTCAGCCTTTGGGGCTCTCGCACTCATCCACCTCAACAATATACAACGTTTGGTTAGGACGAGCCCCAGTCCTACAAATTTACACACAATGGGCCTCATTACGACCCAGGCGGTAAGGGGTTAACGGCAGCGTTAACAGCGCCGACCCTTACCGCCTGAGTACGAGGTCCCTTAGCGCCATGGCGCTTTTAACACCTGCTTTTAGCAGGTGTTAAAATCCATGGCGCTAAGGGACCATGGAGTTAATTACGCCACCGTAATTTACGGTGGCGTAATTAACGCCTTCCCCACTCCCATTATGCCCTATGGGGCAAAAATGGGAATGGGGAAGGGTAAATGGGGATTGGGGACTTACCGCCCCTCCAAGGTCGGAATGGGGCGGTAAGTCCGCCAACCACCATGGCGTAAACGTAGTTTACGCCATGGTGGTAAAGTCACGGCCCAGGCGGTAACTTACCGCCTGGGTCGTAATGAGGCCCAATGCCCATTGTGGGCTCAAAGACATGAAACAAGCAATGCATGGACAAAGGGTCCACAAGTCTAGCCGTCATCCTTAACAACAGCTGACACACAACTTTCCAGAACAGAATCAACAATTGACAGTCCCATATCATGTGCAAATATTTAGCCTGAGTAATGCTACATCTGGGGCACTCCCCCTCTGCCTCCCCAGAAAATAGCTGTAGCCTATCATGTGTATAGTGATAGCGATGTAGTACTTTCAATTGAAGCAGCAGAAATTTGGAATTACATGACATCTTATGTGTCTGTGCACACAGTTTCCCAGAGATAATCTGTGATGTCCAACTGCAGGTCCCTCGCCCACTTGGAAGAGGCATTGGATTGTGGTGCTCTCGAGCGGGATTGGATAATTCGATATACAGAGGACACACAACCACGGCAGTTACTCGCCCGTAAGATGTATCCCAACATTGTGTCGCTCAGGGGCTCAACTGGAAAACACCCCCAAGGCGAGGTCTTACGCTGTACTGGTAGCGGGATGTTGCCAGTTGGGAAAAAGATCCCCTTGCAGTACATATCGCCTAGCGTGCAAAAGCCATGATGCACCCAGATTCCTTGGGGGTCAACATCAGCATCGGGCAATTCCAGCTGGGGAGATTTCTATGGCACGGAATGGACTTGCCAATCTCCCTCCACAGCTTGCGCCAGGCCTGTGCCATGAGGCTCGGCGCAGAAAAAAAGTCACAGCTCTCAACTGTTCAGGCAGGGAAGATTAATGATTTAGAATTATCCTCTAGCCTAACATGCAGGGGAGGGGGTGGCCAGACACTCAGAGAACCAGAAGGCAGCAAATTGTGCCTGTGCTACCACCCAGTACAATTAAAGATAGGGGCTGCAAAACCCCCTTCTCCTACGGTTTTGATGATGTAGCCCACTTGAGACATACCGCCCCGGAATGCCATGCAAACTGAAAGATTTCTGCTTCTAGATCCTGGAATAATGCATGGCCAAGCCACAGAGGAACATTAGTGAAGAGGAGGAGCTTGGGGAGCACAGTCATTTTAAGAAGTGCTGTCCTACCATCAATAGTAATGAGAATCCCGGCCCAACTCTTCAGTTTAGCCGCCAGATGTGTCATGTACTCAACGTGGTTGCATTCATATAGCCTGGCAACCAGTCGGACAATCACAACACCCAGTTACCGAATGGTGGAGGGGGGCCAGGTGAAACCATGCAAGGCACTGCAGTGGCATCTGTAAGGGGAAAAAGCTCAGAGTTGCTACAATATACTCAAAGGCCAGATACCTCCCAAAAGTTCTGGGTATCCGCCATTATGGGCGTCAAATGTACGTGGGGATCTCGGATATATAACAGCGCATATAGGGAAATAATTTCCAGCATGTCCATCAGGCAGAACCTGCAGAGCCCATGTTTGTGTTGTATCAAATCAGACAGGGTTTCAATGACAATAGCGAATTTAAGGGGAGACAGTGGGCAACCCTGACTAGTTCCTCTGACAATAGTAGATTTGGGGGACAGTATTCTGTCCGTGTTTCATAGCTGACTTCTCTGTATAGAGGAGGCGCATATATGAAAGAAACCCACATCCCACCAATACGGTATACATAAATTGCCAGGAAACATAATCAAAAGCTATTTGAATATCCAGTGCAGCTGCCGCTGCCTGAGCCCTGGGATCAATCTGTGCTAATATATTAAAGAGGTGTCATAGGTTTAATGCAGTTGATCTCCCTGGGATAAATCCTGATTAGTCAGGGTGGATAATCTGGGGCATAAATGGCAGAAGTCGAGTGGCCAAGATCTCTGCAAATATTTTGACATCAGTATTAATTAGGGAAAGGGGTCCATAGGAACCTCACAATTCCAGGGGTTTGTTCGGTTTCAGTAGGACAGTAAAAATGGCCTCACACATGGTTTCAGGGAGGACCTGCTCCTCAAGTGCCTCTTGCCACAGCTGTAATAGGTGAGGGCGAAGGGTTGTCTTGTAGCGCTTATAGATATCAGACGTAAGGCCATCAGTGCCAGGTGCCTTTCCATGATGGTAAATCATCAGTCGTCCGGGTGATGTCTGCAAGGGGAATAGGGAGATCAAGATGGGCCCTGGCCTCCTGCAACAGTTGACTAATCGGGAGGTCCTCAAGGAATCTGGCGATGTCTTCTAGGGTGCAGGTGTCTTTGTTGGAGTAAAGGTCAGCATAGAATCTAGTAAACACCTTGCTAACATCTGCCTGTGTGTGTAAAGTCTACCCCGTTCAATCAACTATAAGTGAAATGCATCCGCTGCCCCCCTCATGCAAGCCAGCAGAAGGGCAGGTCTCTCCCCCTCTCCAGAACTTCGGCAGCCCCTGGGGCATCAATGTATTTCAGTACTCGTTCAGCATGTGCTCTAAAGTTATCCACAATCTCCTTAATCTGTAGAAGCGTGTCTGTAGGTGGGACTGCTGCATGTCCTCGCTCCAGATCACCCAGCTGCACTTCACAGTTCGCCAGGTCACGTCGGATCATTTTTAGGGCAAAAGACTCAGTGGACATGGCGATCCTGAGCACATAGACCATAAAGGTTTGTTTGTTTGTTTGTTTGTTTATTTATTTAGTATAGCGCGCAAAACCCAGAGGTAACAGGGCGCAACAGAGGTCAGGAAGATAGGATTACTTAAAAACTTGGTTACAGAATAAGATAGGCATGAGAAAAAGTGCATTGCATTTACAGTTACATTGTGTGGGATGTGCATATATACATATAATTGAGCGAAGGTTTACAAATTTACATATTAATACTGTGCGTAGGAGCAGTTCGGTTGCATTTACATATTTACAAATTTAAGGCTGTGCGTGGTAGTCAGGTTATAGCATTGGCATGATCAGATTAGATGGCAGGGTTAGTCGTGAGGATCATTGGCCCGCAGCCAAGTGAGGGTGTTTCGCCTGAAGCTATAGTAGGATTGGTCTGTCCTAATGTGGAGTGGGAGGGCGTTCCAGTGTTGGGCTGCCAGGACAGGGAAGCTGCTGCCGCCGGTTTTCTTTTGTCTGAAATTGGGTACCTGCAGGCAGTAGGAATTGATCGATCTGGTGGGGCGGGTGGACGTTTTTTTCTTTATTCTGGATGCGAGATAGGGGGGGGCTGCGTTGTTTAAGCATTTGTGGGTGAGTGATGCCGTTTTGAGGGAGATGCGGTCATGGATTTTAAGCCATTTGTGTTCTCTTCTTTTGTTGGAGATGTGTTCCTTAGAGGGTAGGTTGAGGGCTGTTCTGAGAGCGTTGTTTTGTAGTGTCTGTAGTTTGTTGGTTATGCATTTGTTGGCTCCTAGGTACATGGCGTTGCAATAGTCCAGTCTGGATAGTATTAGGGCGTTGGCTATGATGATGCAGCTAGTTTGGGTGAGGAAGGCTCTACATGCCCTAATTAGCTTGCATGTGTAGGCGGTGGAGGATGCTAGTGAGTTGACTTGTTTTTTTAGTGACATGGTTGCATCAAGGTGAAAGCCTAGTGTTTTCACTGTTTTGGCCACTGTGATGGTATTGCCATCAATGTTGAAGGCCTTATAGTTGGAGCTGAGTTTTTTGAGATTGGTATTGGATCCGAGGAGCAGGATTTCGGTTTTCTCATCATTTAGACATAGACCGTGTGTGGCCATCCATGCCTGAATGATGAGATATATTTTGTTTACCAAGGCCGTATCTGAAGCGTAGTTGCCTGAGAGGGGTATGAGGATCTGGGTGTCATCTGCATAATTGGTATATGAGACACCCAGTCTGTCCAACTTGTCAAATAGGGGCTTGGTAAAGATGTTGTAGAGGGTGGGAGAGACGCAGGAGCCTTGGGGCACCCCACAGGTTATTTTAATGGGGTCTGCTGAGGCTAGGGTGGAGAAGACCCTCATAGTTCGGTTGTCCAGGAATGATTGGATCCAGGCTATGGCCTCTTTCGAGAAGTGGGCTGCTGAGGCCAGGTGTTCGCACAGGACTGCGTGATCCACCAGGTCAAATGCTGCCGACAGGTCGAGGAGTAGTAACATGGCAGTGTTCCCTTTGTCGTTAATCTCATTGATCTGGGTTTTAAGATCGATTAAGGCTGTCTCGGTGCCGTGCTTCGGTCTGAAGCCTGATTGGTGGGTGCCTAGTAGTTTGTGAGTTTCAAGATATTGCTGAATCTGCAGGTATGCTACTCTATCTATTATCTTTAACAGGAATGGCACCGTGGTGATGGGCCTGTAATTGGTGGGAATGGCGGGGTCTAGGGTTTGCTTCTTGAGGAGAGGCAGGACCCAAGATTCTTTGAGGTTGCTTGGTATGGTGTTGGAGGAGAAGGATGCGTTGATCAGCTTGGTTATGAAGGGGGCTAGATCCCTAGCAGCATCCTTGATTATTTGGGGAGGGCAGTTGTCGCCTTTGCAGTTAGATGGTTTAAGTGAGGCTATAATTTTTTCTGTTTCTGGGATAGATATTTTGGTAAATCTGAAGAGATTATGGCCTGGACGGTTGGCTGTTTTGTCGTGGTTGCTGGGAGATGCTTCATTGGTGGTGAGAGAGTCTTTTTTCAGAGCGATTTTGGTTTGGAGACTTTTGATTTTATTAGTTAGGGCGTTTTGGACGCTGGTGCACCATGCTTTATCCTTAATTATATTGTCTGGTGGGGGTATAGGGGATTCTAATTCCCTTAGTATAGCAAATAGTTCTCTGGTGTTGGAGCTCGATTTTTCGATTCTTTCATTGAATAGTTTCTTTTTTGTGAGTAGAATTTCTTTTTTGTAGTTGTTTGCACAAAGTTTGAGTTGTGATTTGTTCTCTTCAGTAGGGGAGTTGTGCCATTGGCTTTCAAGTTTCCTTTTGTGCAGTCTAAGTTCTTTCAGATGTGGGGTGAACCAGGTGTTCAGGTGGGCTTGTTGTTTGCTTTTTTGCAGTTTTAGAGGGGCAATGATGTCTAGTCCTTTTTTTATGGTATTGTTATAGTTTTCTACTAGGAGTTCTGGTTTTAGATTGTCGGGGAGAGCATTGAGGGTTGGCAGTAGTAGTGGTAGGAGGTTGTCTGGGGTTATGTTTTTTTTTGCTCTAGTGGGTAGTGGTGGTGCCATGATTTTTCCTTTGTTGACTTCTCTATTAAGAGATAAGGTGAAGTCAATGAGGTAATGGTCTGTCCAGTGCTGGGGAGTGGTTTTGGTAATGATGGTGTCGCAGTTTAGAGTGGCGATCCAGTCCAAGGTCCTACCTTTATTATGGGTGGGGGTGAGCACTCTTTGGATTAGGCCGTGTTCATCTAGCATGTTAGCTATGGCTTGTGCTGATTTGTCGTCAGGGTCGTTTAGTCCTAGATTCAAGTCGCCTAGTAGTAATATTTGGGTGGTGTCTTTTGTGTTGTTGGCTAGGAGGCTGGATAGGTCTGCTTCGAATGAGCCAGTGGGGCCGGGTGGCCTATATATTAGAAGGATGGTTAAGGTGCGACAGTTGGAAATGGGTAGTTTGGCTACTAGGAGTTCGCAGGATTTGAGAGGTGTTTGGGGCAGTGGTCTTAGCTCAAGGTTTGTTTTAGCTATGATGGCTAGGCCGCCTCCTCTGTTGTTGGGCCTGTCCATTCTGATTATTTGGTAATTTTCTGGAATGGCTATTGAGAGTGCTGGGCCTGCTGCTTCGTGCAGCCATGATTCAGTGATAGCTAGGAGGTCGAGGTTGTTTGAGGATAAGGTGTCTGCTATTTCTGTGGCGTGGGCCATTATCGATCTGGCGTTGATCAAAGCTCCGGATATAGTGGTAGTGTTGGGTGTATCCTGGATTGTTATAGGGATGAGTTTGGGTTGGGTGGGGTTGTAGCAGGGTGTGATGTGGCTCGGGTGGATTTTGGTGTGTTGCAGGGTGGGTCTCTTGTTGTGGTAGATGGGCTCGTAGAGACGGGGTAGTCTGGCTCGTAGTCTAGTGTTTCTTTCTAGGGTTGGACAGGGTGCATTATCTGCAGGGTACATGGTTGTGGTGGCAATGACGATGGTAAGGTGTAATATATGTATGAGGAGATACAGTAGGGTGGCTGTTTGGCTCTTGCTGAGGTACATTGTGCGGTTTGGCATATGTAGATAGACAGGGGGTTTACCTGAATTCACAACTCAGGCTAAGAATGGCATGTGCAAGTAGATGCAAGTAGGTAAGGGGTTCACCTAAGAACAGTAATCACATTTAGGCATGTGCAAGTAGATGCAAGTAGGCAAGGGGTTCACCTAAGAACAGTAATCACATTTAGGCTAAAAATGGCATGTGCAAGTAGATGCAAGTAGGCAAGGGGTTCACCTAAGAACAGTAATCACATTTAGGCTGAAAATGACATGTGCAGGTAGATGCAAGTAGGCAAGGGGTTCACCTAAGAACAGTAATCACATTTAGGCATGTGCAAGTAGATGCAAGTACGCAAGGGGTTCACCTATGAACAGTAATCACATTTAGGCTAAAAATGACATGTGCAGGTAGATGCAAGTAGGCAAGGGGTTCACCTAAGAACAGTAATCAAGTAGGCAAGGGGTTCACCTAAGAACAGTAATCACATTTAGGCATGTGCAAGTAGATGCAAGTAGGCAAGGGGTTCACCTAAGAACAGTAATCACATTTAGGCATGTGCAAGTAGATGCAAGTAGGCAAGGGGTTCACCTAAGAACAGTAATCACATTTAGGCATGTGCAAGTAGATGCAAGTACGCAAGGGGTTCACCTATGAACAGTAATCACATTTAGGCTAAAAATGACATGTGCAGGTAGATGCAAGTACGCAAGGGGTTCACCTGAATTTGGTAATCATATTTGGGCTGGAAGTGGCTGCAGACATATAAATAACTATGCAAGTTGGACCAGTTAGTAGAAAAAAGACTACCACATGGGCGGGGGGGCGCACCACTGTATTGTGGGTTTCGAATAATACCAAGAAGGATCTGTGGTGTATGAGTAAACATGTATACGTGTCTACTGTACTTGCTTCTTGAGTACTATAGAATGATAGCTGTTCAGTAAATGAGATCGCTCCAATCACACATTAAGAAATGCGTACAATTTGTTTGGCGTTAGAGAATGTCAGAGTTTCCGCAGCTGGTGTTTGTTACCGCTTCTGTCGTTAGAAAATCAACAATTACAAATGTAGGTGTAGCGCTTCTATTATTTTTTTTATAAGAGCTTAGCCATCTTATGTAGTTAAGCATTACTCACCAAGACAGTTCAGTTAAGCTGACAGGTACCATGGTGCTGTGCGTGGCCAATGTACCATGCATGTTTAGAATCAGTATAGTGCGGCTGAGGGCGTCTCCAGCTTCTGATAGTGAGAGATCCTGGAGTTGAAAGGGCAGAGATCCTGGCCCCTGGCTCCGAACAGGCACCCAACAGGCCTTAGAGTGGCCTTGGAGCTGGCCGCCGGCGTGATCCGCCTGCCGGCGGTTACAGCTGATGTTAATGAGGCTCAGCCTCGGTTTCAGGCCGCGCTGCGCCCGGCATGGGCGAGTCAGGCGGCGTGTGGGGACAGGGTCAGGCAGGCCCTGTCCGTGTTCCTCCCCGCTTGTCGCGTGGTTCCTCTGCTGGGCTGGGGTGCTGGGGGGGCTCCTGCCCTCGCCCCACGAGGTTTCCCAGAGCGTTCTAGTAGAAGAGACAGCCTACATTGGCATCGAAAAACAATTTCAGCTCATCCATTGTGGTAGTAAACACTACATCTTGCAGTGCCTGTGACTTGAACTCCCAGCTGCTGCAGGGCCTAGGGAGCAAATGCAAAATGAAGTAGCTACAATTGGGAGAGTGGTCAGAATAGGTTCTGGGAAGGATGAAAGCTTCCCTGATCTTGCTGAGTAACATGTCAGAAATTAACCACAGATCTATTCGGGAGAATGAGTCATGTACGGATGAATAAAAGGAGTTAGCCCCGGTCCCCAACATGTGTCGCTCTCCAAGCGTCCACCAGTCCCCAGTGTTGTCATGCCCCGTTAATGAAATAGGCAGCTTGTGAAAGTGGCCTGCGGGAGTGGGCGGACCGGTCAAGTTACTGGTCTAAGATTGTGTTGAAATCACCCTGCCACAGAACTGGGATCATCGGATACAAGGCCAATTGTCAATAATATCAACGTAGAATTGGGGATCATCTAAATTAGGCCCATATATATTCACCAAAAGCAGCTTGCGGCCCGCATGGGCCCCATAGATCACAACATAACTGACCAGGGTATCAATATCTACCTTCTTATGCTCAAATGGGAGAGTTTTGTGTATAAGCACCATCATGCCCCTGGACTGTGTAAAGTATGTAGTGTAAAAACAATTTCTGCCCCAGCTCCTAGCGAAATCCTTGCAGCAAGCAGCTAGAGCACGAGTTTCATATAGATCTATTATTTTGGCATTATGCCTTTCTGCATAAAGGAGTAGCTTATACCGTTTAATTGGGTTGCCCAATCCCTGCACATTCCAGCTGAGACATGTTACTTCAACCGTCCCACAAGCTGCCTCATCTCGCCAACCCCCTCCGTGAGCGGGCGGGGCCAACCGCTCAACTCTGGGCCTCCAACGGTGCTCACCGTACCCCCTCCAAGTGCCAGATTAAGTGCCAAGTGCATTTGTAGAACCTCCAGCCCCACCCTCCACTCCCATCAAAACTGGTGTGATGACGCCCCCAAAACAAATGTCCCCAACATCAACGCAACATTGCGTAGAGAGGCCAGTGCATGGACTTAAACCCGGGCCAGTCAATGGGCTACAACACATGAAAGAACGAGTATTCACATACTTCTAAGGTCCAGTTGTATCAGGAGGTGAACAAATGTGTAACAGCTCAATCACAAAACAAGGAAATCATGGCAGGTAGACGAACCATAAGTTCAAAGGAAATCAAGTGCGTGGTGGTCACGGCTGCGGACGGTGTTAATCCAGAAACTTTGTAGCTTCCTCAGGCAACGTGAAAAAATAAATGTTGGCATTCCACTCAATCCACAGTTGGGCAGGGTATAACACAGCGTATTTCAGCCCGCTATCTTGTAAGCATTTCTTGACCGCTAGAAAGGTCTTCCGCTCCTGCTGTACTGGCACCGAGAAATCAGGGTATATATGAACCCTGGTGGATCCCAGCAATAGATAACTTTGCTCTCGCGCAGCTTGGAGGATGGCATCATGGTCACGATAATTAAGGATACGCGCAATAATCAGGCGCAGGGGCGTCCCAGGTATGGGTTTAGGGTCAAGGGAATGGTTTGCCCATTCAATGGCAAATTGCGGTGAAAGTGTGGATTCCCTGTTGCTCTCGGGCACCCCAATAATTCAAATATTGTTCTGGCGGGATCTAGATTCAAGGTCATCATTTTTCTTCACCACCATTTGGACCTGCTTGGCTAAGGCCTTCACCTCAGCCTTCAGGGTGGTAACGTCATCCTCCACAGTGCTAACTCTCATCTCCGCCTCCATCAAGCGGTGACCGGTTTTCTCCAGGCATGCCTTAATGGACCTGACAATGGAGGTAATGTCGTTCAGCTTGCTGTGCACCGCAGAAAAACCTTCCTGCATGCACACCATCATGCGCTGTGTTTCGGTGAGTTCCGCTGGGGAACCTGTTGGATCCATAGCCCCACTACCATTGGCAGTCTCAGCAGCCTTTGGAGTGGATTTGGCATACAAATTCATGGCGCACTGCTTTTTTGAACCTCCTTTGGTCATCCTTGCAGTGCAGGGCGAGTCCAGACACAGATTTAGCAGTCGCAGAATAGGCGCGTGTACCGCTAGGGCAGACCGCTAGGCTCCATGCAGCCGGCTGCAGCAATACTTGCAGGATTCAGCAGGGCAAACGTAGCAGAGGCTACATGCAGTGACTGGTGACAGAGTGAGCCTCTCCCAGCAACAGTTAGTGGATTAGGGCAAGCGTTGTGCAAGGCGATCAGTGCAGCACAAGTGTAGCTCACCCTGAAGTAATGAGCTCTCAGAGGCAGGGCGCAACAGATTGAATTAGAAGAAGTAAATCCACACACTGACAGTATAGTAAGTAGTTCAATAGGAACCCTGGGGATATGGTGCATGAAAAGGCTAGAATTTCAGTAAGGAGCAGCGCCTCCAGTGCGCCTCATGAAATGTAAATGTGGAGTAGAATTTCCAAGGTGCCAAAAAAGAAAAACACCAGTATAATGTTCAGTCACCCTACGTGCCAGGGGAGCAGGGCGCTCCTACTCTAGCCGCCAGGCAGAACAATGCGTCTCCCCGGTAGTACAAGTGATGCAACAGAAAGTGTCTGCCTCTTTGTGGCGGACTGGAAGCCTCACAAGTAGTCGACTCTTATGGACCCCACCACCGCCAGCAAGCATTGAAGGAAAGGAAGGCGCGTGACGTAGCGGGAACAAGGCCCAGTGACACTGGTCTGGATGAGGGGCAGCAACCCCAGTGAGGCCTGCAAGTAATGGGAGACCCTAGCCCCACAATGCACTCCGCAAAAGCAAGCCGGTAAATGGGTAACTGGAGCGCCGCTCACCGCCGCAACTCCAGGTTTCAGCCACACTCGCCCAGTGTGGCACAACAGCAGTCTATTCTGTTCTGCCACACGAGAAGCCAGAGCCCCGATCACGTTACAGCAGCCCCGCCGGCCCAACTGCACTCCACAGTGGCGCTGCTTTGAATAGCTGTGATCAACGTCCTGGATCAATACGGGGGAAAGATGGAGTCTGCCTGATGCACACACTCTCAGCTGCAAGTCTGGGCCAGGTATACAGCAGAGCTGAACCTCAAGAAGCCAGCATTCACCCAATGTCCGCGTCCAGGTGCAAGAGCACTAGCAGAGTGCAGCCATATTGGTTGCAGTGCAACAGCAAGCACCCGCCCCCCCACACCAGGACCCAGGACACCTGATATTGGATCCAGGGCGCATGCATGGTTTGGGCTTATTGGACAGTGAGGAATGCTGGGTTTGTGGTAAGGAACAGGGCACTTTATTGCAAAGGTTGTGGAGTTGCCATTGGGTGCATGAATTTTTGTTGGGTGTGTTGGACAGGATGGACACGATTTTATTTATGGGTGTTCCGAGGACGCCTTTAGGAATTCTTTGGTTATTTGGAAATGGAGGTGTGAGATTGCTAAGCAGTACTGACATGGACTGGTGGTGAAACAGATGCTGAAGGTGTAGAAGACGAGAAAAAAGCTGCATGAAGAGAGTTGATTAAATGATGTACATGTTTTGTTGAATTATGAGAGGGTTTTGTTCCATAAGCAGGATCATGAGGTCTTTTATTTGGAACTCTGGACACCTTTTAACAGTATGTAACGTCGATGGCGTTTTGTTTTTGTGTTTTGCATTATTTGGACTAGCGGTGGGGGTTATGGGTCAATTGTATGAAGAGGTATATATGCATGTGTATGTATGTGGTGTGGTCTCTTGTTTTATATGTTTAGTTGTATTTATATTTGGAGAAGATCGGTTTAGATATCGCTTGCATTATGTTTTTATGTAAGACCCTTTTTTTCCAATGCTTTGAGGGATGTTACTTGGGATGGTGGGACAATCTGTTATTGCTGGTTGATTTTATTCCTAGTGTTACATTGTATCTTATTAGCTTTGTTTGGTTTTCTTTATGTGATAAATTATAAAATCTGTAAATAAAGAGTTGAAGGAAAACTGATCCAGCCACAGCCTATGATAATGCAGCCTGTGTCATTCCCGGTACACCAGTCCTTGATATGCAACCTTCGTAAAAGTCTGAAGTCCCGCTCTATAATACAGCCCTGACCTCTGGTTTCAGTCCTCCCCGGTTGATCTTCATTGGTAATAACAAGATTCCTACAATTCATAATAAGCTCTCTGAGAAATATTAGTTATCACTACCATCCTAGACTTCTTAATACAAATATTCCTGCCATGAGGGTACACAGCCAGTGTAGGTAAAGGATTAACACAGTTTCTAATCTTTTGAGAGGGTAAATAAACACCTCCTGAATGGATTACTGAAGCCACAACAGAGCCAGCATCAGGGCTAAAAAAGTCAGACTGAGATACACTGGTCTCATTCTCAATTGTTGCCAAACTAGTATTTATAGTCATGTTGGTTTGACATGCTATAACCTTCATTTGGAATTTAATTAAATCAAGTCACATTGACGTGCTTTATCCACCCTTTCCGGGGGGCCTGTGAAGTGACCTCATCAAAGGAATCCACCAAGCACAGAAATCCAGATTAGATGTGCACTGATTCAGCTCGTAAATGATCTTATCCTTAATATATTGCCAGTTCACTGATCCACTAGAACCAACAAACTACTCCTTAGTTTCAGGGCAGGACCGTGAAATAGCTTCAGCAATCAGGTTGTCCATGCTTTTCAGAAGAGATTGTAACGCCTCCCTCACAGCGGCGGGCATTTGGACAGAATAACCAGATTTATTTGTTAAAATATTCTTATATCCACGCGCCACATGCCTATGGGCCTCAGAGTGTGCACCAAAATGACCACATGACTAACAGCTGAAAACACACAGTGTTTAATAGTGGCGCGAGAGGGAAAATACCAGGGGCAAAATTCAAGGTCGAGAAAGGCAGAAGAAAGCAACTCATACGGACAAAGTCTAATCTGGAGGCAGATTAAAGAGATGCATCTTTAAGTCTTTTTTAAACTTGACCGTTAACTCAACAGCTCTCAAGTTTGGAGGAAGCAGGTTTCACAGGTGCAGGCCTAGCACACTACTAAAGCTACGGCCACCGGCCTTTACCAGCCTGTATCTGGATTTAACCAGTCTCAAGCAGTGTTGCGGCCTGAGAGGGCGGATAGAGACCTGGAATTGAAGGCGTGCTGAAAGATACTGGGGGGGCCAAGCTCGTCACACAATTGTTTGTGAGTGTCAAAACGTTATGCTTGATTCCAAGTTTTACAGGCAACCAATGTAAGTTCTGCCTGGCCGCCGTGACATGGGCTCGCCTAGAAAGACATGAGATTGCCTGCACTGCACCATTCTGTGAGACCTCTAGGGATGCTATAAGGGAATTTGTGCAACTAAGAACACTATTAGAGTAGTCCAGACGTGTGTTAATAAGGACTGATGCCAGTGTGGCCAGATTCTCTGAAGAAACAAAAGGGCAAATGTTACAAAGAAGCTTTGTACTCGGCCCACAGGCGGAGCAAATGGATGCCACATAATGTGACATGGATAGTGCAGTGTCCGAGACCACTCCTATGGTCTTGGCCCTCTCTGCCACCGGGATCAGCGTACCCAAGAGTAAGGACTGTTTATATTCTCTTGGCAGAGACCTCAATCTGGCTGTGGGAGCTACGATTAAGAGCTCAGTTTTACTGGCATTTAAGGCCCCCCTCTCCTGCATTATTCTCCCCAGGTGAGGACCATGGCTCGCCGAGCGTCCCCTCATGCCACCCGGGCCCAGGTGGAGGAGGGCTTGCCCGCCGATGACATTGCCCCCACGTATCTATCATTCACACACACTAAAGTTTAGACAGGCCTAGAAGCCTTCTTGCCCAGCAAAGATGGCGTGAGTTCAGCGCACTGTAGCGCGGCCCCCACCTTTGGAGGGCTTTCCAAGCATCCCTGCCGCCGTAGCACCATGGTAGATCCGCTGCGAGCGCGTTCCCATGAGAAAGCCGGGTATGAGCTAACCCGAGATGCTAACACTGTAACATTTCATCGTTCACAATGTAATACTGCACCCCGCATGACCTGGTCCGCGAGGCCGGGGCGACGGGGAAGAAACTGGAGCATCACTATCTGAAGAAAGTAGAAAATAATTCAAGTATTGGTATTAACGAACTACCTCTGTTTAAACAGATTCTGTAAACTGTGAATCAACCATAAAGATGTAACGTTTATATGATGTCACCCCAGGTCTGGACTAATGCTGCTATAACCACAGAGAAAGATGTCGACAAAACGTATAACCTTTATCTGTATAAGTGTTCTTTCAATTTTATGTAGAAACCTGAACTCGTATATGTTTTCTTAATCACCCATAGCGGCGAGTATCAATCTCTGTAGGCCATAACCTAGAACTACCTCATGGAACGTCTAATGTACATAAAATAATCAAACACTGTAGTGAATATAATGTTAGGTAACAAAAAGGTACTCGGACTGAATATATTAACGAAATGTTTAATGAACTCGAAGTATATATGTATGGTACAGTAGTTTAAATAAGACAAATGATATAAAAGTTTTGTATTCAAAATTAGGCAACACACGAGGAAAATACCTTTTGTGAATATATGCAAGGCCATTCTCCCTCCCACCCTACGAAGCCTGCCAAGTAGAAAAAAAGCTAAGGCCTGTGCCGTGCTCCCCCACCTCCCCCGACCAAGCTGGAACCGCTTCAGAGAGTGAGAGGCCCCAACACAGCATCCAAGGCCACCGGCCGCCACCTGTGTTATTTACAGCACGGTAATAAACTCACGTTTGAATCCACTGATCTACCAGCACCCTCTCGTAAATCCCACAATCCCCCAGACCATCCCAAGAAGTCTGACCCCGCACAAACACTACCCCCGACAATGGGACAAGACACAGAGCCCCCCTTCATAGTAGCCTCTAACGTAGTAATAAAACATGTACCACCCGGCCCAAGCCCCCAGAGCCCAGCCCCCCGACCTGAAATACCAGACGTCAGAACACCGGTAAATCCAATAGATGACCACCAGACCCCTCACAAGGTGCATTCCTCCTGTGTTGTATTGATTGAAAGATTTACTGTAGAAGTTAGATATTGGGTTTTAAGTAACTGCAATGTGCATGATTTAGAGCACCCAAGTCAGGGAAGGTATTCATCTTTGTCACAGGCTGCCCCAGCGTACCAACACCGCCCGGATGACCTCAAGCCGGCCTGCCAGGCCCAACCCAACCCACGAGGCTGACCAGTGACGTCCTCCCACCCGGACCAACCACGCTGCAGCAACACCTATAGTTAGTCGACGCCACCCAATCCCAATTAACTTGTGCCCCCTATAGTGTGTAGGTTCTGATGACGTTTTTTGTATTAGAAATACGCCTGCCTTTGCGATTGTCAGGCAGAGCGCTCTCGGAGGTTGCAGAGTTCTTTGCATGCCATATTCATTTGATAAACTCCCACTTACGCTCACCCGCACTCTGTCTTGGCCTTATTCCCATTGAGGGATTGTCCATTATTGTCTCCCATTGCGGGGAGGATCGTGCTAACTTGGGGGCGCTTCCACTCAGTGGTGACCCCGATAGCGTGATATTTCCAAATTAGTTTTCCTAAACTCCTTTTAACGACCCCCTTTTGGCACGAGAATCTCCGGTCAAAAAGGGAAACGCACGGTGAGCCGGCTCCGGGAAGCTACCCGCCAACGGCGACCGGTACGCTTAGAAGTGCGCACTCAAACTAGAAGGGGTACGGGATCCCGGTTGCAAAATCCCCTTTGAGTACCGCTCGCCGGAGCCGGGGCTGACTGTTGAGCAGAAAGGCAACACCGCCTGGACGGACCCAGTTTCGGAGACTATCGGTTCAAGACGGGCACGTGAGTACCGAGTGCGAGCGATCATAAAGGGAGAGGGAGGGGAACTTGTGAACAGGAGAACGTGGGCAGATAGAGGAGGGAATCACGGGTGTCTACTAAAGACGGGTCTTAAAACTTTCTTTATCTTTTCTTTGCATATGGCCATTAGGAGTAAGAAGTAAGTGAAGAAGTAGAAGTGACGGGAACCTAGCTCCGAAAGGGGGTGGAAGGCGGCGCCGCATAGTACTATCTAAACTAGTACTGGGAATATATGAAGAAGTAAAAAATAAGTTATTGGTGTCTGGCAAAGGGAGACACTTAGGATACTTTTAGTGATTGCTACTCTTTCTATTTTCTTTTTTTTTCATTTCACGGGGCCAGGGTCGAAAGCGAAAGGGGTATAAAATAAATATACTTGTAGAGGAACTATAAAATAGGGAGATCATTTGTAAGAGTGGGGATTAAGTAGTGGCACGTACAGACGTGAACACCGTAACTTTAGCAGAAAAACAGGGACAGCTGGCCAGGGAGGAAAGGGAGGAAAAAAGCGAGGTGTGAGTGGGAAAGCATTGTGAGGGGTGTGCGCATCGTGTGAGTATTGGAGATGAACGGTTGACCGCGAGGGGGTGCCCGAGAGTGTTGGCCATAACTAGTAGTGATTGGTCGTGAGTGAAACCATATGAGATTGTATGGGAATGGGAAGGAGATAAGTTGTGGTGGGTAAGAAAGAATTTGTGTAGTGAATAAATTTGGGTGATATCGCTGAGACGTCCGCTCTTGTCTGTGCCATAAAGGTATACATACATATATCTACACCTAACTAAAAGTAAAGGAGTTGGACACGGTCGTTGCTAGTGATCTAGAATATGGGGGCAGAAACTCCCTTGTCACATATCTGTAAGAGCCTACCGGGGTACGCTGAACGAATAAATAAATATCACGATCAATGGGTAACAGAATTAAAAGGGGAGGGATTGCCCCAGATTTGGCCCGAGGGAGGGTCTTTTGACAAAAGCGTTCTAGATATGGTACGAACATGCATTCGCCTCAAGTATAAGGGAAAACAGTGGCAAAACAGGAAGGAGATATTAGATCTCTGGAGACTGTTTGAGGAAGTACCCCCACCCAAAGATCCGGCACCAAATGTTGATCTACCGTCCACAACAGACAACCCACTCATGATTCCAAGAGAGGAAAAGGAACAGCTAAATACAGAACAACCTACAGAGGTGATTAGTTTGTACCCAATATTGAACAAACCAACCCCCGCAGCAGGATATAGTGATCCTACTTATGTGCCCCCCCCCACAACTGTTACACCACAAAGACCAACGGCCCCCCCACCATACGAAAGCACTAGAGAGCGTGCCCAGGCGAGCACACAGAGAGTGGATATAGAAAAGCTAACGAGTGACTTAGAATCAAGGCTTTCTGTAGCAAGGGATGAACTTTCGAGAATAAAGGACATATGTGAGCGCACAGCATGCGCTCCTGCACGATCAGGACGTACGTCTAGAACGTCAAGCGAAAGTAGACAAATTGAGGAAGGATGGAAAAAGGGGGAAATACTGTTCAGAATTGAGGAAGAGCCGACGCGAATAATAGAGGTGGGAGCAGCAGAGGGGAGCATTGGTGATGTATCGCGACAGAGAGGGATCAGAGAGGACCTGCTATGTGATGTTAGAGGAGAGATGGATGAGAGTGATAGGTTGAGTATGGCAGTAGGAGGGGAAAGCGAGGAGGTGGACGGTGCATGCTCGCTAGGGACTATAGATGATGAATGGATGGGACGACTAAGAAATAGAGTGGGGAAGATGGCGTCATTGGAGTCAGCAACGACTAAAGGGGGAGAGGGTGCAACCCCAAAAGGGAAGTTACAACTTCCGTTGATACACAGAGGGGGGGGGGAGACCAAACTATATACCCTGGGCCCAGATGGACAAGGCTAATTTAATAAAGTTATTGCCCCCGTTGTCAGGAGGGGCGAGCAAGTGGATATATGCATTTGAGAAACATACCGCCGGCATACCGTTGGCAGTAGGCGATGTGAAAAGCCTACTAGTATCAGCAGTAGGAGACCAAGCAGACAGAGTATGGGCTAAGGCTGGTTTCCCGGGCGTGACGTTAGATTGTGATCGCCATGATGGGGCTTCCTTTAATACAGTGCGAGCAAGGGTGTGGGACGCATTGCGGGAGACGTTCCCAGATACCCCAGATTTACAGTCAGTAATGCAATGTACAATGAATGACGGGGAGGATGCTATGGATTACATTCTCCGGGTGCAGGAGATGTGGAGAGCGGAAACGGGCACGCCCTGGCATCAGTCAACGTCACTGTTTTATTTTATCATCAAGAGAGGGCTCCCAAAAGAGGTACAAAAGGCACTCGACAAAATAGCAGGTGTCGAGGCGAAGGGGTGGCCAGAGATCCAAAGCATAATAGTGCACCATTGCAAAAGAATAAAAGAAAGAGAGAGGGAAGTAGCGCAGAAAAGGTTGGCAGACGAAGCGAAGTTGGTACAATCGAAACTAGTGAAGGTTGCAGCAGCGGTAGCCGGGCTCCCACTCATGAGGGAGGGAGAAGAAGGGGAGGAGGGGCAGATAGCAATACAAGGGAGAATAGCAGCTAATTGGGCAGGACAAGGACAGCGACAGTGGAACGAACAAGAGCAGAACGGAGGTCCAATGTGGCAAGAGTGGGCCCCACGAGGGGGAAGAGGTGGGTACAGGGGCCGAAGAGGAGGACAAGGGTATGGAGGAATGGGAGGAAATGGGTGGCAGGGCCCCAGAGGTCCACAGGGGAGCTGCTGGAATTGTGGGAGATGGGGACATTACTCAAGGGAATGCAGAAACAGACAAAACAACGGGTTTCAGGAAACAGAGCAGTACGGTCACCCCCACCCAGGAAGCCCATACGGCCTCCCCATGGGACAGTACCAACAGCCAGAAAATGCAGGACAAAGAGGTAACGCACAACTACACGTACATCAGTACAGAACACAAAACCACCCACAGAATAATGACAATATGCAATACACGCCAGGAAACACTTTCGCCACAGTAGCTAATGGAGCGCCTGCCCCCGCACCCTATAGCGGCGTGTCAGTAGTTTCGGGGAATATTTTTGATCAGGGGGGGGCAATGAGACACCCCGCATAGGACAGCCCACAGAGAACACTTGCGTGTCCAGTACTATCTACGACCCACAATGCATCAGAGGAACCATTGATAGGAGCGCAGATAGGAGACAAGCAATTCATATTCATGGTGGATTCGGGAGCGGAAAAATCATGTATTAAAGAGGGCCGGTTCCCGTTATCTAATAAAACGTTAGAGACGCAGGGGTTCTCTGGGGCTGTAATTGAAGTTCCTTACACAGAAGCATTGGATGTGACAGTGGGGGGTAAAACAGTGAAAGCACCCTTACTGTACTATGAACGCTCTCCCATTAATTTGCTGGGGAGGGATCTCTTAAGCAAACTAAATATGACAATATCATTCACAGAAAGTGGTATAGTATGTTCAACACCTGGCATATGTCCCCTCCGCATAATGGCAGTAATACAGGGCCACACAATCATGCAAGAGATTAGAGGGGTACCAAGAAACGAAGAGATGTTTATTGAGGGCATGAGAACATTGGCTCTCATAGTACCAGAACTAAAAAGGATGGATTGGAGGATCCCAGCCGAATTCCTTTTCCGCCCCATAGTGAGCCCCGACACAGCTCCCGGGTCAGTGCTATCGTTGGATTTACACGCAGTACACGTGTCAGCAAACAGAATATGTGTGATTGGCATTGACATGGAAGGATGCGAGTGGCGGACAGTACTGTGTACAAATGCAAATATCCCACTGCGGGAGCTATCAGATGAGGAGCTATTTTCCGACACTGAGACAGATGGCGAAATAGTGATGGAACTAGCAATGCCGTGCGACATTGTAGTTACAGCCAGAGAAACTCAAGTTGAATTAATGGCAGTGGTAGGAGCACCACATACATTTTTTGATGACGACATGAGGGTAGTACCAACTAATATATGGACTAATGGCCCCCACGATGTGGGGTTACTACATGGGGTTCAGCCTGTGGTAATAAAATTGAAACAGGGAGCAATTCTACCCCGGGTAAAACAATATCCACTGTCACGCGAAGCAGAAGAAGGCATTAGAGAGACAATAGATGCACTGCTAGCGCAAGGGATAATAGTGCCTTCAAACTCCCCATGTAACACATGCATTTACCCGATTAAAAAGGCGAAGGGAGGTTCCTGGAGGATGATACAAGATTTACGCCCACTCAATGATGTAATTCAGAAGGAGTTCCCTCTAGTGCCGAACCCGGCGACAATACTATGTAACATTCCAAAAACGGCATCCCATTTCACAGTTATTGACTTAAAAAATGCATTTTTCTCAATTCCCTTAGCAGAAGAGAGCAGGTACTTAACAGCGTTTACACTCGGGGGGAGGAGGTTTGAACATTGCAGATTACCACAAGGATATTGCGAGAGCCCGAGCATATTCAACAGGATACTACATGAAGATCTGGGGAACTTGTCTGTAGAAAGTACGGTGATTCAGTACGTTGACGATTTATTGGTTTGTGCACAAACGGAGGAAGAGTGTAGAAAGGATTCAATAACACTCCTGACATTATTGGCCAATAAAGGGTACAAGGTGGACAAGGGTAAGTTACAATACTGTCTGACAGAGGTCCTATACTTGGGACAGCTGATATCAAAGGATGGCAAGCGGATCATACCAGACAGAGCACAGGCAATTAGAGCAGTTGGGGAGCCCAAAACAGTAAAAGAGATGCAGAAATTCCTGGGTATGTGCAACTACTGCCGAGCATGGATATTGGATTATGCAGCATACACAAGGCCCTTATTACAGGCGCTCAAAGAAGCCCAGCAGGAAAACAAACACATAGAATGGACAGAAGAAATGAACACATCATTTAACTCACTGAAGGAGCTGATATCAAGCGCTCCAGTACTGGCAAATCCAGATTATGGGCGCGAATTCTTCTTATTTTCACACTGCAAAGGAACACTGATGACAGCAGTGCTGACACAAAAGACCTCGTTAGGGCACAAGCCACTGGCTTACTATAGTGGCACTTTGGACGCAGTAATGCAAGGACACTTCGTGTGCGAACAATCATTAGCTGCAGCCGCGTTCGCTATTGAAAAAAGTGCCACGATAGTAATGGGCTGTCCCGTGACACTGTTTGTGGAACACTCACTCTTTGCAATATTGGAGCGATCAAAGAGCACATTGACAACACAACGCGCCACAGCATATGAAATAATATTGTCCAGTGCAAACATCCATATAGTAAGATGTAAAACAGTGAACCCAGCCACATTCATCACAGAGGCGTGCACCATAGAAGACATGCAGAACCACAACTGCGCAACGTACACAGGTGACGAAGGTCAGGACCAGGTGATTTTTGAGAATGCCCTGAACGAGGGAGAGGTGTATTTCGTGGACGGGTCAGCCTCAATAGACATGGAGACAGGAGAGAAACATGTGGGTATGGCAGTGGTACGATTAGAGGAAGGTGAATACGAGACACTAGTGCAATACCGCCTCCCATCACACTATTCAGCCCAAGCAGCAGAACTAATAGCGCTAATAGAAGCATTGCATGCAGCTAAGGGATGCGCAGTGACAATCTATACAGACTCAGCATACATGACAACAACAGTACACGGCGGGCTGGCACGGTGGGGGCGGAGAGGGTTTCGACGAGCAGATGGAACACCGGTTCAGCATGCAGAATTATTGAAAGAACTGATTGAGGCCCTGCAAGACCCCACGGCAGTGGCCATCGTAAAATGCCAAGCCCACACTACAAACACAGATCTTATATCTTTGGGGAACGCGGCAGCAGACGCCGCCGCCAAAGAAGCTTCGTATTTTCAGAAAGGTGAAGTAGGAGAGTACATGTTACACCACACAGCAGGCCAAGAGGTCCCCACGGGATACAACATGATGCCTACACAAGAAATAATAGAGCTGCAAGAGGGAGCAAGTGCAGAAGAGAAATTGCTGTGGAATAAGAGGGGATGCAGCAAATCGCCGACAGATTTATTGTGGCGACAAGAAAGTTCAGGAAAAGCCGTGATGCCAGTTACATTGTTAGAAATAGCATTTCAACAACTACACTTTCCCGCACATAATGCAAAACAACACATAATGGCGGAGATACAAGAAGATTGGTTTGCACCTTGCCTCCAGGAACACATCACAAGGCTGGCTTTGGAATGCACGACATGTCAAATTTACAACTCAGGTATGACATTGCGCACACTGAGAGGTACGATACCAAAACCAAATGGCCCATTCAGAGAGCTCCACATCGATTATGTAGACATGGGAGAAAGATGCAATGGGGCTTGCTACATGATTGTGGTTGTATGTCCCTTTTCGAGGTGGGTGGAGGCAGGTCCCTGTGCGCGCCCTGATGCGAAGAGCGCCGCAAAGTTCCTAGTAAGGGAAGTATTCCCGCGCTGGGGAATTTGCGAAGTCATTCGCTCAGACAATGGTACACATTTTGTTAATGAACTATTCAAAGAAGTGACTACGTTATTGGGAATAAAGCACAAATTATGCTCGATTTATCATCCTCAAAGTAATGGCGTAGTGGAAAAGATGAACGGCCTGTTAAAAAGCAGATTGTCAAAATTATGTTTTTCCCTCAAAAAGACCTGGATGTACTGCCTACCTCGGGCCCTGTTCGAATTGCGCAATCAACCAAGTAAAGACCACCATTTGTCCCCGCATGAGATCGTCACGGGAAGGAGAATGCACACAGCACATTCACCTCTCCGTGAACGTTCTGATGCACACAGAAGCGCAGCGGTATTGGGAGAGGAGTTCACAGAGTACTTGAAAAAACCGACACGGGCAGCGCGCATAATAGCGAAGCAACTAGCCCCCCCCTCTACAAGAGAGGAGGGGAATACAACAGAAACAGTAACACTGCCTGACAAACCATTACAGCTAATGCCCGGTGACTTTATATATGTCAGAAGTTTTGTGCGAAGGTGGAATGCGCCACGTTTCCATGGCCCTTATGAGGTAGTGTTTTGCACGCCCACGGCAGTAAAGGTGAAGGGCCTAAGATACTGGGTACATTTGACAGACGTACGCAGAGCCTATAGCGCCGTGGAAGGTGAGGTACAGGACGAGGCACAGGCAACAGCGGACAGTGGAGATGTGCAGAATGAGTGAAGGTGATTTTGTGTATGTGCAGCGATTGACAATGAATGCAACTGATGACATGGCATTCGTACGAAAAAAAAAAAAAAAAAAAAAAAAAAAAAATTTTTTTTTTATTGAATGTTTTTGTTCTCTCATTTTTTGAAATTTTTCTTTCTTTTGAAGAAGTTTTTTATATATATTATAGAATGATCTAAAAGTATTGATTGTAAATACCCTTGTCTGTGGAAACAAACCCTTCCCCTACCCACGTCCATGCTTTATGAACAAAAAAAAAAAAAAAAAAAAGTTAACAACAGTGGAAATGTTCACATGCCTGTACTTAATGCACTTTTGTATCTCAAACAGGAATTACCATGGCATCTAATGGGCAGCCTGCAACTAATAGATTTGTTAGAATTAAAGAAATATTGATAGACAGACTTACATATTCATACGAATGCGGATTGTCAATGTGTGTTATTGTGTTCTTCATATCGATATTTTGTCTGGTGACATACTGGTTTATGGCGTTCATCTCTATCGAGATGACCGAGGGGGGAGGGGGGAGTAACATCACCCGAGCTCCTGGGAGCAATGTAACCACAAGTGTAAATAATAAAGAAGGTGATTTTTTAGTATGGGATGGATCACACTTTATATGGGGTTACTACACTGAACCACCCACGGTCGCCCTGTCAGATTCAAGAGGTATACAAACAGAAATAGAAAACAACACAATGTCCATACCTGAAATATATAGCAGCCCCAATACCCTCCCCACCCCATTAGAAGAAAGTGACTTGTTGTTTATTGAGGAAGATGGGAATATTGTAACTATGAAAGAACATAAGGAAACATATCAGAAATTTGACAAGGGGGGTGGGAAGGAGGAAGGGGGGCCCATTTTTTCATCGATCCAAAGCAGCAGACGTAGGAGAAGCAAGGATAGTAGGCGGAGAAGAGAGACAAGTAGGAGGGGGTATGATGAGTACTATGGGTTAGGCTTAGACAAAATGGAAGACCCTCGGCACCCCCACCAAGCAAATAAATGGTATGCTGATATGAGTGCCACAGCCAAACAAACGACAAATGAGAGCTGTTATGTCTGCTCGCTCATCCCCCATGCATCAGGCACACCTAAAGTGTTGTTGCCCAGAGAATTGCCCATTGTAGATGCCCAGTGTCTCCTTCATCTCACGCTATGCCGAATAAAAAACACCTTCCAGGCACACGACGTCACTTTCAAGATTATACAGACTGAAAAAACGTGCTACCCAAAAGCAGCTGGAGTGGTATGTCTCAAAGAACCATTTTTTGTGATACAAGGGACACTGTTTTCGGAAAACAAATGGAAAGATGAAGAAGTACTGTGCAAAGCGGAAGCACTGAGAGGTGTCCAACCAGCCAGGCTGCGATGGATAGAAGAAACGTGCACATCAGTATGGAAGGAGCACATTTCCAAACTAACATGGGTAACAGCAATGGAAAAACCCTTCAAACTACAAAGTGAGATCAAGAACGAACTATGTTTTAAGGGAGAAGGAAAAGTGGCAATAGGGACGAATAAAAACTGCAACAAAACTCTCACCATCCCAGACATGAGAAAAGGAACAGCCGCATTAATGGACACATACTGGGTATGTGGGAACCAGGCCTACTTGCACCTTCCCCAGGCATGGAGCGGCAGCTGCTCGATGGCCACTCTGCACTCGGCCCTAATGGTGATTCCAGAGAGCCACGTTGATGAAAATAAAAGGACGCCAGGGAACATGCACCAGGGTGCGGTTCCTCCCACTGCAAAATCACACCTCTATGTCCTGTCCTCCGGAGGGAAGGGAGAAGAGCTATCACGGAACAGACGGGCATCAAATTACATATCTCAAGCTTCGTCCGATTTATTGGCACAGATCCCAGACAGGTACCGACTGTTCAGCTCTGTAGAAACATTCTTTGCCTCGCTGATTTCAAGTGTCCAAGCAAGGGCAAATGCAAAATGGCTCCAGATAACACGGTGGGAACTGATTCAGTTAGCCAATGACACTGAAGAAGGGTTCAACATAATAAAAGTAGAACTGCGAGCTCTACGCCTGATGACCATGCAGAACAGGTATGTTCTGGACCTACTGACAGCGATGGACGGAGGTGTTTGCCGAAAAATAGGAAGTGCCTGCTGCACTTTCGTACCTTCTGAAGACGCGGAAAATGGTTCCCTATCCCACGTGATCGAAGCAGTACACAATCTGGGAGAGAAGATGAAGATGGAAGGTGGAGCAGAAGCCAGCACGTGGTTCGACAATATCTTCTCCTGGGTTCCCTCTTGGCTTGGAATGACAATGAAATTTCTGGTACCAGCTGTGGTGTTCCTCCTCGTGGCGTTCTGCCTGTGCCAGGTGGGCCTCCGATGTTGTGCAAATGCAGTCCCTAACGGCGCAATGATGATGGTGACAATGGGCAACTCTGGTGGTACAATGAGGGCAACACAAGAAGTACATGTGCAGACAGGAATAGACAACACCCCCCAGTACCGGTTAGTGCCTATGTACCGTGACAAGTACATAGTAGACAAACTATGGCATACCACTATCAAGGAACCCCGAGACGTGGAATTAGAATGGTACACAGAGGTCTGGGTAGATTTGGAGGAAAGTGGTGACTGTATATATTTAACGTGCACACCAGACGAATATGCTAGAAGAGGGGAGAGCTTAAGGGGGGTGTGTAGGGCATGGATGCCCATCAAGGGAACACCTGCATGGGATGACGCGGTAGTAGAGGAACAAGAGTGCAGAAGGTTGGAAGACCTGAAGAATTCGTTACTTTAGTAACGAAAGGGGGGAAATGTAGGGGAGGACAGGCCTTTAAGGCCCCCCTCTCCTGCATTATTCTCCCCAGGTGAGGACCATGGCTCGCCGAGCGTCCCCTCATGCCACCCGGGCCCAGGTGGAGGAGGGCTTGCCCGCCGATGACATTGCCCCCACGTATCTATCATTCACACACACTAAAGTTTAGACAGGCCTAGAAGCCTTCTTGCCCAGCAAAGATGGCGTGAGTTCAGCGCACTGTAGCGCGGCCCCCACCTTTGGAGGGCTTTCCAAGCATCCCTGCCGCCGTAGCACCATGGTAGATCCGCTGCGAGCGCGTTCCCATGAGAAAGCCGGGTATGAGCTAACCCGAGATGCTAACACTGTAACATTTCATCGTTCACAATGTAATACTGCACCCCGCATGACCTGGTCCGCGAGGCCGGGGCGACGGGGAAGAAACTGGAGCATCACTATCTGAAGAAAGTAGAAAATAATTCAAGTATTGGTATTAACGAACTACCTCTGTTTAAACAGATTCTGTAAACTGTGAATCAACCATAAAGATGTAACGTTTATATGATGTCACCCCAGGTCTGGACTAATGCTGCTATAACCACAGAGAAAGATGTCGACGAAACGTATAACCTTTATCTGTATAAGTGTTCTTTCAATTTTATGTAGAAACCTGAACTCGTATATGTTTTCTTAATCACCCATAGCGGCGAGTATCAATCTCTGTAGGCCATAACCTAGAACTACCTCATGGAACGTCTAATGTACATAAAATAATCAAACACTGTAGTGAATATAATGTTAGGTAACAAAAAGGTACTCGGACTGAATATATTAACGAAATGTTTAATGAACTCGAAGTATATATGTATGGTACAGTAGTTTAAATAAGACAAATGATATAAAAGTTTTGTATTCAAAATTAGGCAACACACGAGGAAAATACCTTTTGTGAATATATGCAAGGCCATTCTCCCTCCCACCCTACGAAGCCTGCCAAGTAGAAAAAAAGCTAAGGCCTGTGCCGTGCTCCCCCACCTCCCCCGACCAAGCTGGAACCGCTTCAGAGAGTGAGAGGCCCCAACACAGCATCCAAGGCCACCGGCCGCCACCTGTGTTATTTACAGCACGGTAATAAACTCACGTTTGAATCCACTGATCTACCAGCACCCTCTCGTAAATCCCACAATCCCCCAGACCATCCCAAGAAGTCTGACCCCGCACAAACACTACCCCCGACAATGGGACAAGACACAGAGCCCCCCTTCATAGTAGCCTCTAACGTAGTAATAAAACATGTACCACCCGGCCCAAGCCCCCAGAGCCCAGCCCCCCGACCTGAAATACCAGACGTCAGAACACCGGTAAATCCAATAGATGACCACCAGACCCCTCACAAGGTGCATTCCTCCTGTGTTGTATTGATTGAAAGATTTACTGTAGAAGTTAGATATTGGGTTTTAAGTAACTGCAATGTGCATGATTTAGAGCACCCAAGTCAGGGAAGGTATTCATCTTTGTCACAGGCTGCCCCAGCGTACCAACACCGCCCGGATGACCTCAAGCCGGCCTGCCAGGCCCAACCCAACCCACGAGGCTGACCAGTGACGTCCTCCCACCCGGACCAACCACGCTGCAGCAACACCTATAGTTAGTCGACGCCACCCAATCCCAATTAACTTGTGCCCCCTATAGTGTGTAGGTTCTGATGACGTTTTTTGTATTAGAAATACGCCTGCCTTTGCGATTGTCAGGCAGAGCGCTCTCGGAGGTTGCAGAGTTCTTTGCATGCCATATTCTTTTGATAAACTCCCACTTACGCTCACCCGCACTCTGTCTTGGCCTTATTCCCATTGCGGGATTGTCCATTATTGTCTCCCATTGCGGGGAGGATCGTGCTAACTTGGGGGCGCTTCCACTCAGAATTGACGGCCATCCAGAGATGAATGGCTTTATAGATGATATTCAGCTTTGTTGCATCCTGCGAATATGAACCTGATAGTTTAACAACCTGCGTATCGTCTCTATAGTTGGCCACCTGGACACCCAGGCCAATCAGCAGAAGCAAAAATGGAATCAAGTAAACATTAAACAGAATTGGAGTGATACAAGATCCCTGAGGCACCCTGCAGGAAATAGGTGAGGGATCCTAGCAGACTTAAACAACATTCACCCTGGAATTCCTGGGTCCCAGGAAGGAAAAAATCCAGCATGCTGCTTTTGGAGTGCACCCGGCCAAAGACTGTAATCTGCACTTAAGTAAGTCATGATTAACAAGATTGACTAGGTACGGATACTCAATCTAACAGACCACCAACAGATTGACTAGGGATAGCAACTTCTTCCATCTACAATACTAGGTTTGTCACTTGGACATCCACAACACTCGCTTCTTCATCCGCAGAGTTCCACCTCTCCTCGCGTAGAAACTGTCTTCTGCAGGCACTCCTTGTCATGACCTTCAGCATACAGTTGCTACCTGCAACTAAACACATGAGAGACGCCCGTTTAAGCATCATTAAACTGAGGAAGAGACTCTGTTTATAAACCAGGCTTCCTTTTTGAAAGGTCCGCTCTAATATTCAGAATTATAAAAACCATGGGCTATAGCTTGGCCCAGCAGAGCGAAGGACAACTAACATGTCTATAACAATCCAAACCAACAGGCCTAGAAAAACAGAAGATTAAACATCCAAGAACTGGATAATGGATACCCCCACAATACACTATGCTGCAGTGCACCGTGCCCCACCAGATGTGTCCACAGGACTCCCCATCTCTCACCCTTCACACCACAACCATAGGAAACGGACTCTCAAGGAGCACAGAGAACAGGACACACGAAGACGGTAAATGGGGGCACACGGAAAGCAGCACCACAAAGCACGGCAAACCAGCCACTTCCCGGTTAGAGGAAATTACCTGTAAGTGTGGCAGGCCATACCACGTCAAGCTGCACTGCAGAGGCAGCCGCTTCCTTCTGACGGACTCAAGTGACGGGAGTAACATGGGAGATAGCATGAATATAGTGTATGGTTAAATAACTGTTCCAAAAGCGTATGGCCAGGATATTGCTATGGACCTATTTTCAGCAGGTTCGGACAGAGAAGCTAAGCGTTACTGTGACTGCTGGTAAAAGAAAACATGTCTGTGTATTAAATTGTATAGAACAATGGCGTGATGAAAACAAGTGTAGACTAAAATGTTAGTATGTGCTAGCATGAAACTGTTTGAAATAAATATAAATTGATTAGAGTGTGGTCAGGGAGTTAACAAAGTACCTGTATCTTAACAGATTTTGTTAACAGATTTTATCAACTGTATATGAAGTACCCTCAAGGAAAAGATGAATGGAGCACTAAACGAAAAAATGTATATTTACTCACGTAGTGATTAATGTACTCTTAGTTTATAGTCCCCTTTCCTCCATACTGTATGGGAAAAATCTTCTTCCCCTTTAAATGTAGAAGCACACAGGGGCGTGGCCCTGGGAGCATACGCTCGCCTGACTGCGCCCACCAGTGCCAAATATTTAACATTGCCCAATGACACCAGTATTATTAGGGGGGAGGATGGTGGGACATATGGAGGAAAGGAGAATATGGACTAAGAGTTCATTAGTCACTATGGTGAGTAAATATTAATTACTCCTACGTCCCGTCCCCTTTCCTCCATACTGTATGGGCAATTACAACTGAATGTAGCCCCAGGGTGGAGAGGAGACCCTCCTTAAGCAAACAGGTTTCTTAGAACCACCTGCACAAAAGCCAATTCTGATCTGGATGTGGCGTCCAAACAGTAGTGCTTACAGAAATCCAAAGGGGTGGCCCAGGTAGCCACCCTGCTGATGACCTGCCATGGCACGTGCCGTTGAAAAGCAAGAGCCGTGGTTTTGTCTCTGACCGCATGGGCATGCAAATTGGCCAGCACTCGTTTGTGCTGCCCCTCATAGGCCTCCTTGATGGCCGCAACCATCTACCTTGCTATGGAGGCCTGATAGGTGGGCCTTGAACCACCAAAAGTGATAAAGAGGGCACCCGACTTACGGAAGTCCTTGGTCCTGTCAAGGTAGTATTTCAGCATGCGTCTGACATCCAGATGGTGCAAGACCCTCTCAGGCTCATGCTTGGGGTCGGTGAAAAAGGTGGGTAAGACTATTTCCTCATTCAGATCGAAGGAGGAGGTCACCTTGGGTAGGAACGCCAGGGGCATCCGGAGGACCACCTTGTCCTTGTGAAAAGTAGTGTAGGGCTCTAATGCCACAAGAGCCTGGATTTTGCTGACTCTACAAGCAGAGGTGAGGCCTACAAGCAGCCCGATGTCCGTGGACATCAATTGGCTCAAACGGTTTGTGTGACAAGGCACCCTAGACTACATTGAGGTACCATACAGGGTGTGGCTTCTTCATAGGCGGGTAGAGCCTGTGGAGGCCCGCCAGATGCCGTTTGACCACCAGGTTAGCAGAGGAGAAGAGACCCTCCTCCGAATTTCTGTAGGCTCCTACGGCTGCCAGATAGGTGCAATGTGTGTCCACCTGCATTCCAGAGTGGGCAAGGTTCTCCGAGAATCAATCTCCTTAGAGTTGGCCCAATGACAGTATCTGGACCATTTCCTCTTATATTGGCTGCTGGTAGCTTTGCTTCTGGCGCCCTGCATAGGTTCAAGTGTTTCAGTGTGACCTGTTCAGGAACCACGCTGCGAGGGCTAGCTTGTGAGGAGCGGGGTGGAGTACCCAACCCCCCTGCTGGGTCAGAAGAGGAGCTGGACCCAGCAGTAGGTGAATGGGGGGCCTTTCCTATAGGCTGAGCAGCTCGGGGAACCACGGTCTCGCCGCCACCAGGGAGCTATCAGAATGATGCTGAGGTGACAAGATTCCTTTATCCTGCAGATCACCCTGTGTACCAGGGGTGTGGGAGGGATGTAGTTCCATTTTATCAGGAATGCACCGCCCTGGGAGCCCGAGCCCTGTCCCTGCCAAGAAGCAAACTGCTGCCATTTCCTGTTGTCCCGGGAGGCAAACAGATCCACTTGGGCTTGCCCCCACCTGAGGAAGAGCCCCTTCAGAACCAGGTTGTTAAATTGCCACTCGGCTGCCCCCAGTCTGCTGAGCCTGTCCGCCTCCAGGTTGGACTCCCCCGGGAGGTGGATAGCAGTGAGGTAGATGTTCTCCAGAGCCCATTCCCACATCTGGTATCCCCCTGCTTGTTGATATAGTACATGCTGGTCGAGTTGTCCTTCTGGATAAGTCATGTTTTGCTCTCTAGCAGAGGGGGGAAGGACTTGAGGGCCAGCTATATAGCCTTCAATTCTAGCCAGTTGATGTGGGACTCCTGTTCCTGCCATGTCCAGATTCCATGGACTCTGTGACTGTCCAGCATGGCTCCCCAGCCTTCTGGGGAGGAGTCCGTAGGGACGGTAACCTGCGGGAGAGGCTGCCGGAAGGGCTTGCCCTGCTGCAGGTTGCAATCAGCAGACCACCCTGTGAGGTCCGGGTGGGGAGATGTAGGAATGTCGACAGGCTCCGCTTGGGAGTCCCTCTCCTGATTCCATGAGGCTGCAAAGTGCAGCTGTAATCTCATCTTGAGCTTGTGGCGGGTATAGCCAACAGGACTGCCGCCATAATACCCAGCAGGTGTTAGAACCACCAGGCCCAGGTCACTGTCCTGTAGAGGAAGTGAGTAGTGGCTCTCTTGATAGCCGTGATCTTGTCCTCTGAGGGAAAAGACTCTCTCGGAGCCAGTGTCCCAGATGAGGCCCAGGAAGATCAGGCTCTGCGTGGGGTGCAGCTGAGACTTCTTGAGATTGATCATAAACCCCATGTCGTGGAGTGTGCTCATAAGTGCAGAGGAGGTGTGGAGAACGCACTGCTGAGTTGAAGCCCGGACAAGCCAGTCGTCCACGTATGGGTACACGTGGGGGCCCTGGGCCCTGCGGAGGGCTGCCACTGCATTCATTAACCTTATAAATACTCTGGGGGCTGAGTTGAGGCCGAAGGGTAGCACCTTATATTGGAAATGGCAGCCCATGATCCTGAACCACAGAAAGGACCGATGTGGCTGCCAAATAGGGACGTGTAAATACGTGTCCTTCAGATCCATGGAGCACATCCAATCTCCCCTGTTCAGTGCCTCCGCAATGAGTGCAGGCGTAACCATCTTGAATTTTTGTAGAGGGAGGGAGAGGTTGAGGGTGGAAAGGTCCAACACAACTCTCAGGCCAGCCTGGTTCTTCTTCTGTATAGTGATAATTCCGGAATAGAAGCCCAAACCTCGCTCGGATGCTTGGACTTCCTCCACTGCCTGGCTCTCGACGAGCGAGCAGATCTCCCCCAACAGAGTTGCTGTCCCAATCTGTGGGAAAGCAGGGGCACGGGGAGGAGAGGAAGGGACCGGAAGGCGGTTCCTCGTGGATACTACAGAGAGGATCCAGGGGTCTGAAAACCTTTGGCGCCAAAATTGAGCGTGGAAGGCAAGCCTTCCCCCCACTGAAGACACGTGGACCTGAAGGGGGTGTGTCATGCCTTCGTTCCCTCTGTGGCCGTTGCAGAGGAGGGGGATTGAAAAAAGCCCTTACCCCTCCCCTTTTGTTGTTTCCTCCGGTGCTGAAATAGGGAACGGTCAGGTTGTCTGGACCTCCATCTTGGAAGCACTGGAACCCTCCAGACATCTGCCCCTTGTCGAAGCGTTGATGTGACTGGGTGTATGCCTTGGGCGTGGCCTTCGTAAGAATAAAGACTACGCAGTTTGCACACTGTTTTAAAAAAAGAAAATCGAATTCTTCATCCGTGGTAGAGTGGATGAGGTCACTACCCTCGAATGGAAGGTCCAATATGCATTCCTGGACGTCAGGGTTAAACTTAGTAGCCTGGAGCCAGGCCGTCCTTCTCATGTACGTGGCGATGCAGATGGCCCGACCAGAGGTATCGATATTGGCCACCGAGGTCTCCATGATGCCCTGCGCTACCAGCCTGGCTTCTCCTAATCTTGCCTTGAAGTGAGCTCAGCTGTGTGCCGGAAGTTCCGGGAGGAAGTCTGCAATTTCCCACCAGAGCCTTTGGTTAATGGCTATCAGCATGGCATCAGCATTGGCTTGACGCAGGTGCAGGCGTTGAGTACAGCTTTTTCCTGTACGCCTCCAAGATCATCTCCTCCTGGCCTAGCAGTGTCGAGGACGAGGAAACCGAGGATGACTGAGGTTTAGAGTAGAGTGACGCCGCAGCAATCACTGAAGAGTGCGGTTGAGGGTGCGCCTAAAGCACGAGTGTATCCCCCTCTATCTGCCTGTACTTGGCGCTGAGGCGCCGATTGACAGGCTAGGCCGAGTGCGGCTTGAGCTACCCCTTTTTGGCCAGGGCAACAACGTCCTTCTGCATCGGGATCCACGTCTTGGTAGGGGTTCTTAGGGTGAGGATGTTACGCTCACCTGGCTCCCACAGGGGCGTCGGTCAGACCCAGACAGCTGCGGTCTCCACCCACGTGATGCGTAGTGCAGCGATGACTGACTGGATCTGCCCTCCTAATCTTGTCTGCTTAACCCATAGAAATATTCTCCTGCAAGTGGAGAGATGGATTCAGCCACTTGTGGATTCAAGTGATGGCACCCCCACAGTCCTCCCCAACTAATCACCTCCGAAATGCCCTCACAGCAATCTCACCTTATATTCTTGAAAGATGAGCTCTCCATCCTGCATGGATTTGCAGGGGCGCGTCAATTCCAGTTACTTCACTGGTTTGAAGGCTCAGGAGAGTTCCGGAGAGTATTGACTCTGAGGTTCCTGGTGAGGACCAGTAAGTATTAAGTTCATAGAGTTCAATATGTCCGATGTTCACTCTTGTTCCCCCCTTCCTTTCTCGTCTTGCAGCTGGCTCGTGAAAAGATGCTCTTGTGGCAGCTGGTGGCGCGCAGTTAAGAGTCTGTATTACCCAGCGCTGTCCGGTAAATGTTGCACGAGGAAAACGTGTTGTTTTGCCTCTCTTTACAGATGCGGCACGTGAAAATATGGAGAGTCACAAAAGGATGCCTCCGGTGGTAAATCAGGTAAGTCTATGGTGGTAAGAATTATATTTGTTGGTTACCTCGGCTCACCTTGTGGTTTTCTTTTGTCTCCTAGGTGCCGAAGTTCGGCGAAGAAATGATGGAGGCAGCGCCGACCCGAAGGGTGCTGTGAAGACTGGTGAGCATGGCGCAGCGCTGCAGCTGGAGGTGCGGCACGTGCAGAAATGATGTTCTTTACAGGTCCGGAGACAAGATGGATCCAGAATCAGGTGTGGAATAGAAATAAGTTTGTTTTCTAACCTTGTCCCTTTCTTTCCTCTTTGTTTTAGGAGCTCCGGATTCGAGGCGGGCGTGGCAGAAGACTGGATGCAGGCTGCAGGCACGGTGAGTTTAAATAGCCTCAAAAGTAGTCCCAGGTAAGAAGTCCCTAGAACCACACCCAAGTAAAAAATAGTCCCTGTAGAAAAATAGTCCCTTTCAGGCTTCATGTTGGATTGGAGTCATTTGCAGCATGATCTGCCTGAGGTAAGTAATGACTATGAGCCTGGCGCCTTAGGCGCCAGGACTGATTCCTACTATGAGCCTAAGGCGCCAGGACTGAACCCAGGTAGCCCCTAGCCGGGGCTGCTGAGGATTTACTAAATGTCTAGATGCCTGCTCCCGGGGCTGATGGGCTTGGTCCGGATGCCTGGGGGTAGGCATCATGACAGCACTCCCCCCAAGGCCCCTCCTAAAGTTGTTCTTCCCCTGGGCCCTGGTTTGTCTGGGAAGTTCTGATGCAATCTTTTCACCAACTGAGGTGCATGGACTTGGACACTGGGTTCCCATGACCTTTCTTGTGGTCCGTAGCCCTTCTAATAGATTAAGTAAAAAAGTTTTGATTTAACCATCTTGGAGTCCAGGATATTTTCTACCTCAAATTCAGGTTCTCCATCTATCAAGATGGGGTTGGGTGGTTTGGTTAATCTTGTTCCTGGTTGAACTGGTTTTAAAAGTGAAACATGAAAGACAGGATGAATGCGCATATTTGAGGGTAATTCCAATTTGACGGCTACCGGGTTGATAATGGCCTTAATAGTGTAAGGTCCCAAATATCTAGGGTTAAAAGTCCGACTTCTCTTCAGAGGTATGTGTTTTGTAGCCAGCCAAACTTGATCCCCAATCTGGTATTGTGGAGTTTCACTTCTATGTTGATCAGCATTTTTCTTATATTTCTCTTTTGCTTGTTTCAAATGTTCTGTTGACTCTTTAAAGGCTTGTGTAATAGTAGAATGCAAATGACTAACTGCAGGCATTTCTAAATGCTGAGGCGAATCTAGTTCTGAGGTTCGAGGGTGATGTCCGTATATGGTATAAAAGGGGCTTTGTCCGGTTCCTGAATGTACAGAGTTATTGTATGCATACTCGGAAATCCATAAAATATCTTTCCAATTACTTTCGGTCTGGTGTAGCATGCAACGTAGGTACTGTTCAAGGGTCTGGTTGGTTCTCTCAGTCTGACCATCGGTCTGGGGATGGTGACTGGCTGATAACCTCACGTCGGTTTGCACCAGTTGACAACATTTCTTCCAAAAATGTAAAATGAATTGACTACCTCGGTCAGAGACCAATATGGAAGGAAATCCGTGTATTCAAACAATGTTTTCGAGGAACTCCTTGGCCAGAATTGAAGCAGAAGGTAATCCCTTTAGAGGAATAAAGTGGGCCATCTTGGAAAAAAGATCCACAATAACTAGAATGGTGTTAAATCCATTACATGGAGGTAGATCTGAAATAAAGTCTAACGATAAGGTGTGCCATGGTGTAGGTGGAATATCCAAAGGTTGTAAGAGGCCAGCTGGTTTGTTCTTCTGACTTTTATTTTGGGCGCAAATTCCACAAGACATTACAAATGACTTTACGTCTTTTCGCCAGGTGGGCCACCAGAATTGTCTCTTCATTTTAGCTTCAGTTTTTACGATACCTGGGTGTCCTTCCATCAGGGTGTCATGATAATTGGAGATGACTAGTTCTTGTAGTTCCTTTTGTGGTTAAAATAGTTGCCCTTGATAATAAGGTAAGTCATTGATGACTGAGTAGTCCGGGCCTTTCTTCACCCAGTCCTGCAGGGCTGTTGGATGAAGAGTTGTTGGATCTTTACTTGAATATCCTCTAGTGTCTGTAGAGTGGTTATGCCAAGAATTCTTTGTTCTGAAATTATAGGCACCGGTTCTGGGTTCGCATATGCTTCTCCCATCCCTATTCGGGATAAGGCATCTGCCTTGTGTATGGGAGCGAGGGGTCCTCAGGCCCCCTCACGTCGTACGCTCCTCAGTACAAGGCTTGGACCGCGTGCCTCCAGTAGTGGTATTGCCCCTTGCCCTTATGTAAAGTTAACCACGGTTGACTGCTGCATAGATAGGACTACTAAGCAGGACATGGGGCATCCATCTTTTGTGCCCCTTTCGACTCCATCTTGGGTAAACAGGCCTCACTGCGATAGTACAGCAATGCTCGGCTCCCCTTTCCACCGCAGCAGCCAAGGACAGAGACACACACACACAAGGCGCGCAGGCAGATGGCTGGCCCCCACCCTTGCACTCCCCCTGCGAAGGAAAGCTCTGCACTTCCATTCTCACGCTGAGGCTGGAGAAAGTTGCAACAATCAATATGCTACAGTCGTCTTCCTCTGAGATCACTGTTTGCCTGAAAACTGGCATGTGAACCAAGATGAGCTAAGCACTTTCTGCTTGATTCGTTCTCATAAACGTGCAAGCCACCCACCCCCATTAAAACAATTTATTGCCATCCTGACCCTGCACCCCCTGTAAGGTATTTCTTTCAAGTGCCAGACCCTCGCCTGTGCTGCGAAACGCACCCAACACCCCCACTACTAACCTTAAGCATTTTTATTCTATATGCTTTTACTTGCACTAATGAATTTGAAACTTAGAAAGAAATACGAAACATAGTCTGATTCTTTTGCATGCACAATAAAGGTCAAGGCCTTCAATTAAAGCCACGACTGACCCATAAGGTACTGACAATATTCATTGTGTGTATCTTATGTAGAAATGTGACAAGTAGCATAAAATGTTTAAAATAATTTGTCATTTAGTATGAAACAATCCTAGCTTAGGTAGTGACCACAGTGACCGGACCCTGACCTGCATGGAGCACAAGATGTTGACGTCCGTCAGCTACTCAGCCAACCAGGAGGAAGAGATGCTACCCACACCTACAGCACCACACTGTCTGGCCAATCGGGCCCATTTAGTATTTTTTGTTAGACTTACTTTAACTAATATAAATGTTGGTACTGATTTAATGAAGGGAGAGTTTTTTTTTGGGTTATTTCCTATCTGGAGAAATAAACCATCCTTTGAACTCTTGCAGCCGGGTCTCAGTGCCTCTTTCCCCGACAAGGGGTTTTGCCTGTTATTTTATTTCTTTTTTCTCACATGTAGTAAGACGGGGAAAGGCATCTACATTTTTGGCGACCCCTGCAACATGATTTAGAGAGGTGCCTTGAGGCCTGCGCCGCCCGGCAGCGAGATCCAGGGCGCCCCCCAGCAGAACCATCGCCTCCACGGTTGACCAGACTGTGCACACCAAGAAGAAGGGGTCAATGGTTCCCGGTTGACGAATACCCGATCAAAAGCTCCTCGCCAAGGCAGGCCACGGCTTGGTGGTGGGACGGACCTGAGCATGGTCCGGCCGCGAGCGGCGACCCTCAGAGTACTTGACTGAACACATGGAGTCTCGGTTGCAAAGACCCCAAAGGAAGGTAAGGGGGAAATACGGGAAGAAGGGAATTAGTAATAAAAGGAAGGTAGCCAAGAATAGGGTCTGCGTGAATGACGGTGAGGCTTTTCTGATCTATCCTTTATATGGCCATTAGGAGTTGTAAGAAGTGAGAAGAAGAAGAGAAGTGGTATCCTATCCCGTAGGAGGTAGAAGACGTTGCCGCGTAGCATTTGTCCCGACCAAGTGCAGAATAGAGATAAAGAGAAAAATAGTAGGGATCTCGTGTAGGCTCGGAGTAGTTTTTAGAATATTCTTTTTCCGTGGAAGTAAGAAATCTTGAGACATAATAAAGGTGAAAGAAGTGGGGAGTGAATGCGAAATATTAGGTAGTATAGGGAAGAAGAAAAAACAGGGTCAGTAACGGGAATAGAGAAAGAACAAACGCGCGCAAGCAGTGCATGTGTATGCTGCATGATTATATGTTTGTTGGTCTGCTTTTATGTATATGTCTTGTTGAACACGCTAAAGTATTTTAACACAAGTAATTTGTGATCGATACAAGGTAAAGCAGAAGAAATAAACTGTGAGAGGTGATCAGGTAACACCTCTCAGAAAGCTAATGTGACATATGGTAATTGTGAGCATTGATAAAGGACGTATTATTTCTACATATTGTAATTGATATACCAAGTAAGAGGTGGGAAGAGATTCAAAGGTACTAGAATACACAAGAAAGGAAAAGAAACATTGACATGGGGGGAGTAACACCACTGGCACATATTTGCCAGCACCTTCCACTTTATAGCGACAGGATACAGAAGTATCACGATCAGTGGATCACTGACATAAAGGGAGACGGGGTTACACCAATTTGGCCAGAAGGAGGATCATTTGACAAAAGAGTGTTGGACTTAGTATCAACACATTTGCTAGCGCGATACAAAGGGAAACAGTTACAGAACCGGAGAGAAGTGTTAGATTTATGGCGAATGTTTGAGGAAGTTTCCCCCACGGCAGAGGTAGGTACAAACCGAATGACAGAAAAGCAGAAAAACCCAGAAGAAGTGGGTGGCACATCAAAAGGGGAATGCTCAACAACTACAACCGAAAACGAAGTAACAAAAATGTATCCCTTAATGACTAGGCCAGCGGTAGGGTTTAGTGAACCCTTGTATATACCACCCACCGCCACTGCCCAGAGCGGGGCAACAGCCCCCGAACCTCCACCATATGACAAAGGAGGCCTGTATGGCCCCACGAGTGTGCCGCCTGTGGATATAGCACATTTAACAGGTGATTTGGACCGTCAGCTAGCACAAGCACAAATGGAAATAACATGGTTAAAAGCTTTATGTGACAAAGGGCAAATGCTGCCAGGGGGAGGGGAGGTGCCCCCGCTGTCACTGGCAGATCTCACACCCCCGATAGGGGCAGCAAGCAATGCAGCCCCAGCAGCCTCGGTATCAGGACAGTCTATAGTATCGCAAGGGACGTCATCGCAGCAGAGGCAAGAACAAGAGTGGCAGTCAGGACAGTTCCTGTTCCAATTGAATAACAAACCAGTGAGAATTATACGCCCAGATACACCGGAGAGTCAACAAAGTGGAGATCAGGGTGAAAGACAAGGAAGTGAACCCAAGGAAAACTGGGAGGATAATAACGAGTTAGAGTCAGAAATAGAAGAAATATGGGACGATTTAGATGAATACAAAGAGGCAGCCGCTGCGGAAGGATCCCCGCTGCCAAACCACCGTTACCCAGACACACTATCGCCACGATTATGGCAAGGTAGACTAAGACAACAAACAGGGAGAATAGGAAACATATTGGTAAGTAAAGTGAAAAAAGGGAAGACAAGCAGAACGGGAAAGAAACAAAAACTACAAATGCCACTGATACATAAAGGAGCAGGTAGGCCAAATTACATTCCATGGGCCCAAATGGACAAACCCAACCTGTTAAAACTCCTCTCCCCGCTGACGGGAGGGGCAGGTAAGTGGATACATGTATTTGAGAAAAACACGGCAGGCGTGCCGTTAGCTATCGGTGATGTAAAAAGTCTATTAGTTTCAGCAATCGGGGACCAAACAGATACAATCTGGGAAAGGGCAGGGTTCCCGGGAGTAACAATGAGCTGTGACCGACACGATGGATCACCATTTAACAATGTTCGAGCACAAGTGTGGGATGCATTGCGGCGTGCATTTCCAGACGTTCCAGATTTACATGCAGTGTACAATGGAGGAGAACGAGGATCCTGCGCAATTCATTTTGCGAGTGCAAGTTTTATGGAGAAGCGAAACTGGTATGGCATGGAATCAATCAACAGCTTTATTCTATTTTATTATTAAAAAGGTGTTGCCGAGAGAGGTGCAGAAGGCCTTGGACAAAATAGCTGGGATTGAAGCCAAAGGGTGGCCTGAAATTCAGAGCATGATTGTACACCACTGGAGGACGATCAAAGAGAAGGAAAAAGAGGCTGGCTGACGAAGCAAAATTAGTACAGACGAAATTAGTGAAGGTCACCGCCATTACTGCCAGTGCAACAGCAGACAGAGGAAACGAAGGAGAAGAAAACGCGGGAGGAAGGCCCGTCGGGATAGCAGCACAGTGGGTTGGGGAGGACCAAGGTGTGATGCTGGAAATGCATCAGAGGGACAGGGCCTCTGAATCCTTGTCCTTTACTGCTTTTTATCGTGTGTTCTGTCATGTTATCTGCCCAGGAGTCCATGTGGGACTCCTGGCAGTGCAGCTCTCTCTTTTGGTTTGGTGAACAGACCCATGGGATACCCTTATGGCACCCATGGGTAGGGGTACAACCCTGTGCCCCTAGTGTATGTTTTTGGGCACCTGTGGGTGGCCAACAGAGCAGGGTATGGGCTGGTGGCAGCTCCATGCTGAATTTGACAGGTGCTCTGGGTGTCCTCCATTTTGGGATACCCAGGCCCTGCCATTGGGATCAGTTGATTCCTGATAGGAAACAAGATGGCCCCTGTGGCCTCTTGCTTTCTATTGCCTGTTACCTTGTTTCCCAAAGTCCTGGGAAGCCCTGACTCTGTCCCTTCCCCCTGACTGGCTGTTGGGTGGAAGTTCCATATATGGTGTTGTTGTGAAGGCCCAGCTAGACTGACTGGAGCCTTCCCAGTGACTGTATGTTGTGGGTACCTCCTGTGGGTGGGACCTGGGTGAATGGAGTGTGTGACCAATATACACTCCTTGTTGTGGTTGTCTGGTTTCTGGCATGAGAGACAAAGACTGAGACAGCCCTGCCCGAAACTGGCCTGAATGCAGTGTGTAGTGTTGAATGGCTGGGTACTTGTCCCAATCCACATTCCTTGTTGTGAGTGTCTGAAAGGGAGGAGTGTGGCCTGAATGCACTGTGTGCCTGATTGGCTGACTGACTGCATGAATGCCCTTCTGTATGATTGGCTGCTGAGTGTGTGCCAGCAGTGTGGATGAGAGACAGAATAGTATATCTGGGGACCTCTCACCACTGGTAAGAAGGTTCAGGGAACGTTCAGAAGCGTTCAGAAGCGTTCTGGAGCTGAGTCTCCACTCTAAGAGTAACTGGAACTGCTGATCCTCGACGTCCAGCTGGAAGAAGAAGACTTGCTGTTGCATTTGCTTCGACCGATCCGAAGGCTGCCGAAATCGTCGAAGACTGACCCGAGAGAGGACCTGGTAAGGCGCCCTCTTCCTGTGCTCCGAGGGACCATCGAGCGCAGCTCCATCTTTGCCGAAGCGCCCTGGAAGACAGACCCTCGAAAGGCTGCCGACCCGAGACGGGACCGCCGAGGAGCTCGAAGTGAAGCACCCGGACATCGCCGCCGTCGAAGTCCATTGCCGTCGACCAGGGTTCGCAGGTTTGTGTAACCGCTGGAGGCCCGTCGAAGTTGTGTTGCCCAGCCGTGGGAACCACATGACGCCGTGCCGCCGACGACCGGAGCCGTCTGCTCCTTTGCCTAAGAACATTCGAATCGAAGGACTCCCTCGTCCGCACCGTCGACCGCTTTATCCTGCCGGAGAAAGTCGAGAACGACCAACGCGCTGAGGAGAAACCTGCCGGTGGGTTTCCCGCCACCCGAAGACCACAAAGACTCGAACGACTCGACGCCCTTGCTGGGCCTCCGTCTCCACAATCTTTGCGGTCCAGAACTATTGTCACCGAGGTGCCTCGCACGCCTCTGCCTTGCAGGACGCCGACGCTCCGACGCCGACGAGCACCGCTCGGACGAAGCTGCCGCCTCATCGACGCCGTTCTACCCTGTTTGTCGACGGACGTTCGACGCCCCGTGTCTCCCGCTTGAAAGGGAAGGCATTCAAGAAGGGCCATCGATTCCCCGTCGCCGAACACCGAGTTCCTCGACGCTTCTCGACGCCTCTCGACGATCCGTGACTCCCGCTTGAAAGGGGGTCGCTCAAGAAGGATCTGTCGACGCCTCTTCGAAGAACTCGACTCTACCAGGCACATTGGGGGGGGTAAAAACATTATAGGAGGGAATAAGACTTGCAGAACAATATATGGACTGGGCTTGTGCTATATCTTTATTTTACAGGTTGCCCAGGTGGGGGGATCTCCACACAGAACTGTGTCTAGTGGTAGGGGCCAGTATTCTGCCTATTGCTCAACCATCTTATTTTCTCTCCTCTCTCTATTGCTGGTTTCACTCTATTGATCTGTGTGACATTGTTACAGTATTGTTGATGCACTTTAATGAGATCTAATACAAAGGGTGGTACCACTTTAGAATTGTATATATTTGCTATTGTTGATTTTCCTAAGTACAAAGTAAGTTATTATAAGTGTACATAACCTTGAATATTGATTATATAAAGACTGTGTTCTAACCAATAAAGGTTGTGGACATTCCTTTGTGGGGGCTTGGGGACTACACTGTACTTAAGAACCAGCCTGCATCACCTCCTGAGAAGCTAGGCCTTGATTGCTCGTCCATTGCTACCGTAATAGAGAATCTTGGCTGGGGTCTTCTGTGCCTCTATTCTACCATATAGAGAGCAGAAGTACGGACACACCCTACCGGTCTTCTTCACACAAGGACAGTGGAACGGAGAGGAACAACCATGCCAAGGATCGCAGTGGCAGAACAGGCCGGCCCAAGGAAGAGGTCGGTACCGTGGGCAAAGGGGAGGATATGGAGGAATGGGAAACAGAGGGTATGGTGGGCAAGGACCAAGGGGAGGACAACAGGGGTTGTGCTGAGATTGTGGAAGATGGGGACATTATTCACGAGATTGTAGAATGCGACCATCCGGGTATTTTCAACAGCAACAACAGCCCATGAACAATGAACACGGGTGGGGCTGCCCACACCCAGGTAGCCCTTATGGAGCTCCAATGGAGAGGGGGGGACAACAGGATCAATACTGCTACGACCCCCAAATGCAACAGAGACAGCAAGCCCCACAACAGCAGCAACAGCAGCAGCAGCCACAACAGCAAAACGCACTACAGCCCATGGCGAGACAAAACACAGTATGGAACATAACAATAACCCTTTTGCAGCAGCTACAAACGGTGCCCCTGCACCATACCGCGGCGTAACGGTCGTGGGTGACAACGCTTTTTCAATGCCAGGTCAGCAAAGATACCAAGACTAGCACAGCCCACAGGGAGCACTTGCATGTCCAGTCCTATCCACCACACAAAGTGCAAATGAGGAACCACTAGTGGCGGCAGAGATAGGAAACAAACAGTTTATCTTTATGGTAGACTCTGGAGCAGAAAAATAATGCCTGACAGTAGGGTGGTTTCAGCTCTCGGGAAGAAATTTGGAGATGCAGGGGTTCTCTTGGGCTATTTTAAAAGTTCCTTATACAAAAGATCTTGATGTAACAGTAGGGGGAAAAACAGTGCGTGTACCCTTATTGTATTACAAAGACGCGCCAATCAATTTGATGGGACGAGACCTACTCAGTAAGTTAAACATGACCATAGCCTTTACTGAAAGAGGAATAGTGTGCTCAACGCCAGGGGTATGCCCTGTACGGGCACTCTTGTTAATAAGTACGATAGCAAAGGAAGTTGCAGTAAGAGGGATTCCCATTGATAAGAACATGTTCATCTATGGAATACAGGTATTAGCCCGAGTAGTGCCTGAAATAACACAAAAAGAGTGGAGAATACCATCCGATTTCATATTCCGCCCAATCACACCAACAGATGTAGTGCCAGGCACAATTATGTCTATAGACATTGAGGCAGTTCAAGTTTCCAACAAACGCATTGTGGTTATAGGCCTGGACACGCAAGGACGTGCGTAGAGAAGTGTACTATGCATAGAGCCAAACATAATGCTAAAAGATATTACTGATGAAAATTGTTTACTGACTACGAAGGGGATGGAGAAATAATAATGGAAATAAGCATACCATGTGACATTATGATTCAATACAGAGAAATACACAACCCACTCATGGCTAACATAAAGGCCCCACTGGCAATATTTGAAGAAGACATGGCCAGGGTAACACCTGAAATTTGGACTACGGGACCACACGATGTAGGATTGTTGCATGAGGTAACTCCCATAAAAATAAAGTTGAAACCAGGTGCCCTCCCACCCAGAGTGAAACAATACCCAATATCCAAAGAAGCAGAGGAAGGTATTAGGGAAACAGTGAATGCACTCCTAAGCCAAGGGATCTTAGTACCATCAACTTCCCCATGCAACACAGCGATTTTTCCAATTAAGAAAGCAAAGAGAGGGGCGTGGAGAATGGTCCAGGACCCCCGCCCACTCAATGACGTCATCCAAAAAGAGTTCCCTTTAGTGCCTAATCCGTCATCAATATTGTGCAGTATACCAAAAGAAGCAACTTGTTTCACTGTCATTGATCTGAAAAATGCCTTTTTCTCTGTGCCACACGCGCCAGAGTAACAGTACCTTATAGCTTTTACATTAGGAAACAACAGATATGAACATCACAGACTCCCACAGGGGTATTGCGAAAGCCAAAGCATTTTTAACAGAGTACTACGGGAAGACATTGGCAACATAGACGTAGGGAGCACCATTATACAGTACAGTGCAGCAAAACAGAGGAAGAGTGTAGAGAAGACTCAATAACACTGCTTAACGTATTGGCTGCCAAGGGATACAAGGTGGACAAAGGAAAATTACAATACTGCCTTGCTGATGTTGTGTATCTTGGCCAGCAAATATCTAAAGATGGAAAAAGAATATTACCAGACAGAGCAGCAGCCATTCGACACATTATCTTATCAAAAACAGTGAAGGACATGCAGAAATTTCTTGGCCTATGTAACTATTGCTGAGCGTGGATCCTCGATTACGCAGCATATACACGGCTAATGCTACAAGCACTAAAAGAAGCACAAAAGAACGGAGCCCCAATAAAATGGACACAGGAGACAATTGCTCAATTCTCTCGATTAAAAGACCTTATTTCAGATGCACCAGTCCTTGCAAATCCAGATTATGAAAGGGAATTTTTCCTGTTTTCACACAGCAATGGAACCTTAATGACAGCAGTATTGACACAAAAGACATCACTAAGCCACAAACCATTAGCGTACTACAGTGGAATATTAGACCCAGTAATGGAGGGACATTTCGCTTGCGAACAGGCCCTCGCTGCAGCGGCCTTCGCCATTGAGAAAAGTGCCACGATCGTAATGGGATGTTCAGTGACGCTATATGCGGAACATTCGTTATTTGCTATCTTGGAAAGATCAAAATCTACCCTCACAACACAGAGAGCCTCTGCTTATGAAATAATAATATCAAGTCCAAATGTACATGTGGTCAGATGCAAAACAGTGAACCCAGCTACCTTTATTACAGAGCCATGCACAACTGAGGATTTACAGGAACACGATTGTAGTACATATGAGGGAGAGGGTGATGACATTCCCAAAGCAAGCAAAAACGCCCTTACAGAAGGTGAAATATATTTCATAGATGCGTCAGCATCCATAAATTCAGAGACAGGAGAAAAACATGTGGGGATGGCGGTAGTGCACATGGAAGAAGACACATATGAAGTGATTGTGCAAAAACGCCTCCCCTCACATTACTCTGCACAAGCAGCCGAACTGACTACGCTAATCAGCGCGTTACACACAGCCAAAAGTTGTGCCATGACCATATATTCAGATTCAGCTTATGTTACCACCACAGTTCACTCAGGGCTATCACGTTGGCGAAGGAGAGGGTTCAGAAGAGCAGACGGGTCCCCTGTACAACATGCCGCGTTGTTAAATGAACTGATAGAAGCTTTAGCAGAACCATCGGTAGTAGCGGTGGTTAAATGCGAAGCCCATACCCATAACACCGACGCCATCTCATTGGGGAACGCCGCAGCTGACGCGGCAGCGAAAGAAGCCTCGTACTTCAATAACACACCAACATCAGAGTACATTGTAAAAACAACCACAGCAGAACAACCAGCAGATGCATACAGTAACACACCCGTAGCACAATTGATAGAACTCCAGAGAAGAGCAGGAGTTGTGGGGCAAACAAGGGTATAAGCAATCAGCCACAGATCTCATTTGGAGACAGGAAACGACAGGCAAAGTAGTGATGCCCGTAGAATTATTAGAAGTAGCATTCCAACAACTGCATTTTCCAGCTCACGTTGCAAAACAACACATTGCCTCAGATATTCAAGAGGATTGGTTTGTTCCTAATCTACACGAATACTTGACTAAATTTGTAATCGAATATACTACATGCCAAACTTACAATTCAGGAATGACATTGCGAACTCTGCGTGGCACTTTGCCACGCCCTACAGGTCCATTTAGAGAACTACATATCGATTACGCCGATATGGGAGAAAGATATAACGGAGCAAGATACTTGATTGTGGTGGTATGCCCTTTTTCACGGTGGGTGGAAGCGGGGCCCCTGTCCCCATCCTGATGCAAAATGTGCTGCCAAGTTCCTTGTGCAAGAAGTATTCTCATGGTGGGGAATCTGTGACGTGATCCATTCAGACAACGGCACGCACTTTGTAAATGACCTCTTCAAAGAAGTGACCTCCCTTCTGGGGGTGAAACACAAATTATGTTCGATTTATCATCCAATGGCCAATGGAGTTGTGGAGAGGATCAATGGGCTGCTTAAAAGCAATTTATCAATATTCTGCAGCACGATGAAAAAAAATTGGGTATATTGTCTGCCCCTGGCACTGTTCCAACTCAGAAACCAACCATGTAAGGACCATCATTTAAGCCCGCACAGAATTGTGACGGGAAGGAGAATGCACACACCGCTCTCCCCTGTTAGGAGAGCGTCTGATGCGCACAGGGCTGTCACAGTGCTGGGAGAAGAATTTAAGGAATACCTAACACAGCTAACGCGCGCAGTACGCAGGATAGCAAAACAAATTGTTTCACCATTTACTGAAGATGTAGCAACAGACACCTCTGTGCCGACAGCAGACAGCCCAGAGGGGCCTTTAATGCCAGGGGAGCAAATCCTTGTTAGAAGCTTCATAAGGAGGTGTAACTCACCAAGATTTCATGGTCCATACACAGTGGTGTACAGCACCCCAACTGCAGTCAAGGTCACAGGGTTAAAATACTGGGTGCACCTCTCAGACGTAAGAAGGGCACACAGTGTTGCACCTCCCCAAAATGAAACTGATGTGTGGATGCCATTACTGGCACAGGTTGACCTGATGACAATTGTAACATAAGACAGGGAAAGTATAGGGGAAAAGCAAAGGTTGTATATATATATATATATATATATATGTATATATATTTTGTCTCTCTCTCTTTTTTTCTTTTCTTTTTATATAAATAGTGTTGTTTTTTCTATTTTTTCCTAATCTATTCCATGATGAAATTAAAAGGAATTGTTACATGCCTAACTGAGTAAAGAAATGAAAAAAGAAATGAATAATTGCAATTATTTTTCTTCCATGTGACTTAACGAATTTGTCTCGCCCACATAGGTTCAACATGAGCCAATACGACGAAATGGCTGAGCAAGCTGAGATGTTAGATAGAAATAGGGATGCCACTAGGGCCAGTAGATTAAATAATTTGGAATGTGTTATAAAATATGATGTCATATTATCTGCAATAATGATGTTTTATCTTATTTGGTATAATGTTGTTTTATATGTGGCAAATGAAATGAACAAAGGGGGGAGTGGAACTGATATGACAAAACCAGGGTCTAGGCTGGTATGGACTGAAGCAACGGCTATTTTGAAGGACACTTATAACATTGAATTGAAAGATAAAAATATAACATTGCCCCTTTTACAATTGCACGTAAACGAAACTGCTATTCCATTGTTGAATAATACTGGAGCCAAGGAAATAGAGCTTGGATGCAATGTAAATGATGATTACTATTGGTTAACTCATTCCAGAAATACAAGCATGCGTACACACACTGCACCAGAACCCACTACTGAATACACACATGTCACAATGAACAACATAGATGAAGCATGGTCTACAATATTCCCGCTGCAATATTCACTAGTTGGAACCAATTAAAAAACAGAAGGAGGAGGAAATGGGGGATGGGAAAAAACAGAAACGATATTTATCATAACTTGGGGTTAGATGAAATAGAGGATCCCCGACACCCTGACCAATCAAACAAATGGTATTCAGACATGAGCACCGCAGCAAAGCAAGCAAGTAACGAAAGTTGTTACGTTTGCTCACTTATTCCTCACGCAACTGGAACCCCAAAAATGTTAGTCCCACAGGAAGTACCCTTGTCTGAGGCCCAATGTTTGATTCATCTGATGCTGTGTAGAATAAAAAAGACATTTCAAGCACACACAGTCACTATGGAAAAATTGGAAAACGAACAAACTTGCACCAGCAGACGACAAGGAGTAATCTGCCTCCAAGAGCCATTCTTTGTTATAAAAGGCACAAGATATGCAGATGACAAGTGGCATGATGAAACGATTGAATGCAAAGCTGAGGGGCTTCGAGGACTGCCAGATGAAACATACGAATGGGAAAAAGAAACGTGCATCCCCATCTGGACACAGCATATCACCAAGCTGACATGGGTCACATCCCTAGAGAGACCCATAAAGATTCAAAAGGAAATACCGCACAAACTTTGCTTCCATGGAGAAGGGAAGGTGAACATGGGAACGGTGTGGCAGTGCAATAAGACTTTAATAATGCCAGTCATGAAAAAAGGCACTGCTGCATTAATGGACATATACTGGATCTGTGGCAAACGAGCTTCCCTGCATCTCCCAGCATCCTGGAGGGGCACTTGTGCCCTAGCCACACTTCACTCAGCACTAATGGTGATACCAGAGAGCCACGTCCAGTTTACAGCAAAGCCTTCGGCTGACACATCGACAGCAGGCCAATCGACTGACACAGCGGCAGCAGGGCAATCGGCTGAACCATCGACAGCACCCGATGAGACAATCACAGAGCCCCCAGCATACAAACTATTGTCAGAAGAAACTTTGAAAACCAAGTTGTCACGCAGCAAAAGATCCAATTATATTTCGGCCAGATCGTCAGAACTCCTTGCTAAAATCCCACAACAGTATAAACTTTTCTCATCTGCAGAAACATTCTTTGCATTGTTCCTAGCACCAGGCGTTAAAGCAAGGGCAAACGAGAAATGGCTGCAGATAAGATGCTGGGAGCTCATCCAGCTGGCCAACGACACTGAAGAAGGATTCAACATCATAAAAATAGATGACGATGCAAAACAGATATGTCTTAGATCTTATCACAGCGATGGACGGTGGTGTTTGCAAAATAAATTGGGGGGGCGTGTTGCACGTTCGTACCAACATCCGGTGCTGATAACGGGACACTGTCACATGTGATAACAGCAGTGCATAATTTAGGAGAAAGAATGAAAGCAGAAGGCGGAGTAGATAACAACACGTGGTTCGACGACCTGTTCAGGTGGATACCATCGTGGGTGAACATCGCAGCAAAGATACTCATTGCCATCATAGTCTTTCTTCTTTTGATATTCTGTGTGTGCCAACTGGGACTGCGATGCTGTGAAAATAATATGCCTAATTCAGCAATGATGATGCTAACAGTGGGCCGACAGACAACGGTGGCTACCATGGTAGATGCCCAAGTACAAACAGGAGAATACACCACACCACAGTATAGGATGACTGCCATCTATAGACAGTATGGGGATGTGGTTGATAATCTACATTACACTACCATTAGAGAACCAAATAACTTGCTGTGGTATAATGGGGTATGGATAGATTTAGATGGGGATGGTGGGATATACTTAATGGTCACCCCCGAAGAATATGCTTAACAGCTTAAGAAGTGTGTGTAAAGCATGGATGCCAATAAAGTGTACACCTGCTTGGGATGAGGCTGTGGCTGAAGCTGAGCGCTACCGAAGGGAGAACGGAAAGAACGAGATAAAGTAGTTTGTTACTTTAGATGTAACGAAAGGGGGGAATGTATGGGAGCGAGGGGTCCTCAGGCCCCCTCGCTTCATACGCTCCTCAGTACAAGGCTTGGACTGCGTGCCTCCAGTAGTGGTATTGCCCCTTGCCCTTATGTAAAGTTAACTATGGTTGACCACTGCATAGATGGGACTACTGAGCAGGACACGGGGCATCCATCTTTTGTGCCCCTTTCGACTCCATCTTGGGTAAACAGGCCTCACTGCGATAGTACAGCAATGCTCGGCTCCTCTTTCCACCGCAGCAGCGAAGGACGGAGACACACACACACACACACACACACACACACACACACACACACACACACACACACACACACACACACACACACACACACACACACACACACACACACACACACACACACACACACACACACACACACACACACACACACACACACACACACACACACACACACACACACACACACACACACACACACACACACACACACCCCCCCCCCCCCCCCCCCCCCCCCCCCCCCCCCCCCCCCCCCCTGCTGGCCCCCACGCTTGCACTCCCCCTGCGAAGGAAAGCTCTACACTTCCATTCTCACGCTGAGGCTGGAGAAAGTTGCAACAATCAATTTGCTACCGTCTTCTTCCTCTGAGATCACTGTGTGCCTGAAAACCGGCATGTGAACCAAGATGAGCTAAGCACTTTCTGCTCGATTCGTTCTCATAAACGTGCAAGCCACCCACCCCCATTAAAACAATTTATTGCCATCCTGACCCTGCACCCCCTGTAAGGTATTTCTTTCAAGTGCCAGACCCTCACCTGCGCTGCGAAACCCACCCAACACCCCCACTACTAACCTTAAGCATTTTTATTATATATGCTTTTACTTGCACTAATGAATTTGAAACCTAGAAAGAAATACGAAACATAGTCTGATTCTTTTGCATGCACAATAAAGGTCAAGGCCTTCAATTAAAGCCACGACTGACCCAATTATACTGACAATATTCATTGTGTGCATCTTATGTAGAAATGTGACAAGTAGCATAAAATATTTAAAATAATTTGTCATTTAGTATGAAACAATACTAGTTTAGATAGTGACCACAGTGACCGGACCCTGACCTGCATGGAGCACAAGATGTTGACGTCCGTCAGCTACTCAGCCAACCAGGAGGAAGAGATGCTACCCAAACCTACAGCACCACACCGTCTGGCCAATCCAGTCCATTTAGCTTTTTTTGTTAGAGTTACTTTAACTAATATAAATGTTGGTACTGATTTAATGAAGGGAGTTTTTTTTTTGGGTTATTTCCTAGCTGGAGAAATAAACCATCCTTTGAACTCTTGCAGCCGGGTCTCAGTGCCTCTTTCCCCGACAAGGGGTTTTGCCTGTTATTTTATTTATTTTTCTCTCACACGTAGTAAAACGGGGAAAGGCACCTACACTTGCCATTTTTACAACCTGGTCGATAAGTGATCACGAAATCGAACTCGGCAAAGAACAATGCCCATCGAAGTTGACGCGACGATTGGGCCTTGGCTGTTTTTAAATACTGCAAGTTCCGGTGATCGGTGATTACCGTAATGGTATGCCTGGCACCGAGAAGATAATGCCGCCAAGCCTTGAAGGCGGATTTGATGGCTAATAATTCTTTATCGGTAACCACATAGTTTAACTCGGGTGCCGAGGACTTTCTGGACCAAAATGCTACTGGGTGAAGTTGACCGGTTTCAGGATCCTTCTGGGACAGGACAGCTCCCATGGCTAAACTGGATGCATCAGTTTCAACTATGTATGGAAGTTTGGGGCGTGGATGCTTTAAGACAGGTGCAGACGTGAATTTCTCTTTCAGCTCTTGGAAGGCCTTTTCAGCTTCTTCGGTCCACAAGAAGCGTTTGTTTTTTCACAAAAGTGCTGTGATAGGGTGTACAACATGTGAGAAATCCGGAATGAATCTGCGATAGAAATTAGCAAATCCGAGCATGCTTTGTACCCCTTTAACTGAACTGGGTGATGGCCACTTGAGTATTGCGTCCACCTTTCGAGAGTCAATTCGGACTCCTTTTGGAGTCAGGATAAATCCAAGGAATTCAACTTCCGTAGCATGAAAAACGCATTTTTCCAATTTTGCATATAACTTGTGCTGGCGTAGTTTCTCAAGGACTGCACGAACGTGCTTCACATGGTCTGATTCTGAAGAGGAGTACACTAGAATATCGTCTATGTATACAACAACACAGACGTCAATGAGTTCAGGAAGGACATTGTTCATAAAATACTGGAAAGCTGCTGGTGCATTGCACAACCCGAAGGGCATCACCTGGTATTCGAATAACCTGTACTTAGTGCGAAAAGCAATCTACCATTCGTCGCCTTTCTTTACACGTACCAGATGATATGCCCCTCGGAGATCTAATTTAGTGTAGATGCGAGCGTCCTTTACTTGGTCTAGTAATTCGGGGATCAGAGGCAATGGTTATCGGTTCTTAACCGTGATCTGATTTAATGCGCAGTAGTCTATGTACGTTCTGAGGTCCCCTTCCTTTTTAGGCACGAAGAACAAAACAGAAGATGCAGGGGAGTGGATGGACGAATGAAGCCATTAGCAAGGTATTGGTCCAAGTATTGTCGTAGGTGAAGGTTTTCGGATTCCGTAAGGGCATACATCCTACTGCATGGAGGTTGTGCACCGGGTATGAGATCGATTTGACAATCGTATGATCTGTGAGGTGGTAGGGTGTTTGCCTGTTCCTTTTGGAAAACATCCTGGAATTCTTGATATTCCTGAGGTAACTGCACGACTGGAGTAGCGACTGTGGACAGGCCTTGGTTCAAGGTTTTTTTGGGGTAACAAGTATGTGCACAATCCGGGAAGGTTATTCTCTTCTCTCGCCAATCAATACAAGGATTATGTGTTTCCAACCAAGGTATCCCCAGTATTATTTGGAACTGCAGGGCTTTGATTAAATCAAACACAATAGTCTCTCGATGCCCATCCTGACCCAATAGTGTCATCTCTGCGGTGGAATGAGTTACAGGCCCAGAGGCAATTTCAGTTCCATCGACTGTGGTGATGACATCCGAAGTGGTCTTTTTGCAGAGAGATAGATTCATCCTAGAAGTCAACTCGTGGTCCACATAGTTTCCTATGGCCCCGCTATCAATGTATGCCCTTACTGCGTGCATACGTAATGGCTGCCTTGGATCTATAAGGACCATTGGTATGATGAAGTGCGAGGTCTGAGTATCCTTCTCCAAGCTCGGCAAGCGGATCTCTAGGCTTGTCGGGCGTGGTCGTTTCCCGAATCAGGCTCTGTTTGATTTTTATCAGCAACTCCGACTACTTTTTTAGATGTTTTTATAAGGCAATCCCGTAGAAAATGTCCTGAGGCCCCACAGTACAGACACAATTGCATCTGCCGTCTTCTTTCTCTTTCCTTTTGAGTTAAGGGTCCCTTGACCCCCCGATCTGCAGCGGTTCTGATACATCTGTTCCTTTGAGGGTAACATTGGGTTTAACCAATACCCGATTCTCGAACTTAGCTCGATCAGCCTTTCTATTCTGAAGTCGGTGGTCTAACTGGACCACTAAGTCTATATATTCTGCACAATCCTGAGGTGGGTTCACAACTTGGGCCAAAACGTCTTTGAGTTCACCCCGAAGTCCACGACGAAATAATGTAATTCGTTTTACCTCTGGCCATCCGGTTTCCACCACTAACCTATTGAAAGTGGCGTTATAGGTTAGTAGATCCTGGTTACCTTGTCGTAATGATAAAAGTTCGTTATCCGGAGCATTTCCCTGTGAATGTCTGGCAAATAGTCTTTCCATGCTCAATTGAAAACCTTGAAAATCCCGAAGAAGAGGGTCATCCTGGTTAACTAATGGAATTGACCAATCCGCAGCACTGCCACTAAGATATGATAGTACAAAGGCTACTTTGGTTTGATCGTTCGGAAAAGCTCCAGGTCTGCATAAAAAGTGCAAGCGGCATTGGTTCATAAACACAGCAAACTTTTTTGGGTCCCCAGCAAAACGTTCGTGTGGAGCTAAAGGAATGCTCCCTGGTAGAACCACTTGCACAGAATTGCTCGATGAAACAGGAGTTGGATTCCGCCCGAGTCCAGGTAACAATGTTTGTCCAGCTTGGTTTTGCAGTAATTGTCTAGCAAGATCATCAGTGCGCTCCTTTGACACAATCAGTTCTCGCTTGAGTGCATTAGTCTCTTGGCGCAGAGAGTGCACTTCTGCCCTAAATTCCCCTAACAATAGGGCTAGTTGGTCGGTTTCTGAGGTTTCCATAACGCCCGGGTGGGAATTTGTAGATAGGCTTTGCGTTCTGTTACGCTCACCTGGCTCCCACAGGGGCGTCGGTCGGACCCAGACAGCTGCGGTCTCCACCCACGTGATGCGTAGTGCAGCGATGACTGACTGGATCTGCCCTCCTAATCTTGTCTGCTTAACCCGTAGAAATATTCTCCTGCAAGTGGAGAGATGGATTCAGCCATTTGTGGATTCAAGTGATGGCACCCCCACAGTCCTCCCCAACTAATCACCTCCGAAATGCCCTCACAGCAATCTCACCTTATATTCTTGAAAGATGAGCTCTCCATCCTGCATGGATTTGCAGGGGCGCGTCGATTCCAGTTACTTCACTGGTTTGAAGGCTCGGGAGAGTTCCGGAGAGTATTGACTGTGGGGTTCCTGGTGGGGACCAGTAAGTATTAAGTTCATAGAGTTCAATATGTCCGATGTTCACTCTTGTTCCCCCCTTCCTTTCTTGTCTTGCAGCTGGCTCGTGAAAAGATGCTCTTGTGGCAGCTGGTGGCGCTCAGGTAAGAGTCTGTATTACCCGGCGCTGTCCGGTAAATGTTGCACAAGGAAAACGTGTTGTTTTGTCTCTCTTTACAGATGCGGTACGTGAAAATATGGAGAGTCACAAAAGGATGCCTCCGGTGGTAAATCAGGTAAGTCTATGGCGGTAAGAATTATATTTGTTGGTTCCCTCGGCTCACCTTGTGGTTTTCTTTTGTTTTCTTTCGGCGAAGAAATGATGGAGGCAGCGCCGACCCGAAGGATGCTGTGAAGACTGGTGAGTATGGCGCGGCGCTGCAGCTGGAGGTGCGGCGTGTGCAGAAATGATGTTCTTTACAGGTCCGGAGACAAGATGGATCCAGAATCAGGTGTGGAATAGAAATAAGTTTGTTTTCTAACCTCGTCCCTTTCTTTCCTCTTTGTTTTAGGAGCTCCGGATTCGAGGCGGGCGTGGCAGAAGACTGGATGGTGAGTGTTACGCTGCTGGATGCAGAATAACGCGAAGCGTGTGTTGCTGGTCGGGTGTGGTTTAAATAGCCTCAAAAGTAGTCCCAGGTAAGAAGTCCCTAGAACCACACCCGAGTAAAAAATAGTCCCTGTAGAAAAATAGTCCCTTTCAGGCTTCATTTTGGATTGGAGTCATTTGCAGCATGGTCTGCCTGAGATAAGTAATGACTATGAGCCTGGCGCTGTCATGCCTGCTGGATATATCTCTGGACCGGGAACAACCTCTCCATACAGAATGAGTTACACCCATGGAACCGCTAGACCATTCTATTCGAAATGGAGGTTGTTCGATGCATTGCCAGGAAAACGATGTCTGCATTTTTCACGTCGTTAAATTCACGTTACTTAGTTCCGTCATGTGTGTCACGGCAGTACGTACATAAGCAGCGTGGAAACGTCAATCGCTGCTTCTGATTAATTCATTTTTGGCGTTTTGTAGCTGAACTCTGGACCTGTGTCCTCGCATTCCCTTCAGCAACTTCTTTGGCCTTTTGTAGTGTGTTTTCCGCCACACGCTAATTCCTGGAGCCCTGTATCCTGTTTGCGTGCCAAATCTCCACGCGGACGCTATCTCCAAGCGCGGCTGTCCTGGGCTGCGTGTATCCTGTTTGCGTGCCAAATCTCCACGCGGATGCTGTCTCCAAGCATGGCTGTCCTGGGCTGCGTGTATCCTGTTTGCGTGCCAAATCTCCACGCGGACGCTGTCTGCAAGCACGGCTGTCCTGGGCTGCATATATCCTGTTTGCGTGCCAAATCTCCATGCGGACGCTGTCTCCAAGCGCGGCTGTCAAGGGCTGGTGTATCCTGTTCGCGTGCCAAATCTCCACACGGACGCTGTCTGCAAGCGCGGCTGTCCTGGGCTGCGTGTATCCTGTTTGCGTGCCAAATCTCCACGCAGACGCTGTCTTCAAGCGCAGCTGTCCTGGGCTGCGTGTATCCTGTTCGCGTGCCAAATCTCCACACGCGGACGCTGTCTTCAAGCGCGGCTGTCCTGGGCTGCGTGTATTCTGTTCGTGTGCCAAATCTCCACGCGGACGCGGTCTTCAAGCGCGGCTGTCTTGGGCTGCGTGTATCCTATTCGCGTGCCAAACCTCCACACGCGAACGCTGTCTTCAAGCGCGGTTGCCCTGGGCTGCGTGTATCCTGTTGGCGTGCCAAATCTCCACGCGGAAACGCTGTCTCCAAGCGCGGCAGTCCTGGCTGCGTGTATGCTGTCGTGGGCAATCCTGCACGTGGTTTTCGGAACTTCTTTTGGTACCTGTGATAGTTAACAGGTGAACTTCTATTTTTGTTCTTCGTGGGAAAGGAAGTATTTCATGAACTATTGGAAGGTGATTGTGCACAGTACTTTGGACGCTATCCTGTGGTGCACCAACCCGGTATTTAGCGTCAGCCTTGTGCCTTTCGGGATAAGTCTCCCTTACTAATATTTCCTTCCTTTGTCCTTGGTTCAACTCCTGGTTTTCTTCAAGAGACTTTCGTTGAATACTTCAGTTTTTGCCATAAGGTCAGTGTTCTGAATTTATGCTAATGCTCTGCTGTCATAGTGAGTTGAGTTTGGGACAGTTTCTTATGATACTTTATCTATCCTAGGCTGACTTCCGATACAATACCCACGCTCTTTCCAGTGATCCATCTCTCTGTCTGTTTCATCAGTCAGAGAGTTGTATCATTTGGAAGGTCTAATTTGACTTACCTACAATCAAGTCGTGTGAAAAAGGATCCGGAAGAGCCCTACCAATTGTATCCTTTTTTGGTTACCATATCCTTTTCAATTGATACATTGGTGATTTATGACAGACTCAGAAGCCATGGAGGGTACGGATCCTTTAACTGTTTTGACTCAGTTAATCACTGACTTGAGAAATGAAATGATTACGGCACAGGACATGCTACGGCATCGAATGGATGTTATATAAGACGCCATGCATGCCACTCCTCAGGGAGCACAGGTTCCAGTAGCCACTGCATCTGGATCTGCGACTACGGCACCATCATTATCACAGGAAACTCTTAAAGTGGTTATGCCAACACAGTTTCCATTGGCTCCCCCGGAAAGGTTCACAGGTGATCCTAAAACCTATAGAACTTTTGTTAATCAGTGCCGACTCCATTTTCTTTGCTGGCCTAATTCGTTTCCCGACCTAACTACTAAAGCAGCATTCGTGCTTTCCCATTTGAGGGGTACAGCTGCTGCTTGGGCTAATCCTTTATTGGAATCAAATAGCCCCTTGTTGTACGATTGCGATGATCTTCTGGCTGCTATGAGTAAAGTCTTTGATATGCGCTACGCTACTCAAGCCACAGATCTAGAGTTGCTGAATCTACAACAAGGCAGTCAACCTCTGTTGGCTTACATCACCCGATTCAACCAATTAACAGCCGAAACCCAATGGCCTGAAGACAAGAAGACGGCTGTTTTCTACAAGGGTCTTTCAGAAGAACTCAAAGATGCCTTGTCCACGGTCCCAGTGGTTCCTACAGGTTTCTCAGAATTTCTTGATTTGATTCTACAAATTGATGCCCAAAGAAATGCTTGCAAAGGAGAGAGAAAACCTTTCCTGCATGCACCGGTTCGTTCTGAGACACCGGCAGCTTCTTCGAATGATCCTGAACCAATGCAAATTGGTGCGGTGAGAGGCCGGTTGTCTACAGCAGAAAGAGATAACTGAAGAAAAAACAATTTATGTATGTATTGCGGTTCATATGAGCATTTACTGGCGGCATGTCCTAAAAAACCAGTTAAGCCTTCGGGAAACGCCAAAACTCGACAGTAGCAGGAGTCCCTGTGTCGAGTGTTACATCGGACTCCATTACATTTACAGCGCACGCACCTATAGCTGTTGAGATGACTTTACGTTTTGATGATCAAGAATTGGTTTCCAAGGCTATGGTTGATTCTGGAGCCACTAATAATTACATCGATATCACATATGCAAAGAAATGTTCTATACCCCTTGTAGACAAGAACAAACCTGAAACTGTTAATACTGTGGATGGATCGGTCTTGATTTCCGGTATGGTAACTCAGGAGACTGTACCTATTCAGATGGCTTTATTAAATGGTCATTCGGAGATAATAGTCTTTGATGTCATTGCGGCTCCTCAGTTCAAAATATTACTTGCACTTGCTTGTTTGACTCTTCATAATCCCGCCATTGACTGGATTACGGGTTTGATCCAACATCCTTCCGTTTTTTTGCAATGAACATTGCTTTACCAGTCAGGAGGTGTCAACTAAATCACATATTTTGGCCTCTATGGAGGGAATTTCCACTATTAGTGTGGTACATCAGAGTGGTACACATATACCAAGTGAATATACAGATTTTGCTGATGTGTTTGACAAATGCCAGGCAGAACAGCTGCCTCCACATAGGCAGTATGATTGTCCAATTGAACTAATTCCTGGAGCTAAAATCCCTACTGGTCGAGTCTATTCTTTAACTCCCAAAGAAGATGTTGTCTTGAAAGAATACATTGATAAAGCTCTTGATATGGGATTTATACGGCCCTCTCAATCACCTGCTGCCTCTCCTTTATTCTTTGTTCCGAAGAAAGAAGGAGATCTAAGGCCTTGCATTGATTACAGGGCTCTTAATGACATCACCATAAAGAATCAGTACCCTTTACCACTGATAAATGTTCTGTTAGATCAATTAGGAACTTCCAAGTACTTCTCTAAATTGGACTTGCGCGGTGCTTACAATCTGGTTTGCATTCGTGAAGTAGACGAATGGAAGACCGCTTTTAAGACGCGGTACGGCCTTTATGAATATTTAGTGATGCCTTTTGGTCTTTGTAATGCTCCCGCCACATTTCAGTTTTTCATGAACGATATCTTCAGAGATATGATGGACCAATTTGTGGTGATTTACTTGGATGAAATTTTGATATATTCATCGTCTTTTCCAGAACATGTTAAACACGCGTTAGCTGTTTTACAAAGACTCAGAGAGAACAAGCTTTTTGTTAAAGCCGAGAAATGTGTCTTTCATACACAAGAAGTGGAATTTCTGGGTTACAACATTACCAATCAAGATGTTCGAATGAGTCGTTCCAAAGTGAAGGCCATATTGAATTGGCCCGTTCCACACAATGTCAAGTCATTACAGTCAATCCTAGGTTTTGCGAATTTTTATCGCAGATTTATTCGTTCTTTCTCCAAAACAGTGGCCCCATTGACAGCTTTAACTAGTTCCAGAGTTCCATTCTGTTGGAACCAGAATGCCCAAGCATCTTTTGAGATGTTAAAGGAAGCATTTACCACTGCACCTGTACTTGAACATCCTGATCCGGATTGTCAGTTTATCGTTGAAGCAGATGCTTCCAGTGTCGCTACAGGAGCTGTACTTTCGCAAGTTTGTGCAGAAACCAAGGAGGAGCATCCCGTTGCTTTCTTCTCACGTAAGCTTACCTCATACGAACAGAACTATACTGTCACTGAGCGGGAATTACTTGCAATCAAGGATGCTTTCCGAGAATTGCGACATCATCTTCTTGGGGCCAAACATCAGGTGCTGGTGTACTCGGATCATAGAAATCTTCAGGCATTCAAAACTATGAAATGTCTTACAGCTAGACAGGCCAGATGGCATGTCTTTTTTGCTCAATACAATTTCCAAATTACTTATCGCCCTGCCAGACAACATGTCAAATCGGATTCTTTGTCTCCCATCGGTGAAGAGGTGAAGGAAGAACCATCGGTGCAAAATAAATTGTTGGCAGATCACGTGATATGTAGTTGTTCTGCACAACATTCCCAAAAAACGAGTTACAGGAGTGGGTGAAACTAAATCCACAATTGATTCAGGGATTGAATCTTGATATATACAATGGTTTGCCTTTCAAACAAGGAGTACTCTATCTACCAACTGGTACCACTCGGAATAAGGTCCTCAGTTGGGGTCATGATTCCTTGATTGCAGCCCATCCTGGACAGAAGAAGACCCTAGAGTTGCTTAAAAGATGGTGTTGGTGGCCGTCCATAACACAGGATGTGATAAATTACGTTTCAACATGTTCTGTATGCATTCAATGCAAGAACACTCCTGGCAAACCAGTGGGTTTACTCCAGTCACTACCTGTTCCTAAAAAACCATGGGACATGATATCAATGGATTTTGTGGTAGAACTTCCAAGTAATAATGGCTACGATACCATATGGGTTGTGGTGGACTACTTTACAAAATTGGCGCTTTTTATCCCCTGTATTGGTTTACCAACAGCTGCTGGTCTGGCTGATTTATTCATCCGGCATATATTCCGGTTTTTTGGCCTACCTTCAGTGATAATCACTGACAGGGGCTCACAATTTGCGTCACGTTTTTGGAGAGACTAAATTCGGCATTACCAATTGATGACAGGTTGTCTAGTGCTTATCACCCTCAAACGGATGGACAGACAGAGAGTCAATAGCACTATGGAACAATATCTGGGATATTTGTGCCTGCAGTTTCAGTCAGATTGGCTCAATGTCCTACTGGCAGCAGAGTTTGCCTATAATAATTCCTACCATAGTGCCATAGGTACTTCGCCTTTCTATGCTCTGTATGGGCAACACCCCCGATCCATTCCTTTGGATTCCTGTTTGTCTTTGGATACTCCTGCAGCAGGACATAATATTAGAGATCTAAAGAGTCTACAGACGAAAGTTAAGCAGCAATTGGAGCAAGCTAAAAAATGAGATAAGACCTATGCCGATGCTCATAGAATCCCTGCACCGGTCTACAAAGCAGGTATGAAGGTATGGCTGTCCACTAAAAACTTGAGGATACCCGGTAAAAATAAATTGTTGCCTAAATACATCGGGCCATATGAAGTGCTCCACGTTATAAATCCGGCTGCTGTCCGTCTGGCATTGCCACAACGGTGGCGAGTGCATCCTGTATTCCGCGTGTCACTCATCAAACCGTGCTCTGATGCTACTAGATTGCCTATACGGCCTGTTGCTATTTCTGTGAAAGGTTCAGACGAATATGAGGTACACAACATACTGGACATGAGGCTACAGTCTGGGAAGCCGTATTATCTGGTGGATTGGAAAGGCTATGGTCCCAAGGATAGATCCTGGAAACCTCTGTCTAACATTCATGCTCCTGCTTTATTAAGGCGATTCCACTCGAAAAGGGGAGAGGTTGCTCCTTTGGGGGGTGGCACTGTCATGCCTGCTGGACATATCTCTGGACCGGGAACAACCTCTCCATACAGAATGAGTTACGCCCATAGAACCGCTAGACCGTTCTATTCGAAATGGAGGTTGTTCGATGCATTGCCAGGAAAACGACGTCTGCATTTGTCACGTCGCTAAATTCACGTTCCGTCACGTGTGTCACGGCAGTACGTACATAAGCAGCGTGGAAACGTCGATCACTGCTTCTGATTAATTCATTTTTGGCGTTTTGTAGCTGAACTCTGGACCTGCGTCCTCGCATTCCCTTCAGCAACTTCTTTGGCCTTTTGTAGCGTGTTTTCCGCCACACGCTAATTCCTGGAGCTGTGTATCCTGTTCGCGTGCCAAATCTCCATGCAGACGCTATCTCCAAGCGCGGCTGTCCTCGGCTGCGTGTATCCTGTTCGCGTGCCAAATCTCCATGCGGACTCTGTCTCCAAGCGCGGCTGTCCTGGGCTGCGTGTATCCTGTCCGCATGCCAAATCTCCACGCAGACGCTGTCTGCAAGCGCAGCTGTCCTGGGCTGCGTGTATCCTGTTCGCGTGCCAAATCTCCACCCGGACGCTGTCTCCAAGCACGGCTGTCCTGGGCTGCGTGTATCCTGTTCGCGTGCCAAATCTCCACGCGGACGCTGTCTGCAAGCGCGGCTGTCCTGGGCTGCGTGTATCCTGTTTGCGTGCCAAATCTCCATGCGGACGTTGTCTTCAAGCGTAGCTGTCCTGCGTGTATCCTGTTCGCGTGCCTAATCTCCACAAGCGGACGCTGTCTTCAAGCATGGCTGTCCTGGGCTGCATGTATCCTGTTTGCGTGCCAAATCTCCACGCGGACGCTGCCTTCAAGGGCGGCTGTCCTGGGCTGCGTGTATCCTGTTCGCGTGCCAAATCTCCACACGCGGACGCTGTCTTCAAGGGCGGTTGTCCTGGGCTGCGTGTATCCTGTTCGCGTGCCAAATCTCCACACGGAAACGCTGTCTCCAAGCGCACCTGTCCTGGCTGCGTGTACGCTATCGCGTGCAATCCTGCACGTGGTTTTCTGAACTTCTTTGAACCTTTGGTACCTGTGATAGTTAACAGATGAACTTCTATTTTTGTTCTTCGTGGGAAAGGAAGTATTTCATGAAATATTGGAAGGTGATTGTGCACAGTACTTTGGACGCAATCCTGTGGTGCACCAACTCGGTATCTAGCGTGAGCCTCGTGCCGTTCGGGATAAGTCTCCCTTACTAATCTTCCCTTCCTTTGTCGTTGGTTCAACTCCTGTTTTTTTTCAAGAGACTTTCGTTGAATACTTCAGTTTTTGCCATAAGGTCAGTGTTTTGAATTTATGCTAATACTGTGCTATCATAGTGAGTTGAGTTTGGGACAGTTTCTTATGATACTTTATCTATCCTAGGCTGACTTCCGATACAATACCCACGCCCTTTCCAGTGATCCATCTCTCTGCCTGTTTCATCAGTCAGAGAGTTGTATCATTTGGAAGGACTAATTTGACTTAACTACAATCAAGTCGTGTGAAAAAGAATCTGGAAGAGCCCTACCAATTGTATCCTTTTTTGGTTACCGTATCCTTTTCAATTGATACATTGGTGATTTATGACAGGCGCCAGGACTGAACCCAGATAGCCCCTAGCCGGGGCTGCTGAGGTTTTACTAAATGTCTAGATGCCTGCTCCCGGGGCTGATGGGCTTGGTCCGGATGCCTGGGGGTAGGCATCATGACAGTGGACTTCTGCCAAGACGCCCTCCTCTGGCTGTTGGGCCTCGGGTTGAGGAAGGCCCACATACTCTGCCAGCAATGCCAGGCATTTGTGGAAGGCCTTGGCTGAAGATGGCGTGTCAGGGTCCGCTGCCTCGTTTGTGTCCACCTGAGTGCTTGGAGGATCTAGATCAGGTGGAGGGGTACTGGGCGCCATGGGCTGCGGTGTGGAGACCTGAGCCAGTGGCTGCTGCGGGGGCTGTTGTGGAACTGCCTGCGGGGGTGCCTGAAACATAGGAGCCGGCAGAGGCAGTGCAGGCTGCGCTGGGGCCTGAGGCCCCAGAGCCAATGCAGGAATGACTATGGGTGCCGGTGGGAGGGCCAGAGGGAGCAGGTCCCCGATAGTGCCCCGAAGGATGGCCCCCATCTGGGGGGTTTGCATCAGCACTAGGAACCTTTCGAAGAACCTGTCTTCAGAGGTGGCAGGTGATATTGACGGAGTGGCTGTGGGCTACTGGAGCCGTGGTACGCTCTGTCTGGGGTGCAGGGAAATCCTGCTCTGCGCTGCGCTGCTGATGGATAAACTGTAGGCCACGAACCTGGTTGACACCAATCCCACCTTACGACTTGTTCCACCACCCGCTCCGATAGAGGGGTTATCGGACGAGCGGCCATCTTGTCTGGCTAAGCGGCCATTTTGTCGAGCTGCGTACCACGTGCCAAAGTCGTAGTGCTTGGCTCATTGGACCCAGCCCCGTCCAAGACGCTTGGTGTTGGAACATTAGGCCTATCCCGCACCTCAGGCCTAGACCTGGAAGGCGTATTGCCATCGGCTGAACTGCTGTTAGTGCTGCGTGAATGCGCCCCCTCGGACATGATGCCGGTAGTAGGGCGTTGCCCCTCGGGAGTAGCCCCGGTCAAAGAACTTTGCGGTCCCTCAGCACTAACACCGGAAGAATCCGGAGACCCCTCGGCCGCGAGGCGGGTAGCTGGACTAGCCTCGGTACGTGTGCTGGTATGAGAACCCGAGAGGTTCCGCCCGGCCGGGCGTTTCCTTGGAAAGGAGTCACCCTTACAGGGTGCAATGGTAAATAGAGGCCTTGCTTTTGACCTCGAGCCGTGTTTGACAAAGTCCTTCAGGTCCTCCGGAGGCGACTTCTGGAAGAGCTCCCTCCACCTAGCTAGCCTGTTCTTCAGTGCACGTGGAGTCAGCGCGTCGCACGCGGAACAACCTTCCCAGCTGTAGTCGGGGCCAAGGCAGCAGAGGCAAAGGCCGTGGGGGTCGGATGTGTGGATGAGACCCTCACAGGCTGGACACCTGCTGAAGCCCGCTGAAGTTGACATGCGCCGGGGAGGAGAGTGGCGTTGGAGGACCAAGTACCTACTGAAAAGAAAAGACAAAGATAGAAGAATATACGGGGAAGACTGCATGGTATTACATGACCGAAGCCATACCCAGGAGTGCTGGTGAATTTGCCCCGTTCCCATCGACATGGAAAAGGAGACTGGGGAGTGGCGCTGGTGGGCGGAGTCAGGCGAGTGCATGCTTCCAGGGCCGCGGCTCTAAATTTAAAGGGGACAAAGATTTTTCTGGTGAAAGGTTCTGTATCCCGTCCCTTGCAATGGACACCCATAGAGTATGGAGGAAAGGGGACGGGACGAAAGAGTATGCAAGTGCATTGGAAATATTGATGTTGATGGGAGACGCAAGACAGTTAATAGCACTTCGTTTCTGAAGATGAACAGTAAGATGTTAGATAATGTTTTGATGTGATGGTTCTTTGTCTTCCTCAGGAGTGATACAATGATTGAGTCCTAACTTGCAAAAACCTGGGAATATGTAGAACAGTATTTGATTGGTTGTGGGCAAACAATGAATACTGTAAATAGTACTATTGAGAGTTGTTATTCAGATTGCTTTAGGCCAGGAGGGCAATTGGGAGAAACGTCCCGACTAAGTCCCTGAAATGATTTATTAGGGATGAAACGTGCATGTAGACGTAAAATGTGGAGGTTTTTATTAAATAGTTTTGAGGCTATAATGAGAATATATATTTTTGTCCATTTTAAGATTACAGCGTTAATAAATAGTGGAATTATTTTCTAAGCACTTAGAAGGATTTTGTTTAGGAACAGCAGTCACCTCTTACCTTCACATATTTTCTATCTCCTTGTCCTGTATGTTATAAGTTGTATGAGAAAAGCAATTGTTGATTATGTTGCCCACTAAAATAATGCAGATGAGAAAATAAACCCTTTACTAAAAAGAATTCCCATCTTTTTTGGCGGATTTCATTTGAGCTGTAGAAGTGTCTTCTGAAACACAGCTCCCCTATTTTTGATAGGTATTTCTTCTAAATGATTCATGTATGCGACTTTCAAATTTTGGTCGGTATGTAGGTCGTAAGTTACCAACGGCACGAAGCTTTGCTTGCACACCTTCAATAGATCTTTCAATGAAAAGCCACAGGATTCAAAAGTAAATCACTGAATAGCATAACATCTCAAAAGGGCTTTGTTTGTGAAGCTCTCAATGGTAGAATGATCACTTCGTCTGCTACTAAGACAAACACGGTTTGCCAAAACAGTTCTCCTTTCAAGATGTTCTCTGGATAGGCCCACCATTGAAGGTCGCGGGCTACCCTGTCCGGAATCCGGAGGAGATCTGTCATTCTCCCTGAGAATTGCGACCACTGACTTCTCAGTGCCCACTGAAGAGATCTCATTCTCAGGCGAGCCTCTGGCACAAGGAAGATGCAGGATGCCATGAGGCCTAGCAACCTCAAAAAGTCGAAGGCTGGGAGACGTTGGGCATTTTGAAACTTGGTGACCATCTGTAGAACATCTTGAGCCCTCACCTCTGGTGGCGGAGCTTTTCCCAGGGAAGTGTCCAGGACCGCTCCAATGAACTGGAGTCTCTGTGATGGTATCATCTGTGACTTCTTTAAATTGAGGGAGAATTTAAGTTTGTGAAGGAAGTGGCGACATAATCTAGCTGGGCCCGGGCTTGTTTCGAAGATACAGCCCTGATCAGCCAATCGTCCAGGTAGTGGTAGACATGGATCCCTTCCCTCCTTAGACTCGCCGCCACTACCGACATCAGCTTGGTGAAGACCCTCGGGGTGGAGGTCAGCCCAAATGGCAGAACTGGAAATTGATAATGAGAGTTGCCAATTGCGAACCTCAGGTATTTCCTGCGTTTGAGATGGATTGGCACATGGAAATAAGCATCCTGAAGGTCCAGAGATACCAGCCAGTCCTGGAGCTGGAGGGCCTGAAGGATCTGAGAGAGAGTTACCATCTTGAACTTTTCCTTCCTGAGGAACTTGTTCAATTCTCTTAAGTCCAGGATGGGTCTCAGTCCTCCGCCCTTCTTTGGTATGAGGAAGTAGGGGGGAGTACCAGCCCTTGTTCCTGTCCGCTACAGGTACCGGTTCTATGGCACCTTTCTCTAGCAGGTCTATAATTTCCTGCAAGAGGAGCGGATCTGGAACTTTTAGAGAGCTGTCCCCTGGTGGATGACTCTGAGGGATGTGTAGAAAGGGTAGGCAGTAACCCTGGGCAACTGTCTCCAATGCCCAAGCATCTGACGTTATAGCCTGCCATTCCGTCAGATGGTGAGTTAACCTGCCCCCTACAGGTGTATTATGTGGAAAGGCCTCAGAGTGGTTTGGGGGCGGCTGATGCAGATGCCGAGGGTAAAGAGGCACCTGCTGCTGCTGTGACCTTAGTACCTTTGACCCGTCCACCTCGGGTGGATCTCCTTTGGCCTCTTTGAGCCAGCTGTCCTCTGTCTTTCCCAAATGCGGAATAATAGCAAAAGGACTTTCCTCTCCCAGAGGTTCCTGAGGGGCGAAAAGGAGTTTGGCGATTTCCAGACTGTCGTCAGCCTTTTTTCCGAATAGTGAAGAGCCGTCAAAGGGCATATTCAAAAGTCTGGCCTGTACATCTGGAGCAAAGCCAGACTTTCACAACCACGCATGCCTGCGGATTGTTGTACTTGCCGCCATGGCCCTGCTGATACTGTCAGTGGAATCGATGCCAGTTTGAAGTGATTCGCACATGGCATCTTTGCCATCTTTAATAATGTTAAGGAAGGCTTTCTTTTCCTCTCCTTCGGGTATGCAGTCAGCCGCTGATGAAGCACACTCCCACAGTGTGTCTGACTGAACCTGACGAGCGTACAGGTGGCGTTGATGGACTTCAACGCCATACTACAAGCAGAGAAGACTTTCTTCGCCATAGAATCGTACCTCTTGTCATCTCCATCCTGTGGGACAGTAGGGTAAGCGGTCCTACTGCTAGATGAAGTTGCCGCTTGAACCACCAGGCTCTCTGGAGTCGGGTGTTTTGATAAGTATTCAGGGTCAGCAGCCGCTACCCTATACTTGGCTGACAATCTTTTATTGACCGCAGGGATAATTTCAGGAGTTTCCCAATTAGATGTAATTTTCCTTTGTAAGGCTGCATGGAAGGGGACCACAGAGTCCTCCTGTGGACCTTTGGCTAATATGTCTGTTAGGTCATCCTGTTGAAAAACAGGCGAAGGCGCAGACCAACCCATAAATTCAATAATTCTTGCCATAAGGGTTCTACAGAGTGTTTCGGCATGTTCCCCTGGGTATGGCTTAACAAATTCCACTTCTGGGGAAGTGTCCAGCCCACTTGCTAGTGACTCCTGTAGGTCCTTCAACCGTCTTTCCTCAGAGGTGAAATCCTCTGAAATAGGCAGTGTGGTCCTCTGTAACCCAAATGTTTCCTGGTCAGAATCTTTCCCCTCTTCATAAATTGAAGATAGTCCAGAACGGCGTCGAAAAAACTGGAAGGGGTCTCGAAGAGCTCATCGTGCCAGAGGCCCTTGGAATCACCGTTGGCTGTGGAGTAGCCTTGGTCTTCTCTCTCATCGGCGTCGATGTCGGCGTCGACGATGGCGTTGAGTCGATCGACCAATGCGTCGAGGAACCCTTGGACAACGGCGTCGATGGCGTCAATCCATGCGTCGAAGGAATCTTCGACGACGGCGTCGAAGATGGTGCCTTCTTACCCGATGACTCGAGGCGCTCTCGGGTGGAATGTTTCGCCGGGTGCTGCGACACGCAGCGTTTTGATTTTTTGGGTTTTTCACCCGGGTATCACCCTCAGCTGTCTTCGAGGGGGTCGAGGCCGCTTTCTCGAAGACGCTGAACATTTTCTTTCTGAATTCCTCCCACTCAGCCTGAGAGCTGTGTTTTGTGAGACAGGAGACCCTTTCTGGGGAAACAGAAGACGACGAGGAAGGGGATCTTCGACGTCTCTTTTTTGAGTGTCTTGATCTCAACGAATGGTGGGAGCTACTTCGAGCTCTAGAATGGGAATGTTTTCGACGGCGAGGAGACGAATGCCTTGACTCAGCCGAAGAAACCTTCGAGGAGGTTTCGACTGACTTACCTCTCTCGAGTTTCCCCTTGCGTTCCTTCAAGGCTTTCGCCGTCATGGACATGCAGTCCTCACACTCCGAACAATGGTGCTCGGCTCCCAGGCACCACAAGCAGATCCTGTGTGGATCCGTTATTGACATTTCTTGAAGCCGGATCGCGGCGTTGTCAGTTCCGATGCCATGAAGAACGAGTAGGTATTTATTCGAGTAGATATAGATTATCCTGACTGAACTGAGCAACGACGTTCCGAGGCCCCACGAAGCGCGGAAAAACGGAACTGAGCAACAGACGCAGCGTGTGGCTATTTAAGGGCATGGTGACGTCGGCGCCGATACAGTGGACGTCGACGCGCAGCGCCCTCTACAGAAAACATTTCTGAGGCCAGCAAGCTGGAAACGTATTATCAAAGATAAGGAATACATCGGAGGACACAATCCCTTCGAAATGAAAAGTTGCCCACTTCTTGCATTAGAAATGACCAAGATGCTAGGTACCAAGCCACTTGCTTAGTTTAGTGTTAACAACATCAATTTCGTCTTCTGAAAATTAATCTTGAGGTGATTAACAGAGGAGTAAGTAACTAAAGAAGATAGTGACTGTGTGAGGCCAATGGGAGTTTAATACATAAATAGCAGGTCATCTCCATAGTCAAGCCATGATACATGAATAGTTTCTAATTTAGGAGGATCATCATTTGCAGCTTTGATGCCTGTAGGCATACCAGCAATACACAAATTTAAAAAGCCTGGGTGCAAGTACGCACCCCTGCTTTAAACCAACAGTTGTATTTTCAGTACTTGAGCGGTTTCCTAAGTTACTAAGCCGCATTTTAACAGATGTAACTGTATACAACTGCTTTATTGTGTTAAAAAAGACCATCTGGTATGCCCCATTATAAAAGTTTGTGCCACAGCAACGCACGTTCAACTCCATCAAAGGCTGCTCTGTAATAAGTAAATTCTACAGGCACGGCCACCCATCCATGCACCCTAGAATGCAGCTATGGCTATGCTATTCCAGTCTAGCAGCACACAGCCGTCCACACTGAAACCCCTGACGTACCTCAACACCTCTGCCACCTCTACAGCGACAACCAACAAAAGAAATGTCTTTTAGCTGGGCACACATCGAATCTTCAGCACTAGAACTCTATATCTTAAACCACAAACAGCACCCACCCACATGCCTGACCTCCGAGCTGCTTACTGGAGTCTAGCCCGCTCACCCAAGTCCTAACCTGGCAACATCTTTTCATTTACACTTTTAGAACCTCCTGCACATGGACAGTGGTCACTGATGGTGTTCCAACCACAAAGCACATTGAGGCCCTACAAATGAAGACAGGGTGCTATATAAATGACTAATACAATACATAAAGTGGGGGAGACGAGGCATATTTTGCGCTATTTGCCATCTTGTATGATGCAAATGTTATGTGCAGTGGCTGATCCTTGTCGAGACCTGGTCTGAAACGATGAAGCAGCTTCTGCAGAGTAGCCTTTTTGTTTACGCTCTCAAACGAATGGTGGCAAAGACTTTGTTTGCTAGGTGTATCCAGAATTGCTAATAATCTGTAATTATCCGGATTTAAAGGGTCTCCATTTCTGTAACAGGAATAATGAAAGATTCCTTCCACGATGTTGGAATAAGATCGCAGTCACTGATGTTTCTGAATAACTGATCCAGAATTACTGACCATATGCTCGGGTTTCTTCTGAATACGATGTTAGTCAATCCATCAGGACCTGTTGTGCTAGAGGATTGAGTTTTCTAAGAGTGATATACACATCATCGCTCTGAAGACTAATTTTTTTTGCATTCAACCTGGCGTGGTAATTGATGTTTATTTTGAAATAGCAAACTCCGTTTGAAGATATGCTACCCATCATCCTTCAGAACCGAATTTTAGGGCCTCACTACAGTTTCCCTGGTACAGTAAAAATGCAGGTAATTGTGGCACCAGCAGTTTGACCATACCGAGGAAACAGGTTTGTCGGTGGGAGCCACGGATCTACCACCAGGCCTGACCTGTCGGTAAATGTGGCACCCACCGGCAAAATAATGCCGCAATTACAGGCACTGGGGGAATGGGGATTTCCCACCGTTGCCAGCACCTGGAATATCATGGTAATGCTGGGATATCAGACGCGGCAACGGTAGCAAGGTCAGTTTGCCAGGATATCCCGTCAGAATTACCTGCAGGATACCAGCAAACTCGTAATGAGGGCCTAAATCTCAATTGGGAATCTTACATGTGTTCACAGCAAAAAGCCATTTATTGTTCAATTAATATTACAACATGTACAGTTTTTTCTGAAGCTTGGATATGACACATATGGTAATGCAATTGGCAGTTCCTCTGACACTATTGGCAGAATGAACATGCAGATGAATCTCAAGATCACTTGGGACAAATCGGATAGAAAGATATCTGCACAACACTGGGCCGCTCCAGTCATCTACTATCTTGGCTACCTTATTTGCTTTTTGTAGACAAGAATCAATGCTCCTAATAACGTCAGTCTGTGTGGTATACCCCGTTCAGTGGGGGATAGTGATCTTCCAGGCTACGGCCAAGGTTTCCTGCGTTCCTTGCTTGAGCTATTGGATGATGCTGCGATTGAACTGGATCAAACACACTGCCTCTGTGGAATATCTGGAGAGGGATCACATTTTCTGACTGATGTTATTAGCCGGGTCAATTTCTATACATTAAAACAGAAGATAATGCATGCAGCTTGCGGCCTTCCGGGCTTAACCTTTCGTGGAGCTAAACTTCAGGTGTAGCAGGAGCTTACTGGGGTCACAGCCCAGAAATTCAGGGCTCGCTGCCCACTTGCTACCCATATTAGAGAAGAGGGAGTTTGCTATAGATGGGGCTTTCTAAGTGCTCTGATTTTTATGGGAAGCAGAGATCAATCTCGTCACCAAGGAAGTCTTAGTTACTTACCTGTAACTGTATTTTTCCAGCATTGGTATCTTTCATAGATTCAGATGCTTGAATATTCCCTGTCAGACCGGAAATCCTCGGTGATAAAATAATTATTACTTTTTTTTTTATATACACACATTGCTAGCCAGCAATGCATGTACATAGCCCATTATGGGCTATGAGCCATTCTATTGTGTAGTCCCTCCACCTCACTTTGGTCCTTTATGGTCCCAACCAATGAGGTGGCAGGGCTTAAGCTCCACCCCCCCGGCAGCCCCTTCAGATTTTGAACCGTAGAGACTACAGTATGATGGATGCTGAGCATAGGAGCAGCCTCTCACGGGAGGTGGGCGGGTGCATGTGAATCTATGAAAGTCACCAATGCTGGATAAATACAATTACAGGTAAGTAACTAAGACTTCTCCAGCATTGGATCTTTCATAGAGTCAGATGCTTGAATAGAAAACCAAGCAGTTAAAACATGCCACCATCATATACATATATGCACAAATACAGAAAAAACATATTTCTCATCAAACCTTTACCATGCAGCAACACAACGGTTACCTACTTCGGGAAAGGTGGGAAAAAGGAGGCTGGTCCTACCTTATGCACAGAGATGGCAGAGTACTGCCTGTCCAACTGCAGTTTCCTTGTTGGCATCTTCTGCCAGGCAGTAGTGCTTAGCGAACGTGTGCAGAGTGTTCCACGTGGTGGATCTGCATACGTCCTTCAAAGCCACCACTGCGTGGAATGCCATAGATGCCGCCCTCCCTCTGGTGGAGTGCGCTGATGGCGGTCTAGTTAGAGGATCGCATTTCATCTGATGGCAGTGGGTGATGCAGGACGAAACCCAACGTGCCAGACTTTGTTTAGAGATCTGCTGTCCCTTGGTACGGCCAGAGAAAGCAATGAACAGTCGGTTTGAGGAGCGGAACTCCTTGGTTCTCTGCAAGCAAAACTTCAAAACTCTAGCAACGTCTAGAGAATGTAATGCTCTTTCCACTTCAGAAGCGTGATTCTGGAAAAAAGTTGGCAAAACAATGCGCTCAGTGAGTATCAACTCCGATAGCATCTTGGGAAGAAACTTAGGATGTGGTCTTAAGATGAGGCGATCCTTCTGGAACAAGGTAAACGTTGGTTCAGACGACAAAGCTTGTAACTCACTGATCCTTCTGGTTGATGTGATGGCTATCAAAAAGGCTGTTTTCCAAGACAAGAACTTCACTTCGCATCAGTGTATGGGTTCGAAGGGAGGTTCCATGAGTGCTGTCAAAACGGTATTCAAGCTCCAGTTCGGGACTGGCGTGGGCGTAGGAGTGTAAGTACGCACCAGCCCTTTCAGAAAACTTTAACCTCTGGCAAAGAAAGCAAGGATTGCATCTCCAGAGTTGTTGTGTACGCTGCTATGGCTGACAGATGGACCTTAATGGAGGACAATGAAAGCTCTGTCTTAGCTAGGCACAATAAGTAGGGTAGAACTTGGTCAACTGAAACAGTGAGAGGATCGACGGCAGATCTCTCGCACCACTTGGAAAATCGAGTCCAATTCCTGGGGTAGGTGACTCGTGTCGACGGGGTTCTCGCGGCCCTGATGATATCCCAACATTCTGATGGTAGGTTAAGAGTCATCAGTTTACGCTGCTCAGGAACCATGCCTTGAGAGATAAGCTCCTCGGGTCGTGGTGGAGGACCTTGCGGTTCTGCTGCGTCAACAGATACTGATACGCCTTGAGGCGAATCGGGGGCCGTCGGGATAGATGCTTCAGAGTCTAGTACCAGACTTGTCACGCCCAATCCGGCGCAATTTGGATCATCGAACAATTCTGTTCCTTCAGTCTGCGTAGTACCCTCGCAATGAGGGGAATGGGGAGAAAGGCATAGAGGAACCTTCCCCTCCAAGCCACTGAGAAAGCGTCTCCCAGCGATTGGTACTCCAGGTACCTCGAGGCGAACCTTCAGCACTTCTTGTTGTCCCTGGTAGCAAAAAGGTCGATCTGCGGATGGCCCCATAAGGCAAAAACCTGTTGGGTTTCCGTTTCGTCCAGCTTCCACTCGGGAGACGACATATATTCTCTGCTTAGTTTGTCCGCTAGTACATTGCCCACCCCCAGAAGATGCTCTGCCTTGATCTGCACTCCGTGGTGCAAGGCCCATGCCCATAGTTGCTGGGCTTCTTGTGACAGGCTCTCCGACCTCATGTCGCCCTGCTTGTTTGTGTAGTGCATGGAGGTCGTGTTGTCTGGACTGTAAGTACCACCAGCTACCCCTGGCAGAAAAGCCTTCAGCACCAAGCTCTAACACATTGATGTGGAGTTGGGACTCTTGTGCCGACCAAGTGCCCTTGGTTTGGAGGTCCGCAAGGTGAGCGCCCCAGCCTGATAATGACGCGTCCGTCCTCCGCAGAAGGGTCGATGTCGGTGATTGGAACGGCATCCCTTGTAGAAGATTCCGCAGAACATTCCACCATCGAAGAGCCTTGTGTAACGTCGATGGAATCTGGACGATGTCCTCCCAACATCCGAGAGCTTGTTTCCATTGGTGGTCCATGGCCTCCTGAACCGGTCTCATGCGAAGCCTGCAATTTGGTATGAGGAATATGCACGAGGACATCATGCCCAGAAGGGATTTGTAAGAGCATACAGATGTTGTCTCTTTCTCCAGGAAGCACGACGTTGAGCGTAGAATCGCTGCTATCCTTTCTGCCGATGGTGTCAACCTGGGAATGCTGGTATCGAACTCGGATCCCAGGAAGAGAGCTGTCTTGCTGGGAACGGGGCAGGACTTCATGTTGTTTAGCTTTAAACTCTTTTAGGAGATTGATAGTTCTTAAAACTGCTGAGCGAGCCCTTGCTGCGGAACATGCTTTTATCAATCAGTCGTCCAGGTATGGGAAGACCTCAGTTCCTGTCCTCCTGAGTCTTGCAGCTAGTGGTGCCAAGCATTTTGTGAAAGCTCACGGCGCCGATTTCAACATGAATGGGAGCACTCGGAACTGAAAATGAAGCTCTCCCACCGTGAACCTGAGGAACTGCCTGTGAGCTGGATGGATCGGTATATGGAAGTATGCGTCCTCCAAGTCTAAAGTGTCCAAGAAGTCGTGCTTGTTTAACCAAAGAACCACTCCTTGTAATGCTACTATCTTGAATGTTATGCGTTTGATATATTTGTTGAGTGCCCTCAGGTCCAAGATGGGTCTCCATTGACTGTTTTTCTTTTTGATGAGGAAGAAGCGGGAATTGAAACTTTTCCCCTTTGTGGGTATGGCACCGGCTCTCCGCTGCTTTCTGGAGCAGTATTTGCACTTCGGACATGACCTGCCTCAACATGTGCACCCTGCACGAAGTTGGAGGCAGGGAAGGAGGTTGGTCTAGAAATTCTAAGGTGTGACCCTCTGCAACACCCATTTGTCCGATGTAACGGACTGCCAGCTTTGGAAGAACTGGCTTATCCTTCGCCCCACCGGGGTGTGACGTTGAGGGGAAAGAATCGGATAGCCAATTTTGTTTGGTTTGTGACTTCCCTTGGGCATGTCTAATATCTGCTCTTGGACTTCAGGTCTGAAATTAGAAGCCTTCATCCAGGCCTGTCTTCTGAGGACTGTGCCATGTGCCATCTGTCTGAAGCCTGATTTGGCCACATCAACCACTGCGTCGATCACATGATCTGAGGTTGCTTCGCCATCAGCGATTATTGATCTTGCCTCTTCCTGGTGCTCTGGTGGCAACTGCTTAGCCAATTTGGACATGCAGAGCCAAAGCTTGCAATCAAACCTCGCAGTCATGGCCAGTGCATTACCCGCTCTGATGGTAAGCGACGCCGAAGCGGATATATTCCTGCCCATGGCTTCTAGCTTACGCTCTTCCTTGTCCGGTGGTGCCGACAGCGGCGAAGGGGGATTGGCAAGCTTCTTCCTAGCTGCAACTGTGATAACCGAGTCCGGTTTTGTATGACGTCTCAAACAAAGCGGTGCAGACTCGGGTGCTTTATATTTTTTCTGTGGTCTGGATACCAAGGCCGGAGTAGACAAGGGTGTAGACAGAATTTTGGATACTGACTCCCAGATGGTGTTGAGGAGAGGAATGGTGGTCACCGTTCTCCTGCGGTTGTCCAGGTGTTCATAAAGCACAGATTTCTTTTCCTCTGATGTAACCTGAATTTTGAATAATTCTGCAGCCTTGCCTATTATGGTGTGGAAAGAAACCAGATCATCCGGAGGTGAAGCATCGCCTGGGGAATCTCTCTTCCTGGGCTTCTCGGCGACGTAGTCATCCCACTCTCTGGCTGCGTCAGGCTCCTGTGTAATCTCGTCTTCTTCTGGATCAGAGAATTCTCTAAAAGGATCCTCCTGTCAATCTGAGACTGAAACGGTGGAAGGCACCATTGTTGGATCCCTATCCGGAGATCGAGGTCTACGCGATGACGGCGGTGATGGGACCCTTGTCGGTGAAGCACTGTGAATCAGGTGATCGTGCTCTCTTTTGAGGTCTACTGCCATGAGGTGAACCTCTTTATGTGCCTGAAATTGGAGGCGTGTATCTCCGACGGTTTTCCGGTTCTGTGGGATTAGCCGGCCCGCTCTGCTCCCTTTTGCACCAGTAAAACTTATCCATGATCCTCTGTATGGACAACATCAGTATGTGATCATGAGGATAGTCTGCCTCTTCCGTAGATGGCTGCCAAGGAGGACTGTGTTGCTTAGGGGAAAGACAAGGTTGTTCTTCCACCACTTCTGCGTCTGAAAATTCCTCCTGGAGAATTACATCAGGAAGCTCTGCCATGTCCCCCAAAAGGAGAAACTTGTGTTACCATTGGTTCAGCAGTCAAGAAAACGGTCCACAATGATAGGTGTCACCCTGTCATGAGTGGAAGGCACCTCAGGCTCCAATTCTTCCATATATGTAGGAACTTGCAGTGCCGCCGACTGTGTCGTGGTCGATGGTACCTTCGTTGACACGCGTCCCGACTAACGGTATTCCTGTGGACGAGTGTTTCATCGACGAATGTGATTTGGATGGTCGCTCCCGCGTCGATGAGTGCTCCGTGGACGAGCGTTTCGTGGACGTTAAATCCGATGACGAGGACCTTGCCGTAGACAATGTCTTATGTGTAATAGTCATCGATGAGGGTTTCGTCGATGGTCTGCCGACGAAGGGTCCTTATCCTTCCCATCGCTCATGAACAGTTTCCCTGTCGATGACTGCCCCTCCCCTGGTTTTTTGCAAACTCCTCCTTACCTTTGGAGGTAGATTTTGCTGATGAATGTGACTTCTTCTGCCTCGAGGAGTACAGTGGAGGTAGAAAGGGTATTAACTCCAGCTTCCTCTTACTTTTGGCAATGGGAAAGGAACTCCTTTCCACTGAAAAGGACCTTCTCTTTGAAGTTTGCCTCTCAGATGGAATGCTGCAGTGGACAGGAACTGTTCTGACAGACTCTTCATCCGAAGATTGATCCCTGGCTTCCAGGTGTAAAAGAAGTCTTCTGTGCCTGTCCTGAAGGGTCTTGTTGGAAAAAGTCTTGCAAATATCGCATTTCTGAATGTCATGCGGATAGAAGCAGTAAATGCAATGTTCATGGGGGTCCTTCATGTAAAATAACTTCTTCTTGCACCTCGTGCAGTCCCTGAAAAGGGAAGGCTTCTCGACAACCTGAGATGCAGCCATTCTGAAGAGAAGGTTTACACAACGATTTTGGTTAAAAAACAACAGCTATTTGTCCCAAAAATTATATGAGACCAAAGCCCCTTAGCAGTGGAACAAAGTAGAATATATTTGAGAAATATATTCCACACAAAAATTAGAAAGAATTGAAGAGCTCAGAGAGCTTGAGGATTCCCTATGTCTGTTAGACTGCGGTGAAAAATCTGAAGATGGCTGCCGGGGGCCGAGCTTAAGCCCTGCCACCTCATTGGTTGGGGCCATAAAGGACCAAAGTGTGGTGGAGGCACTACACAATAGAATGGCTCATAATACATGCATTGCCAGTTAGCAATGTGTCTTTATATAAATAAATAAAAAACATTTAATAATTATTTTTACACTGAGGATTCCCAGTCTGACGGGAATATTCAAGCATCTGAATCTATGAAAGATCCAATGCTGGAGAAGCTAATATTCTGTTGGATATGCGATGTGGTCAACCAGCCCCCACCAGCATGAGCCCTATTCCTCATCAACTCTACCAAATCAAAGCAACCTGTGAAGGGTCAGATAGGACAGGCGGACACAAACATGTAATGCTTTCAACATCAGACATCTTTATTCATTTTAAGTGGGTGGATAAAGACTTTTCTGTCCCTATCCTCAAGAGAGTTTCCCCACCTACGAAACATCAGTCTGTGTCTCGTCGTCAGAGTTATACAAACAGTCCAAAACATATCTGTCCCTCACACTTAAACAATTAAAGATGCAAGGTAAATGTTTCTGATTCGATCTTAGCAAAAAGTGTATAGAAATCAAATACGAAAAATTCAACAAATCCTTATTTTTTTTATTGGGTATTTATAATGTGCATATGGAGCGTGCAAGTGCAGTAATAGAAAGAGGGGAGGGAGGAGAGGAAGTGTCGGACGGGGAGGAATAAGTAATGTTCAGGAGGTAGGGAAGAGAAGGGTACAAAAGTGCAAGTGAGCAGGTTCAAACACAGCACAAGGCTGAAAATGAAGAAACGCCATTGGAGTGAGTGCACAATTTGTGACAGCCTCACCCTATAGTGCAGGGGACTACATCAAGTATGTAGGTACATTAGGTAAAATGCAACAATGGAAAGCCTCACCCTATGGTGCAGGGGGCTGACGTATGCCGGTACAAGTAGGTAAGGTGCAAGATTGGAATGCCTCACCTCATGGTAATGGGGGCTACATCAACTACGCAGGTACAATGGTTAACAGGTAGGTTAAGTAGAGTACAGCCCAGGGCTGAGAAGACTCACCTCTTGGTCATAGGGGCTACAACAATAGGTAGGTACAATGGGTAGTAAAGCTCAGGGCAGAGAGAGAGACAATCCGGTAGTAGCAGGTAAGTCGAGTACAAAATGAAGCGCAGGGCTCGAGTGGCACTCCAGTGCTCACAGGTAGGTCAATACAAAGTACTGCGCAGGGCTGCAAATATCATTCCGGTGGTTAAGGTAAGTAAGGTACAGAAGTGCAGCAGGTACAGAGAGGCAAGCAGCAATATCGTGAGTGCAGATTGGAAAGGCCTCAGCACATGGTGCGTGGGGCTGGAATGCCAGAGAATAGGTCAAAGGGAAGATAAAGAGGGAACACAAACCAGCAAAGCCTTACTACGTGATGCCAGGGGGCTGCGTTTATGACAAAACTTGTGCGCGAGGGATAAACGGAAGCTTCATGGTAAGACTGTAGCGCTAAGGGTGGAGAAGTGGGGGGAAACAGCAGGGACCAGACAAAAGATAGTATGGGGCAGGGGGCGGGGAGGGCAGGATCAACGCTGTACGAGCAAGCACTAGTGAGAACAAGGACGAGTGGCAGGCACAGCGCCCGTCACACGCAGGCTAGGAAGGATGCAAACCATGCGGGAAACCTCATGGGGATGTCAATGGCTAGTGCGGCGTGGAAGAAGCAAAGGGTAGGGGGAGTGAGAAACGTAGATAGCGGGAGGACACGCTTACCTTGGGGCTCTATAAGAGGTGAGATGATGCAAGCACACAGTGAAAATACTCACAAAGTTGGGTGTTAGGAGGAGCGGAGGGCCACATGGCCTATCCTGGCCCGGACAGGGGCAACACAGAACCCTAAAGGGGGACCCTGGTGGGGGCTGGCGCTGCTTGCCATCTCCTGAATCGGGAAGCCGAAGACCAAGGCCACAGCCAATCCGCAGACTGCAGAGGCAGGCTGGAGGCGGTGAACAGGTCTCTGCTGCGATGAGACTGCTCCGGCAATCTTGGTGAAAAAGCCAACCGCTTACCATGAGTACTGTAAAAGCCCAGCAAGGGATCCATAGTAGCTACAAATGCAGGGGAATGGGGATTCCTTCTTCCTTGAATCCAGAAGGGGGTTCCCTTCCCCTGGATTATTTCAGGTAGGATAATGAAAGAGTTCCTTTCAAAGTCAGAGTTTTTAAGAGTAGCTGAAATGTCTCTTTCATAAAACACTTAAGGATGGCAAAAAGTGTCTTTTCCAAACAATGATTCCTCAGAAGTAGTAGAAACGGCTCTTCATACAACACCGTTTGGAGGACAACAAAAGAAGTCTCTTCTACTTTAAAGGATGGCAAAGTGTATTTTACACAACTGCTTCACAGATGACCAAATGTCTCTTTTACACAACTGTTCCAAAGATGGTTTCCAGGTATACTCCCCTGCCAGGAATCCCACCTTCTGGATCACTGGTGTTAGGGTTCCACACCCTCATACCCTGACCCGGCATCCACTGTTGCACAAGCCAAGAACTATTGCAGGTAGGAACCAGCGTTTAGCCACTCCGTTCCTTTATCATTGGAGACTACCTTGGAAACGAGCTGCAACAACGCTGGCGTTCTGGAAATCCGTTGCCCTGACTACTGCGTCTACGCGGTCATGTTATCAAGGTCAGCTTCCTGCTGCCACATATACCGCCTCCAACGGCATTTTAAAAGCATAGCAGTGCGGAGTCCGCTGCTTCTGATTGCAACTACTTTCCCTTGTTATCAGCGTTTCGGAATATTTCTGTCTTCGATTCCTCCTTTCGACTCCTGCCTGCTGAACGGACTGCCCCGCGGCCTCTGGTCCTAGTGCTTACTTTGAATTCCTGGTTACGACCTTTGCCTGCTGAAAGGACTGCTTTTGCCTCCTGGCCCAGCACTTACCTTAATAACCTGGTTTCGACTCCTGCCGGCTATATGGACTGCTTGTGTTTTCTTCCCTCTGGTTCAACCGCATCCCCAGTTATCCGCTACATTCTGCCCCTCGAGTGTAGCTCCTACTCCTTTTACCGTACAAACTCTGTGCTGTTACTTTCAGCCGCTGTTTCTTCATCCATTGCCATCCGTGATCCTTGGAAGGACTCCTGCACCTTTGGGATACTGTGCACATTCAGGACGCGCTGCAGGTATCACCCCTTGTGCACCATCCTGGCTCTAGTGCATCTCTTGGGCCGATCAGGCTCAGTATCCCTTACTAACCTTCCTCATTTATTGTGTTATGAGGTTACGTACACACAGCCAATTCGTTCTGGAACAATCCAGCGCTCAGACAGGTGAATTCCGCTCTCCTAGAAAGGTGCCTTCTTGTTCTCACTGGATACTGATCATCTTGTCTTTTTCTTGCAGCCTGGTTACGTGGCAATGGGTTATCCCCGCTATTTTGTGCGATTTGTCCCTCTGGCTGTTTACTACTCCTCCAGCACAGCGGTGTTTCATAAAAAAGTGCTCCCTCAAGTGAAGAGGCATGGGTTAAGGAATAACCCAGGCTCTTCAATCAAAGATATTCAGTCAATGAACCAGCACTCGCCTCTACTCCACCGGAACCACTGGTTCGTTGAGTGCCAGCTGCAGATTCCCTGGTATACTACCCCCATATCGACATGTCATATATGGAGACTTGTTCAAGTTATGTCCGTCAACCTCTTCATTGGTATGTTTTTGCTTGTGGCAATGCTTGTTCTAATTTTCCCCAAATTGACATTTCATATAAGGAGACTTGTACAAATGTTGCACTTCAACTTTACTTGGTCGGTATTAAAAATAATTATTCAATTGTTCTTATGTCTGCCAGCATGTCCCTGGGTCCCCAACTCCCATGTGCTGACTCACCGTTGTGGGATGGCGTTTCCAGATTGTGGCGTGTAGCTGCAGTGAAGTTCTAGGAAGGCTTCCCCTGCTTTTCAGACCCTCATTCAGTTCCCGCGTCGGTTTTGCATTCACTTGTCGAAGGAACCGATGATGCGCCACAGAACCGCATTTCCAACAGCCTTGCGACTGCTGTCTGCCTTCCAGCGTTTCCTCCGAAGTATCCGCTGTACTTTCACTTGTTTGCAGTCCATCTGGTAAAGTAAACTCCCATGCGATTGCCTGTGAGCATCTGGCCCTCCCAGCACAGCTTGTCTCGGAGTCTGCTTCTGCTGTTGGTTCCGCTTCCCGCTTCGTCTGCTCTGCAGATCTCTTTTCCTCTCCTGAATTGAAAGTGTTCATTAGGTTTAAATGTCCCACACAGATGAGGATTACTATGACAACTAGTCTGTATGTTTACTTTGATGTTTCCTTCATTCCACATTGACTCCTTCCTCCTCTTCCTTGTCTCAGTACTAGAGGCTTTATGGGAGTTGGAGTCCATAGAAGCTTTAAACTTTGTAAAGCCGTATTGCTGTAAATCTTTGTTTAAATCAGAGACAGGAGATGTTATGTCGGTGCTATGTACATATGAAGTGTGAATCATAGTCGGACTAGGATGTGTGGCAAGAAGGGGCTTTAGGGTTCCACAACTGGAGGGCTTTGAATAATGACAACATGCCATCAGGAATGATAGGGTCTTCCTCACATGGAGGGGAGGAATACCACATCTCTCCTGATGAGGTTACCACATCTTCCTGACAGAATCTCCTCCCATGTGATCCTTGCTCATAATACCACTCCCAGGGACAGGATCAGATAGTGGCTGCCTTCCCCATGGGAAATCTCAGGCTGGAGAGGGGATGGGGGGGGGATGAAATCAGTGATGACTTGATAATACCAATTTGTAATAGTCATGGTGCACTCCTTTTTGTGTAAATTAGAAGTAAATGTCAACTTAAAACAATTAATAGGGTGCAGGGGAGAGTAACAATCCTTTTTGTAACATAGGAACCATTTTGTACAATGGAAATGGACATTAAACATCTGAACTAAGACTCTACTGCATATGTATATATTAGATGGAGCATTGCTATTGCAGCTAAGAATGGATTGTATGTTAAAATGTGGATCTGCTTATAATTGGTCAATAATGACAAGCATATTATAAGCAGTAAAATATATCTTCGGTACGACCTACAGTTGTGTATGTTGGACTTATAAACCAATGATATGACCAGTGATGTGTGTAGGTCATGGACCATCACATGGAAAGGATTGCTGCAAAAAGTTGAGCTGTATGAATGATTAATTAAAATGATGCATTTTAAGAATTATGGCTGTGTTGATGAGCACCGTAGTCTCTGGGAAAAAGTGGGCACCAATAACGTAGGAGAAATGAAGTTTGCATAAATGTGTTGCTCGGTTATCATGTATTGAACTGTAATACTTAACTTGCAGATGTCAATATTAATACGTTTGGAAGTACATTTTATAGACTGGACGCACATCTGTTATCCTAATACTACAACTGGAGTAGTACCACTGATTTTCACCACATAAGGGGTATAAGGAACAAGTTACTTACCTGTAACTGTTGTTCTCCAGCATGGGTCTGGCATGGATTCACATGCTCATGAATATTCCCCGTCGTCAGGCTGGGAATCCTCGGTAAAGAAAAAATCAGTATCAGTTTCGTTTCTGATCTGTCTTTCTTAGTAGTAACCAATCACTGATCTCTGGGTCATACTGCAGATTTGGTAGCACGTAAAGTGGCAGTATGACCAAGTGAAGAGCTGCAGAGAGGTAGGCGGGAGGGTTCGCATGTGAATCCATGCCAGATCCATGCTGGAGAACAACAGTTACAGGTAAGTAACTTGTTCCTTCTCCAGCATGGGGTCTGGCATGGATTCACATGCTCATGAATACAAGAATACATAGCAGTACACACATGCACAACCACGGGAGGTGGCAACAGGCTCAACATTAAGCAATAAAACAACTCAACATTAAGCATCTCTTACCTCCTCACCAGGCTCACCTTAAGCGAACAGGTGGCGCAGCACTGCTTGGCCGATCCTGGACTCCTCCCTGAAGTCCCAATCGACGCAGTAGAATCTTGTGAAGGTGTGCGTCGACCTCCACGTAGCAGCCCTGCAGACGTCCAGCAGGGGCACACAAGACAGGAACGCCGTGGTAGCAGCGATCACTCTGGTCGAATGGGCTCTCGGACGGCCGGGCAGCGGTCGGTTTGCCAACCAGTGACAGTGCATGATGCAGCCGGAGAGCCATCTAGAAATGAAGTCTTCGAGAGAGCCTTCCCTTGATTCACAGTCCCAAAGTTCACAAACAGCTGTGACCTCTTCCGAAAACTCTTTGTGCGGTCCACGTAGAACTTCAGCGCTCTAGCTACATCCAGCGAGTGCAAAGTCCTCACGGCCGGCGTTGAAGGCGACGGGAAGAAAACTGGTAACACCAAGGGCTCGTTGAGGTGGAAGTCCGACGGCACCTTGGGCATGAAGGAGAGGTGCGTCCTCAGCACAACCCTCGTGTCGTGAAAAGTCAAGTATGGAGGCTTGCAAGATAGGGCCTGGATCTCTCCCACTCGTTGTGCGGAGGTGATAACGAGGAACGCTGTCTTCCACGACAGGAACTTCAAAGGCGCCGAATGCATAGGCTCGTATGGGGCCCCCATGAGCCTGGTCAGCACCACATTAAGCTCCCACGCCGGGGCTGGAGCCTTCACCGGCGGGAATGATCGGAATAGTCCCTTCATAAATTCCTTCACCAGGCGATGAGACCACAAGGACACCCGTCCCGTAATCCTGGTATATCGGGAGATGGCAGCCAGATGTATTTTGATGGAGGCGTGAGCCAGTCCAGCTTTGGCCAGCGACAAAGTACTTGGCAGTACTTGAGGGGCTGTAATCTGCAGAGGGTTAATCTTCTGTGCACGGCACCAGACAGAGAACCTCTTCCACTTATGTCAGTAGCACTTGAGAGTGGAGGACGCCCTGGCTTTTGCAAGCACCTCTCTGCAGTCAGCCGGGATATCGAACCCTCCAAACTCTAGTGCTGCAGGAGCCAGGCCTGCAAGTTCAGCGACTCCGGGTCGTGATGAAGAATGGCGCCTCCTTCTTTGGAGAGAAGATCTGCTTCCGCCGGCAGCTTGACTGGTGGGGACGTTGACAAGTCCAGAAGGTTCGGGAACCAGATCTGCCTCGGCCATGCAGGTGCGACGAGGATCATTCTGCACCTGGACTTCTTGAGCTGGTTGATGAGACGGAGCAGCAACGGCAACGGAGGGAACGCGTATAGAAACAGGCCATCCCGAGGGAACGAGAAAGCATCGCCCATGCTCCTCGGCTGCGGGAACCTGCTGGCGAACCTCTGGCACTTGGAGTTCGTCGCCGTCGCAAAAAGGTCGATCCGGGGTTTGCCCCATCGTCGGAAGAGCCGATCCACCTGGTCCTGACGTAGTTCCCACTCGTGGCACGAGCGCAGCTCCATGCTGAGTGAGTCGGCAATGGTGTTTTTTATTCCTGCCAAGTGGAAGGGAACCAGAAACATCCCCTGGGCGATGGCCCAGTGCCACAGATCCTGGGCCTCCTTGGATAGGGCGGGTGCCTCCCTGCTTCCGTATGTAGAACATCGTGGTGGTGTTGTCGGTGAAGATCCTCACCACTTTGTCCTTGAGGGACGGAAGGAACGACTTGAGAGCCCAGAACACTGCTCGAAGCTCCAGAATGTTGATGTGGAGAGACCTCTCCTCCGGGAGCCAAAGGCCTCTTGCGTGGAGATCTCCGATGTGGGCCCCCCAACCCTCCAGGGAGGCCTCCGTCGTCACCGTCTCCTGAAACGCCGGGGTCTGAAAGTCCGTGCCTGCCGTGAGGTGCGCATGGGTACCCCACCATAGGATCGCCCAACGGAACTCCTCGTCGAGAGGGATCCTGTCTTCGAAGCAGCCCGTCGCCTGAAACCAGCGGGTGTCGAGGAACTCCTGTAGCGGACGCATCCGAAGTCTGCAAAGGGGTACAAGGTAGATGCATGAGGACATCATCCCGAGGAGGGACTTGATGGACCTCACCCTGGCCACGTCCATGGCTAGCAGGCATTGCACCTTGCCCAAAATGGCCTTCGTCCTCTCCTCCGACGAGGAGGCCATTTGCCCCGCTGTATCGAGCTTCGCTCCCAGAAACAGTGCTACTTGCGACGGAACCAGGTGGGATTTGGGGTAGTTGATGGCGAATCCCAGTTCCGCAAGCAGCCGGACGGTCCTCGGTGTGTTCGACGGCAAATTCTCTTGTCCTTGCACGGGTTAGCCAGTCGTCCAGGTAGGGGTAGACGTGGATCCCCTGCAGGCGCCGCCACTGGTGCCAGGCACTTGGTGAATACCCTGGGTGCCGACTTTAATCCGAACGGCAGGGCTCTGAATTGGTAGTGGCGTCCCTCAACCACGAACCTGAGAAACTTTGTGTCTGTCCTTTTGGAATGGGGATGTGGAAGTAAGCATCCTCCAGGTCCAACAACGGTAGGAAGTCGCCCTCCTCCAGCTGTCCCAGCACGTGCTGGAGGGTGACCATCCTGAATTTCTGAGCCTTTATGTACTTGTTTAACCGACGCAGGTCCAGGATGGGGCACCAACCGCATGTCTTCTTTTTGACGAGCAAGTACCTTGAGTACACTCCGGAGACCCGGAGCCTTCTGGGGACGAGCTCGATGGCACCTTTCTTGAGCATCGCCCTTACCTCCAACAGCAGTTGAGGGACGTGATTCTTCTTCCTGGCCACGGGAGGAATGAGAGGACACTTCTTTTGGAATTCCAGCGAGTGCCCATTGGCCAGGGTGTCCAGCACCCAATGGTCAGTGGAGATGGACTCCCACACGCTGACGAACTTCGTCAGCCGGCCTCCCACCGGGGTGCTTCGGTGGGGGCCCGACGCTACGGCCGGTTCAGTCCTGCTTGGATGAGGCCTTGCCTTGGCCTCCTTGACGACGGCGGGATCCTCCTTGCTTGCCGCGACCTCTTTAGGCCTCCTGGGATGAGGAACGGGCCGCGTGGCGGTATGTAGAAAAGCCACCGCTGGATCCCTTGGAGGCACCCTGTCTGCCTCCGGAGCTCTGAAAGGGCTGTCGTTGTTGAAGTACCCCTAGGGCCCGGGCCGTCTCCGAATCGGTCTTGATGGCCTGGAGTGAATCATCCACTGTCTTCCCAAAAAGGTTGTTGCCGTCCAACAGCATATCCAACACTCTGGTCTGAACGTCCTGGCGGAAGTCAGTCGCCTTGAGCCACCCTCGTCGTAGGGAAACCCTGTTGCCCATCTGGCGAAATCCGGTATCGGCAATGTCCGTTGCCACCGTTATGGCGTGATCCGACGCCACCTCGCCTTCCTGAAGAATCTGTAGGGCCTCCGCTCTCTTGTCGTCCGGCAGGAAGTCCAGCAGCTAACTTGAACCAAAGCTCCCTGTCCTAACGGGCCACGATCGCTAAGGCATTGGCCGCCTTAATCGTCGTCGCCGCCGACGAAATGACCCGTCGTCCCATGGAGTCCAACTTCTCGCCCTCGCTGTCCGGCGGGGAAGTGGAAGTTGATGCTACCGCACCCGCTGCCTTCTTCTTGGCCGCTGCCGAGACGACCAAGTCCGGCATAGGCTGGGCCCGGAGGCACAAGGGGGCAGCGTCGGGGACCGGTACTTCTTCTCGACCTGTCCCTCTTGGCGGGCGTCGTATAAGGGTTCTTGAGGACAGCCAGCCCTTCGTCCCAGATGTTGTCAAGCAACGGCACTGCCAGGACCGTCTTTCTCTTGGCCTCCCTTCGTTGATAAAGAAAGCCTTCCTTCTTCTGTTCCTCCGGGCACAGTTGGAAGAGCTCGGACGCCCTGGCTATCATGGCGTGAAAGGAGCCAATTTCGTCGGGCGGTGAGGCCCGAGGGGGGGGCAATGAAAGAATGTCCGTCGTATCATCGCCACAGTCGTCGTCCGTCCCCGTATCCGTCGCCGTATCATCCCGAGGGTCAGGCAAGGGGGATGAGGGGTCCACAGGCCTTGTGGGCACGAAGGGCAGAGCGGGATGGACTAGCCTCCGCTTGTTCGGGGGCTTCCCAACGGTCCTGGCTCAGGATCCTCCGTCGGGGTCCATGGTAACCTCGTCCTTATCTCAGTACATAAGGATTGGATTGCCAACAAAATGGCCGCCGAGCAATCCTGAGGCTCTGGCAATGGCTGCGACGGGAGGGACGGTTGCTCCACCGGGCCTTCGTCGCTGTCGCCATCCTCGCTATCTTCGATCTCCTCAGCAGGCTCCTTCCCCTGGGATCAAATTTTCTCTAACCTCTCGTTTAGGCCCTTCACGGTTTCCACCAGATCCTCCTCAGAGGCTGATTCCGAGTCTGTAATGGCCATGGCCCCCCCCCCCATCCTCTTTTTCCGCCGGGGTCTTCACGGGGGTCTTAACGATGGGCTGGAAAGAGGATTCCCTCCGCGGTGGCTGGGATACTCTGGGCCCAGAGGCCTTATCCACTGGCGTAGTCTCAGCCGGCTTCGCCAAGGCCGCAGCGACCACTTCGATAGAGGCCTTTGCCGGCTGGATCAAAGCCCTCACCACCTTAGGTGCGTCCGGGGCCTTCGCCTTGGGGGGAGGGTCAGCGCATCGCTCCCCCTCGGGTCCCTTTGAGATCGACCGGGGCCGCTCCAGCAGCCTACCCGGGTTCTCGGACTTCCTCTCCCCCGAACCAGAGCGTGGTTGAACGTGCTGGGGAAGTCGCACCCTGCCTGGCAGCCGAAGAGCCCAACCTTTCGGCGCTCCCGGTGTCTGCGGACTCGCAGTGCTTGGCCTTCTGTTGGGCCCCCGTCGCCGGGGCACCCTCACAGGACTTAGAAGCCCGCTCAGACTTTTTCTTCGCCTTCACACCTGCTGTGCCCTTCTCCAGCCAGGCGGCGAGGCGGGAACGATGATCTTGCTTGGTCCTTTCCGAAAGGTTCTTGCAGAACGCACAGTCCTTCTCCACGTGTGTCTTGTCCTCATGAAGGCAGTAGAGACATCGCGAATGCTCGTCCTCCTTGAAAACATTTTGTAATCTACATCCAGGGCAGCACCTGAACAGCTTGGATCCGGGCGTCGAGCTTCCCTTGTCCTGGGCCATGTCCGTTGAGGTAGGCCGCAGATCTTCCGGAATCCTCCAAGAAGCGTAAACTCGACGAAAACTTCACCCTTGAGGGGCGTAGAAGAATTCCGAAACAGGTCCCCGTTATCAGAAGTAGAAACGGTGGAGCTTGAAGCTCGATTAAACCGGAAAAATGAGAAAATCTCCTGAAAAAGTGCGAAAATGCAACAAAAACTCGAGAGCTAAAGCACAAGGACTCCCAACACTTGAACGTGGGGTAAAAATCTGAGGATGGCTGCCAGAGGCGGAGCTTTTGGAGAGGGCAGTCATTGGCTGGGGGCAGTATGACCCAGCGATCAGTGATTGGTTACTACTAAGAAAGAGATCAGAAACGAAACATACTGATTTTTTCTTTACTGAGGATTCCCAGCCCGACGACAGGGAATATTCATGAGCATGTGAATCCATGCCAGACCCCATGCTGGAGAACGTGGATCACAAGTGTAAACTTTTCTCCACTTCCTTGCAACACTTTGTTATGAGCGCAATTATATTCTATTGCTTGCGCCACATTAGGTAGGCTTGCTGCGATTCCCGAAATAACATCCGTAACGGCATCCCGCTTATTGACATGCAAAATCATCGCATTAGTACGTGATGACATCACACTGTAAATAGCAGCTATTTTACTGAGGCAGATCACAATGCGGTCGCCAGAAGGAGCGTGAATATCCGTTCCAGATGGAACAGGTGAGATATCAATAACAACAGGTCTAGATACTCTGTGACTATCTGGATGTTGACAGAATGTGACAATTTTAAGGGCATTTAGTGAAAGCATCCCACACAATCTCCATCTGTGCAGCATTAAAAAAAAATGTATCTATTGAATGAATAGCCATGAGGCACATCTATTAGTACCAGGGAGGTCCTGCACTACTGCCAGACCATACATCTATTGCAGCAAGGTGAGAGCAGAGCTATTTAAATATAGGTAGAATTACTTTATTTTATAAAAGGTGTACAAAATTCTTATTACTTTATGTATTCTATTATCAGATCTAACTGGGGCATTGGATGACGATCTAAGTTGTTAATAACTAGGAGAACCACATACAGAATGGACTGTGATAGACAACTTCACACCAGGTGAAACTTAGGAAACATGATTTACATAGGGCAGCTTACTAAAGAGGTATACTTTTTTCTATAATTTGGAGAACAAAGTGCATTGGATGCATGAAAAAACATTGAGAATAGGTCCTGATGAAGGGAAAGGAATTCCCGAAACACGTTGAGCAGTTGCAAACAACACATTGATTGTTGTTGATATTTTTCTTTGATTATTGTCAAAATGTATTCTGTGTAATAAGATATTGAATGTATAAAGAAACAGGATGATCATCATTTAACCAACACTGAAGTGTAATTCTTTCCCAAAAAAACATTAATATGTAATCATAAGCATTTATGTAATTGGGCTTAAATATTGATTGTATTACAATTAAAGGTGGTGTGTAGGGGACAGGAGTGTTTCACATAATTTGTGGACACCCGTTTGTTTTTCTGGTCAGGGAGGACTCCACAGGATTCATCTTAAACCACAAAACCAAAAAGAGGCTCTGGTCTAAAGCTGGTAAACCTTGCAAGCCTGGGGTCTCTCGAGTGACAAGTGAGGAGATTATTTTGGAGTTATCGTCTCTACTCCGGAACTATCGTGATGCTGTGGTCCAGCTGGTTTGCCCGTTGAATGTTCACTGCACTACTCTGGTTCCGATCCTAGTTGTCTGCGGCTCCAGTCAATCGTTTCATAGACATGGACATTGGATCATATATTACTCATTGTGACTATATACTCCGGTCCGGCATTTGCCAGCATCAGCGCTGAACCATGGAGGAATGGCTCTACTCCACGTTACTTCTTTTTTGGTTCTTTTACTTTTGAAATCTCCGACTTAGGGTTTGGGGGATTTTTTGTGCAGTTTGGGTAAAAATTGATGCGGGCTTGGGCAGGTGCCTGGCAGAACGTAGCGAATTGGGAGCAGACCAGCAGCCCGCCCCCGGTGGTTGTCGCAGTGTGGGTGCCCGAGGATTGAGAAGGCTGAGTTAGCCTGGCGTGCAGTGTCTTGCCACCCGCTGGCGCCAAGAGAGGAGGAGCAGCGCCAGAGATCGAGGAGCGCCTGGCAGAGCAGCGTGTGGCGACCAGCTGCGGGTCAGCGGGGCCCGCCGGGAGAAGACCCGACCCGGACCCAGAAGGAGGCCGGAGTAGGGAGCCGGCGGCCGCGGTGCACGGGCTGGGAGGGCCCTGCGAGGACCTGAAGGATCCACATGCAACGAAGACGACGCGTGGCTGGGGAGGAGCCCGGCATCGCGCCCCATTCACCAGCGGCAGCACAGTGAGGATTAGTGGAGCGGGCATCGCAAAGATACAGAAGGCGGCCCCGTCGCTGACCGGGCCTCGCTGGACTGGTACTGTGGAGGCCCGTTCCCCGCAGAGGATAGGGCAGCCTGGCAGATGGCCCCACATTAGGTCAGCAGCACAGACAAGGAGAGCAGCGCCGGGAAGAAGTGTGGAGAGTGGCCCTGCTGGGGAGCCTGTAAACTTTTCCATCCCAGACACTGAAGTGATTGTCCCTAGAAGAAGGGGGGGGACATCAATGACAGAGGATCTTGGGGGAGCTCTGGATTGAGAGGTTGCAGGGGACCAATTCAGAGAGGGGAGGCACTCAAGTTGCCCAAAGATAGACTATAACATTCAAGCCCCCCGGAGCCTGTTGGCCTTCCCGTTCCCCACCAGGAGAACAGCCAAGTAAGGGCACTCCGCCCAGCATGGAAGGGCCCCTATCGGACAGCTACTGGGATAAGCACATCCCCCCACAGTCCATGGAGGGGTGGAACAGTAAATTGGGCAGCCATGAGAACCTACTATTGAGGAAGGAGCGGCAGGAAAAGACTCCTGGCATCTCCCTAGAGTGCAAGCAGGGCGCCCCAGGCGGAGATGAGGTTGTGGTGGGACGGGCAGTCTGCCACACGTTTGGTCCCTGGATTGACATGGCCGCGAAAGCCAAGGGGAAGAGTGGGAGAGCACATTCGACCTCAGGAGATGCTCCAGGTACTCTCCCTACTATCTGGCCGATCTAGGAGATGAGGGAGTCAGCTAAGACCGTAAGGGAGGACTTGATGAGGAGTGTCTCACCAACTGAAGAGGAGAGCACAGCCACGATGTCATGGCAGGACTTCAGGGGCGAGATGTACGCCCTGCAGACCAGCATAACAAAGACATTTCAGGACCAATTCCAACTCCTTCAAGCTGACCTTAACATGGCTATGGGGGAAATAAAACAGGAGCTGCGGCAGCAGGGCGAGAGGACGGACCTGCTGGAGAGAGGCTTGCAAGAACTGGACAAGGAGGTGACGGCTAGCAGTGAGGCAATTGAGAGATTGGACGCAGCCACGCACAATCTGGATATTCGAATGGAGGATATGGAAAATAGGTCCCGTCGAATCAATATAAGAGTCAAAATGCTACCGGAAACCGTCCAAGACAAAAATTTTAAAGGAGTAGCCCAATCTATTTTCGCAGAGATCCTGGGAGTCTCGCCTCCGGAGAAGATGGAGCTTGACCGAATCCACAGAGTGGGCAGAGGGAGCACAAGGTCACAGTCAAGACCTAGAGATGTTCTGGCAGCGTTCACCAGGTATGCCCAAAAGGAAGCAGTCCTCCAAGAGGCGAGGAAGCAAGAACCAATCATGTACCAGGAGCACCGCATTGCGCTGTTTCAGGATCTAGCGAGCAGTACGCTGACGAACAGACGGCAAATGGAACCGGTTCTTAAGGCACTTAATGAGAGAAGGATTAAATACAGATGGACCTTCCCATTTGGACTGTTATTCGAGTGGGAAGGCTCTCAGAGGCGAATAACCACATTACAGGAAGGGGGGAGCACACTGCGACTTGACCTGGACGATGTCCCCACGAGCTCTGGGAGGCAAACTGCAGCAGCTTGACCAGAATTAAGGCCAATGGCCTGGACCCCAGTGGGAGAGAAGAGAAGGAAAATAACAAGAAATACTCCGGTGAGGCGGGAGGGGATGCACAAGAGGGGTCTTAAATCACGAAATGCTCTAAGGGTGGCGGGCCACTAAAGGGAGAAATTGGCTGGGGGGGCATCCATCTATGAACCAGAAAGGGTGGGTATACCCGAGGAGTGGGGGGAGGTGGGAAGGGCACGCCCTTCGAGGGTGGGGGAGTGGTGGTGGGTTTTCAGGGGAGTGGGGGGTTTACAGGGCATTGGAGGTCGCGCACATCGGCCAAGGTCCAGAGGACAGATAGCCCATCCGACGTCTTGATATGCAAGGGGGGACAGGGGGGACGGCTGGAAAGATCCGCCGCTTGGGGACCCATAAAAGGGGAGGCCCCGGGTGGGATTCAAGGTGTTAAGGATGTCGAGGTACATTAACCCACTCTTAAGCGGCTAACACGTAATGTGAGGGGCCTGAATACTCCCCTCAAGAGGAAAAAGCTAGAACAATTCACGAGAAAAGAGAACCCGGATTTCTTGGGGTTACAAGAAATGCATCTTAGACCCAAAGACCAGGGGCGCCTTAAGCTACGGGGATTCGACCAGATTCTGCATGCATCAGGGGGGAGCAGGTCGGGGGGGAAGCACTAGCTATCACAAATTCAGTGGACCTCAGGATCTCCAAAACTATACGAGACAAGGAGGGTAGGTATATAATAGCTATAGGGATATATCAGGGCAGCCCGTACACTCTAGCAGTAGTGTATGCACCTAATGCTGGGCAAGAGCAGTTTCTGAAGCGGGTCCTGGGAAAATTAGAGGACAAGGCCCGGGGCCAAATCATTTTATTAGGTGACATCAACATAGCCTGGGAAGGGGATTGGGACAGGTCAGGGCGCCCAGTTGGGGGGAGGTGGGGCAGTGATGTCGGCGGATCTAAAAGATAGAATACGCGGAGCAGGACTGAGAGATGTGTGGCTGGAGGTTAAGGGGGAGGAAGAAGGATACACCTTTCTATCTGGGGTCCATGGATCTCAGTCCAGAATTGACTACATCTGGGTAACTTCGAGCCTAGTGGGCCGGGTACAAGAGGTAGTGACGGGTCCCATCGGTATAGCGGATCACAAAGTGGTGTCTATGGTAATGGACTTAGGTCCCATGGAAAGAGTGGTATGGACGTGGAGGTTTCCAGGACACTTTCTTAGGGACCCGATAATTAGGCAGGAAATGGAGGATAATGAAGGAACTTCTTTAACATCAACCGGAGGGGGGATACGAGGGAAGAGATAAGATGGGACGCCTTCAAGGCTGCGTTGAGGAAGGAATTAATAGCTGCTGTGACCCATAGGGAGAAGCAACTGAAAGCGTTGCAAGCGCGGTTGGAAGATGTTGAAACGGCGAGGCGGAAGGCGGGGGCGACCCCGACTAGGTCCTCTATGAGGGAATATCGCAGAGCATTAGGACAGTTGGATATTCTCCAAACCAAAAAGGCAGAGGGGGCTCTTCTGAGGGTACGTCAGCACTTTTACGCTAAAGCAAACAAGGCAGATACTCTCCTTGCACGCTTACTAAGGGGAGCGAAATCTAAAAACGTGATCACGGCTTCAAAGACAGGGTCGGGGGAAAGGGTAACAGAAGCAGGGGAGATATGAGAGGAATTGGTGACTTTCTATGAATCTCTATACGCATCACGGAGCCCCCGGGACTGTTCGCAGCTAGAGTTCCTAGATAAGGTAAAGCTGGAAAGGATTGGGAGGGAAGGAGCAGATCTGTTGAACGGGGAGATCAAAGAGGAGGAAGTACTGAAGGTGATCAGAGGATTACCGTTAAATAAGGCACAAGGCCCTGATGGTTATACTGCAGCCTTCTATAAAACCTTCGCAACTGTACTGGTCCCACACCTAACTTGCCTCTTCAATACATTTGGGGCAACAGGGATAATAACTCCGTCCATGGAGGAGGCCAGACCAACCCTTGTTCTGAAACCCCAATAAGAACCATGAGGAGCGAACATCTTATAGACCCATTGCGTTGATTAATATCAACGCCAAGATCTTCACGAAAATACTGGCGAACAGGTTGGAGGGACTCCTTCCGGACCTGATTCACCCGGACCAGGCGGGGTTCCTAAGGGGCCGGCAGACAGCGGACCACATAAGAAGGGTGGCCCACCTGGTGGAAAAGTCCCACAGAACAAACACTCCCGCGGTCCGATCTCTAGATGCAGAAAAAGCTTTTGACCGCATGGAGTGGTCCTTTCCGTTTAAGGTAATGCGGAAGATGGGTATCTGCGGAAATATCTTACGCATGGTACAGGCCAACTATCAAACACCCAGTATGAGAATAGTGGTAAATGGGGCTATGTCTAGGTCCTTTAGAGTGAGCAGGGGTACTAAACAGGGCTGCCCCCTATCTCCTATGCTTTATGAAATATATCTTGAGCTCCTTCAACAGGCAATTAGTGAGGCGGAGGGGATAAAGGGTATTCCATTTGGGGGGGCTGAACAAAAAATAGCAGCATTTGCTGATCACCTGTTAACCCAGACGACCCAATAGAGTCCATTCAATTAAGCAGGAATTTGCTAGAAGCTTTTGGGAGGCCTCTGGCCTCAGGATTAACTCTGGAAAATCGGAGCTTTTGAATTTGACCCTAAAAGCGGAGGACCGAGAATCCCTGAGGGGGACTTCCCCATTTATATGGAGTCCGGGGGGGGGAATTAGATATTTGGGGTGAGAATAACATCGACACTGGCGGGTTGGTACCGAGCTAATTACCCACTGCTGTTAAAGGACATTGAACGGGACTTTCGTAGGTGGAGGGGCCTTCGGATTTCGTGGTTAGGCAGGGTGGCAACGGTCAAAATGGTAACCCTTCCGCGTCTGTTGTACCTCTTCCAGGCAATACCTCAGGCAATTCCCTCGGGCTTCTTTAAGAAATTGGGATCTTTAACTAGAGATTTTCTGTGGGAAGGGAAAAAAACAGCGGGTTAGTAGGCATCTGTTGATGGATCATAAATGGGAGGGAGGACTGGCATTGCCGAACTTTCAACAGTATTATGAAGCAACGCAGTTACCGGTAATTAGAGACTGGCTGCGGGAGGGTGAGGCCACACAAGATAAGCAATGGGTGGCAATGGACAGAGCGGTGGTACACTGCAGCCTGGCGGAGGTCCTGTGGCTTCCGAAACAGCATAGACCTAAGCATGTGTATGAAAGCACCATCACAAAATTGATGGCGGAGAACTGGGAAAAATTGGTGAGGAACAAGGGAATCACGACCTTCCCCTCTCCCTATACACCCCTGTTTCGCAATGGAGATTTTACCCCAGGGATGGAAGGAGGAGCATTTAAGCAGTGGCAAGAGGGGGGATGTAGATGGCTGGGCAATATATTTTGGGGGTGGGGGATTCTCTCCTTTGAGGACTGTAAGAGGGAGTATGGAGTGAAGGAGGGGGAAAGGCTCCGATATGCGCAGCTACGCCATTGGGTCCTGAATCCCGTGAATAAACAGACCGCAACAAGGGAAAAGACGCGGTTTGAGAGGTTCCTTCATACTAATGATGGGTCCAAGGGTCTGATATCTAATCTATATAGGATTTTGGACGAAGCAACTGCCAGGTGGGATCAGATCTTGGGAAGGGTGATCGAGCGGGAAAGGTTATGGAGGAAAATCCCCAAACTGGTTAAAGCATCTCAGTTGCAGGAAATGTGGTACAAGATCTTGTTTGGTGGCATTATACACCAGCCCGTCTTCGGGAGATATATCCTACTACCTCTGGGAATTGCTGGAGTGGATGTGGGATGGAGTGCACGGCGCAGCACATCTGGGCACAAATGCCCACAAATTCGGTCCTTTTGGCTGGAGGTCCAGAGGGCTCAGGAGCAAGCATATGGTCCAGCAAGTAGCAGGCCCCCAGAGGAGGTCCTTCTAAGAGTTGGGCGAGTTATTGGCGCGGGAGAGCCTAAATCCCAAGGGAAGGCAAGGGCGATCCTTACAATTGCAGCTATAACAGTAATAGCACAGAGATGGAAGAGTAAGGAGGTTCCACTTCTACAAGACTTGTTGCGGAAGCTCTGGGAAATTGTGGCACTTGAATGGGCAACATATGCAAAGGATAACAATCTACAGACCTTTGCAGGGGCACGGAGGAAACCTTGGCCTTTCTTAAAGATGACTTCCGGATCGGGTGGCGCCCTCAGTGCCTGCGACTATTGGATTTGCAGTGAGTGTTGGCGAATGATCCCTGGAGGTAATGGATTATGGACAAGGAGGAGCCGTCCCAGGGGAAGGAGAGTGGGGTTGTGGTGGGGGGCATTGTTTCTCTGGTATATACTTGTCAATTTGGAGCGACTGGTCCATGGCGCTAATGGACTATGGACATAATGCAGCTGTCTTTGGGGGGGAGGGAGGGCGGGGAGGGTTGGGAAATGTTCTATTTCTCTGTTTTGTAAAAACAATAAAAAGAAGTTACAAAAAAAAAATATAATAATTGATGCAAGCCACATTGGGCTACTAAGATATGATTGTGTTGGGTTCGGGCTGTGGTTGCTGAGGTGTTATAATTCTGAGGTTATTCGACCCTGGCCGTGTGGTAGAGCCCCCTCGAGTATAAGAGTGCTTACTATGAACGTACAGGGACTGAATCCCCCCCCCCCAATAAGCGTAAATCAATCTTACAGAGACTGGTTGACAAACCATGCTCGATCGACCTCTTGGAAGAGGCTCATCTCTATCCCCCGGACATGTATAGATTGTGTAGCAAGCACTTTCCACTCCAATATGTGGTGACTAGTGATACGGAAAAGGGAAGTACAGGGATTTTCGTAGCACGTGACATTACCTTTGTCAAACTGGAGGTCAAATATCCTGGGGGTAGATTTTTAGGTATTAAGGGCTTATTGCTTGGGCACCTGTTCACAATTGTCTCTCTGTATGCCCCAAAGAAGAAACAAAATGTTTTTCTGTCTGACTTCCTAACAGAAATTATCCTATTTGTGGTGTGGCCGCGGAGTTGATGGTTAGGATCAGCCTAGTACTTGAATCTAACTTGGAGAAATCTCATCCTCCCTCAGCCACTGATTTTAAAAACGCTCTCTCCTTCCTGAAACTAAGGGAGATGAATTTGGTCAACCTTTGGGGATTACTAAATGACGGAGAGGAGGATTACACACTTTTCTAGAATAGACCTGATACTAGTTTCACCCTCCTTAGTCCCTTACATCCCTGCATATTGAAATATTGAAACACAGATTCGATCAAATCATGTCCTGTGTAATTTGATATACAGGTACATAGGCTTTCATTGCCTCGCAAACCGCCATGGAAAATATATGATCCTACTCTGGGGGCATGGCTTAGGGGTGCTGTTGCCAAAGCTATAGTCAACTACTTTCAGGAAAAAGTGAATGATGCAACCACGGGCTTTGTACTGTGGCATCCCATAAACAGTGTCATTAGGAGAGAGTTTATAGCATGTACTGTTGCATTTCTCAAACGCCATAGAACACTGAGAAACCCTGGAACAAAAGGTTTTGTAGCTGAAATGTCACACAAATAATCAGGGTTCCTCAAAGCCTCGAGAGGACTACGGGTAGTTCGTAATAACCTTGAAGCCCACTTGGCCGGGAGAACAGCGCACTCAATTCCGTACTGCATCCATACCATACAGATTCAATGTAAGGGCATCTAGAAAAACCCAGAAGAACCCAGGTGGGCGTACTTGAGTGAACAAAACCGAAATTTCAGGGTGAGAGGTCACACCAATCCTACATATTAACACATATCAAAGTCTGAACTGAAAGTATTTAATAACATTTACCAAAGAATGGTGGGGATAGAGCACCCGGGGGTGTTTAAAATACAATACAAGTATGTATAATCCATTAAACAAGAGCTGGATTTAAATGTAACCAACATAAACAGAAACACTGCCAAAACTTAGTAAATTGGTTCAATTGTGCAGTTACAGAATGAACATAAACATGGTTTCATGGACATTTTGGAGAAAAACAAATAACAATGCTTGAACTGTGCATTGTTCAGATGGTATGATATTCGACACAACGGTGTTTCGGCCTAGAAAAGAGGAGCTGCAAGAACTGGAGAAAAAATTTACGGGGAACGTGACTATACAAGATTCCAAGAAGAAATTAGAAAAGCTAGAGGAAGAAATTGCTAAATTCAAACAGATCACCATTGACAGAAAGATCCAAAAGTTTAGGAAAGACCTCAGCGGTTACGGAGAGGAAAAGACTTACCTTTATCTGCGAGAGACCTACTACACAGATTTGCAACAACAGCAACAAAGCAACTTCTATAAGCGTAATAAAGTGGTAAATTTCTCTGCCAGCTCTGCCTCTTCCAGTGGAAGCGACCCGAGCACATCGGGCGGAAACTTTTCTGGCCAACCACCACAACATCCTTTTTTTCCCCACGGAGGACAACGGGCAACAAGGACAATATATGAGAACACGGCAATGGTACTCGAACCAGCCCTGAGACAACAGATTCCCATATTCAACCTATCTTCAAGAACATTGATCCAGTCTGAAGAAACTTTACTGGAGAAAGGTTTGTCCTTTGTACTTTCTGCTCGAGCCAACCCTTTCCAAGCTGAGATGGAGATAAAGTGATTCTTTCGTAACATCAAACTGAAGTACTTTTTTGAAGTGTACTTACCTGACCATCAGGAAACGACATCCAGTAACGACAAAGTACCAGAGAACATCACTGGTTTCAAGCCCAATTCAGTTTTCATGCCACCACCTCATACTATACCATCTGAGTTTGAAACTTTTGAGAAACTGGTCCTTAAAACACTGACCGATGGACTGGCCCACATAAATTACTACCAAAACAATTGAACACAGGAAGAAAGAAAATCCTTGTCTGACCTCAATCAAGATTCCAACATAACTTTAAAACCTGCTGAGAAAGGAGGTGGGATTGTCATTATGGAAACAATGGACTACAACAAAGAATGTCTGCGCCTTTTGGCCGATGAAACAACGTACAGGATCTTGGGCGGAGACCCTACAACCAGACTTCAGGAAGAAATCACTAACTTAACCAAACACGCCGAACAAGAAGGTTAGACCTGTGAGGGGGAACGCCATTTTTTAAACAAAACACACCCACGTACCCCAGCGTTCTACATCCAATCTAAAATCCACAAAAATCCAACACAACTGCCAGGCAGACCCATCGTCTCGGTTTGTGACTCTCTTTTAGAGCCCCCATCATTATACACGGATTTCTTCCTAAAACCCTTTGTGGGACTAATGCCATCTTACATCAAGGATTCTACAAATGTTATACAAATCTTACAAGAACTTGTTTTACCACAACATTGTATTCTGGCCACGATGGATGTCTAAGCTCTATAAACATCCATACCGCAAAGAGGAGGTTTGGAAGCTCTTGAAATCTGTCTCAATAAAAGGGTTGATGTGACTTCACCATCTACCGAATTTATCTTGCAATGCGTTAGACTCGCTGTGCCAGATAATTTCTTTTTATTCAAGGACCAACTACACCAACAAATAAAAGGTGCCAGCATGGGGGTAACCTTTGCCCCTGATGTCACCAATTTATATATGGCGCAATATGAAACAGACCATATATACAACAACAACAATCCCTACAAGTCAGACATACTTTTGTGGCGTCGTTATATTGATGATGTATTACTGATATGGACAGGTACAGAAGACAATTTGAGCCTATTTCACATTTGGCTTAATGCTTGCAATGACCATATTCAGTTTACTATCGATTGGAGCTACCAGGCGGTGGATTTTCTGGATGTGCACATATACAGATCAGGAAACAGCCTCAAAACTGAACTTTACAGGAAATCCACCGACCGGAATAGCTTACTGCATTTTTCCGGTCATCACCCTCAGGGTTTAAAATATAATCTACCCTATGGCCAGTTCCTAAGAATCAGACAGAATTGTTCAGATAAAAAAAAATATGAGCAACATGCCAACGGCCTACAAAATCGCTTAAAAGAGAGGGGATATACAAAAAAATCCATAAAACAAGCCAGAAAAAGGGCTTTGAACACAGACAGAACAATATACTTTACACCAAAGGAGAAAAAAGAAATGAACAGACTTGTCTGCATCACCACATACAGTCCTGTGAGCAATCTCACCAAACAAACTATCAACAAACACTGGCATTTGATAAAGAACAAGGGTACTCTAGAGAGAAAGCCCATTTTTGCCTTTAAAAAGAACAGAAACTTGAGAGACGTTTTAGTCCACACTTACATTGAAGAAAACAAACCCCCAAACACACTGTGGGATCTTCCCAGTGTTGTTGGACATTATCGATGTGGGAATTGTGTGGCATGCCGCTACACTACCCCCACTAAAACTTTTGTCTATAAGGACTACCATCATACTCTGCAGACCCATACCAACTGCAATAGTAAATTTGTGATCTGTGGGATACAATGCCCCTGACATCTGCTATAAGTAGGCAAGACCCCAAGACCAGGGAAGCAGCACATTTCTGAACATAGGTCTTGTATTAAGAACAAAACACCGGACAAGCCCATGGTCGAACAGTTTAGCCGACTTGGACACACCAATGAAGACATCTCATGGACCATCATCCAACAACTTACTCCACAAAAGAGAGGAGGAGACCGGGATAAAACACTCACAAGGCTTGAACAGCATTTGGTCCACAAATTAGACACGGTGAAAACAAGACTAAATTTTTCCGTGGAATGGAAACATTTTTATAACCAGTGAATAGCCATTGACGCTTTCACTTTAGCCGCATTTTTACACTGAGTACTCGAGAGGGTAGCCTGCCTTTCTACAGGAGATTTGTTTGATGGTGGCATAAAATTATTACCTCCCTAGATCCTTTTTTTTTAAACTTTATTTAATGTTTGTGGTACATAACATTGTAACAACATTACATTTCGTATATATTCGGAACAGCAACATTCAGTTCAGTTATACAATGGAGCAAGCGGCATTACTGGTTGGACGCATTGCTGGGCCCTGCCGGGCTGTTACTGGCCGAGTCGGCTTCACATAAATATACTCTAAACGGGGCCCAAAATGTCCTTTGGTTTACATGAATTCGGGAGTGACATTATGTAGTGTTCTTCACATTCATTGACATACATCAATTCCTTAAGAAAATGGCTCACTTGTGGCGCCTGTGCACTCTTCCATTTTTGCAGAATGCACTTTTTTGCCACTGCGCATGCAATGTTAAAAAGCCTTCTTGTTACCTCCAACTGTTTACCAATAACGCCAAACAGATATTTTTGTAGTGTGAGGTCTGCCAGTATCTGGGTTACTTCCTCTAGGATATTCACTACCTCCTCCCAAAATACACATACGTGAGGACAGTCCCAGTACATGTGTATCGAATCAGCCTAATCCGCCCCACACTTCTGACACCCACCGGGACTGTTATTTGTAAATTTCGCAATTTTTTGGGGGGGTATAGTGCAACTTGTTCAACATCTTAAATTGGATCAGCCGGAGGCCCGCATTCATGGATACCCTCTTGGTCAATTCACAGTACCTCTCCCAGGCTCCGTCAGTTATGATTTCACCCAGATCTGCTTCCCAGGAGGACTTTATCTTATTTACCGTTGGAGTGTTGGCCTGCACGGCCACGTATAGCCCCGAGACACTGGTTCCTGATCGGGTTGACAGAGTCATCAGGAACGGGTACGGTGGGGGTTTGTCTGGGAACATTGGCCACCTAGCCTTAAAGGCCATTCTCATTCTATTATATTATATTGCAATATCATCAATGGGTCACTTCCCATCCCTGTTTTAAACTCCTCCAACGTTATAAATTTACCATTAGGGAATATGTCTTTGATTTTAAATACTTCCTCGGGGTCCCCTTTTTTTTGTATATCTGTATCATATGTGGGTGCTATACCGGGGTAGTTCCAGAACGGGGCTCAGCATAGTAAGGTGTCTCCAACCCAAACCTACGGTAAAGTTTGGACCATGCCTGCGCTGTTGTACTAACTGGATCGAATGGACAATCATCTCTGCATTTACCTTTAAAGATGACTGACCTTAGGTCGGTTTGGGCGTGCGCCGTGCTTTTCTAAACAAATGTGGGGAGTGGTGTACTGCTCATCATTTTTGAGTCACAAGCTTTTTTGTTGTGGCCAAGGGTTCCACCCTTAATGTGAGGGTTTGCTTGTGATTCCAATATCTCCCTCAACCTCCTAGTGTTTTGTTGTGGTCCTGCTCATCGTACCAATGCTTAACGAACTGGGCCTGTGCAACTAGATAATACAATTCGAAGTCAGGAGCTGCTATGCCACCTTTGTTATATGGTCCCACCATTTTTTCCCCCATTTCATCCTGGCCGCCCTTCCCCCGCACCAGACAAATTCCACCGCCATGGATCTAAGAGTGTCAAAGAACTGCCTACCAGGCCATATCGGGATGTTAGTAAATATGTACAGCAGCTTAGGAAGAATGACCATTTTCAGTATAGCTACCCGGCCGATAAGTGAAATAGGAAGCTTGGCCCAGAAGCAGAGCTTAGTAGAGATGGTATTCAGTAGGGAATCGCGGTTATTCAAGAATAAGGACGTTCTGTCCCCCGACACAATAACCCCCAGGTATCTTATCTTGTCCGGGGACCGTTGTAGGCCGTGCGTGTTGTTTGGACATTTAGTAGCTGGGGTCGGGGGAAGAATTTCAGATTTAGAGCGAATGGTTTTATATCCTGAATATTCTGCGAATTTGTGCACTGCCTCCATCGCCGGACCCAAATGTGTGTCTGGTTCCCGGATGTATAATAGGGCGTCGCCAGCGTATAGTGATATTGGTTGGGTCAGGCCCACCATCCATATACCCCTGTCCCTGGTGTTCCCTAATTGATGCTGCAACTGGTTCCATGGTTTGGGCAAACAGTATGGGGGAGACAGGCAGCCCTGTCTCGTACCCCAACCCAGCTCAAACCATTCTGACATGGTGCGGTTTGTCAATACCTTGGCTCCCGGGTTAGTGTATAGTACCTGAAATGTGTCAAGGAAGTATGGGCCTAGTCCAAATTTCTCAAGAACCATGAATAGATATGTCCATGACACAGAATCAAATGCCTTTTCGGCATCTAGAGACACAGCCACCGCCTGGGCCTCTGGCTTAACCTGGGCCATGACACCAAATAACCTGCGGAGATTCAGTGCCGTTGATCTGGTGGGGATAAATCCGCATTGGTCCGGGTGTACCAATGCTGGCATGTGAGGCAGGAGTCTAGTGGCCAGAATCTTTGCAAATATCTTGGCATCACAGTTTATAAGGGATAGGGGCCGGTATGAGGACATCTCATTGGGGGGTCTCCTGGGCTTGGGGAGTACCGTTATTATGACCTCTCTCATGGACGTTGGAAGTGTCCCTATCTCTATGGCCTCCTCCCACACGGACAGTAATATTGGGGCAAGCTCCTCACTGAGTTCCTTTTATAACTCAATCCCCAGACGGTCTGAGCCAGGAGCCTTTCCGTTGGCCAGTGATTTAATCGCTTCCTTTATTTATTCAACCGTAAGGGGCTGGTCTAACAGCAGTTTATTTTCTGTTAGCAGCGTTGGGAGTGTAATACTATCTAGGTATTCCCTGATGTCATTGGGAGTCTTCAGATCATGGTTGGCATACAGTTCTGTATAAAAATGGGAAAATTCTCTATTTATGCCCTCCTCACTTGTTGTTACTGTGCCGTCGCTCGCTATTATGCTGGAGATCAAAGTATGGTGTCTCTCCACTTTTAGTAGGTTAGCTAGGGGCGTCCCGCCTTGTTCCCCTCGCCATACCGGCACGCTCTGGCCGGAGTAGCCATATACAGCAATTCCTTGGTAGCTAGCTTATTGAATTCTTGTAAATTACTGTTAATGTCTGTGAGGCTGCTGTCCTCATGCAGAGATGTATATCGTTGCTCTAACTCTCCCAACCGTTTCCCTACCTCCGCCAGTTGCCCCCTGACCGCCTTCAACAGCCCTGTGGATTTGGAGATCAGAATTCCCCTCACCCATGCCTTGAACGTCTCCCATAAAATCGCTGAGCTATTTACAGAGTCTTTGTTGGTATCAAGAAAAAGAATTCTACCTCGGTGTGTAATTCCTCTGCCACTACAGGGTCCTTAAGGATGTCAAGAGGCATTCTCCCTCTCCTGACCGGGGGTTTAACGTTTCCTAGTGTCATGTCTAACAGGATAGGGGTGTGAGGCGACAGGGTGCGGGGAAATATTTCACTATCGTTAAATTGGTTCATAAGAGATGCAGACACCAGCCAGTAATCTATGCGGGATTCGGTGTCATGCACCGAGGAGTAGAAGGAATACTGTCTTTTGTGGGGGTGCAGTGTTCTCCAGGCATCTACCAATAGCAGCTGCGATATGATTTGTTTTGAAGTGTTACCTGTTTTCGTGGGATTCCTGTGTTTGGAGGTAGAGCGATCTAGGGTAGTGTTTAATATAGTGTTGAAATCTCCCCCCCCACAGTATACGCTCGCTTCCAGATAAACCAATCTCTTGCATTACATTCGTGTAGAAATCAGGGTCATCCACATTTGGACCATATGTGTTTACCAATATCAGTTCTTCCCCCGCAATGCTTCCCCACACCATTACATAGTGACCCAGAGGGTCTATTTTACTTCTCCCCAATTGGAACCCGACGGATGGGTGAATCAGGACCAGTACTCCTCGTGCCTGTGAAGAGTATTCTGTACAGTACCTATGCTTACCCCACCCTTTCAAGAACTCGGTATTAACCTTCTGGAGCGCATGAGTTTCTTGTAACATGACAGTCTGGGGCTGATGACGAGTAACATAGGCTCCCACCTTGTTCAATTTGGCTCGGTTGTTCAGCCCACGGACGTTCCACGTAAGAAGTTTTAGTTTAAGCCCTCGGGCTGTTGTGGCAGGGTTAGCCATGCCTGTACATCCATTTTGTGTCTCTTGACTTGCTGCTATGTAGGAGATTTCCATGTGTTGCAATGTCACCACGATTTTTAACTTGTAGGACTCCTCCAACTGAGTCCCAACCCCTCAACTCTCCCGCCCTTCCCCACACTGCTCAACAGAGCTAAACATCATGTGATATTTTGGTCCCCCATCCACATCATCATCCCCAACATGACGATGCTGCCTTGTAACGTACATCCCCTTAAACTGGTGGAGCTTTCATGAGGGTTCCCTGTTGCACACACCTGGCTTGCCCCGACGGAGACTACCGGCTCGGTTAACCATAGGTTTTCATTCAGTCCGTCTACATTGCAAAGTTTTCCTTTCTCTGGGCGGCAGGGAGTCGGCACCCGCCCCCAATAAAGAGTTCCCTCGCCCCTTCCTGGTTCTTTCCCCCCAGTTGGGAGCTGAAGTTAGTTAGTCAGCTGAATCTGGTATCTCATCCCCCGGTTGTGGTCTGGCGTTCTGGTCGGCTATCCGGTCTCTGGGAGGTAGAGGAATGGAGGCTTCAATGTATGTCATGGCTTCTGTGGGGTTTTCAAAGAAGTGAGCTCTCCCACCATGTTGGATTCTCATTTTCGCTGGGAAGATGATGGCATACGGTACATTACGTATTCGCAATTGTTTTTTAACCAGCTCGTAGGACTGCCTCTGTGCCTGTATACCAGCGGAAAAGTCTGGATATATATGGATTCTGTTATGTTCAAAATGTAGAGTACCTTTCTCTCTGGACAGTCTGAGTATCAAATCCCTATCCCTGTAGTTAAGGAGACGTGCTATTATGGTGCGGGGAGGTGCCCCAGGCTTCGGCAATGGTGCAAACGTGCGGTGAGCCCTTTCCACTAGGAAATGTTCGGAGAAGGAGTCTGCTCCCAGGATGTTTCTCAGCAGGTTTTCCACTTGTCTCTCCATGTCGTCTTTGCCAAAAGTTTCCACAATCCCAACAATCCGGATGTTATTCCTTCGAGATCTTGACTCTAAATCTTCGCATTTGGTTTGAGTTTTTCTTAGCTCTGTCTGAAGGCGGGCTATGTCGCGACCATGCTGTTATATTGTGTCTTCGTTCGTGCTTATCCTGCTCTCCGCCTCTGTGATGCGCACGCTCTCCTTTTCCAATCGAGCTTTCAGGGACCCAATTGTTGCGACTATGTCGTCCAGTTTGACGTTGACTGCCATAAAGCCATTCTGGACCAGTGTCCCCAGGCAGTCCAGGGGATCTTCCCCTTGTTTATTGTGTTCCTGTGGCGCCTCCTCGGCCGCCCTGTGTGGCTGGGAACTGGCGAAGGAGTCCATCGGGCCGGTCTTCCTTCCCCCCCATGCCTTTCCTCATGGTGCATCCCATGTGATGTGGTGTACGGTCCATGAGTGGACTGTGTCCTCCCACGTAATATATATTGCCGCGTATATGTTTTAAGACAAGCAAAAGGGCGGGCAGTATGGAAGCGTTTGGCCTACCTCGCACCTTTCCTCCTCTGGGCATTCAGCTGTCCATTTGCGCCTTCTACAGGGCCAGGATCTTCGCTGGGCTGGTCCCGAAAATTGGTCACATATACTGCCCCCATGCGGCTCTCAGCGGGGTGTCCCTCCTGCACCACTCCAGGATTAGTGGGGTACTGCTTGGCAGAAGCCGCCAAGATCTGTCTGCGTGTAGCCGGATGTCAATAGTGCACCTGTTGCCACACCTCGTGGTTTTCAATGTTATCTTATTCAGCGGGCCCTGCCAAGTGCCGGGGGGATAGTGGAGGGTGAGGACCTCTGTGTCCCCTCAGCAGTGGCAGGCCCAGCCCCTAACCACCCCACAGAAGCTACCTCAGCGTTTTCCGCCATATTTCACATGGTGTGTACATGGCACTGTGTTTACTCAGCTTCAGTACCAGCAACAGTTCCTGATATGTGGCACCAAGCCTCCCCTTGATCTCTCCCAGAGGGTTATGGCGTGGTATAGGCAGTTGTCATTGTGGGGGGGGGGGCTGCCAGCTCCACTGCACTTACTTGAGATGAGGGGCGCGACACGACCACCCCCCCCCCCCATGTGCATCCGCGCTGCTCCACTGCGCTCTCCTCCTCGTTTCTATTTACATGGGAGAGAAGAGGGCCGGCCCGCCAGCAGCAGCTGCAGCGCGTATGACCTACGCTCGAGGCGTGTGCTGCTCTCCAAGCCGCTCCGCCGGCCCTTCAAACTTCCTCCCCCGGCGGCAGCAGCTGCGGGTGTCGGTGCTCTCCATCGGCGGTCCCCTGGCGCTTCAAGCCGGTGACGGCAGCAGTTTTCTTCGTCTTGTAGGTGACATGGTGCGCGTTCACCGTTGCGCCCCTCTCCTCCCGGCAGACCTCCGGCTCGCAGTGAATATGCTGTGGTGCTGGCGGGCAACCGCGTCGGCACCTCCAGACCGCCAAAACACTTCCAGGCAAATTTCTCGAGTTCCCTTTGGCGTATGGGCTCGATTTTTTAGGTGCTTGCTCTGAGGGTCTTCAGCTTCAGGAATCCTTCTCTCACGGGCGTGTGGGATGGCACTGAAAGGATAAGTTCGATGCAGGATTAATGTTGGAGCCGGAGTTGTCCTCTCAGGCAGCCATATTCGTCGTACACAACAGCGCCACCCCTCCCTAGATCCTTTTTGATACATGTGTCAGGGCTGCCTTGGGTTCCCACCGGATCCACTTTAGAAGTGGGGTGTGTCTAGAAAAATACATCCGTTTTCCAACTCAGTCAGTTCTGAAAAACACACAGCTAATTACACAATTATGTTTCACGTTTGGATTGTATCGCTGAACGTTGAACCCTCCAAAGAACAAGTTACTGTCTTACGTGGTAACGTTCTTTCGATGGGATGGTCCAACGACGTATTCCATATCTATGACAGTAAGCAGCACAGTTGTGGTGATTACTGTCAGATATGGAATACGTCGGAGGACCCAATCCCCTCGAAATGTACTTTCATTATGGCCTATGAAAAATGTATACCTTTGCATACTCATTGTGTACCTAGGAACACGTATTCTCAATCATGCTCATGAACTTTGTCACTCCAATGTAAGCCGGGGTAAGCAGCGATGCTCACGAATGTTCTGCTTTCACACTCATGCACCTATGGTTACATTTATGCACGACCTAACACACACAGAGCACTAATCAAGACCGGGCGGTTTAGGCTACATAAATATATGTACATAAATATATGTCCCTTATACGCTCAACCAGTACATCAGATGGCATTATGCAGTTTAGCAGCGTGGCATGTTATTATATTCACATTACGTAACACTAGCTTGATTTATTGGAGGTTGTCCCTACCACATATGAGATCTTTGAGATTTTTGACCATGAAAGGGTCTTTTCGGTATTTAGCGGTCCTTCTTCCCCATAGACCGCACCTTCGCATTCAGATTAGATCGTTTGCAGCACAAAATGCAGTACGCGCACACTGCGCTGTATTCGGGCATTTGTGAACACTCTATTCATGTGCAATTCTTTTTATATGCTCGCTGACGTTCTGAGCCACAAGCACATGTATTTTTACATTTGCCTTTTTCCGTGAGTTTGTACACTTGTTTTAGGTGCAGGCTCCATGCTCTCACCGAGCTTTTTGCAGCATACGCGGCCAAAGCACATTATTTATTTACTCATTGCAAGATTTTTGGTTCGCGTGTCCTTTGCTTTTTAGCCTTAAGGACCGTCTCTCCTCCTGCGCGGCAGCTGTCAATTGGCCACTCGTCAAATGACGCGCCAGCAGGAGAGCACCAAGGCACATCCAATCAGGATGTTTTGCGGGTAGGTTTACCCTGGTTTCCACAGAAACGGTTTCACTTTCTCGCTGCCGGAGACGCCGTGCAGCTCTGCACCAGACCAACGCGGCAAGAAGCGGGTGCAAGTAAGTTTCAGTATGCACGCTTCGTGCATGCCTAGACTGAGGGGAATTCCATTATTTTCACTAATATATGCACCCTGGTTTAGGTCCATTTTTCTACAACAAGTTTTGGCACTTTGTTTGTCAGACGCACCACCATAACCTCACGGTCATGCCTCTTTTGATACACAGGTCTCGTCACATATGGACAGCCAGGTTTAGCAGTCTTGGAGCACAGTGAGAGTCTCCACCATTTCAACTATAGAAGACACTTCTTACCGCCTGAGGTAAGATTTTTCCTATGTTCCCATTAAATGAGACATGGGACCAGGATTTGTATAATATACTTATAGATCCTATCATTTTGTTCCAGGTACATATGTGTTCCCTCATTGGCATACTTTTTGCTGTCCAGATATCTACACCCATGATGGATATTACTGATCATCCATGCACTGGATAAGCTACTGGTAAGAACTAGGCTACACTCTTGTGAAGCTTTTTTCCTTGTTTTAATGAAGCATCCTTAGGGAGCTTAATGAATCATTATTTTATTTCAAGGTCACACCTTTACTCATCACACTCCATTTGTTATTTGTAGATAGACACCCCGGGACTACCCCATCACACTTCCTGATGAAGGCCTGCCCACACAGCTGCATCTTACAGCTCTTTTCTAGGCTGAAACACTGTTGTGTCGACGATCATGCCATCTGAACAATGCACAGTTCAAGCATTGTTGTTGTTTGCTTTTCTTCAAAATGTCCATGAAACCATGTTTATGTTCATTCTGTAACTGCACAATTGGACCAATTGACTAAGTTTTGGCAGTTTTTCTGTTTATGTTGGCTACATTTAAATCCAGCTCGTTTACTGGATTATATATACTTGTATTTTAAACACCCTTGGGTGCTCTATCCCCACCATTCTTTGGTAAATGTTATTAAATACTTTCAGTTCAGAAATGTATTACTTATGACTGTAATATGTGTTAATATGTAGGATTGGTATGACCTCTCACCCTGAAATTTCAGTTTTGTTCACTCCATACCATACAGGCCTACTATGCGAAGGGGAATAAGGCGAATAGATTTCTGGTCCGAAAACATAAATCTATCATTACAAGAAACAATATAACGGGGTTGGTAGACTCCAAGGTGTTACTCACTAAACTGAACAGGGAAAGCTGTGGATTGTTGAGCATTATGATTTCTAACCTCTCCTTGCACTGTCTCTACTAATTTAGTCAATCTCTGAATCTCACCAGGCTCTTAGCAGAATATCAAGGTTCTCTGGAGGCTCCTATTGGGGAGGACAAGGTGGATGTGGCAATCACCTCTCTTAAAAATCGAACTCCCAGGCTTGATGGATTCTGCACTTCCTTTTATAAAACCTTCAAAGCACAACTGATCAAACCCATGACTAAATGATTTAACTCCTTCCAGGTATCGGGGAAAGTCACTCCCTCAAACGTACAGACCAGTCACCTTGTTAAACATTGATGCCAAACTTTATTCTAAGGGACTGGCCACAAGATTGGCAAAGGTATTACCAATGCTGGTCAACCCACACCAAACAGGATTTATCCTCGAGCGAAGCATACATGGTAATATTAGACAAGTGCTGAATCCGATGGATATCGCTGGGAGGTATAATCTGCGATTAGGGGTTCAAGCGGTGGATGCTACAAAGGCCTCCGAGAGGGTGAGCTGTTCCTTCATGCCGTATGTTCTACAGTCCTTTGCCTTTGTGCTGGTGTTCCAATGGATGGCTCTGGCTAATTTTCACTCCCCAACTACTAAGATACAGGTTAACTGTGGTTATACGTATCCTGTTATCTTCTGAGGCATCAGGAAGGGATGCCCACTGCTCGCCGCCCCCCCCCCATGATATTTGCACTCATCATGTAACCCTTTGCCCAAAGATTAAGGAACAATTCGGGGATACATGAGGTGGTGGTTGTCAGGTCCCATAGAACATATTCCTCTATGCTGATGACGTCATGCTAAGACCGACAGATCTTCCGTCCTCTTTGTGTCATGATGACATGCTTTGAGGTGGTTTCAGGATTCTCGCTCAACTATAAAAAATCTGCTGCTTTGGGTGTCCGGGCGCCCCATGATACCATAGTGGAACTGTAGGACTTTTGCCCGCTAAATTGGGAAACTGATTGCATGGACTATCTGGGTGTGCATATACTCTCTACCCCTCCACAAGCGACTTATAGTGCTAACATCCCTGGACGGTTATGAGACCTGACTAATGATCTACAAAGATGGAGCAAACAAGAGATTTCATGGATGAGATGTATAAATGCTGTTAAAATTAATCTCTGACCTACATTTCAGTATTTTTGCCAAGCTTTTTCCATTAAGATCCCCAGCCCTCCGTACATTACAACGTAAGGTCGAGAATTTTATCTGGATAGGTAAAAGACCTAGGATTCCCAAGATGGTAGTGCTGGGTATGTCAGACGGGGGGACATGGTAGCACCTGACCTCCCGAGATATAATCTTGCAGCGCAGGTCTCCTGTCCTGTTTTGGATGGGCAGCCTTTGAACAAGCTAATTCTCATTGTAAACTGGCATTTGTGCCCTTTCTAGATGGGGCTAAACTTTACTGTACTTCCACTTTCTTACCATCCACAATGGTGTCACTTTTATATTGGCGTAAAGCACTCGATAAAGTTGGGGGTGGGGCAGGGGAGGGATGGGTCCTTTTTCGCCAGTCTTCGGTAATCCAGACTTTTCAATTATATTTGATTAATGGGTGTCTTAAGCACTTATCTCAATTATATCAAAACAAATCACCTTTATCATTCACTGAATATAAATCTAAATTTGTCTTTGGTGAGAATGAACGCTTCATGTAGACCCAAATTCGGCACTGGGTATCTAGTCCTACAGTGAGGGACAGTGCGATCCGTAATCCAACGGGTCTGGAACTTACAAATTGACTGGGTCAGAATTTCTGTTCTTTAAACTCTATTAGGGGTTGACTTTATTGTTGCCTAAACCATCTAATATTTCTCGTTGGGAGATGGATGTGGCCAGTCCTATGGCCGAAGACACACAAGGAGAAATATGGGCTAGGACTATTATTACTTCTAAATGTGTTACTAATAGGAAATGTACGTGTAAATTGTGTTCCAGTGGTTATCTACCTCCCCTTACGTTACATAAGATGAACCTTACCTTATTTACCTGCTGGTGTGGTCTTCAGGGAAGTAATTTCCCCATGTGGTGGTCCTGTCCTGCGATTCACACATTTTGGGAAACTGCATTGGCCCCAATTAAAGCAATATCAGGCAATTCCTTACCACTGCACCCACTGGGAGTACGTCTGGGAAGATCAGTAGAATACGTTTACTCTAAATCAGGACACAGCTCAACTTGTCACCCAACTTCTATTGGCTGCTATAATCACTATTGCCAAGGGATGGAAAGGCCATGAGGTTCTGTTGCTCGCTCCCTAGTGGATCAAACTGTGGGACATGCAAGTTGCCAAAAAGATCACATCCTGCATGAATATCAGTGACATAAATACTCAAATGTTTGGCTACCATTTGTTGATTATTGGCAAGAATTTTCCACCCCTAACGTTTAAAACTGTCCTTCTCCAGAGTTATTCTCTGGTGTGAATTTATGTTACGGGGAGGATAAAATTGTTGGACTTGCCTACTGCTGTGAGAATGAGGGTGTCTGGCTTTGTCGGGGTGTTTGAGATTGTACCAATGAGTTTCCTGTCGTCTCACTGCAATTAAAGCTTGACACTTATTTGTAACGCATCCTTGTTCAAATAAATGTTTTGGAAAAAAATAAATCAATGCTCCTGATGATAAGTTAGACTACATTAGTCTGTTATTGTGGACTACCCGTGGGCATTCAGATTACATTTAAATGACAGCGGGCTATGATATCCCTAGTGCTTGCACTATATTTATGTTACAAGAAACCTGGCTATGCACAAGGCTTGACATTGAGGGGAACAATATTGTACAAAGACAGCCCCACGAAAGGTGAAATGGACAGACCTTCTGGTGGTCTCATAATTGTCATACACAATCAATTTGCGATAAAGGAAAACAAAGTGGCACATTTTTTCCCCCTATTTACTTGCTGCTGAGACTTCAATTAACTCTGAAAAAGGCGCTTACTCATTGATATTAGTTAATGGGCCTTACCCACTGGGTGGCTTGCATACAGGCCTCCATTATGGAAAAAATTATATTCAGAAATGTATGTTAGAGATATAGAATAATAGAAAAAATATTTAATAATTATTGGTGGTGGTTTTAATGCGCATTTTGATGTTTTTGAAGATGAGCTGACCTCCCCTCCGCTTTATCCTTTTGTTACAAAGAAAAATAATTAACGAGTCGTTGGTTGTAAAAATTGCTCGAGGATTTAAATGGGTTGAGTCAATACGACCTGAATTTGCTCAATGTTTGTGAAGAACACATGGCACTACCACAAGTCTGCATATGTGGAAATTCGGAGAGAAGGCCAGCACATTAGATGATCTCTACAGAAACGACTTGGTTTTTTCCACAATTAGTAATGCGTTTCATTTAACCCACTGTTTAACACACCTGTTTGGGTATATATAGCAATTTGTTACAATAGGGCCCTTAATCCCTTATTGGAGCAAATTGAGATACATCCTAATGGTAATAGAATTGTATGGAATGAGACAAATTTTTATTAATTAATGCACTGTTAGTAATGTTGGCCCTTCCTGCAAAGTAAACAGTAATTCACTTCATGTGCCAGATCTTGATTGGACACTATCACTTATAATCCGCTATTGTGAAGAAATTATTAAATATGTACACAAGAATGGGAGTACATATACCATTTACAACACAGCAATCGTCTATCAAAAATTCACATTGGGCACCACCAGAGTACTGTTACATGTGCTGGCTGCCTTCCATTTGCACAGCTCCTTCTTACCATAACCGCAGGCTTCCTTTTTGGGTTTATCCAGGTGGTTAACCCAGGCATTATGACATGTTCTAAATCCCTGTTCTAAAGACACTACAAACTGGACACCAACTAAACACCTGATGACTTCTAAAGACAACAATATCCCTACAAACTGTCCTCTAAAGCTACTTCTTGGAAATATGCTGCACTATTTTTACCACAGCCATTTAAAGAGCACCTTTTAATACATATGTAGGCAATCCCTTATTGTAATGCTGTTATATGTGATAGTGTACCTTCTTTACAATCCACTCCTGCCGAGTATAGCCTTGACTGCTCATGCACGGTTGTCCCTTGGAGAATCAGGCCATATACTGAAAAATGCTGCAAGCTGTGTATTTATCTTCCTGGGCCCTAGGCAAAGGATCTATGAAAATACTAACAATGCCAGGTAGTTTGCCTTTGATCAAGATAAAACTATGTTGAAGGATCAAGAAGCTTGCCGGAGTAACAAACCAAATAGTTCCAAATGAAATGCAGCTCACCTGTGGGCCTATTATTTAAATGGTAAACTGCCGACATGAGCAATCGAGGGGGCATGGATGACAGAACCCACAGAGGAAAGACATTATAAAGGGAAAGCAAAGATTACTGGTAACTATTAAAAGTGCTGAAATTGTTCGAGAAAATTCCAGAGAATCAGATTGGTTTTAAGATGCAGACTTAAAAGGAAAGGAGGAAGGAGGGATTGTGTGCTTTAGATGCCTGCATGGTTATTTTACAATCCAATGAAGATTGAGCTGCCTTGATTAATTTATTTGTTTTCATTGCAGAAAAAGGCACTTCAAAACAATATTCTAGGCTGATATATAAAGATATACCAATGCCTTGGTAACAATATGACACGACATGCCGTAGACAGACACACAAAGGACTTTTAATGTTTACTGGCTGTCAAAACAATAGCCAGAACAGTCGTTAAAAATAACAGTCCTGTTAGATTAGGGTCGAACAAATCACATGACCATAAGAAACGCAAACATCTCCTCTCCCCCACAAATCGTAGCATATAAAGTGAACATCCATAAAATAAAACCATCAACCCAAACTTGCCTGCGGAACCATCTCGGGACATGTGCCTGCAATAGGTAAGGTGCATGGAGGAACTTTGAAGTGGCTGGTGGTTAACAATGTGGTGGAACATCCATGTTAGCGATGCAAGAACAGTGTTTCGATCTTTATCCGACAGAAACTGTGCCCAAGTCATGCCAGGAGAGACTAATCTGAGAGTCTGAGAGGGGCATAAGTGTGGAGAAAGGAAAAGTGCCCTTTCAGCACACCAGTTACCCTTGCTTGTGGTGATTTACTATCAAAATCAAAGTCAGGACAGGTGTATGAGCTTCAATCGCCAAGTGGATTTGATTAATGGGTTTGCTAGGAACTTGCAAGGGCACACCCGCCTTTCACCTGTGCCACTGATGCAAATAGTCTTAGTGAAATTGAGAGTGTGGGTACACGGATATTATTTCATTTTAAGTGACCCTTCCCTTAAAAAAGGATAAGATCCAACAAATGAGGGAGTTTGATTTGACGGTTCTCTCTTTGTAAATAAGATTTTCATGAATTGGCAAAAGAACTGTGGCTTGCTATGTTAAAGATATAAATATCGGGCCAATCATTTAAAGGAATTAACGTATTAGGTATGATGAAAACAGTACTTACTTGCAATAGAAGTTTGATAAAAGGTACAGATTCACAGAGTTACAGACGTGTGTAACACCAGATTTGCATCTTGCATTCCCAAAAGTTGAGAATGAAGGAGCCAGCAATGGACCTCCACAGGGATCCCGATTGCTCGGTATAATGAATATGTGGCACACCATCATGCACCCACATTTGATAATGCACCAAGAAATTAAAGGCAAAAATACCAAAACAGAATACAACACATTTCTCAGATCACAAAAAAGAACCACAGATTCATAAGGCAAATAACGATTTAGTTCCAAACAGGTTTATTTAATTTTATTGATTTTTTCTCTTCAATATACAGTGTTGGTAGACTCGACTTAAAAAATAAGATAAAAGTAGTCCCCAAATAAGGACTTTGCAGATAAAGAAATAACACATTTTTGTAATAGTTTTAATGACAATCAGGCACCACTCTAAGTCATTCAAATGTGGAATTTACAAAGACACAAAAGTTCATTTCACGCACTTTATTAGCCCCTTGACTTTCACAGAAAATCTAGAAGCGGCCACTCAATTATAAACAACCCCTACTTTACAGTAAGGACGGTGTGTATGACTGCTTTGCGAACAATGGAAGTGAGCTTAAAGGTTATGGACGAGGGTCTGAAAAATAGAAGGTAAAGCAGCAGAGAAATGAAAAGAAATGTAATGATGAACATGTACTTTTTTCTTAAAATACTAATTGTCAGGTCCCTATTATACAATAGGCCACTAAAAAGGATTGCCTGCTTGAAAATTTAAAAACTGCACAAATGATGCTTGTTAAATGACATTTTTACATGGTTTTAATGCACTTCAAAAAGAAAAATCATGCAACATTAGGTACTGGTAAACAGGAGGCGGGATTGCTCGACAACGCAATTCAGACATGAGACACTGTAAAGTGAATAGGAATGTATTTTCAGAAAAAGGTAACAATGTTCCTTCCAAGAAAGCAAAATCGTTATTTTAAAAAAAGTGACATTTTTAAAAATGAAAATCGACCTCATGGATGGAAAAGAAAAAAATGAAGGCAGAAACAGTAATGTTGGCATTTGTGTAAAGAAGGAGTTGTTAGCACCACAGACCAGCATAGTTCCCGTGGAGGCCAGAAGGGAGGGGGCCACCAGCTACAAACAGTTTCATCCCAGACGTGTCGTAGCAGTGGGTGTAAACAGCATTGGGGAAATAAGCAATGTCCGAGAAGTAATTCCTCCATGTTTCATCATGATTCTGTCAAAGTAAGAAAAAAGTACGATCATTAGTTGGCGTGGATATGCTTGGTCTCTACCATTAAATCTTGTTTTGCAAGCTGGTGGTGGCCTTTTGAACTGCGTTTCATTCTAACATGGTATGTGCATAATGATAGCAGAAAATGGTTTTCAAGATTTATTTACCCAGATAAAATGTGTAAAATTCATTTCATTGCGAAAGGTTTCAGAGTTTTGAATTTGCGTTTCAAAGCAACTTTAAGAAACATTGTGCAGCAATGGGAAGACATGCATGCAATGTTGCAAAAGGTCACATATAGAACATAGAACATATAATGGTGTTTTAATTAGGATATTGGCCCCAGAGAGACACCAATCTGTAGGTATTCTGAGCAACATAGTGCACCTCCCTATTGCATATTGTATTGTAGTCATTTATATTGCGCCATTTCCCATTTGTATGGCCTCAATGCGCTTTGTGGTTGGAATGCCCCCGTGGACCGAATTCCAGGTATGGGAAAGTTCTAAGAGTTTATTTTAAGATGCGTGTGTGCATTCTGCCGAGATTAGGATTTTGGAGGGCTGGCCAGGCTCCATTAAGCAATCCAGAGATCAGGTACATAGGCGGGTGCCGTCAGTGGTTAAGACAGAGTGATAGTGCAGGAGACTCGATGTGTGCCCAGCTGGACTGAATTTGTCCGAGGTTGTCGAAGTATATTAATGGAAGAGATGTTGAGGCACGTCAGGGGTTTCAGTGCGGACGGCTATGCGAGTGGCTAGACCGAATATCACATAGCCGTAGCTGCATTCTAGAGAGCATGGATGGGGAGCTGTACCTGCGGCATGCGGCCACAGTCGTAGTGCGATTTATGCATACCTTGAACTCGGACAGAGAGTTCATCTTCGAATGTTGCTTTTTCCTAGGTCTCCCAAGGCGATAGATGGTGTGTCGCGTGCATCTGCCTATTCTCTTGATCTGTACCGTTTGCTTTGTTTGTTTTTTGCCTGTCTATTTGTCCGCACTGAGGCTTTCGGGCGTGTTGCGCATTACAAAAAACAAAATAATTATCTTCTGGTGGGGTTAATGTACTACCATTGAGAAGGACATGGCCGCTGCCATTCTTTGAGTGAAATAGTCTAATAAGTTAAATAGACATTGACACCTATGACCCAAGACCAACGGTATCGTTTCCCGTCCCCAAAAGAAAGAACCGTCTAAGTATGTCATGTTTTTTTGCCCCTCAGGGCGTCTTAGTGCACCACCATTCCTACCCCCCAAAAGCCATTTAAGTGCGTACCGGGTCCTATAGCCCCAAGCTGAACTGGTGCATTTCCTCTTTACCTCCAGTGAAACCTATGAATTGAGCGTTCTGAGTGCTTCGGTAAGCGCCTTGATAATTAGGTAGGGCGGCCCAACTGAGTGCGTGACATGACCCGTTAGGACTGATTTTCTATACTCTGGCCTGGTGGACAGATGTATAGGAGGCCAACCTATATTGTGACAGGAACAACTCTGGGAAGTTGTAGCCAAGCCAGTTTAGGTAGCAGTGACAGGCTGTCTAGTCTAAGTACTCCAGAGGTGGAGAGCTTGTAAAGCCCCCACAATGGGCATAACAAATTGCACTTAGGATGTATAAAAATACAGTTATTTAATTATGGCCAAAACACACTATAGGAAAATGACTACAAGCAGGTAGACAAACGAAGGATGTCCTACGTTGCTTTTCCCGCCAAAATCCACAGTCTTCGATTTTCAGCAGTTGCAGGTTTGAGCTCCACTACGGTTGGTGTCTTTTGCTGATGCAAGGACTCTCGGTCGAAGAATGCAAAAACTCTCGATGCAGCACCCCTCTCAGGAGTGGACACGGGTCAGGTAAGCAGTTTTCGGACGGTGCACGTGGCGCTCAGCGATGCAACAGGACTCAGCAGCTGAGGTGGGACTTTCTGGTCTATCTCGGGTCCCCTTTGTGCTAGGACGACAACATTTCGCAGGAGGGAGCCTTGCAGCGGCGGCTGAGGGTCCACCACGTTTCAGGGTACAACTCGGTGCAGTGATGAAGTTAGCACAGTAGCCCAAAAACGTAGTTGGTCAGACAGGACGGTATCAGGGCACTTCCGAAAGCTGTTTTTGGCAGAGCACAGAGCACACATCGGGAATGGATGGTCCCTCCACCTCATGAGTCGTCGCACCTTTGCAGGGCTACTTAAGATCAAGAGCAAGACAGGACTCCACCAGGGCTGCAGTAGAAGCTGGTTGCCAGGCCTCCTTCAGTCAGGTTTCTTCGCGGGTCTCACAGCTGGACAGGATACTTGGCTCCTTCAGGTTTCTCCGGGATCTCTGAAGAATGGTTGCAGGGGTCCTCTTCTTATTCTAAAAGCCAGGTAAGAGCTGAAACTCCCACTAGCCAATGGAAGGACTAGCCCATACACACACACACCATTAGTGGTCCATCGGGACCACTGGCTGGAATATTTATTCATACCACTCAGACGCACAGAAACACAATGTGGATTGGAGTCAGTCTGACCCAGCCCACATCCTGACTGCAAACACAGATAGCCCTGCAGTAGCCCGCCAAAAGCTGCCGAGAAGGATCTTCTTGGCCTCTGAGGCCAGGAAAGCAGATAAACAACAAGATGGAATAAGAACAAGTGAAAAATCTCGTGGCACAGCCATGTTTCACCAGTAGTCACAGTTCGTAACCATCCGAGTTAAACGCGGTAAGGCTAAAACGAAATTCCCCAAAATGTGGGGAAAAGTCACTGCTGCCACCAGCCCATCTTTTAAGCACATCTAGAGTAACCAAAAAATCCTCTGAGCGTTAGTCTAGGGCAAAACAAAAATGCACCCCATTGCACTGCAGTGTAAGCTGCATTGTGCAAATGATACAAAGTTAACACAAGTTAACACAAGTGATAAAAGAGTAACCATTAGTAGCAACATAGAAACACGACTAAACTAAGGGAAACACTGTTTCCCAGTTCTGATAGCCTGAAGAACATATTAATTTCCCCATAACATATGAGCAAAGGCTAGTGCAGTGAAGCTTAACGCTTCGCTTCACTGTACTGTAAAAAGTACAGGTCAGATTCAAAAATAAAAGCAAAAAGCTTGGGAGTTCCATACATTTGGAAGGAAAGGTGCAGTAAAGAGAATCTTTCCTAACACCTGTCCCCAATACAAACAGGGCATGCTACAGTTGCTACCTCTATTGGCCCATCTAGTCGAGCATTCTGTCCAAACAATTAAGTGGCAACGTTCAAGGTACAATCAGATTTTCAGGAGTTAACCAGTTTGCACCAGTTATAGAGTAAGAGGATAGGTGGAGGTTAGGGGGTTGATGTATGATAGTCTGTGGGGTTTGAAAGGGGTGAGCTAATCATGGTGTGCTGCTGTGAACACTGTTGGCATCCGCTGTGGTTTGAAATTGCTGGTGTTTTGCTGGGTCAGGGCAAGTACTTGTGTTTGAGGAGCAATCAAAGGATAGTGTGGAAGAGGGATTTCAAGAAGAGGGAGGAAATAGCCAGGTTTGAGGGCATTTCTGAATTCGAGGTGATTGTCAATGCGGCAGATGTTGTGAGGGAGAGAGTTCCAGATGGGCCACTGTGTTTTGCATTCTTTGGAGTTTCCCAAGTTGGAACGCTGGTGCGCCTAGATACAGGCAATTTGCACAGCCCAACCGGGAGAGGATGATGGTGAGGATGGCAGAGATTCAGTGTGGGTAGGTGAGGTATGGGAAGATTCGCCTGAGGATGCATAGGTGGTAGAAGCAGGTTCTGGTATGTTGGGAGAGGTATAGAGTAAAGGTTGCCGGGGGAGGCCTAGAGAGTGAGGTCAAGGGATAGGTTGGGGAAGGAGAGCATTTTTTCTGCAAACTAGGATTTGTGTTTTTCCAGGGTTGAGGATGAGGTGGTTGGTCGTCATCCAGTGGTCAATATCCGAGAGGCATGATGGAAGATCTGGACGGGTGGTGCCTGGTGATTTGGGGATTTCGAGTATCATCTGTGTAGTTGTAGCAGGTGAGATTGTGGCAGCGGATGAGTGTGAAGAGTGGGAAGAACTCCTTTCAGCACTGGGCAGGATGTGGAGGTGAAAGGGTGGAGGAGTATGATAGAGATGAAGGAGGAGATCCATATGAGAGCTTGATTCATAAAGACTGAAGCCAGTCTAGGAGTATGGTGTAGTCAATAGTATCGAAGGCGGCCAAGCGGTCAAGAAGAATGAGTATGGTACAGCCTTCCCCATCCGCTGTTCATTTCAGGTCGTCCCATACAGACACTAGGGAGGACTCAGTTCATCAGATGTCGGATTGGGCACAGTCAAGAAGGTTGTTGGCTTCAGTGAAGTTCCAGAGTTGTTTTTATGCTGTGCGGTGCATGCGTTTGGCCATGAAACGGGTGTTGGAAATGGGCTGGTAGTTCTGGGGAATGAGAGGGTCGAGCGTAGGTTTTTTGAGAAGGGGTTTGATACAGGAGGTTTTGGAGGCTTCCGGGAAGGTTCTCGAAGTGAGGGATTGAGCGTGCAATACTGCCTGCGCAGGTTGATATTAGGATGTTTTTGAGGAAAGTGGGCGGGCATGGGTCTTCAGTGGATCCCGACAGGCGGCTTTGCGCTAGGAGCGAGAGGAACTCGGTGTGAGATCGAGAAGTTTTGCATCAAGAGGGAGTTGGGACAGAGGACGGGAGGTGGGGCAGGGACATCATTGCTATTTTAGAGACGATGGCACTATGTTGTTGATAGCGATGTGAAAATGTTTGGCTAAAGCATTACATAGGGATTGGGAGTTAAGTGGTGGAGGGGTTGGGCAACCTGGAGCTTTGAAATCTGAGATTCTGTGCAATTCCTTGCTTGGGTTGAACGAGTTCAAGATTCTGTTCCCATAGAATTCTTTTTTGGCTTTTATAATTTCCGACATGTAGGGCCTAGTTGGTCTTTGCCAGGGGGGGGTTAGGTTGGGTTGGGTTGGTTCTCCAGGTCTGTTCCAGACGGTGCTTGAGAGTTTTGATGTTGGTGGTGTACCATTTGGGGGTGAGGCCGGATCTCTGAAAGGTCAGTTTTTTGGGAGTGAGAGGTGTGTGGGCGCTGTAGAGCCAGTGGCTGAAGTGTTTGATGGGGGAGGGACTAACTGGAGGGAGAGAACTGGTAGTGAGTTGAGGAGGTTATTGGCTAGGGGGTGTGTGTGTGGGTGTGGGGGTGTGGGGATGTGGGGGTGTGTGTGTGTGCGTCCGTGCGTGCGTGCCAGGGGTGAAGATGGTAAGGAGAAGAAGATTGCTGAGTGATCTGTCTAGATTAGGGAGCGTGGAGGCAGAGTGGATATGATGTTTGTGGCGCTGAAATCTGCATCGAGGGTGTGGCCTGCAGTGTGGGTGGGGCGAGAAATGAGTTGTGTCATTTTGAAAGCTTCTAGGTTATTTGTGAGAGCGGGTCATGGGGTCTGAGGAGGGAGACAAACCAGATTTTGAAATCTCCTAGTATGGTGAGCGCTGGATGCAGGTTGAAAGTAGTTGACAGAGTGTCGTTGAGAGAGCCTGCAAATTGTAATTGGCTATTTATAACACGCTTAATACCCAGAGGGTTCTATGCACAAACCCAGGATCAAACCTGTTTCGCTCTGCATTGTCTTCCAAGACGAGCGCGTTGCCCCTGAGCTATCCCCCCCAAACAGAAATTGGAGTTGTAGCCAGGGCGTCTATACATGAGTAGAAAGCTGTGGGAGGTAGTGGGTGAGTTGAAATTTTACAATTAGGGATTCATAATCTGTGGTGCTGGCTAAGGGGTCTGTGAGAAGGACTGGAATTTGGTGTTTGGGTAGGATGGCTAGTCCCCCACCTCTTCTGGATCTGTTCTGAGCCATCAGGTTGTAACCTGGGAAGAAGGCCTCGTTTACAATGGTTTCGTAGTCAGCAAACCATGTCTCTGTGATGAAGAGGATGTCTGGGTGTTCATCCAAGATAGTTCAAATATGTGAGACCAAACTGGCATTGATGAGAATGCAAGTGATCAGGTTGGATGTGGGGAGGTGTTCTCTGGTAGCACAGGGAGTCGTGGTGTGTGCTGTTGGTGAAGGGGTTGTGCTGGAAGGCTTGAGTTTGCACAGGTCGCGTGGGGATTGTTGAAGGAGTGGGAGTGGAGGGGGACGGGGGAGTAGTGGAAGCATGGAGATGGATGGGGTTGTCAGTGGAGGGCATGGGGGTGAAGGTGGACATATGCGGTGAGGGGAAGAGGGGAACCGAGCTAAGACTGGCTTGGGAGCTCAAAGGGGGGGGGGCTTGCGCACTATAGCAAGGTGTGCCCTAGGGGTGAAAGGTAAGACTTTCTTGGATAGGGAATAGCAGAGCTGTATGCATTTGACTATCCATCTGGAGATGGTGGGCGTTCTTTGATATGTGATCGCCCCCTCTACCAGGCGCTATGGAAATAAAGATTTTCTGTTTTCCTTAGAGGTTTTGTTCACATAGTACAAGACTGCCCTCCTCCGTACATCAAGTGTATGGAGGCTTCTTTCTGCTGAGTTTGATGGATTTTGAAAGAAGGTAGGAAGTTCTATGGATTGATTTACATGGAACTTTGAAATGAACTAAGGTGAGAACCTAGGATGTGTTCGGAGGACAACCATGTCCTTGTGCATAATGAAAAAGGAGTCTTGTACGGACAAAGCCTGTATCTCACTGACTCATCATATGGAGGCGATAGCTAGTAGGAATGCAGTATTGTAAGATTTTTCAGGGTGGCCTTGTGCATAGGCTCAAAGGGTGGACCCATGAGCTTTGGGAGCACAACATTGAGATCCCAGGGTTGGAAATGGGGGGTATAGCCTCTTTACCCCTTCCATGAATGCCTGAATGACAGGGACTTTCCACCATGACACTTTATTCTGTGAGGTGGTGTAAGCCAACAGGGCCACCAGATGCACCTTTATGCAATTAAATACTAGGCCAGAGTCTAGTAGGTAAAGCATGCAGTGTAGAATGTTAGCTGGAGAACATTCTATTCAGTTTAGTGATTGTGATGTGCACCATATCACAAATCTTTTCCACTTATTAAAATAGCAGTGCCTGGTGTTGGGTTTTCGTGCCTCTTTAAGGATATCCATACACCTTTGTGGAAGATTTAAGTGGCCCAAGTTCATTGATTGTGGGTGTAGTTGGAGGGATGCCCCTTTGTGCTGCATCAAAATGTTGTATGGGCACAGGAGCTTGTTTGGGTCGCACATCGTCCGGCTTGAGCAGATGTGGAAACCAAGGCTGTCACGCCGACATTGGAGCAAACAGGAAAATAGTTACTCAGGAGTGGTGTTGGGGGAAAAACATAAGCACATTTCCCAGACCAGCTCATCCACAGTGCATTCCCCTTGGACTCTGTTTGGGGAAACCTGGACGCGGTGCATTTAGGTCTGTGGCAAACAAAGTCTATTGGGGGTTGACCCCATATTGAAAATATACTGTCTAGGATATCTCTGTCGAGTTGCCCCTCGTGGTGTTCTGGTAGAGGGTGACTGCTTAGAGTGACTTCCAAAGAATTTAGTTCCCCCAGAACATGTTGAGATGTTAGGAACATATTCCGCTTGAGTTCCCACTTCCATATCTTTTTAAAAAAAATGTTTTTATTGGTTTTTCACAAACAATCAACATAAAACAACAACTTGCAGTGCATATTATAATTTCCAACATTTTGCATTTATTGTTAAATATCCACTGCCTAACCCTTACCCTCCCCCCAACTCGAGCCTACTCCACTTCGCGGTCAACATCCGCTTCCTCCGAAGGGGTTTCTTTTTCTTTATCCTCGGCAGAGTCCCAGTCTGTCGGGCTATCTTGGATTGGCCCATACAGTGTGGCCACTAAGTGTTACCAGGCCATCAGGGAAACTGCCTCTTCTTCCTCTCCCTCATGTCCCGCTTCCTGCCATACCTCCGTTTCTGCTTCTGTCCATTTCTGCAGGTCTCGCCACCAGGCTTCTACTCTTGGTCTGCTACATGCTTTCCATCCCCTGGCAATCCTACGCTTGGCTAGTAAACATGCCAAGTCCTTTAACTTGCTTACGTGTTTCAGTTGACGTGGTCTAGGGAACCTTCCTATCATACATGCCCACACTGATTCAACATTTAGCTTAATCCCTTTCTCATCTAACCGATTAGCTATTTCAGCCCAGAACTTCCCAATTTCCAGGCATGTCCGAAACATATGCATCATCCCAGCGTTTTCCTCCCCACATTTAGGGCATGTTTGCCGTTAAGTTTTCCTGAATTTAGCTATTCTTTGGGGAGTCATATATGCCCTGTGGGTTACATATAATTCTATTTGGTGTAACCTTGCGTTCCTTCACACTTTCTTGTGGTACTCCTGAGCCCGTTCCCACATTCCACCACTCATTGGTGCCCCTACTACTTCTTCCCAGTCATGTCTTAGTTGTACCACTTCCTTTCCCACTCTGGACATCAATAGCTCATATAATCTAGAGATCTCATGCCCTCCTGCTACGTCATATATTGTTTCAATTTCTGGGTCTGGTTGCTCTGCTAACGTTATTTCAGACCATGTCTCTCTGGTCCGCAGTACCACTTTGTTGTATGTGATATATTGCCCTGCATGTAGTCCCGTTTCCTCCACCAACCTTCCAAATTCTATTATATCCCCATCACGCCATATGTCTCCCACTGTCTTGACCCCCACCGGTCCCAATGCCTCCGGATCATCTTCAATGCTTGTCCATCTTCTCCCGTCAGAGCCACTAGCGGCACCTGTGGAGAGCACGGGGTTGGGTTCTCCATGGTCTGACAAGCTTTATGCCATAGTTTCCAGCCCAGCATCATCATCTCTGGACACCCTTTTAACTGTGATTTGGGAAGCCATATAACCTATTTCAGAAAAAATTGGGCACATTCTAGTCTCAACAATCTTGATTCTGAGGTAGGGTCCTCTGATAACCATTTGGCTACGTATTGTAGTTGGCTAGCCAAGTAGTAGATCTCGTAGTTAGGCAGTTTTATTCCCCATTTATCATGCGAGTTCTGCAATTCTGTTCCTAGTTCCGTGCCATAGGAATTCCCTACATATGCTCTGTAGTTTGGTGAATAATGTAGAAATCTCGGTACCAGTACCATTTTCAACAGCGCCCCTCTTCCCATCATTGCTAAGGGGAGCTTAGCCCAGAATCATGCTGTTATCGATGCTCTGTACCACCTTTTCAGTGTTGTGTTGGTGTTCTGCTTCCACTGTATGATAAATATCTATTCCTAGGTATCTAAACGCTTTTGTTTCCCATGGTATTGGTAATACTTGCAATTGATCTCTCGGGACCCATACGTACCTCCCCAAGGGGAATATACACGATTTTATAGGATTCACTGCAATGCCAGATAGCAGCGCAAAGTGCTCCATAACTTCAAGGATAAATTGGAGGTTTTCTTCAGGATATTTTAGGTACAGCAGCATGTCATCTGCATATAGCGAGACCAAGTGCAGTTCTTCCTTTATGCTTATCCCTATTACTCCATACTGCTGTCTCAAATATATCGCTAGGGGTTCTAGTGCTAAGATATATAACATTGGAGACCATGGGCATCCTTGTCTAGTGTCCCTGCTTAATTGCCATCTCTCCGAAATGATGAGCTCCTGTCTTAACTCTAGCTAGCGGTTCACTATATAGTAATTTAACCCATTTTAGGTATGCAGGTCCAAATCCATAGTAAGTCAAAGCTGCGTCCGGCCAGGGCCATTTGACAGAGTCAAAGGCTTTTACTGCATCCAACGACAATTGCAATCTCGCTCAAGTCTCCTTTCGTATGCTCTATGACCCGATGAAGGCGTCTAAGGTTATCGGATATGCTCCTTCGCGAGACATATCCGGTCTGATGGGGTGTATCAATTTATCTATGACCCGCTTCATCCTATTTGCCAGCACAGCTGTGAGCATTTTGCTGTCTTGGTTTAGCATCAATAGCGGCCTGTACGAACCGCAGTCCTTGCCTGGCTTATTGGGTTTAGGGAGTGGTATGATTATTGCTTCTCTCAGAGATTCAGGTAACCTTCCAATTTCAAATGCCTCATTTAGCATTGCCAACAGTGGGGGGGAGCACCTCCCTTTTATACTTTTTATAAAACTCACTGGGGAGTCCATCTGCCCCCGGGGTCTTACTAGTGGGCAGACCAACCACCACCTCTTCTAGGTCTTCCAAAGTAATCGGGGCATCTAGTCCTTCCCGCTCCTCTGCACTTATTTTTGGTATACCTATGTCTTCCAACGTGGCCATCATCTCTTTGTGATTTCTCCCTCCTTCGTCCCCATATAGCTGCTTATAATATTCAAACAACTCCATATTTACTCCCTCTTGGCTGTTTCTATTACTCTAATCAGTGATCTGGGGGTCTCTCCTTTGTACAAACATGCAGACATGCCCCCAGGTTTGTCTCCCTCCGCATGCTGTCTCTCTACGTATTTTTTGTAGTTTAGGTTACATAATCTCTCCCAGTGGCTTGCGCATTCCTGTTTTAGCCGGTTTATGGTTTCTGCTTCCTCTTTAGTGCTGCCTCCCCTGCACAGCACTGTCTCTAATTCAGTCTCTGCCTTTTGCAGCTCTCTGACTATACCTCCCTTTAACCCTTTAGATTTGGCTATAGCTATTCCTCTCACCACCACTTTCAATGCCTCCCATAGCATACCCACCGACTGAACACTCCCAGTATTATTTTCAAAGTAGCTTATAATTTCTTCTCTTAGGTCCTCTCTGAATACTATATCTTTTAGTGCTTCCGCTCTAAGCCGCCACATTGGGATCCTGGCCCTTGGGGGTCAGTATTGCCATGTTAAAATCAGTGGCGAGTGGTCCGATAGGACCCTCGCCTTGTATTCTGTATGTATTATTTCTGCCGTAACCTCCTGTGTAGTAAACATGTAATCTAGCCTTGTGAATAAATTCTGTGGGGCAGAGTAATGCGAGTACTGCCTATCCTGAGGGTGGTGCGTTCGCCACGTGTCCTCTAACCGGAGATCTGTCAGTAAGGTTTGCAGGGCTCTGGCTGCCGGGGCGGGTCTGTCTAATCTTTTATCTGACCTATCTACCCTTGGGACTTATGTACAGTTAAAATCACCCCCCCCCCCATATCATCGCCTTCCCCAGGAACTGGCTCATTTTTATCATAAAGGGTCTCAAAATATGTTACAGTGTCTTGATTAGGGGCATACATATTGATTATGGATCTCTTTTTATTTTCCACTAGCCCTCGTATTGCCACCATCCTACCATCCGCTTCGTCTGTGGACTGTAGCCATTGAAATGGGACATGCGGTGCCACCCAGGTGATCATCCTCCTGGCATAGGCTGAGTATGTTGTTCCTATGACAGTCCCCTTCCACTTCTTCCGGATCATCTCTAGCTTTTCTTTTGTGAGGCGAGTCTCCTGTATCAAGGCAATATCGACTTTCTGTTTTTTTAAGTAAAGCATGACCTTGTTCCTCTTTAAATAGCTGTTGAGTCCCCTGACATTCCAGGAAATCACTTTAAGGTCCCCCATCTTCTAGTCTTGTCCAGCCTGTCTCTTGTGCCTCTCCCTCCACATATGTAAGCTTGTTCCCCAACTTAAACTGCACCCTACCCCCCAACACTACAACTCACTCAAACTTTGTCCCTCCCCCAACCCTTCCCAGCCCCAACTCAACCCCCAACTTCACACTTTCCCACCCCTCACCCAACTGTTGCCCAGCTCCATCCCTGGATCTCATGCTCCCCTGCATCTAGCCATTTCCTGGTAACTGCTAGTACTCGGGACTTAGCACGGTGATTCCGCCCCATCGGCGCACCTACTACTTCAACTACTGGGGATAGGTTACGTATATCGGGTGTCTCCTATATTGAACTATAATAGCTGCGCTCTTGCTTCTTATGACTTGTTTACTCGCCATTATATTCCAGTCCAACAAGTCCACCTGGCGAGTGTATATGCTATTTAGTTCCATATTTATCTCCCTGTCCCTTTCACTTTCTTAATATTTTGCTGCTGTAACATTGCTTACCCCAACAACATGCCTGCCGTCGGGTCACATATTCTGTCCATCTTACTTCTTCTGACTCCGGGCAGCCCTGTGCATCCAACCAGCATGCCGCCTCCTCCGGGGTTTCAAAAAAGTGTGTTTTGACTTTGTGCAGGATCTTTAGTTTTGCTGGGTACAAGAGCATATATATCTCAATCCGGCGTTTCGTAGTCTTCTTTTCACTACCACATAGCCGTAGCGCTGTCTCTGCACTAACATGGTGTAATCCGGCTAAGCAGTGATCGTTGCAGACGCCCTAGTTATCGTTCCACCTTTCTGAAAATATTCTAGGATCTTCTCCCTGTCTCTGTAGTTCAATATCTTAGCTATTATTGCGCGGGGAGGGGGCCCCAGGTTGAGGCCTCCTTGTCAGGGCTCTATGCGCTCGTTCAATCGCGAACCCTTGGGAGAGTTTTCTGGCCCCTACTTCCTGGATTATCATGTTCTCCACCTAGTCCGTGGGATCCGAGCCTTCTCCTTCTGGCAGGCCAACCACGTGTATGTTATTACGTCTTGCGCACCCTTCTGCTTCCTCAGCTCGGTTTTCCAGGTTAGCCACCTGTTGCTTCAGTATATGGACCTCTTTGGCATTGGTGGCGCTGACGTCCGTGTTTGTTTTAACAGCGCTCGCCAGGCCACTTGTCCGCTCGGCTAGAGCCCTCACATCTTGTCTTAAAGTTGACGTCTATCCCAACAGCATCTATTTTGAGTTCCAGGGCCGCCTTCAGCTCTGCCATTGCGGTTCCCCATGAGGACTTCAACCCCGTAATGGCTGCGAGGATCCGGTGGTCGTCTCTCGGCGCAGTCGTCTCCTCCTGTACAGTGGGTGCGCCCTGTACCTGCGTGGGTGGGGATAGATGTGGCTTGGTGAATATATCCATTGTCGGCTGTTTGCCTTTGCTTCCTTTGAGAGCCATTGTACCGGGTGTCGTCAGTGCACTCTTCAGCTGTTCACCATTACGTCCAGACGACAGTGTGTTGATTCCTATTTCGATTTGCAGCCTTGCCCTCCCAGATGTGGAGCTCTCAGTGAGGATGCTTCCTTTACCAACTCTTACTGAATGATTTGTGGGTCCGTCCTGCTCATGTACAGCATTTCTTGCCCACTATCCACTCGGGCTTACGTGCCCTTCTTCCCCTAGTGTGGGCCCCAGCACTTCAGTAGGCAGTGCTCAATCCCTGCCTCAGGGGACCCCACTTTAGTGGGCCGTTTGCGCGATCTCCCCCTGGGCAGTTGCCGGTGCCAGCAGTCTACCACGTGCCCCGTCAATCCATCCAGGGACAAGTGTGCCTATGTTGGGCAGGCCAGTCCTTGATCCTTTTACAATTTGTGGAGCCACCTGCGCCGAGCCGACGTCTGGCGCACCTTAGGCTTCCCAGTGCCACTCATTCCTTTCAACCTGGGTATCTTCCATACTTCTCTCCTGAGCCCTGCTACTTGTCTTCACCATCTGGTGGCTGCTTTTTGATTCATCAAGGTTTTCCCCTCTGACTGCCTCTGTTAGGGGCTAAGTTCCACTGGACGCTCTCCACGTGCTGTTGCTCTTGCGCAGTGCGCCTCACCGCAGTATCTGTGCCCACGTTTTTCTTTTTTTTTTTTAAATGTTCGTCCGTCCCCCTCTCCCCCATTTCCTCTCGTTACACAACTCTCTTGTAGACTATCCGTTGAGTCTTGGGGTTGTTGCTGCAGCAGTTAATTGTGATCTGGCTGCAATATCAGAGCTACGTTTGCTCCTTTCATGTATTCCATTGCTTGGTGACAGGATTTAAAAACAGTGGCTTGGGTGCTATGCTTACAGCCATGCACTGCATTCGGTCAGGGTCCTTTTTGATCTGCACACCGTGTGTCCATTCACCTGATCCATACGCGCAACTGCAGCGCTACTTTCGTTCTGATCACTGCTGTTGCCAGCTTCTGCTTGTCCTGCAGCTTCGTCCGGATCGCGAGGTGCGTCTCCGCTCATATGGGCTTCCTGCTCTTTTTCAGCTCGCCAGCCTCCCGCATGTGTTCGGCGCCGCTTTAGGGGGCATCCTAGCTGCTTCCTCCAGGCGTCCTCCGGGCAGTGCCACACGCCAGTGGCTGCCACGGCATCCCAAGACAGGTGGCTCTGCTTGTTGAACCCACGCCGTCTCCGCCTGGTAATTCTTTATTGGACAGCTATCGGCCACACTTGTTACGACACGCTAGTTTCGCTTTCGTGGCCACGCTCACAGCATTCACGGTCCAGACATAAAAGGGCTTCTTTGTCTTGAGACCACACCATTTTGTTACCATTACCGCTGCGTTCATCGGAGGCAACAAAGATACATGACTTTGTTTATGCTGCTCCAATCTGCATAATGGGTGGTGCGGTCTAGGCACCATGTGTTCATGTTGCTCCGGTGTTGTTTTCGTGCTGGAATCTTTGTTTGATCTGCATGCGCTTGTCAGGATCTGCTGTCGGATCCAGGAGCTCATAGGAAAAACAGCATAGTCCATGTCTGCCTAGCCACGCCCCCCCCCCCCACTTCCATATCTTTTGGGACAGCTTGGACAGACCTAGAGAGTGTGTAACTCCTTGCTTGTTCAGATAGAACATGGTTGTGGTGCTGTTTGTGAGGACCTGCACCATGTGACATTTGAGATGTTATTGAAAGGCCTGAAGAGCCTTGAGGACAGCCAAGAGGTCTAGGAAGTGGATATGTCTTTGGGCAGCAGCGCGAGTCCACTGGCCGTGGGATGTGTGATGGAGGAAGTGGCCCCCCCAATCCGGCGAGTGAGGCGCCTGTAGTTGGAATCGCTTGTGCTGGTGGAGGACGAAAAGGTTTTCCTTTTAACAGGTTGTCCATGGACCACCAGTGAAGAGCCTGAACTAGGGTTAGCGAAACGACCACTAGATCATCCCACTGTCCGCTAGCCTGAGACCACTGTTTCACTAACCATTCCAGCATTGGAGGCATGCGCAGGCATGAAGCCCTCATCCTGAGCAAGCGCATTGCTTTGCGTACAGTTATCTGGCGACCGACTTTATAGTGAGGTACTTGCAACAGCATGTTCTGTACTCTGTCGTTTGCGGGGAAAGCCAGCTCCTCATATGTTTAGGATATCCCCTAGAAATTGCTTTATTGAAGAGAAGGTTTGTCTTTTTTGTATTTAATTTGCAAATTTGAGGAGTTTCCCCGGAGATAAGCCAGTCGTCCAGATTAGGGTATACGGGGATGGACTTTCTGCGCAGGTGTGCAGCCACTACTGCAAGCACCTTTGTGAATACTCTTGGTGCCGAGGTGATGCCAAATGGGAGAACCTTGAACTGCTAGTGTACTCCAGCCATCCTGAACCGCAGGTATTTTCTGTGCACAGGGTGCATTGAAATATGAAAGTATGCATCTTTCATGTCCAATGTCGCCATGTAGTCTCCCCGTTTTAGGAGTGGAATCATCTCCTGGAGCGTGGTCATACGAAACATTTGGGGTTTGATAATTGTTCTCAGGGCTCAGATCTAATACTGGGCGCATGGTAAGTTTAGTTTAGTTTATTTATTTGTAACGCGCACCAAGCCCGGATGCATCTGGGCTCAAAGCTTACAAGTTTCAAACAAAGTATACAGCCGAATGATACATAAGGGTTACATGTATACATAAGATCATCGTATGATACGTTATATTTCTATAGCAGACAAGAATTTACTGTGTTAAGAAATTACATACATATATACATGAATAGGTCATGATTATGCGACCGAGATGCAGTCTTGCTCAAGGAGCCATATTTTGACCTTTTTCCGGAAGAGGAGGTAGGAAGGTTCCTCTCTTAGATATAGAGGAGGGCATTCTATTTCTTAGCAGTGAGGACTGGGAAACTAACCCCACCTGCTCCATGTTGCTTGAAGCGTGGGATGTTGACACAGTGCACCTGGGCTGTTCTTGTGGGCCGTGTGGAGGTGTGGCCGGAGATCGTATTGGACAAGTAGGTGGGAGCCTGATTGGATAAGCACTTGTAAGTAAGGGAAAAAGTTTTGAAGTCAATTCTTTAGTTAATGTTAAGCCATTTCAAAGTATGTCTAGTTGCCAAAATGTGATGATTTCTTGGGAGATTAATGGCCGCTGTGACAGCATTATTTTGCATAACTTGCATTTTGTTGAGAAGTGCCCAGATAGAGTGTGTTACAATAGTCGAGCTTAGAGAGGACACATGCTCTTGCTATTGTGATGCAGTTGGCTGTTGTCAAGTAAGGACGGCAGGCATTGATGAATTTACAGGTGTAAGCGGGAGAGGACGCCAGGGCGTTAGTTTGTCTTGTTGATGTTAAAGCGAAATTGATGTAGATTCCTAAGGTTTTCACGACCTTGCATACTTTAATGATATTGCCGTCTATATTGAAGGATGTTAATAGCACGTCCAGGTCTTTCATTGGCACAAGGAAGTATGTTGAATAAATGCCCTTGTTTACCTCGTAGGCCGGGACAATCTCTATGGCATCCTTTTCGAGCAGCGCCTTTATTTCCTCCAGCAGTATGCTCTGTTGTTCTGCTGTCATTTTCTTCTGTCTTGGCGTGCAGTAGGGTGGTTTCTGTAGCAACTCTATGCAATACCCGCCTGTTATGGTGGACAACACCCACTTGTCCGATGTTATCCCCTCACATGCGTCGGTGAAGTGAGAGATTCAGCCTCCTACTGGAGTGGCATGGGAGGGAACCTGAAACGGTGTGTCATTGTTTGGGAGGGGTTCAGCCTCTTTTACTTCTTCTTTGAAAATTGGATTTGTGACTGGCCCCAATGCAAGGACTGTCCCCTCAGAGTAGCCTGAGGAACTTTGCACACCCTGACCCCGAAATCTGCTAGAGTTTGGGAAACCCTGTTGGGAAAGGGGTTTATTAGTCAACTGTCCAAGGGACTTAAGAGTGTCATACTCATCCTTGGCACTCTGGTGTGCGTCTTCTACGGCCTTCCCGAATAACACATTTGGCTCCACTAGCATGTTTAAGAAGGTTGCTCGAGTCTCTAGCTTGAACCCTGAATGAGCCATGCATGGGGCTTGATGAGCATTCCCTTCGCTATGAGGCATCCTGCATTATCTGCTGCATCAAGGTTGTTCTTTGGTGTCCATTTTGAGGTCTGCTTGCCTTCTGAGAGCGTCCTCAATAATTGAGCCTATAGTGGTTCTGGCATGGCTTCTATTTGGCGCTCCAGATCATCCCATTTGTGGCAACCGTAACTAGCTAACAACGTAGTGTTGTTAGCGATTTGGGTCTGGTATGCTGCAGAAGAGGAGGCCTTTCTCCTGAATGTATGTATCTTTTTGGACCTCTCCTCTGCAGTAAAAGAGTACTTTTTAGAAAACGAACAGTTTTACCTGGTGCTGCTGCTAGCTGCTGCCTGTAAATTAGCGCTGGGAGTTTTCCCCAACTCGCGCTCTTCGAACACTTGCTTCCGGGAGGAGGCGGAGCATTGCGGCGGTCATGTGACTGCTCACGTGACACTCTCTGCCCATTAACACAGGGCTAGTTCACCCTAGCGGCTTTAAGCCCGAACGCGGCGACAAGGGCAACGCATCTGACCATACTGTTTCTGCTGTTTCGTGCTGGAAGTGCGTGGAGGACAAGCCAGTTCGCTGCAGACGCGAAGCCGAACCCAAATGGAGCCAGAGGTGCGACCTGTCTGATCTGTGATCAGCATCTTGAAAGCTCTGCAGCTGCTCAAAACGGTAAAGTCAGGGGGGAAGTGAGCCCGGGAAAAAGGAGGAGGAGTAAATCGGACTCGGCGCAAAGACCGCTAGTAACCCCTTCGATCCTCGACCTCCTATTGACAACCCCGGGGCCAGCCCGTGACCAAGATATAACACATGGCCTGGCAAATAAACAAAGAGCACAAAACAACACTGCACCTGATCTACGAGGCCAAGCCCGAGACGCCGGGTCCCTGTCCCCGTCTGTGATGGCGTCTCAGTCGAAGATGCTGCCTTCCACATCAAGGAAAGAAGAAGCAGAGGTGCAGCAGGAATACAGTGATTTGGAGGACTGCGAGACAAGAAGCAAACGGTCGGTCCGCTCGCCTTCCCCCGCGCCCCAGGGCGGGAATATCAGTCCGGCTACACGGAAGGGAGCTCTGCCGTGCGCGGTCGAAGGACGGGCTCCGTTCGACTTAAACCGCACGGCGGGTAGCAGGTCTGATAATGACCCGGTTCAGGAACTGGAGCGAGAAGAGACCAGTTTGGAGTTTGCTGATCCACCCAACATTGAAAATCATAGTAAAGTCCAGCGAAGTGGGGCACAAATCCGAAACCCGGACAGCAGGGGTTCTCGGTGGCCTAGGCCTAAAAAGACAGATGATGATACCATGGTAAGGGAATTAACTGAAATGATTGAGTTATCACCACATCGACCTACGTATGAGGAGGAGAGAAGATTTCCCCCCCCCCCAGAAGGGGAAAGGGTGAAGAGACCCCTATTGCTAATTGATAATGGTAATCAGGAGCCCAAAGTTCTTCGGGTCCAAGTTATGCTGCATGACTCAGACTATGAGCGGACCAAATACAGGAAAGAGATGGGTATAAGTAACATAAGGTCCCTCCTGCCCCGTAGAGAGTGCACCGATAGACCAATAGTCTCAGATTGCGGCAAAGAGACGGATTCAGACGAAGATGGCCTGATGAGTGAAAATCAAACTGAGGGAGAGCCGGAGGATTCGAATAAGGAAACTGATGGTGAGCAACTCAGAAATGGAGCTGGTGCAAAAAGAAAAAAGAGAAATAATACTAACACCCCGGCCAAAGCTAGGATGCAGGGATCAAACAAGATGGTGAACTCGAGACTATTAAAGAAATCTCTCCCGGTGGAACAAAAGTCAAGAAAATGCAGCAGAAGAGGTGGTCAAATGTCAAAAGGGCTACCAAACCCTCTCTTGTCAGCCTCGCTAAAAACCTTCTTCATCCAACAACACAAAAGAAAACAAAGTTTAGACACAGAAATGTCATGATGCCTGCCCCCGGGAAACCAGACCAGGCCCAGCAACCCCAGAAGCAGGCATCATGCCATTTGGAGCAAGCCCAAAAACCCCAGCTAGGGGCTGTTTGGGTGCAGTTCTGGTGCCTATGGCGCCAGGCTCATAAGAATAGAGTCAGTCCTGGTGCCATGGGTGCCAGGCTCATAGTAGAAAACCTACCTGATGCAGACCATGCTGCAAACTTACCTGATGCAGACTATGCTGCAAGAAGCCACAAGCCAAATGAGGCTTAGGAGGAACTATTTTACCTAAGGGACTACCTTTTACTTGGGTGGGGTTGTGGAAGAATACTTACCTGGGACTACTTCCAAGGCTATTTAAACCACGCCCGGACAGCAGCACACGCTACGCGTTATTCTGCATCCAGCAGCGTAACGCTCACCGTGCCTGCAGCAGCTTCCAGTCTTTAGCCACACCCGCCTCGAGTCCGGAGCTCCTGGAAACAAGAAGAAAGAAGGAGGAAAGGTCAGAACAGGAGTTTTACCTTTAATCCTTACCTGAATCCTGATCCATCACGCCTTGCAGCACTTCAGCATTCCATCACACTCTTCTCCATCTCGTGGCCGCTCTCCGACACCTAAGGAGACAAAAACAGCAAGGTGAGCCAAGGGGATACTCTAAGACTGTACAAGCTACCCCCCCAAGACTTACCTGATTTACCACAGGGGGTACTTACCTCATTTCGGGTCGGCGCAGCCTCCGCTGCATCTCCGCCGTACCCCGGCCCCTATGGGGAAACAACAGAACAGCAAGGCGCAATAAGGGGAAACTGATTTTTTCCCAATAGACTTACCTGGTTTTACCGCTGGAGGCATCAATCCCCAAGACCTCATACCACATCAGCGCCTGAATGGGGGAAAAGCCACATGTTATACATTGACACCATTTTATCGAACTGAGCCGGATAATATAAACCCTTACCTGCATCTTACCGGTTGCCACGTGGAACTCTTCATAAGGGCAATTCAGCAACCTAAAAGGAATTGGACAGAGTGAAGGTCAGACGTTTTTTGAACTCTTACGAACTACAGACTCACGGCGTCTCGCCGGCATTCTTTGAGTCAATACCGTTCTGGAACTCCCCAACACCTCCACGCCAGTGAAGAAACTGGTCATCTACGTGCCCCTGCGCTTGAAGCAGGATGGAGAGCTCATCTTTCCAAACCATCAGGTGAGAGCATAGAGGGAATCCAAAAGTGACCTGTGGGAAGAACTACGGGAGAGGGGAAGGTAGGGTTAGCGCTCGAACTCCACAGGTGGTTAATTCCCTTTCTCCATTACAGAAGGATATTCCTACGAGTCAAACAAACGAAGCTGGATGGGCCAGTCCAGTCCATCATCTCGGCACTACGCGTCTCACTGGTGGAAACAACAGCTGGCCAGTTCAGATTGACGCCCCCGTGGGAGCCAGGGAAGCGTAACAGAAATATCAGATGCCGAAATGTTGGAAATAGCAGTGGACACCCAGCCTGCGCAAAAACAAAGGAAAACTGACGCAGATATAAGAGACAACCAAGGGCCGTGTAAAGATACAGCTCAAGAAAAAGCATGTACATCTACAAAGGTACCCGTTACGCCCATAGACAAAGCAAAGGCGGTGGAGACACCAACATCAGGGTTACCAAATGTAATGAGCCACTCAAGAGATAAGGCACTCACAACCCAGATCCCTAAAATTCCAAAAGGGGTGCCAGTGACCATAGATGAGATACTCGTGCTGGAAGACGAGAAAGAAGAGGAGGGGGTTAAAGGGACCCAAGGACCTGTGGATCCAAAGCAAACGACAGCTCTACTCAGACTCAGAATAGCGGCTGGCCTGGACAAAGCCCCATTTGTCCATCGGTCCTCTCTCTACCCCCATGACAAAAGGGGATCTGCTAAAATCCTACAAGGAAACCAAGCATACGAAGTTTGGCTCACCAAGAACGTCAGTAAATTTTGATAGAAATCCACGATCAGCAGGGGACTCTCTAGGGATGGACTCGTAAGCCTCATTGAGAAGAGCTGAATAAAATCAAGTCTCGCCAAAAAAAAGACGTCTTAGCGACATCGCAGTGGCTCTACAAAATGAGTCTCCTAATAAAAAAACGGAAATTATTGCTATTATGTCAGCCATGACTATCGTCTTAGCTCCATTTTGTAAATTGTACGAAGCGATTAAAGAAAACGTTCAGGACAACACAGCACTGCTATCGAACTTGATGGAGAAATTGGCCCAGGTGGAAAGCCTCATACCTGGTTCAGCGGACAAAGCTCTAAACAAGAAAAAACAATGGGAAACCGCCATCCAAGCTATGGAGAAAAAGATTGAGAACATGGAATCCCGGACGGGACTTCCCAAAATAAGACCAACAATCCCGGAAGATCAACCAATGACATCTAATCAGAAAACACACTGGGAGAAGAAACTGTAAGCCCTGGAAAAAAAGCTTGAGTCCATCGAAACCCTGAATAGATCTGTGCCTCCCGAAACCTCGGGCGCCCACAGAGAGTTGGGGGGGGGGGGGAAAGATGCAGCACGAAGGTTGAAGGATAAAGAACAAACCCTGTTTCGACTCATACAAGAGCATCCAGAAGGAGGAAAATCGTCCAAAGCTCAAAAGACGCAGCTACAAAAAAACGATCATACTGGAACGTCGGTCCCAGGTATGTCGGCTGTAGCAGCTGCGAGGGGACCCAGCCAGGGCGAAAAGCAAATACACGAAAATACATCGGACCAAAAGTCCCAGCAAAAAGAAATCGATCTCACGAGATCACCAAGAACAGTAGACGACTTCCTAGGTTGCACCGATATTATGGATATTTCCACTCATTCAGAAAAGGGTCAGAAGAAATCAACGAATCCGCGCTCTCAAGAGGGCGAAAGCGAAAAGAGTCTTGCAGAACGTGAGGAAAAGCTGAATGGCAGGCATAAAGCGGATAAGGTGGGAGATGTCCAGAGCAGGAAGCTTGTAACCCACCGGACGGAGGCCAAGAGACCGATATCCCAATCGAGCCTAGAGGTCGAGAAGTCTGTGAATCTAGTACAAGAAGTCGTTCTTCAAACCCTCGTCGTCCAAAAGCCATGACCAGCAACCAAAGAAGCCCAAGGAAACATGGCATGGCAAAAGGTGAGAGCCTTAACAGAAAAAAACATGAAGAAACTCGGCTGTTCAAGCTTGAACAAATGGAAGCGGACAAAAACTTTCTAATCCTAAACAGACCGACAGTGCTTCAGATAACAAAGAAAATGAGAACTCTGAAAAAGATTAGGTCAGATGACCTCGTGCTCGTGGAACTCTACCATAGGGAAAAGAGGGCCAAACCGTTTCTACATTTAAAAACAGTCCCAATTAAGGATCTTGATGAATCGGTCTATGAAGAATTTGCTCAACTGGGCTTTCACCTGATGGAACAAAAAAGGAGACAGAGCTCTCAAGATAGCAAAGAGAAAGAGGTGGTAAACCTGAAACACCAGTACCACTATTGATCAAAAACGGAGGATCTATGCCATCGAACCCGAGGGCACAATCGCGAGGAGCGGCAGGAAATGCAAAGGCGACCACAGAGGCACGGTGGGGCAGGGAACTGGTCGAAGGAACCACGGCCGAGAGAGGACTCTAATCACAGATATCACCAAAGTATGATGGACCAGCTCGACGGGAGCTGGAGCTTAAGCAAAAAGAACAGTGAAACCCAGCACCAAATCGCTGTTTCTCGAGATGGAGGGCGAGCAAAGCAAGAGAACACAAAAACTAAACAGGAAAAGTCCCGAGCCACTATGGGGAAGGAAAGACAACCAAGAGGCCCCTGGCAGTGGCTAACGGCAAGCTGGACTAACAACAAGGGCAAGTAGCAACAACCTGGGTCAGCTTGCCCCAATGACACGCCCAGCGTAGAAAGCCGCGAGCGACCCACAAACGAAAGCTACTCCTTGGCATCTTGGAATCTTGGAATACGAGCGGCCATGCTCACCTGACTATACTTGGTGACGTCGACTTGGGGCACTATGATATTCTGTGCCTGCAAGAAACCTGGCTGGTTAACAAACCAGCTCTTGATGGTTTCGTAGTGACGATTTCCCCGGCAGTGAAAGGCCTCCTTGGCAGACCGTCGTCTGGTTTGATAACCGCAATTAAAACCAGAGAGGGTTTGAGTGAACCAACAACGTGGAGGCAGTCTTACGAATTGCTGGTCACCCTGACCTCGCAATTACACTCTGGGGTAAAGAAGAAAAAAGGGCGACTGAATCATCTGGATTATGAACTGTTATTGGAACCCCCAGCGAATGTCAAAATCTTTCTGCTCCACCATTGGGACCACGATTGACCAGCTCTACGTGGAATTTGAGAAAATCGAGATCATCTGTGGCGATTTTAATGCCAAATATACGACGGCCTCGAACGATCAACAACGCTCCCCCCAGAAACGGGAGGGCCGGACCTCACAACCAAAAGAGGAAAAGCCCTGAAGGAAGTTATTAGCTCAAGAAACATTCAAAACGCTGCTGCTGTGTTCCCTAAACAAACAAACATTCCCACGTGGGAGCGTAACGACTCTAAAGCGACGCTAGATTACATCTTCGTGTCAAACGGCCTCACCCACGATCTCACCAGCTTCAAGGTTGTAAAAAAGGAGAACAGTGATCACAACTTACTGTCCTGCACGTGGCCAATTACTAATCGGAAAGTAAGAACATACGATTGGGCAATTGAAACTAATTCGCAAGAGACCCGCCTACATCTCACTGAACGAAACATCGTGAAAATTAGACTGGCATGGGTTAATAAAGCCACACGTGAGGCTAAAGAAAAAAAGAGAGAGAGACCGAACTACTTACCGCTACTTCTGGAATTCCAGGTAAAAGGTCAAAAGAAAACGAAATATCGTCCTCCTAACATTCATACTTACGATAAGGACCTAGTTGAAAAAAGAAAATTGGGCCGTAGATTGCTAAGAATAGAAAAGCAATCCAATGCAGAGGATGACTGTAAGGCCTAGCGCCAAGAAGTGAAAATCTACAAGAATTGGCGGAAGCAGCACAAAATCATCCAATACCAAAATGACGCTGAGACTATGATGCGTAAACTTCAATCAAAAAAATTTAGCAAATTTTGGACCCTGATAAAAGAGTCAAATGACACACAGACTTCATCACTCTCCAACGCAGTGGCCGAAGAAAGCTGGTGCCAATATTTCACGGCTGAATTTGAGGGCCAATCGACAGATACAGAAATCGAAAGTCAGGGCCCCAAAATACCATGGGTTGACTTAACGAACAAGGAAGATATCGAACTGTCTATATGGAAACTGAAGACATCGAGAGCCCCGGGTCCGGATGGGCTTACCAATATGGACCTAAAAATGTGTCCTAAAGAATGGGCTGAAATGATCAGCAAGATCTTCGACGAATGTGGTAAAACAAAGATGGTGCCCGAATCATGGCAGAAGGCTGTAATAGTCCCCATCTACAAAAAAGGGCCTAGAAATGAACCAGCGAGCTACAGGCCGATCGCCCTTTTAGACATAATAGGCAAAATATAGGCCTCCAGTCTGCTAGAACACCTACGAGCATGGGGAAAAGATAGCAAATCCAATGATGCATTGCAAACGGGATTTCAGAAAAACGGATCCACCTCGATCAACCTAATGGTACTTAACATCCTGAAAGCGAAAGTCAAAGAAGGGGCTCCTAAGGTCCACTTGGCTTTTGTGGACCTGTCAAAGGCTTTTGACAGAATTGACCGTCCCAGACACTGGTCTAAACTGCAAGGGTGGAATTGCCCAGCCACGATTTTGGAGCCCATAAAAGCCCTCCATTCGCATACTAAAATCAGCGCTGTCGGAGGCAATTAGAGTCAATCGAGGGGTGAAGCAGGGGTGTCCACTGGCGCCGGCTCTGTTTACCGCATTTCTAGGTCACTACCAAACATCAGAAAGCAGGATTCGATCGTTCCCGCCAAAAATCGGGAAAACTGAGATCCCCGCCTGTTGTATGCTGACGTCATCTTAATCGACCAAACTAAAGTGGGCTTACAAAGAAAACTAAGGAACCTGGAGAGCTACATTGCTGATAATTATCTGGAGATCAATAAATCAAAGACTAAAATCTTGGTGATAGAGAAAGGCCAAAGCAAAACAGCGAAAAAACGTAGTGTTTTCCTGGATAACACCAAAAATGGAAGTAGTGACCAACTTCAAATATCTAGGGATACAAATGGACAGTTCCAGGACAGAAAGGAGCCTTCAAAAACAAATATGGGAAAAAACAAAACGCCTGACCTCCCAAATGAGAGCAGTTGACCGAAAGTTCGGCACATTTTCTCTAATACCGGCATTATCCTTTTATAAAGCCAAAGTGGTCCCGGCTTTGATCTATGGCATAGAGGCTTCGCTATACTTTCCACGCAACTTCTGGTCAAAAGTCGAAGGGCATGTGTGGAAAACGGTGCTGAATTTATCAAAAACATCGGCTATCCAGGCCATCAGGAGAGAGCTAGGGCTTGTGTCTTTAGCATCAATGATAGACCAAAGTGGCATGCGTCTATATAGAAGAATAATTATGTTGGACACACTACCCATCTTCATCATCATACGGGACGAAATGGAAACAAGCAATTGTGCAGCCCTGAAACAGTGGACCAAGGCTAGAAAAGACGATCTGGCAAAAATAGAATGTTCAGAAAAAGACCTGAAAGAAAACCCAGATCGCATTAAAAGGAAAACGGAAGAAATGGACTGGATCTGTACCATGGAGAAAGCCTCAGGCTACAAACTCTTAAATCACCTACCTCCAACATTTAACAAAGCGAAACAAACTCTAAAGTACTGTGTAAAGTTTCCAGATAAGAAACTGAGAAATTCAAGACTCAACTTGATGCCAACCAGGGAAATCCTAACAATCAGAGGAGACTTATCCGAAAAGCGGTGTCACCTATGGAAAGAGAACTCATCCATTGAAACGCTGAAACACCTTGTAATTGAGTGCGAAATTACAAAGAAAAATAGAAACATCTGCCTCACCTCGCTGGGGGAAAATCTTTGGATTTTTGAACCAGATGAACTATGGAAGAGACTGATCTCTGTCGAAAATACAAGATGGACCCAAGATCTGGCAAAACTTATTGAACTCGCTTTTGACCAGATAAACCGTAATAGATCAGACGGCAAATCTGTTATGGGACCGGAAGCGGATTGAAGCGAGTGGAAAGTAAAGGGTGTTTAAGGTTCTTGACCTGACGGGCTAGTCGGGGCGAGGTTCTGGACTTTTAGTCTCTGACTTCGAGTTTCGGTCTTCTATACGCTGGAAAATTTATGTGTTGCACTGTTTGGCAGCACTCTGAAGATGATCTGAAAATTTGACAAAACTTAGTTAACTGAGTAAAGTTCAATAAAAAAATCAAATAAAAAAAAATAACAAAACAATATCTTTTTGCTCTCGTCTGGCAGGGCTTCTGCCGATGCCAGGGGAGTGCCTGCCCTTTTCCTGGTGGTGGTGACTACTTGGGAATCTGATTTGAGCTGACCCCTAATATACAGGAGGTCTGTGGGCGAGGGTCAGAATAGCTTCTCTATTCTAGGATTGACTGCCCCTTGTGAGACTAGTCGCCATTAGGGATGGTTGGATCCGTCTTTGGACAGACTGCAGGAGTCGTATAAACTGGGCAGCAGACCTCTTGTTCCCCAGAATATCTTGCACAAAGTCTGTGTCGATCTGTGCCGGATGAGTGTTGATATTGAAATGCTGTGCCGCCTTTAGTAGCAGTTCATTGTACTAGAGTTAATTATCAATAGGTGAATCTGCTACCGGCTGGTCCTGGTGGTCTGGCGACTGAATAACAGATGCCGTCATCATAAAACTGGTCTTGACGACAGAGGTCCCCCTGAGACCGTGGGTCTGCTTGGTCGTCATAACACGAGTCTTCAGAGGGGTCTTGGTATGTCTGAGAAGTGTCTTGGTACCTCAAGGCCGGAGTGCCTAGAGCAGAGGTGCTAGCCTGTGGCTCAAGACCAGATCTTTTGGCAGGGGGTGGCAGTGCTGATGCGCCTGGCTGTGAGGCATCTTTAAGAATTGTTAATTGGTCAGGATGCCTGTCCATGAAGTCTACGAAACAAGACATTTGCCTTATAATTGTATTGACTTGTTCAGGTGTATATTTGCATGTGGGTGGGAAACCTGATATGACAGGGGTGGGCCTGGGAGGTAGTGACATCCTTTACAGGGGTGGCCTGGGAGGAAGTGGCATCCTTGTGGGGCATGGCCCCTGAGAGAGTGTCTAAGAGGATGGAAAACCCTGTTTGGGTGTCTTTTGGGCCAAGGGTTTTTTTTAAAAATTTGACTTTTGCTTAATTAGTGGTTGCATTTTTGGAATTTTCTTAGGGGGCGCCGAAAATGCCTTCCACCGCCTGCTTTTCGGCACGTGGAAGGAGGGCCTTTTATGTGCGGTGCCGAACCGAGTTCTCTTTCATAATTGGGGTACTGTCGTGAGGCAAAAGTGTGTGCGATCCAGACGACAGTGAAGAACCTGAGGCTTTATCCCTGGACACCGCATGGGCATCAACGCTACTGCCGAGAATCGGCCGTGCGGTAGGTCTTTAGTGTGTTTGTTAGTGCCTTGGCCGCCGGGTGGCTTCTCAATCACAGAACCACTGGCCTGCTTCTTGGAGTCGGGGGCCCGCACCTGGGGTTCCAATGGAGCCCCCTCGCCATCAATTATGACACTGATACTGCCCTCGCTGGAGTCTTCCTCACGTTGATGGAGGCCTCAGCCGGCATGGCGTGAGCGGGCCAGCGTTTGGTTTGCTGATCCTTTAACCGAAAAAGTTTACAGGATTTACAATCCTTTTTGGCATGATCCCTCAGAAGACAGCGATTGCACACCCGGTGCGCGTCCTTCCACTGGAATTTTCGATGGCAGGATGGGCAACATTTAAATGGGGTTTTGTCCATTGTATTTCAAAAGGGCAGACGGGCGAGAAAAGAAGAAAGGGGATGATGGAATAAGCATTCTCTAAAAGAGGTCAGTATAAAGAACCTCCCCCTCTCGCCATACTGTAATGGGCCGAAGCCTGAAGAGGCCTGCGAAGGCCACAGTAGTAGATCAATCAGTCATCGACGACGAGGGTGCTCGTCACAAGCAGTCAAGCAGTCATGCGGTGAGCAGAACAAAGTAAGGAACAAGTTACTTACCTGTAACTATTGTTCTCCAGCATGGGGTCTGGCATGGATTCACATGCTCATGAATACAAGACTACATAGCAGTACATACATGCACAACCACGGGAGGTGGCAAGGCTCAACATTAAGCATTTCAACAACTCAACATTAAGCATCTCTTACATCCTCCCCCGACCCACCTTCAGGCGAACAGGTTGCACAGCACTGCCTGGCCGACTCTGGACTCCTCTCTGGAATCCCGGGCGACGCAGTAGAATCTTGTGAAGGTGTGCGTGGACCTCCACGTAGCAGCCCTGCAGATGTCCAGCAGGGACACGCCATACAAGAACGCCGTGGTAGCAGCGATCGCTCTGGTCGAATAGGCTCTTGGACGGCCGGGCAAGGGTCGGTTTGCCAACCGGTGACAGTGCATAATGCAGCCTGAGAGCCATCTGGAAATGGAAGCCTTCGAGAGGGCCTTCCCTTGGTTCACAGGTCCAAAATTCACAAACAGCTGTGAAGTCTTCCGAAGACTCTTTGTGCGGTCCACGTAGAACTTCAGCGCTCTAGCCACATCCAGCAAGTGCAAAGTCCTCTCAGCCGGCGACGAAGGGAAGAACACAGGCAACACCAAGGGCTCATTAAGGTGGAAGTCCAACGGCACCTTGGGCATGAAGGAGGGGTGCGTCCTCAGCACCACCCTCGTCTCGTGGAATGTCAGGTACGGAGGTTTACAGGAGAGGGCCTGGATCTCTCCCACTCGTCGTGCAGAGGTGATGGCCACAAGAAACGCTGTCTTCCACGACAGGAACTTCAACAATGCCAAATGCAGAGGCTCGAATGGTGGCTCCATGAGCCTGGTCAGCACCACGTTGAGCTCCCACGCCGGGGCCGGGGCCGGAGCCTGCACCGGCGGGAACGATCAGAACAGTGCTTTCATGAACTCCTTCACCAGGCGATGAGACCATAGGGATGACCGCCCCAGCGTTCTGGTGTAGCGGGAGACAGCCGCCAGATGGATCTTGATGGAGGCATGTGCCAGCCCTGCCTTGGCCAGCGATAGCAAGTACGGCAGTACTTGAGGGGCTGTAATCCGCAGAGGGTTAATCTTCTGTACACAGCACCAGCCAGAGAACTTCTTCCATTTGTGTCCATAGCACTTGAGTTGAGGACGCCCTGGCCTTTGCAAGCACTTCCTTGCAGTCCACCGGGATATCGTGTCCTCCGAACTCTAGTGCTGCAATAGCCAGGCCTGCAGGTTCAGCGACCCCGGGTCGTGGTGGAGGATGGCGCCTCCTTCCCTGGCGAGAAGATCCACGGTCATCGGCAGTTTGACTGTGGGGAACACTGACATGTCCAGAAGGTCTGTGAACCAAATCTGCCAAGGCCACGCAGGTGCGACGAGTATCATCCTGCACCGGGACCGTTTGAGTTGACTGATGAGTCGCAGCAGCAACGGCAATGGTGGGAACGCATACAGGAACACGCCGTCCCAGGGGAATGAGACGGAATCGCCCATGCTCCTCGGCTGGGGAAACCTGCTGGCGAACCTCTTGAAATTCCAGGGTGTGCCCGCGGGCCAGGGCATCCAGCACCCAACGGTTGGTGGAGATGGACTCCCACACGCTGACGAATTTCGCCAGCCGACCTTCCAACAGGGTGCTCAGGTGGGGGCCCGACGCCACGGCCGGTTCAATCCTGTTTCGTCGTGGCATTGCCGACAATGGGATCCTCCCGTCTTGCCGCGTCCTCTGTAGGCCTCCTGCGACGAGGAGCGGGCCGCTTGGCGGTACGACGAGGAACCGCTGCCGAATCCTTTGAGGGCACCTTGCTTGCATCCGGAGTTCTGAAAGGACGGCAGTCGTCGTTGAAGAACACCCAAGGCCCGAGCCGTCTTGGTGTCTGCCTTGATGGCCTGTAGTGACTCATCCACTGTCTTGCCGAACAGGTTGTTCCCGTCGAAAGACAAGTCCAGAACCCTGGTCTGCACGTCCTAGCGGAAGTCAGTGGCCTTGAGCGAACCGCACCAGCGAAGGCAAACGCTGTTGCCCATCTGACGAAAGCCGGGGTCGGCGATGTCTGTGGCCACCGTAATGGCGTGGTCCGATGCCACTTTGCCTTCCTGTAGGATTTCCAGGGCCTCAGCCATCTTGTTGTCCGGGAGGAAGTCCATATGGGAGCGATCTTGAACCACAGCTCCCTGTCGTAGCGTGCCACGATTGCAAAGGCGCTGGCCGCTTTAATCATTGACGCGTCGGCCCATGGCGTCCAGCTTCTTCCCCTCGCCGTCCGGCTGGGTTGTTTAAGTTGAAGCCGTCGCCCCCGCCGGTTTCTTCTTGGCCGCCGCAGAGACTGCTGAATCCGGGAACGGCTGTGCCCTAAGGCACACTGCGGCGGAGTCCCGGACCCGTTACTTCTTCTCGTACTGGTCTCTCTTAGCAGGAGCCATGGACGGGTTCTTCAGGAGCGCCAGCCCCTCGTTCCAGATGTCATCTAGTAACGGGACTGACAGGACAGTCTTCCTCTTGGCCTCCCGCTGTTGGTAGAGGAAACCTTCCTTCTTCTGTTCTTCAGGGCAGAGCTGGAAGAGCTCAGATGCCCTGGCGATCATGGCTTGAAAGGAGCCAATTTCGTCGGGGGGAGAGGCCCGAGGAGGTGGTGAGGGGAGGTCCATCCGGTCGTCATCGTACGTCCCCGTCGTTGCCGTCTCCATTCCCGTCTCACCCCTCGGAGTAGGGGATGGGGTGAAGGCTGGAAGGGGGGAGGAGGATGGACCTGTCTCCGCTTGTTAGGCGGGCTCCCCGATGGACCAGGTCCCACTGGGTCGTTGGTGGGGGTTAAGGGCATCCTTGTCCTTATCTCCGCGCACAGGGTCTGTATGGCCATCAAGATAGCTCCTGAATTGTTCTGTGGTGCGGGCACCGGCTGCAACGGGACCGACGGTTGGGGCGTGGGTTTCCTACGCGGCCCTATCTTCCTCGGTGGCCCCCCGTTGCTCTCCTCGTCGGCATCCTACCTGTGGGCCCTGGATTCCTCGAAATTCTTGTCCAGGATCCTTTAGACGCTCGCCAACTCATCCTCAGAGGTGGTATCTGTGTCCGTTATGGCTGCCGTCCGTGCCCCCCCCCTTCTTTCTCCTGCTAGGGTTTCACAGGGGTCTTCTCGATAGGCAGAAAAGATCATTCCCTCCTGGGTGGCGGTGTAACTCTAGCCCCTGAAGTCGCCTCCACTGGGGAAGCCTCCGTAGGTTTCGCCAGTGCCACTACGACTCCCTCAATTGAGGCCTTAGCCGGGTGAATCAGGGCCTTCACGACCTTGGGCGTGCCGGAGGCCTTCACCTTGGGGGTAGGGTCACTGCCTCGCTCCTCCTCGGCTGTCTCTGTCGGTATAGACCGGGTCTTCTTTCGAAGCTTACCCGGGTTCTCAGACTTCCTTTTCACTGAGCCAGAGCGTTGGCTCGTGGTTGATGGCGTTGGTGATAGTGCGTCCTGCCTGGCAGCTGAGGAGCCCGACCGATCGGCGCTCCCGGTGCCCGCGGACTCCCTGTCATGATGCTACCCCCGGGCATCCGGATCAAGCCCATCAGCCCTGGGAGCAGGCATCCAGGTATTTAATAAAACCCCAGCAGCCCCGGCTGGGGGCTGTCTGGGTTCAGTCCTGGCGCCTTAGGCGCCAGGCTCATAATAGAAATCAGTCCTGGCGTCATAGGCGCCAGGCTCATAGACTCTGCTTACCTCATGCAGACCATGCTGCAAATGAATCCAAGCCAATGTGAGGCCTGGATGGGACTATTTTTCAACAGGGACTATTTTTTACTCAGGTGTGGTTCTAGGGACTTCTTACCTGGAACTACTTTGGAGGCTATTTAAACCACGCCCGAACAGCAGCACATGCTTTGTGTTATTCTGCATCCAGCAGCGTAACGCTCACCGTGCCTGCAGTCAGCATCCAGTCTTCAACCACGCCCGTCTCGAATCCAGAGCTCCCAGCAATAGAAGAAAGAAAGGTTAGAAAACAGATATTTCAATCCTTACCTGAATTCCGGATCCATCACGCCTTCGAACTTGAAAAGGACATTATTCTACACGCGTCGCATCGCCAGCTGCAGCGCCGCACCATACTCACCAGTCCTCACAGCATTTTTCGATCCGGCGCAGCCTCCATCATTTTCTCCACCGAATTCCACCATCTAGGGGACAAAAGAAACATAAGGTGAGCCGAGAGAGCCAACAAATACAACCTCTCCACCATAGACTTACCTGATTAACAACCGGAGGCATTATTCTGTAACAAACCGCAACTTCTTACGCCGCACCCGTAAGGAGAGAGAAACCAGCAATTTAAACACACGCATCTTTTGCCGGACAGTGTTGGGTAGTACAGACTCTTACCTCAACACCATCAGCTGCCACAAGACAATCTTCCCTTGGACCCAGCTGCAACACAAGAAAGGAATGTACAAGAGTGAACATCGGACATATTGAACTCTTTGAACTTTATACTTACGGGTTTTCGCCTGGAACCTCAGAGTCAATATTCATCCGGAACTCTTTCAACGCCCTCAAACCAGTGAAGTAACTGGTATCTACGCGCCCGTGCATTCCACGCAGGTTGGAGAGCTCATCATTTACAAACATAAGGTGATCTTACAGAAAGTGAATATCGGTGGTGATTAGTGGGGAGAACAGTGGGGTGCCATTACTAAAATCCACGGGTGGCTGAATCCCTTTCTCCACTTGCAGGAGAATATTTCTACGGGTCAAGCAGACGAGATTACGCGGTCCAGTCCAATCTGGCATCTCTGCACTACGCTTCACGTTGGAGGAGGTCGCAGCTGTCCGGGTCCGATCGACGCCCCTGTGGGAGCCAGGTGAGCGTAACACTCCCGGTGCTTTGCCTTTTGTTGGGCCCCTGTCGCCAGAGCGCCCTCAAAGGTCTTCGAAGACCGCTTAGATTTTTTCTTCTCACCCGCTGCTGGGCTCTTCACCTCCAGCCAGTTGGCGAGTCGATTACGACGATCCTTCATTGTCCGTTCGGACATGTTCTTACAAAACGCACAATCCTTCTCCACGTGCGATTTGTTGTCATGAAGGCAGTAGAGGCACCGAGAGTGCTCATCCTCTTTAAAGACGTTCTGAAGTCCGCATCCAGGGCAGCTCCTGAACAGCTTGGATCCAACAGGCGTCATGCTTCCCTTGTTCTGGGCCATGTCCACGCAGGGTAGGCCTCAAAGATCTTCTGGAATCCTCCGAGAAGTGGAAAACACAACGAAAAGATGCCCTTGTGGGGCATAGAAAATTCCGAAACGGGTCCCCGTTGATCGTAAGTAAAGTCGGTGGAGCTTGAGGCTCGATTGACTGAAAATATAAGAGTAAACTCTTTGAAAAAACGCAAAACGCAGTAAAAGCTCGAGAGCTACAGCACGAGGACTCCCAACACTTGAACGTGCGGTAAAAATCTGAAGATGGCTGCCAGAGGAGGGGCTTAGGTAGAGGGCAGCCATTGGCTGGGGGCAGTATGACCCAGAGACCAGTGATTGGTTACTAGTAGAAAGACAGTTCAGAAACAAAACAAACTGATTTTTTCCAAGGATTCCCAGCCTGACGACAGGGAATATTCATGAGCATGTGAATCCATGCCAGACCCCATGCTGAAGAAAGAAGGAAAGTCTGTAAGTACAACTTTATCTAATCAAAGGTATCAGCCTGGAAGAGAACTCAGTATTTGCAACTGACTTCGATAGCGGGAAAAAACAATCTGATGGACCTCGACACATGAAGGATCATGGGTACAGTACACGTCACACTAGGGATAGTATTACTAAACACGCCCGGTTGATGGCCGTTTGAGTTTCGAAAACAAATCTTGTAATACTCAAGAGACTTTCACTAGATGTCGGACTATGCAGTGATCTAAGCTGACCCACAAGCTCCAGCAAATACAATACAAGGCCACCAAGAGGACATCAAGGAGGCATCTCATCTGAGGGGGCAAACAACAACTGAGTTAAGGCATTCCAGGGAGCGACATCGGTGCTTACTTCCCTCTGCACCCTATACACCGCCTGGTGCCATACCCCCGTCTCGACTTCTGCCCATTTCCTCAATGCTCCCCACCAAGCCTCTACTCGGGGACCTTCAGCGGAGTTCCACAATAATGCAATTAGGCGCTTGGATAATACACACAAAGTCTTTCATTCTAGTGAGCTGCACCTGAGCCCGTCTACGGGGGAACATTCCTAGCAAGCATGCCTTAGATAGCCAGTCTTGCATGGAAATCCCACCAGTCGCCACCCTACCTGCGATTTCCTGCTAAAAAAACTCTGATCACTGGACAGGACCAGAACGTATGCAGCATCGCTTGTGCATCTGCAGCATTTCTGCTCTCCTGCTCCCGGAAAATGAGATTGCATGTGGGGTCATGTATGCCCCATGTACAACATATAGCTGCGTCAATTGAAATCTGGTATTCCTGGACACCTTCAGTGTGTACCTCAAAGCTCGAACCCATTCCTCATCAGTTTACTTACGTCCAATGTCCTGCTCCCACTTGATACGTGTCCTGAGTTCTATTGTTTTAAATGTGTCAAATAGCATTTCGTAGAGCCTAGAGACAACATGACCCCCCTTAGATAAGTCATAAATACAGTCAATACTGTGTGCCCTCTTTCCCCTCCAGAGTTCTAGCCATCTTGCCTCAACTGTCCCAATTACCCTGAGGTATGTTGGACGTCATACCTGTCCGTCAAGTCAGGAAAACCCATCAGCTCTCAGTCATTGAACAAATCCCCAAGGTGATTATGCCGTTGGGTCCCCAATAAGAGTCTGAAGTTACAGACCTCGCTGTGATTTCTCCCGCATATCGCTGCCAGGAGTATGTTGGTGGAGTACGGGTATGGCCTACCCAAACACGTCCAAAGTCTATGTCATTTCTTCCGCCCCAATGCTAACAGCATGGACATTCGCACAAGCTGGTGTCCCTCACCCAGAGTATTTCCCTCAAATATTACAGCCTAACCTTTTCTTTGCAAAGTGATACAGCAGGGGCCGCAGCACTACCATCTTGAGGAGCGCCACTCTGCCCATCACTGACCGGTAGTCTATGCCAGAGCTCCATGGATTTTGTAATCCCCTCGGTATGCCCTTCTTGGCATCATGCTATACGTTCACCCTGAAATATCGGAAAGTGTCCACCGCCCACTGTAACTCAAGGTTTGCCGGATACCGTAGCTCCAAACCGGCGAGGCCCGCCGGGGGAAGAGCCTCGACTTGTCTTTACTTATAGTTATGCCACAAAGCTTTGCAAAGCCATCCAAAACCTCAAGTATGTATGGTAAATTGGTCTCTGGGTTTTGTACGTAGAGCAACATGTCGTCCGCATATAGCGAGACCAAATGCATGCTAGCCCCCACTGGTATGCCTGTGTCCGCAAAGTCCGCTCGGAGCAATGCCGCAAGAGGCTCCAAAGCTAGCATGAACAGCATGGGAGAGAGCGGGCACCCCTGCTTAGTTCCCTTTCGCAAGTCCCACTTGTCTGAGATGTACCCTCCAGTCCCTACTATGGCTGTCGGCATCATATATGTCAATTTTACCCATTGCAGGAATCGCAGACACACCCTGAAGTGCTGCAAGATGGCGTATAGCCAGTCAAACAATTTAATTGCATCAAGCAAAGTCACTGCATAGTCCAACTTGACACTGGCAGTCCTCTCTATTACTAGTTCCAAGACGTGTTCCTACCTGGGACATTCCCTGTTTGGTCAGGGTGTATGAGGACACCCATTCCGCAATCGATTCACCAGGAGTGCACTAAGTATTTTGCAGTCCTGGTTAAACCATCGAAAGCGGTCTATAGGGGCCACACACCAGCGGGGGCTTATTCGGCTTAAGTATCTGTACTATGATGGACTCCCTCAGGCTTGCGGGCGGTTGACTGATCTCAAATGCCTACTCGAACATCTGCAACAGTTTGTGCGCCTGCTCGCATACCCTTTGTTAAATTCTGCCCCGAGTGTTTTGCCCGAAGGCAGTGAGAGTAGTACTGCCTTCAGTACATCTTCAGTAAGCGGGGCATCGAGCAGGTCAACCTGCTATTGTTCAAAGCGGGGCAGCGTGCTCTCAACAGGGCATCCTCTATGTCTCTTGTACAGCCCTCTGTGACTGTGCCGTAGAACTGTTGATAAAACGTGCAAAAGACCAGAATGATCTTGCTTTGAGCACACCACTCATCCCACAGTCATCTTTGATGGATCAGATCATTTCCTTCTTCGCCTCGGCACGGCATAGCCAGACCAGTACTCTCCCTGGTTTATCCCTGCTTTTGTGTAGTTTCTCAACATATTTAGCGTTATGTTTGCCCAAGCACTCCCAGATGGATATGCATGCCTGCCGGAGCTCAGTAAGCTGCCTCTCGTGTCCTGCAGGCCGCCCCTTCCCATTCTCCAGTTCTTCAATCTCTGGCTCCATTCTGGAGATACTCTGTAGCAGGTATTTTCGTATGTCACCTATTTTGCTGATTGTCTCGCCCCTCATCACTACCTTGAATGATTCCCACAGGGTCCATGTGCTGTCCACACTACATAAATTAAGAGCAAAGACCTCAATCTTGTCCCCCATGTGTGCCCTAAACAGCTCATCAAGCAGTGCTTTTGCCCTTAGTCTCCAAGTAGGGACTAGGGGTCTACATGCAATTCTTTGCCACGTTACGACAGTGGTGCATAATCCGAGAAGACCCGTGCTTTGTATTCAGCTGCGACAAATACACCTAGGGATTCAGTGCCAGTGAGCACGTAGCCAGTTCCCCATATACACAAGCCCCCCCTGTATGGAGCCAATCTGGGGTACAAGAACTTAAAGGAGGCAGTATCCTGGTTGGGGGCTACGTGTTGATGCAGACCTCTCTTCGTTCCAAGAAGACATGGACAATGATCATCCTACCCCTCAATACCAGACTTAAACTCAAGCAACCGGAAGGGAACTGACAGGGCCACCCATTTAAGAGCATCTCTGGCTAATGCGGAGTAGGCAGACTTGTATGCGTGTCTCCTCATTTCGTAATAATCATGGCTTGCCTGGAAGCAGTGAGATGCGTCTCCTGTAGTAGTGCTATATGGACTCCTTTGCTGCACAGTTATATGAGAACCCTGTTCCGCTTAATGAAGTCATTTAGCCCCCTTACGTTCCAGGAGACAATCTGGATGTTACTCATCTCAGTCGGTCCCCACATCCCCGGGTGTCCCACTCGTCACCCTCCAAGAGCACCTCGCCAAGCACTATCGGGCTCACCCCCAACCCACAGCAGGTGCAAGTAAAGCAAAGAAGCAACCCATGCAGTCCCATACCATTGCACCTCCTCACCTCTCCCCAGCACAAACCTCAGGCATGTGGTCAAAGCTTCTCCATGTTTGTTTTCCAACAACATTTTATTGATTTTTACAAGGTAGGACATCACATGCAACAACGCAGTACAGGTCAATATGAGCGTTAATTAGAGCTTTTATAGTCTATTTTGAGTTGTAGGGTGGAGGAGAGATTGGGTGGATCCTGAGTGCGGCGGTTGGGCTGGCGAGATCTGGGTGATTATTCCCCTCTGCTCTGGAGTGTTCGAGGACCGGTCGGGGATCAGTAGAGAGGACTGCATTGGAGCCATCTGGTGAGAGGTGGTCTTCTAGTGAGGGTTGGGTATTTGGCCGCATAGTCAAGGAAGGGGTCCCATATGTTTAGGGTTCTAAGTAAGGAGTCAGAGCGTATTGCAGTGATTTTTTCCGCAACTGCGATCTCCCAGCATTTGGCCCACCATAGAGCAATTGAGGGGCCACCTTTGTCTTTCCATAGGCGAGCCATTGCGATCTTCGCGGCCAGTAGTAGATGGTTGCAGAGGCGGGCGATATGGCCTGAGATTGGGAATGTTCCATCGCCGGTTTCGCCCAGAAGGACGATGCCTGGGTCCCATGGAATTGAGAGGCCGGTTATTTCCTTTATGTATTTCAGCACCTCTTTCCAATAAATTTCTGCCTTTGGGCATGTCCATACTAAGTGGTATAGTGAGCCGGGGGATTGGCAGCCTCGCCAGCATGAAGCGGGAAAATCCGGGTTGGCTTTATTGATTTGTGTGGGGGTGATGTAGTATCTGAAGCACAGCTTATAGCCTCCTTCTTTGTTCGTGACACATTGCGAACTTTTATGTAGTCTGGTCCAAATTTGCTCCCAACTCTCTACTGCAATTTCCCGGCCCATATCCTTTTCCCACTCCGTCATATATCTTTCTTTCTTCGCTGGGTCCGATCTGTCGAGGAGTCGGTATATGGTGGAGATTCTCCCTTTGTTGGTCGGGGATGTTAGCGTGAGTTCCAGGGCTGTTGGCTCTCTCGAGCATTTGTCTCGTGTCCCTCTGTGGGACATCCAATGTTTGATTTGCGAGTATCGGAATCTTTCCCGTTCACCCACTCCGAATTTCGTTTTACACCTTTCGAAGGTGATGGGGGAGCCCTCTTCCATGAAGTCGCTGGTTTTTGCCAGGCCTCCTGCTATCCATGCGTGGAAGTCTCGGGGCGGGTTACCAGGGGAGAAGTCTGGGTTGTTCCAAATGGGAGACATGGGTCCCAGGTAGCTGCGAAGTCCCCATTTCCGCGCTGCGGTTTTCCAGCACTGGGTTGTTGTGGTTGTGGCCGACAATGGTCCTGAGTTGGGTTGTGGTTTGAGTGATGGCAGATGTGGGAGATCTTGCAGTGGGACCGGGCACCAGGATTCTTCGATTTGACGCCATAATGGTGGGTCTGCTTCTTGCACCCAGGCAAAAGCGTGGGATAGTTGAGCCGCTAGCGAGTATCTGGCCAGGTCCGGGACTCCCATTCCACCTAGGGGTATGCTTTTTGTCATGATTCGCTTGTTGATCCTGGGCCTCTTCCCTCCCCAGACAAATTCCATTAATTTCTTTTGTAGTGCTCGTATGGCCGGGGTGGGATTTGCAGAGGTAGGGAAGTACATTGGTATAGCCATCTGGGTATTAGGTTCATTTTCACGGCTGAGATTCAACCGAACCATGAGATTTCTTCTTGTTTCCATCTTTTGAGGTCGTTGTGCAGCGCCCTGAGTAATTGTGGGATGTTTTTTGTGTATAGGCGTGCTGGATTTCCGGTGATCTGTACTCCGAGGTATTCTATGGCGTCTTTGGCCCAGGGAATCGGTGAGAGTGGGGCGAGCGCGGCCTCATCTAGTTGAGATAGATTGATGGGGAGGGCTGAAGATTTTGTTAGGTTGACTTTGAATCCTGACATGGTGCCAAATGACTTAATCTCTTTCCATAGGGTCCCCAGGGAGGTTGGGAGGTCCGTGATCGTTAGCATCACATCGTCAGCGTAGAGTGCGATTTTATACTCGCGATTTCCCACCTGGATGCCTTTTATGGTTTCGCTTCGTCTGATTCTGGCAGCGAAGGGCTCCATGGATAGGGCGAAGACCAGGGGCGAGAGCGGGCATCCCTGTCTGGTGCCTCTAGTGATGCGGATGTGGTCGGATCTCGAGCCGTTAACTTGGAGTTGTGTGGTGGGGATTTGATAGTTGGGACATGACCCATGTTGTGAAGTTGGGGCCGAAGCCAAAGCGTTGGAGGGTTTCGCGCATGTATCCCCAGTCCACTTGATCAAAGGCTTTATGGGCGTCCAGTGAAATTACAGCCATTTTTGTTTTGGATTCATGGGCCCCTTCAATTAGGTTTAGTACTCGCCGAATGTTGTCGTGGGTCCCTCTGCCAGGGATGAATCCTGTTTGGTCACGGTCGATTAGGCTTGGGAGAGTTGGGCCCAGTCTTCTGGCTAGCACTTTGGCAAAGATCTTCCCGTCATTGTTTAGTAGCGATATGGTCCGATAGGAATCTGACAGTTCGGGGTCTTTTCCGGGTTTGTGCAGTAGGATCGTAATTGATTCGGCCATGGATTTAGTGACGGTTTTCGTAGATAGGAAGGAATTGAATAAGGAAGTAAGATGTGGGGCTAGGACTCTGACAAATCTTTTGTTGAAGGTTGCGGTTAGGCCGTCTGGGCCTGGTGCGGCGGGTTTAAGAGTTTTGATGGCTTCGATAATTTCTTCTAGTTCAATGGGGGCCTCCAGGTGCTCCAGGAGGTCAGTGTTGCGGGGAGGCAGGGTGTTTAAGTATTCTGGAAGATCTTTTAGATTTAACGGAGCGCTGGACATTATAGAGGTATGGTATCTTAGTAGTTCATTTATTTTCTCCGGTTGGGTGAAGAGCAGTTTTCCATTTTCCCCTCGTAGTTTGAGTATGTTGTTCCGACTCCGGAGCGCTCTTAGCTTCTGTACTAATATTCTATTTGCTTTGTTTCCTTTGGCGTAGTAAAATTGCTTTGTGAACGCTAGGGATTTGGCTGTTCGGTCGGCGCAGTGCATTTCCAAGGCTGTCTTTGCCTTCCTCAGGGCTCGCTCGGTTTTTCTTGAGTATTGTCTTTTTAGCTGTGACTCATGGAGGGCTACTTCCTTTTCTTCCTTTTCTAATTTGGAGGAGGCTATGTTTGAAATTCTTCGCTGTTCCGCTCCGGCCCCTATTAATACGCCCCTGACTACCGCCTTCATGGCATCCCAGATTGTGCTGATGGGGGATGTTTGTGTGGTGTTCTCAGTATTTTATCAGCGAGTCCTCGACTTCGGCCCTTATACTCATGTCTAGGAGGAGTGAGTCATTCAGTTTCCAGTACCTTTGTGGGGGGGATTTCTGGCCTGAGATGGCTATATTTACAGATATCGGGGAGTGGTCAGAGATCATGCGTGTGTGGATATCTGTGTTGATGACACAGGGAACGAGGATGAGATTAAGATTAGGTCTATTCTTGAGTATCCCTTATGAACGTTGGAGAAATGTGTGTAATCTCTTGTGGTGTCGTTTTGTATTCTCCAAGCATCTACTGTCTCTGTTTCTCTGAACAGTTTCTTCGAAGATGCCTTTGAGAAGTAGGTAACGGCCTTCTGGGTCTCTCTTTATTGTGATGTTAAGGAGAGGGATTTTGTCGCTGAGCAGGATTGCCACCCCCCCTTTTCTTTGAGCCAGAAGTGGCGAAGAAGGATTGTTTGTATCTCTTGAATTTTATGCGTCGTTCATCCTCTGCGAGTAGATGTGTTTCCTGCAGTAGGACAATGTCTCCAGCCAGTTGTCCCAGGCGGTGTTCCACCGATCTGCGTTTCCTTGGAGAGTTCATCCCCTGGATATTCCAGGAGAGAAATCTTAACTCACTTATGTTGGTCATTATTAGCGGTGAGGCGTCGCGGATGCATCGTGGGATTTGTCCCTGGGCTGCTCTGTGGGATTTGAATGCGGCCTGTTGAGTGGAGCGAGTTGTGGGCTTGATTTCGAATGTTGTTGCATGTTGTGTTGCGGAGTCTTTGGATGGCTCTGGGGACGGTGTATAACCGTGCTGCGTGAAGCATTCTTGTGCATATCCTAACTTTTCCTGTATCAGTTAGTTCTTTCCCACCGTTAAACTGGTAGGTGGAACTTCTACCTATTGCCACTGGGGAACTTGTGGCACCAATGAGCTTGTTGTGGCCAACCGGGCCGACGAGGTGAACCGGGTGCAAGCTCGTCGAAGGACCTGCCTCTGTGTGTGAGCGCCTGATTCGCTCGCGATGATATCAGAGGGTCTCGGTGCTTTATTTGGTCTTATGGGAACGCTGCTTGAGGCAGCCATTGTTTTCTGGATTGGGGAGATGCCGCTGTGTGCTCAGCCCCTGTCGCCATCTTTTTTCTGGGGGCCTCTGAGTCTGCGCCGTCTGTTGGACTTGGACCATGCCCCTCCTGGGGAATTGTCTCGGGGAGGGCGAGCTGGTTCTTCCGGTACTGCGCTGGGGTCGGCCCTGCTTATGCCCATGAGTTTCTCCGCTTCTCTCAATGACTGTATTTGTCTCTGCGTTCCGTCCCATTTGAATTTCACTGAGGTGGGAAAGCCCCAATGGTATGGGATTTTCTTCTCTTGCAGCCAGGTTGTCAGAGGTCGCATAGCTTTCCGTTTCAGGAGTGTTGCGTTCGCCAGGTCTTGATACAGGTAGATCGTGGACCCTCGGAAGGTGATCTGTCTCAATTGCCTTGCTTCACGCATAATGTCCTCTTTTACCTGGAAGAAGTGTACTCTAGCCAAGACATCCGGGGGGGGAGTGGAAGTTTTCCTTGGAGTGGTTCTGTGAACCCGGCCCAGTTCTAGGGGGAAGCGTCTGGGAGGGTGATAATGAATCGAAAGAGATCTGATATGTAGGCTTTCAGGTCTGGTTCCGGAATAGTGGTCGGAATGCCTCGGACTCTTGATCGATTTTCTTGATCGATTCTTCTTGATCGATTTTCAAAATCCTCCTGTTTTGTTTCCAGGATGTTACATCTTGCTTCGAGGGCAGCTATCCGGTCCTTGTTATGTTCATCTTCGAATCTTTGGTCACAGACTTCTGCTTCGATTTCGGCGGTTCGATGTTCCACTTCACCCATTCTTTTGTCGAGAGTATTTATTTTCTTGGTGATTTCCTCAGAACTTTTTTGGATTTCCCTGGTTAGGGCTGCCAATAGGTCCTGCAGGTCCGCTTTGGTAGCAGCTTGAGGCAAAGTGGGATCTGTTTCTGCGGTTGGTGCAGTGTTATTTTTCATAGTATCCTCCGGTGGGTCGGCTTTCTTAGATCTTTCGGTGGCGGCAGACGCCATGAGGGTAAAAATGTCCGATTGTTTTGGTGTCTTCCCGCTTTTAGACATTGTCGTGGGGAATTGAGGAAAGTGAGGTGCTGCGAACTAGATGTTTTCGTGCGATTTTAGGGCCGGGTCACTGGGTTTGCGGCAGTGGGGAGGAAGAGACGGGTTCAGAGGGATTCCGGAGGCGCAGGGGCACAGCAAAGCGAAATGGGGGTGCGAAGAGTAAGGCCAGCGGGTCCGGGGAGCTTCTTTTTGCCACCCCCCGGTGCGATTGGGTTCTACTCCCTCACTCCCCCCGACTCCTCACCTCCTGGCTCCGGTGCTGGGATGCTGTGCGGCTATAGAAAATGCTTGCGGTCACGGGCCGCTTGCGGAGCTGCTGGGGGGGGAGAAAGCCCCAACAGGACTGTGGAATGCTGGTCCACGCGTGGGGCCGGCGCCGTGGGGAGCAGAAAGCAGATCACCTGGGTGTGGTTGCTGTGGTGGTTGGGGGTAGGCGTGTTCCGGTGAAGTTGTGGGGAGGGCTGGGGGGGGGGGGGGGCAGAGGCCCCGTTGCTGCTGTGCTGCGGTGATCGGGCCCCTGGCGGAGGACTTCCAGGTGGGCGCCAAGCTTGGAGGGGCTGGAGCTGCAGGAGCTGTGGAGTCAGATAAGGCGGGAGGCGCCGTGGCGCGTCGGGAGTCCCACCGAGGGCGCCAATGTCCGTGCAGAGATCCGGGAGTCAGGGCCTCGGTGGATCCGATGGGGGGACCGGGAAGCGACCCCCCCTGGCGGGCCCCCGAGCTCCAGAGGCGAGGTGGAAAGCTGGTGGCCTCCTGTGGCGGGCTGGATGTGCGGAGGCAGGCTGGCCGTGTGGTGAGCGGTGCTGTTAGGTTCCGGGCCCCGGAGGAAAGGGGCTGTCCAGAGATTGCGTCCCGTCCGACGGGGGAGATGGAGAAGCCCGGCGCGGGGCTCGATCACGTCGAGCTCCGATGGCGCCGTTGGGAGCTTGGAGGGAGCCCGCGGTTGGTCCTATGCAGGTCCTCGGCGCCGATCCGCTCCGCACCAGGGCTCGGGTGAGCGGATGGCGTCCTGGCAGGCGAAGGGGAGGATCAAATCAGTGCCGATGTCTTCATGTCCTCGGGCGCAGCCCTGCCTTGGGTCGTGCTTAATAGGGGGTGGGATCGGGGGCAGGATGGCACCAAGGCAGGCGACGAGCAAGCGGGCATCGGCTCACCACGGACAGGAGCCGATCGGCAGGGCTTCTGTGTTCGTTCCGCCCCCTCCTGGGCAGGCTCCGGCCCTCACTGCTGCGGCGGCCATTTTACCGCCGAGTGGGCCCGGGACTGCTGGAGTTCTCCCTCGGCCGTTTCGGTGCGAAACCGGGACCCACTCGGTCGGCAGGCGCCTGGGGGGGCCCCCCCACCAGTGGTTTCAATTCCGGGAGAAAACGGAGGCTGGAAACGGGACTTTTATAGGTAGGCGCATTGGGCCAGACGGGAGAGCTCAGAAAGTCATTCCAGACGAGTCGGCTCCAGGCCACGCTTCTTCTCCATGTTTTGCACAAAAGCAGCTTTAGCCTAATCCCCGAGAGTGCCGCTAGCAGGGGGTTGTGATGCTGCATTGCATCTAACAGGACCAAAGTGCAGTACAGCAAACAGCTTAAATAACCATAAAACCTAACAAAAACATTGAGCATCCTCAAATGCCCAACAGCATGCAGCTTGTTCATGCACAACATTGCGTCCCACTTTACCAGTCTGCCAGTTAAGGGTGCGGCAACTATATTGCCGTAACTGGTATCCAAATAAAAAGTGAAACTTCAGTGGGGGACCAGCAGCACCTGTGATGAGTCAGCCGGACGCAGTCTAGGTTCTCTTTCCAGTCCAGCTTCCCTCTCTCGCTATAAAAGAGTTTCAATGGCGCCCTGCACCGCATTGTCCCAGGGCTCAGCATGGCCGTGGGTCATCAGTCAGGTTGCAGTGTCTTTTCTCACGTGAAGTGGGGCAACCTTAATCATGTCTATTTTATTTATAACATTTTTGTAATGCCCAGACCCAAGGGTATCACGACGTTTGTACATGCAAACATTGGTAACAGTAGAATTGCAGGAATTACAAGTAGGGGGAACAGTTAAGGCAGACATTATTCATACTTATTAAATAGCCAGGTTTTGACCAATTTCTTGCAAAGGGTGCAAGAGGTTTTGTTACCGATTGATTATTTATGTATTTGTTTGTTAGGTGCCGAAATCCCACAGGCATCTGGGCGCTGTGACATTCACACCAAAGAACTGTCAGTCTACAAAAATGGATACCTCTCATATGTGACCGCAAACGTATTCTGATGGCCGTGGGCCAACCGTCTCATGCACGATATGACAGAATATAGGTTTCAGAGTTTGCCCATGAACGGCCATTTTGATGCAACAAGAATCGCCATTTTTGTTTTCTAACCATTGCTCATTGCTTTCTGTTCTTATTGCTTTGCAGTACATTTTCTTCTTACACTGCTCAACTGTAAAACATTGTTGTCTGCACGTGAAAGGACAAGGCCGCAGGGATAACAAGAGTTTGTTGAAACACAATGTAGGCAGCGCCAGGAAGAATGCCCGGCTCCCTCCCGAATGTAGCCTTGAAGCAGAGCTGCAGGGCATTTAATCATTTCACAGCTGCCAGCGAGTCTCGTTATATGGTAGAATATGTTAGAATAAAGCAGCTAAAGGCTTGAATTATGCTCTTCTTACGGCCCCGCTTTGCTGAGCCCCGTTAGAGCGTGTCGGCTCCCAGGACACGAATAGCACCTCATAGATAGCAAGGTCTGGAATGCAACTCTCCCCCCGTATGTTGCACGCTTCCAAGAACAGAAGCGCTGTGTTCTGTTCAACAACTGAAAGATGCCTCCACACTCACAAATAGCAAATTGTTACTAGAATAGATATTTGAAGGTGTCATAGCTGTCGAAGTGTCCATCATCACACCAAGTTCAAAGAAACCCAATAAAGGGGGGGGTGTTAAACATGTCATAGCTGATTGTTTGATATGCATTTTGTATATATGTAACTGATGTACGTATTTCACTCTCTTGCGTCCCTCGAGGTCTAGAGATACGCGGGGCGTGAGACCGAGTTGGCCAACTGAGACTTTTGCTTTGCAATAAACCCTAGCTTTGTGAATACAACCTCGTGTCTGGCGTATCTATCGTGTGTGGTGACTTGCCTTGTTTCCATAGACGTAAGGGACCACTAGGGGCCCCTTTCAGAACAACCACCAAAGACAAGACAATGGGACAGCAGGAAAAGATGGGGGTATAGAGTTCCAAAGTGTGGGCGCAGTAACTGGGAAGCTGACACCTTCCGCGCTGGATCTTTTGAATCTTGGAATAGAAAGAAATGTACTTTGAGATGAGTGGAGTTTTAGGGTGAGGTTCTGCTCAAGTAGCTGGGGGCTACATTGTAGATGCAGCGGTGCGCCACTGTCAGTTTTAAACTCGATGCAAGCTTTGATGGAAAGCCAGTGTGCTTTGTGTCTGGAGGCAGTAATGTGATAAGAGAGGTGCAGATCCAGGGCTGCACAGAGGGCTTTGATTTGGAGGAGCTGCAGCTTAGTTAGGTTTGTTGATGAAGTGCCAGCATGGAGGGCATTGCAGTAATCGAGTTTGCTGCTGGTAAGAGCTCTCCAGAGCGTCAGACAATTGGTGTGAGAGAGGAATGGTCTGCTCAGTGATATGAGTTTGGCAGTATAAGCAGTGGAAGAGGCAAGGGGATTGATGTGTTTGGTCATGTTGAGTTCGGCATCCAAGTAGACTCCCATGGTTTTGACATATTTGAGTACAGGTATAGAGGTCCCGTCAAAGGAGAAGGCAGAAATGGAAGAGGGGAGCTTGCTTTGGTGGAATGGGGAGCCCACACTGAGGAGTTCAGTCTTATCATTCAAGCAGAGATTGTGGGTGGCCATCCAATTCTGTATGGTGTTGTAGATCCTGTTGATGATGATGGTGTCGTCCTCATGGTTGCCAGGGATGGGGATGACACGAACAAACTACGAAGCTTTCTCGAAATATCATTCGTCAAACTGGTAAATCAAAGCAACAAATCAGGCTCTCCGGAAGACCCTTGGTCCACCGGACATATACAAATCAATCCTCAAACAAGGAACTCCCAGGGAATACCACAGAGACGTCCTCAACCTTTCAATCTCAACAGGTAACGTACCACAGGCCTTTAAATCGGCGTACATCAGACCGTTACGCAAAGACACAACAGGAAACGTAGAGGACTTACCCAACTACAGACCCATCTCCAATATCCCATACATAGCCAAACTGCTACAAACTTCCATTTACAAAACAACACAAGAATTCATAGAAGAACACTGCCTATGAGAGGAACAGAATCAGCACTCCTCTCAATATGGGACGACCTAAAAACACAGACTCGGACTACAGCAACGCCCTGATATTTCTTGACCTATCCGCAGCATTCGACACTGTCAACCATGACATCCTCATAACGAGATTAGAAGGATTGGGAATAACAGACACTGCCCTACTATGAATCAAATCCTTCCTAACACACAGAACAGAAACAATATCGATAAAACCCAGAGTCTCCACGTGCGGAGTACCACAAGGATCATCCTTCACCCCGCTCTTGTTCAACATCTACCTATATCTATTAATCAAAATCATCAAAGGACATGGCCTCACCTGCTACAACTACGCCGACGAGACACAAATCTTCAAAATACAAGACAACCGAGAAGAAAACACAACACTAGAGCTTTGTCTTCAGGATATATTCAACTGGATGAACTTAATCCAGTTAATCAAACATTTCCTGCTCCAGCGTGCCTAAGCCCTCTACGGCCAATCACACCGTATCATTACGTGTGGCCTTACATTGCTCTGGAATGCCCTTCTGAGCTGCTACTCGTCCCTGCGATACAACATATTCTGATATATACATGTGACTGACCTCACATGGTGTTGCCTTCGGTTTGTGACATGTGCCACAGTACGCATACTACCTGCATTTAGCCCTGCACCCTCTCCCTCATCTTACTTTGGAGCGCCGCCATAAGACTTATCGCCTGTAGCAACCTACGTTGTAAACTGGGAAACCACCTGTTACATAATTCTAAATGTGTCACTAAGCTTCTTCCTATCACCTGCTTACTGTATTACCCTGTATTTGACTTGCCATGGGCGGGTTGCATTCAACCTATACTCACTTTGCCACCTAAGGATTGTACCAAACTGTACACTAACCTATATCTGCCTGCTATGTGCGCTCTGTATTAGCCCTCACCCACCCTGCCTCTCCACATGCCCTTTTAGAGGGCCGCCTCAAACTATCTTGCCCTTACCATTTGAATGTTGTACTCCTCGAACTGCTAGAGCCTCAGATGCTACCCTTACCTGGAACTTACTGCACTTATTATCCAATCGTGCATATCCTCAGCACATCTCTTACACTCTTACAAGTGTAGCCCTGTGTTGCCCACACCTAGCCATTGTGTTGTCTATGCTTAGCATGCGTAGCCCTGTGTTACCTACACCTAGCCATTGTGTTGCCTATGCTTAGCATGTGTAGCCCTGTGTTGCCTACACCTAGCCATTGTGTTGTCTATGCTTAGCATGCGTAGCCCTGTGTTACCTACACCTAGCCATTGTGTTGCCTATGCTTAGCATGTGTAGCCCTGTGTTGCCTACAACTAGCCATTGTGTTGCCTACACCTAGCCATTGTATTGCCTATGCTTAGCATGTGTAGCCCTGTGTTGCCTACACCTAGCCATTGTGTTGCCTATACCTAGCCATTGTGTTGCCTATGCTTAGCATGTATAGCCCTGTGTTGCCTACACCCAGCCATTGTGTTGCCTATTGTTAGCATTTGCAGCTATTGTGCCCAACTCAAACTCAGCAACTGCTATCCACTTGCACCCTGCGACTACCTAGGAATACAGCCAAAACCCAGCCTGCCATTCATTATGTGCCTGTTCTTCCTACCATATAACACCACCTGGCTACTTCCTCTACTCACCACCATATCCATCGCCAGTGTATACAATCCCCCCACCCAAAACATACCTTGCATGACACCCATGCTCTTCATGGCACACCCTGCCAACACGCCGACTCACCCCCCACCCTCACTTAATCCCTACTTGAACTCACCTGCGCTGTGGCTGGAACATTTCACCACTAGGCCAACGACCAACCAACCTTGCTCCGAGAATGCAAGATTGGGCTCAAGATTACTGCGCCACACCTGTGCTACCCAGAGGCTCTTTCACCCTCCTCAGAGCCCTCCATCTACACAATCTCCCCGCAGCAGCATCCTCTCACATTCACCAACACCGAACAACCCACCCAAAGCACCTCAAATCAAAGGTGCCTTGATTAATGCCAGGTCACTACCTGCGCACGCCCTAGACATTGCTGATCTCATTATAACCCATGACCTTGATTTCTGGCCATAACCGAGACCTGGCTACGTAGCGCTTCAGGACCTCTACTCGCGCTCGCCATTCCCGCCGGTTACACTATTATCAGATGCGCCCGCAATACCAACCAATCGAAAGGCGGTGGTGTCACTCATCCATAAAATCTCTGTCGGTATCAGAAGCTTTAACATCCAACAAATCCCATCCGCAGAACTTCTCATGGTCAAATTCCCCAACTCCCCCAATCAAACGCCCACACTCCACCTCATATATCGACACCCGACCCATATCCACCTTCTCAGGTGACATCATGTCCATCATAGCTGATAAAGCCAAAACCAAATCACAAATCATCCTACTTGGTGACTTCAATCTTGGATTCCAAGACCCTAATGACCCTTCAGAGCTAGATCTAGCTAACATATTAACTGACCAAGGCTTCACCCATCACATCATGGAACCCACCCATTCCAAAGGACGATCCCTCGACTGGCTAGCTGAATCCAACTGCTGCATCAATCTCAAGGACAACACTCCTAGTGCATGGTCAGACCATCACACAATCCTCTTCAAAATCAAAACCACTGACCTCTGCCCCAAACAAGAACCTGCCCCCCGCCACCCAGACTAAGAAACAAAAAAATACATCACCAAGGCTAAACTACTCTCCATCATCCTCCCGCTTTTAAACAAAATTTCCCTCACATGCACGAATCCCACAGTACTAGTTGACACATACAACCAGTCCATGCTTAAAGCCCCGAACGCTATTGCCCCCATCAAATTGAGGAGACCCAAACCCCGAACCACCTTAACTCGTGGTTCACCCCTCACCTAAGAGAACTCCGCAAAGCCAAACGCTCTGCTGAATCTCACTGGAAAAGTCACCCCTCCGACACCAACCAAGACCACCTAACCATTGCCTCACTTAACTACAAAGAAGCCATCTTCCAGGCAAACAAAGACACACAACGGCTGCATCATGGAAGCCAAATACAACTCTAAAGAGCTCAAGATCCTCAAGGAACTTGAATCTCCCACAACCCCCCCCCCAAGATACATGTATCAAAAACAGCTTGTGGTTTACAAACATTCAAGATGCCCCACTGGGCAAAATCCCCACGCTACAAGCTAAAATTAACGCCAAACAATCGTGCCTCCAAGCCGACACCCAACCCCATCCCACTCGCATCACCTCCCCCGGCTCTACTCACAAGCCTTTCAGCTTCACAGCTCTCGGTACATCTGAAGTTGAAAACATCAACAAGCTTAAGCCAACCAACTGCCAAGGTGACCTATGTCCCGCCTCAACCATCAAGGATGCGACACATGAACTACCCCCCTTCTACACCACCTTCATCAACACATCCTTTAAAATAGGCACTGTCCCCAACAATCTAAAAGATGCATGGGTCATACCTCTACTTAAAAAACCCACTCTTGACCCGAGCACACACACCAATTACAGGCCCATTACCACGGTCCCCTTCTTGCTTAAAATGCTTGATCGAGCCGCTTACCTTCAGATCCAGGAATACTTCGAATCCAATAAACTCCTCGTACTCAGGCAATCAGGTTTCAGACACAGGCACGGGACAGAAACGGCCTTTAATGATCTGAAAACACAAATTGAGGACCTCAAAGACAAAGGGAAACTCGCAATGCTGCTACTATTAGACCTATCCGCAGCCTTCAACCTTGTTAACCACTGCATCCTTTGTCAGCACCTCTCATCAACCGTCAACTTCGCAGATGCTGCCACCTCTTGACAATAGAGCCATGCAGGTCTTCTCCACGTCAGCGGCCGCTGAACCTTCACCTGTCCCCTGCAGCGTGCCTCAGGGCTCCTGCGTATCCCCTACACTATACAACGTGTTCACCATACCTCTCTGATATTCTTGACTATCTGGGCGTCACCTACACTAATTATGCCAATGACACCCAGATACTCATCCCCATCATTGGAGACTACTTGGCTGACACCAAATCACTGAATGACGTCTACTTGGTCATACAAGCCCGGATGCCTCAACATGAGCTATGTCTTAACGATGATGAGACTGAGCTCCTCATACTCGGCTCACACTACCACCTCAGTAAACTGGATCCTGCTTTCAAATATTTCACCATTGACGGCAACATCATCAAGGTTTCTAAAGACACCAAAACCCTTGGGATGTACTTTGACTCCACCCTGTCCCTATCCAGACAAACCAATTCAGTTACATCTGCCTCTGCCTACATGTGCAAACTGATCACCGCGTGTCGCCCCTTTCTCTCCACGGCTAACTGCATCATCTTAGCCAGAACCCTTGTCATGTCCAAGATCGACTACTGCAACGCGCTCTACCTGGGTACCAGCCAATGCAAACTAAATAAGCTCCAGGTCACCCAGAATAACGCCGTCAGAGCAGCTCTCAACACTCATAGAAACAACCACATCTAAGCCACCAGACGCAACATGGGTAACCCAAAGGATCTCCCTCAAAACCATGACACTTACCCACAAGTGTCTCTCCAACCAGGCTCCAACTTATCTCTCCAATCGATTTGCACCTCGCACCTCCATTCGACCGCAGAGATCTGCACAAGCCAACTGTCTGACCCTCCCCAAATTCAAGCGACAGGAAGCGGGCGGCTGCCCTGTTCTAGCAACCAAACTATGGAACACACTGCCTCCCACACTCAGGTCCGAACCCTCCCCGTATGCCTTCAAACGCAATATTAAATTGTGGCTCCAGAACAGTGACAACTAGCACTGTATCCTGCTCCATCTTTGCACTGCTAACTTAACCACCCTGCATATGACGTGTATATACTTACCTCTGTAAATATTGTAAATAGAGACTTTACTTTCCTTTATATGATGTACTCAACGTCCCCATTTATATGTCTGCTGTAACCATAAAATATGCGCCCGGATGCCCAAGGGCAAGGCGCGCTTTACAAATAAAGAAATTGAAATTAAATCACCTCAAAATCAACCCAGGCAAAACTGAAATAATGATTGTCACAAAAAATGGATTAGACATTAACTACATCCCCTGGCCAAAAGAACTCGACTCGGCCCCATTGCCGATTGTAAAAAACCTAAGGTTCTTGATGGACAACAACCTCACCCTAGAGCCACAAGTAAACGCTCTACTTAAGAAATGCTTCTTTCTCCAATGAGCGGCAAAAAGGATCCTACTGTTCCAGTCATTCACCAACAAAGCTCTTACCATCATCGCTCTGGTCATGTCCAGAGTAGATTATGCCAACAGCCTATACCTGGGCATGCCTGAAAGACTTCTAAAAGAACTTCAACGCATACAAAATAAGGCGGCCAGACTCCTCCTCAAACTACTGAGGCGAAAACACATCACGCCTGCCCTAAAAATACTGCACTGGCTACTAATAAAACAGCGAATAAAATCAAATCCATGAGCATCACGCACAGAGCTATACACAACCAAGGCACAGAATTCCTGAGAGACCAACTACACCTACACCAGCCATCAAGAACGCTCAGATCTAGCAACAACATACCTCTAGAACCGAAACCCTTTAACAAAAGAAAACTTGGAGGATCCTCGTTCTCTCACCAGGTACTGGAAACTTGGAATGACCTACCAAAGAACATACAGAACACACGAAACCAGCTAGCATTCAGGAAACTGCTCAAATCCTGGCTCTTCACTGCGTAACTAGAAGACCACCACAAGAACACCCACACCGATTTTTGACGATGAACAAAGAGACCGACCGTGGCCCCCTGCCCGTCACCGGACTCGCGTTGAAAAAGAGGCCGCAACGCCCAGTCAGCTGTTCGGCAGACGCCATCCAAACGCTCCGCTTAGCTTGGGAAGCACGTTTGCTTCAGCACAAAGCCAACTCTCCACAAGCGAAGGCAATACGTGACAAAACAACATTTTACACACACAGTGAGATGCCATATACCAAAATAAAATATTTCAACCACTGAGTATTCTACATATGGATTTGGAAGCAAGTTTCCTTCAAAATCCTTTCTCCAGCATTTTAATGCTATCTAGATAAAGACATGTTCCATCTCTTTTACCATGAATAGGCTATGAAGAAAGTTTGAGGGATATTTTTTCAAATGACATTTATTCCGAAATAAAAGGGACAGCTCTTGTCCAATGCCGGGTGATTCCTCTACTGAGAGCTGGGTACAATTTTGGAATTCAGTACAGATGTATGAAATTCCCATAACAATTTTAGCTTCCTGAGCTCCTCTAAATTGACAAGATATATAATATCAGACTAGCTCATGGGAAAACAAACTAATGAAATCTATCATGCTATAAAAGATCTCAAAAAAGGAAAAGCCCCAGGACCAGATGGCTTCCCGATAGATTTGTTTGCTCACTTTAAAGAGCTCTTAACCCCAAATCCCCATGAACTCTATTCTTCCATTATCGCTAATGAAAAAGCCATGGGTTCTTTTTCGGAAGCAATGTTAATAGTCTTTCCTAAACCAAATAAAGATTCCGAATTAGTCCAAAATTATAGACCTATCTCCCTAATCAATACAGACTTGAACTTAACTAAAAATGAACAGGTAGGTTATGTCAAGGGAAGATTATCTTCAGCAAATATTAGACTTTTTCCAAATATCATCAACATAATTAAAACATCCACAAATCCTTACGCAGCTGTAGTACTTGATTCAGAGAAAGCTTTCGACAGGGTGGAGTGGGATTTTATGTGCAAAGCTCTTCAATGGTAGGGTCTTCCCGATGCCTTTATTTCAATAGTGAAAGTACTATAGTCCAACCCCAAAACAGCAGTTTTCATAAACTGACATATATCCTCCTATTTTTCTCTTAGCAGAGGAACCCGCCAGAGGAACCTGCCCGGGATGCCCACTATCCCTCTTTTTATATTGGCTATAGAACCTTTTTTAGAAGCAATCAGACAAAACGAAAACATTGCTGGAATTTAACATGACCATACTCATGTAAAAATGGCTGCCTATGCAGATGATGTTTTACTCCTATTACAAGTCACAGACTCTTGCCTAGATCACCTACTTGCCACCATCACACAATTCTCTTTAGCTTCTGGCTACAAACTCAATATTGAAAAATCAGAACTCCTACAACTGAACATATACTGTACTAGACACCACTGCTCAAATCTAGGAATTAAATGGTGTCCCACAGGGATTAATTATCTAGGTATTATAATAATCCCCTGTATTAAAGATACTATAAAACAAAATACCACAAATATCCTCACTAGAGTCAAAGATCTCACTAACTCATGGTCCCCTTTGTTTTTGTCATGGTGGGGAAGGTTGGAATATATTAAAATGTCAATTGCTCCAATCTTCTTTTATTTGTTATACATGGTCCCCATTTCCCTTCCTGCCACGTTCTATAAATCTCGGGACTCGTACATTCTTAAGTGCCTTTGGGGAATGAAAAAGCATATAATTTCAGGATATAAACTCAAAACCCCCAGAACAGATGGTGGAGTTGGTCTCCCCGATTTTAAATACTACCACATAGCGTTTGTTCTACGCCAGGCTCAGCTTTGGTTTATACCCACCTTGTTGAACCCACCAGATTGGCTTCTTTTTGAAAGAGCGATGTTTTTCCCCCACATCCTAGCGGATTGCCCTTACATAAAAAAAATCCAATAGATTTATAAGCAGCAACAGTATTAATTCTACCATAATTTATCTTAGAGCATATTTATTACCATAGATCTCTAAAACATCTCAATTTGTATCCCCATATATTTGGATGCACCCACTAATCAAGATTAACAATAAAAACATATGCTGGAAACCATGGCTCTCTCATGGTATTACATTTGTAGGAAACTGTTTATTAAGGTGATACGTCACTTTCAATGAGATGGTAAGCAAATATTGTATTCCAAGGACGTTTATGCACCAATACTCAAATCTGGTTGATGCAATAGTGGTTCATTATGATTTGCTAATACATTGTGATAATACATATCAAGATAACAAGATGCAACATATGCTTAATCAAAACTTGAATGACTCATTGTTTTACAAAATACTTATATCCAGGTCAGACAATATAGCTCCATGGAAAAGCCAATTAGAATGGAACATGGATTGCTCTTTGATAGACTCTCAAATGAAATAGCCCTTGGTCTGGAAAGAAATTTCTAAAGGACGGTACGGCAAGTTTGCTCCAAACTCTATACTTCTTTCACCACAGAGCCTTTATAACCCCATCTATCTTATTCAAAGGAGATTTTACACAAGATGAAAATTGTTGGAGCTGCTTATGCATGAAAGGAGCATTTAGGCATTTAGTATTTGACTATATTTATGTAAAAATATTTTGGAAAGCTGTATGAGTGTGCTAAAATCCATTTTTCACTTACGACAAGAACTGTGTATTTCATTTCTTTATCTAGGAAGCAAAGCCATTATGCCAGTCATTTGTAAAAACAAGGGATTTTTGTTTGATCTCTTCATCGTAATAGCTATCCAGACGATTACCTTGAATTGGAAAAACCTTAACCACTGCACTGTAATATATGGTGGAACTCTATTCGTAATATTCATAGAATGGAGAAATGTAATGCTTCATCCCCACTTTTACTAACAAACATGGACTGAAATTGAGGTTGTTCACTGAGTATTTAGAACATACACCACCTAGCCCTTAATTTGCAACAGCAAGTTAATTATATCCCTTCCATTTCTGTTCATTCTGTTTGTCTTGTCTGTTATCAATCTTCATAATATATATAGTATACACTTATTCATTTATGTTGAAATACTGCATAAATGTTCTATTTATGCATTAAGATCTATCCTGCTTGGTCTGGCATGTTAGGCCTCTATTACTTTATCAATTGGTATTGTATAGTTTGTTTTCATTATAAGAAATTACTTCTGTGCCCGACCCATATGCAAGTCAACCTCAACTATCACGGAACGGAAATAGAAGACAATCACTACAGAAACATTTCAGAGGAGGCAGATCAGAAGTGGAGCATAGGCCCTCGCGTCAACAGAAAACCCGTTCAGCCGCTGCAAGCGGCTTTTCTTCAAATCATCATTAGCTCCCTGGACACAGTGAACCCCAGGTTTGTTCACTAGTCTCATGGAATACCAAGGGCTTTTTACATTTATTTCAGGATAACGAATTGGAAAGAGAGGCATACAACCTGATATGCTTGCAGGAAAGCTGGATGCGAACCGAACCAATATGCGAAGGTCACACTGTAATATTGAATCCGTCCCAGAAAAATGCTGCAGGACAACCCTTCTCAGGTCTTTGTACAGGGTACCATCATACAGATCTCAGGCAAAGAAGATGGTTTAGATGAGTTTCTCCTTCTAGTTGATGTCTACTGGAACCACGCCAAAATTGGTGCCAGAAACATATCATCAGTTACCCGGATGATCGACAGATTTGTGTTAGACTTCCAGAAGTACTTTGTCATCATATGTGGAGATCTTAATTATTCATGGATCGACTCCGATGGGCAAGTGATGAATGTTAAATAAGTACTTCAATCTAGGTGGGGCACCATGTGGTGGGCTGAACTGGCAAATAGGAGCTGTGCAATGTTAAATGGGCAAACCACCAGAGACATCCCTGCCGGTGTGACTTGGCATGGAACAAACATCCATAAAACAATTGATTATATCTGGACCTCATGCAAATTCACTGCAAAGATCAAATCCTTAGAGATCTTGAAAATGAGAAACAGCGACCATGACGCAGTTAATCTCCAGTGGTTCACGAAGCAAAGATCCCTCACTAACACGTACAACGAACAACTGGAGATAAATCAAGGCCTAAATCAATTACGTATAAGACCATCAGAGATTTCCAAGCTCACACAAGCATTGTGCTTGGGTCTCGCACATGGAGCAAACCCTGTTGAGTACACGCCCCTTCTAACTCAATTTGTTAAAGTTGAGTCTGGATTCAGTCACGACAACTCAAAACATAAATATCCGTTCAGCAAAATAATTCAGGACAGGAAAAGAAAACAACGGGATGACCTGAAAATGCTCAAATAATTCCAACTTAAGTACGGATGTATGAGCAGGGGAAAGAGTACTTCGCCAGAAATGCAGAAATTGGATGTGTTCATTCAAACGTCTCTGCGAACAGAAAAGGCAGAGACACTGCTTAAATTGATTTGCTTACGAAAAAGCTGCGAAACAAGGGCCATAATAAATGATGGATCTGGAAATCAGCTGGGTTGTTTGACAGAAGGAGTCAGCTTTGCAGATTCGATAAATCATTTTACGGCGGTCTTCAATTCACCCAATAAACAAGTTGGGACACAATGGAACAACCCTCACATTGCATGGGCGATGGAGCATGATAGGGCGGACATTGAAGATGCGATTGGGAAGCTTAAAAATTGTGGTGCTGCAGGCCCTGATGGTCTTTCCAATATAACTTTAAACAAACAAAAAAACAATGGTCCGTTTTTATAGAAACGCGGTTTTTGAAAATAGCAGAGACCCGGAAAATCCCGTCTTCATGGCAATCAGCGGTAGTTGTGCCCATATTCAAGAAAGGTGATCGATCTGATCCGGCCAACTACCGTCCGATTGCCCTGTTGGACATTATTGGCAAAATGTTTGCGTCCTTTTTACAAAAAAGACTGGCGAAGTGGGTAGCTGAATCCAATTTCATTGACGAAAGACAAACCGGCTACACCAAGGGGGGGGGTCGGTGATGAATTAAATCTCAACCTTCTCAACTTCAAGCTTGAAGCCTTGAAAAGTCACAAACCTTTAATCTTTCGTTATGATATGATATGGCATTCATAACGCGCCTATACACAAGTGTTTCAAGGTGCAACGAGGCAAGGGAGGGGAACAAAGGGAGGACAGACAAAGATCCTACTAGGCCAGGTGTCATTCGGATTGCGCAAGTGCGAGGGAGGGGGGCAGTGACAGTGCAGTACATGGGAAAAGATAACAATAATTAAGTAACGGCCAGCTTGTGGCAAGTGCATGGGTAAGTGCAGACATCAGGTGTCAAGGGCTGGTAGGGGGGACTGTAGGGATACAGAAACAATCCCCAAGTGCGGGGATTGCCAGGTGGGCAGTGCAGGTGTGGGACGCTGGCTACTAACACGGGTCGGAATTGGGCCCGAAATCAGAGGGTGTCCAGGTGGCCAGTGCAGTTCCTGTTACAGCCAGGAGGTCAGCAGAGTAGAGGAGGAGAAAAAGCAGAATCAAAGAGAAAGGTTTTGAGGTGCTTCCGGGACCGGAGATGGTACTCCTCAAGTTTAAGGGAGGCTGTTCCAAAGGGAGGAACCAGCCGAAGAAAGATCTACCGCCAACTTGTTGCTTGGAGAAACGACTGACTTTGGGGGAGTTGGAGGCGGATGAGCAGAGAGCTCGAGAAGGAAGATATTTAGGAAGAGAGAGTTGAAGGTATTGATGCTCCAGGCCCCAGAAGGCCTTGTGGACGATGCAGAGGGTTTTGAACTTAATCCTCGAAGCCACTGGGAGCCAAGTGAAGAGATTTCAGTCCTGGAGAGATACGATCCCTGGGCTTGGGGCCAAGGACAAGTCTTGCAGTCCTGTTCTGGATAAGTTGCAGAGGGCGGCAAGTAGAAGCAGGCAGATTTAGAAGGAGGCTGTTGCAATAGTCCAGCCTAGGGAGAACCAGAGCTCTGGAGAGAGTGAGCATCAGGGGGAAGGAGAGAAAGGAAGAATACCTCTGAGTAGGTGCAGCTGGTAGTGTGACTTCTTAGTGACGTCAGAGATGTGAGGGGAGAAGGAGAGTGTGGAGTCGAAGATGACACCACGGTTTTTTGCCTTGCAGGTGGGAGCAGGAAGAGGGCCAAGAAGGCCGGCCAGGGAGCTACAGCAAAGGAGGGAGCGGGTGTGCCGATGAGGAGAATCTCAGTCTTACTGGCATGAAGGCAGAGCTCATTGGCGGCACACCATTCATGGATAGCAGACAGTCCGAGATAAGGGAAGGAGAGAAGGAGGCCGAGGGTAGCCTGAAAATTAGCTGGGTGTCATCCGCATAGCACTGAAAGTTGGGGTAGAGAGCAGCAATGCAATGGGCAAGGAGTGCCAGGTATTGGTTGAATAGCCAGGGAGAGATGTTAGACCCCTGGGGGACACCACAGGGTAGAGAAAAAGATAGCACAGAGGAAGGACCCAAGTTTGACCTGAGAGGGTCGGTCAGAGAGGAAAGAAGTCAGCCACGCCACAGCCTGACCAGTGATACCCAGGTTATCACAGAGACGGTTGAGCAGGATGGCATGGTTGACCGTGTCAAAGGCAGAAGAGAGATGAAGCAGGATGAGCATGCAGGGAGTGTTTGCGTCAAGGTTGGAGAGCAGGTCTTCACAGATGTTCAGTAGAGCCGTTTCTGTGCTTCTGGCATCTCTGAACCAAGACTGATGATCATGAAGACAACCAACAGCTTTGTTGATCTACGACAGGCATTCGACAGGGTGAACCATGAACTATTGTGGGACAAACTAGCAAGAGCATACTGTCCGGCTGACCCATTACAGATGTTAATACAGTTGCACACTAACACAGCAATCAGAGTTTGTTTAAACGCTAATGGTGACCTCTCTGATGAGATTGTGACGGAGAGGGGGTCAAGCAAGGCTGTCCATTGGCCGCGTTGATCTTTAAATTATACTTATCTGAAATGCCAACGCTTTTCCCTCGCGGATCAACGGACATCCAATTAGCTGGGCCACTTATGCAGATGTAGTGTTGATCGATTCCACTCCAATCGGGCTCCAACGGCTACTAACAAAATTGGGCACCTATTCATCCACGATTGGCATAGAGCTCAATGCAGATAAATCAAAGATCATTGCTTTTGGGCCCCAACTTGGAGTTAAAGGAAAAAAAATCAAGTGGACAGTAGACCGAAAAGTAATCGCAAGAACTGACATCAGATACCTTGTGTTAGGGAGAATTCTCAAAATGTGCTAATTCCTCTCTGCCTTAGAATTGCATCCTTCGGGGGTCCAGTCTATAATGTAAGCATGTTTCCTTCTCGTGCAAGACAGAACATCCAAGGGACGAGTCACATGTTCAGATTTTAGTCACATCATTTATACATTTCTGCAACTTATGCAAATACCAAGCCGCACATAAAGAACTGGTATAGTTCCTGCGACCAAAACAAACCTTGCATTGATCATTCATTTACTTTTATATCAAATTTTTATTCTTGAAGATTGTATAATAATGTTGATATTTACTTTTCAGATTTATCAACAATGCCTGCCTGTTCGATTAGCGGTTGCCCTTCGAAGACCCATGCGAAATCTGAAGGCACTACAATGCCTGTATTCCCGAAAACTGTTCATCGAATAAGAGAATGGGTCGGACATTGCAGATATCCACTGGATGAGCTGGAAAGTAGAGTCCAACAAGTCTTATAGGACAAGAGGGGTGATCGATCCCGCATCTGCAGCTGGCACTTTTCCTTGGACATGTACACAACATCTTGGGTAACAAAGAAGAATAAACGGCGAACGACACGGAAATTGCTTGAAAACGCTATTCCCACTCTATTCGTCCACATTCCGCCACCGGTGAGTCAAGTGTCCGGATTTAGCTTTAGGCCTTGCGATAGTGTGTAGGTAGCCGAATGGATTAATTGATAGTGTAGGTAGCCGAATGGATTAATTGATATTGTATGTGTTCTATCCCTTGTAATGATTTCGATATTGATATGAGTGTATAGTTTTTTGAATAATGACATTTATCAATATATTCTTTTTCGATTTCATAACCCACAAACGCAATGTATATATATGGGAACAGGGAACTGTGCTGTATTGATCATTTTTCAAGTATTCTGTTGCCTTACATGGCTATTTTTAATATTGGCATTTCATTATCAATCATTAATTTACCTTTACAACTTCTTGACTATCCCTTGAATCTGAAGCAAGAACATTCTACATCCTTGACGTGGTTGCAGTTATCAACCACTTCTAGCGCGTATCAGGTAATCTTACTAGGCTAATCCGCTACAGACTTGTTTTATGCATGTCAAGTAATAGTTTTATTCTATCGTGTAATTATTTTACCGAATGTTTGGTTAGTGCTTTCCAATTGATATACACCTTAGTTATCGTCCACTGGTGTTTGTTTTCGGTTATAATTAGTGTTATCCATACTAATGCAAGTACTGTCTTTCAGGGAGATGCTGAAGCGTCCGCCACATCTACAACATTTCTAGATGTTCTTCACCAGCAGGAGGTATGGATACTGACAGCTCCATCGAGCGTCATCATCAGAGCTGGAATTCTTGTTGTTTGATTGTTCTACACAATGTTTCATTCGTGGTTAGCCGTTGATATGTACCTGTGCTGTCGATCCCAGGTGTGTGTTATGTTTTCACTATTGTAATCCTCACTAATGCAAGTACTATGTTTCAGGCAGTTGATGGAGCGTCAACCCCTGCACTTGATGCAGAGCCTGACATTCAAGTAATTCCAGGGGAAGTGCAAGCGGGACCATGCGTATACGAATCTGCGCAACAGCTTTCGGAAGTGTGCACTACATTTGCAACATCCATAGATATTCTTCAGCAGCACGAGGTATGGATACTGACGGCTCCATCATGCGTGATCATATAACGTGATTCCATTTGCTATACTTTCTTCCCTATTAACGCAAGTGCTGTGTTTCAGGGAGACGACGAAGCTTCCACTACAATCACAACATCCAATTTAGATGATGCAGGTGTAAATAAGTCGGAGAAATAAGTCGATGAAATGTGATTATATTTAGATTTTCCTTGATTCTTTTAGACAATGCATCATTTGTGGTTATCTCTTTATATGTACCTGTGCGTTCGACCCCAAGTGTGTGTGTTATGTTTCCAATATTGAAAACCATACTAATGCAAGTACTGTGTTTCAGGGAGATGCTGATGCCTCCTCTCCAATACAACCATTCATGGCAGTCCATGCAGAGCCAGAGGTATGGATACTGACAGCTCCATCGAAATAGATCATCACTGGTCGAATACTTGTCGTTTGATTGTTGCACACAATGTTTAAATCGTGTTTGGCTATTGAGATGTACCTGTGTGTTCGTCCTCAAGTGTGTTTTATGCTAACAATATTTTGATAAATAGTTATGAAAGTACTATGTTTCAGGGAGACGATGGAGCCTCATTCCGTGCCGTCTATGCGGATACAGAAAATATAGTTGTTGCAGCGCAAGAGGAAGGCAGGACATGCGGAAACAAATCGGAGCTACAGCGTGCAGATGTTGAAGGTCGAGTCAAAAAAGTTGCAAAGAAAAAAAAACAAAAAAGGTTAGTTACAAACAGTTCTTAGTTTTCAAAAAATGTTTGTGCTGGGGACTATTTTATGTTTTTTTCCAGTCAATTGGACTACACTTTATCTTGTGTTTAAACTGAACATCCCTTTTCCAATCTCTCCTCCAGTTACCCGTGGGTATCAGAACTATACATACACAGACAGTGAAGCGAATGAGAGATGTTGCTTGCCAGACCATGTACACTATGGAGGAACTATTAATTGAGGCGAGGCGTGTTCAGGCTCGAGATGCTAATGTCCAATGGCCAGAACATGAATTAACTGTGTTTGGAGAATACAGCAAAGTTGCATTGGACCATTGCTACAGTGCGACCGCACCACCACAAGAAGATGTTATTGAATGTATTGAAGATAGCTCTGAAGTAGTTGCAGATCAATTCACACGATCTACACCCGCCAAAAATTTGCCACCCAAAAACCTGTTCACATTATTGTGTTCTCCCATCAATGTTGAAGTAATAGATGTCGAAATGACAGAGAATGAACCAGCCGCAGCATCCATAGACGCATCAGAAATTGATATCAGCGATATTACTTTCCAATGTGTTGAAATCTCCACAACGTCACAGGCCGAAACAACGTTGACGCAGGATGAAAGTCTAATGAAAGAGAGCAAATACATTGTATTCGACAGTTGTTTGATGGAAATTATAACGATTCCGTTAGAGGGAAAGTATGTAGGAAGCCATTGATTAATGTGACTCGTCAAATAAAAGGCAGTAACGTCAAAATAAATGCCGCCTGTAGATTAAATCATAGGTTCTCATGGTCTGCACAAACGATGCTGGGGAAAATGCCAGCAGGCAATCTACTGTGTGCAGCTGCATCACTTTTTAGTGGCTCCAGTTTTAGAAAGTTAGAGGCTTTCTTTCAGTTTGTGGGACTCCATTTAATTTCTAAATCGCTGTACTACATATACCAACGTGATTATCTGTTTCCGGCCATTAGTGATGCTTGGAAAATTGAACAATTGTCTCTAGCAAGTACATTCGAAGGCAAACGATTCAGGCTAGCCGGCGATGGACAGTGCGACAGCCCTGGATTTTCTGCCAAGTACTGCACCTACCACTTTCAGGACATGGATAGTAAGAAAATTGTGAGTGGACGTGCAGGTAACACAATGTACATCGTCAGTGGCCATGGAGAAACTAGGATTTATAAAATCAGTGGAATATCTACAATCAATCAAGGGGAATGCACATCGACCTCATAGCCACGGACAGACACGTTTCAATTGCCAAGACAATGAGAGAGCAGATACCACATATTAATCATCAATTTGACGTATGACATCTTGCTAAATCAATCAGTAAGAAAATCTCGGCTGCAGGAAAAAAAAAAAGGTTTTGAAAGTATTTTGCAGTGGTCCCATTATATTACCAACCATCTTTGGTGGAGCTCAAAAACTTGTGAAGGGTCAGTGGAAATACCACTTGAAAAATGGCAGTCACTGATGCACCACTGTACCAACGTTCACCGCTGGACAGAAAATCAACATTTCCCCCAATGTGAACATGGCCCTTTGTCCCCAGAGGAGGCACGGAAGAAGAAGTGGTTGATTCCATCTTCACCGACACACAAAGCCATTGAGAAGATTGTTTTCGACAGAGATTTGAGAGGACTGACAGAATTCTGTCACACAGGAGATTTGGAGGTGTTCCACAATATGTGCCTAAAGTACAAGCCAAACCGCTTGCATTTTAGCTTTCGGGGCATGAAACATCGCACTCTACTAGCGGTCCTGGCCCATAACAGCAATGTCGGACGTGAACAATCTAGGACTAGGGGTAAAGTAAGGATGCCTCGCTACACTAAGGTGTTTTCAAAACGAAGTAACCAAAGGGTGATCAAACCAGCCTACGATGAAATGCAGTTCGACTTTGTGAAAGGCCTTATTGTTGCTGTGTTAGAGAAGCACAGATATGGAATTTTGGACGTTTCTGTGTAGAGCAGTGATCCATTGCCACTGAACATTGCGACTGTGCCATGCCCAATCGAAGCACAGCTGGTTGTGAAGTACAAATCCTGGTTTAAATAATTGCAATACGATTGTCTTTTTGTAAATAAATGTTATTGTACAGTGTACCTGTAACCCTAACCCCTACCTTCACCATCATGGGTGGCGAACAAGCTGGGTGTCATCTTTGAATTCTCTCTATTCACCTCATATATGTGTATGTATATATTTTTCTCGTGTCTCACCTCATGTAAATGTAAATGCTGCGCACTGTTAACGGAGGGGAGGCTTGCGTATTGCAAATAATAAAACAAACAAACAATAAATTAAATGTCTCCATTTGGGCTGCAAAGCTCGCAGACAACGGGGACAAAATTGGGGGACTTAGAACGCGCCAAGCGGGCCGTGGCATTTGGGAGAGAAGCCAGTTCGCATTTGCACATTGAGGCGCACTACATAGAGGGATTCTAAACTTCAAGTTCTCACAGATGCCTTTACTACGTGATGTTGCAAATAAAGAATGCGAAGGACAGCGGCTTTGATTTTCAGCTCGCGCCCAGATGAGGCCCACAAGTCGCACTGGAAGTATAAGGGTCTATTGTTTTTTGACCTTGAGACAGGGACCATGCCGAAAGAACTACATTTGAAGGGGGTGCGCAATAACGTAAGAGACGATAAGGAGAAAATTCAGAAACTAGACCGAGTTTCATTTCAGTTCAGTATACGAAAAATCGTTGTCAAGAGCACGGTCCGTTTTACAGACTGCATTACGAAGAGACACAATGGAAATTTCAAATATAATGTGAGTAAATCTTTACACGCTTTTATACCGGAATAATGAATGGATGCATGAATAAATGAATGAATGAATGAAGAGCTAGGAAAAGCAAGGAAAACGTGTTCATAGTGGGCACATGGGCATGCAGGTCCACTGGTCTCACCGATCTCGGTCCTTGGCCCAGCCACTTTTCCCTGCACTGCCTACCTGCACTACGGGACTGTCTCTGTATCCTTCAGCCCCTTCTCCCGGCATTTACCTTGCACTTGCCACCAGCTGGCCCTATTATTTATCTTGTATTCGACTAACCAAGTACAGCACTTTTACCCCCCCTGGCCCTTTCCCCATGCGCGATCAGAAAGACACCTGGCCTAGTAGGATCGTTGTCTGTCTGCCCTTGTTCCCCACCTGCCTCGTCGCGCCTTGAAACACTTGAGTATAGGCGCGTTACAAATGCTATATCATATATCATATCATTCCTCACGCATGTATACTAACTGTCGTTTATCATTGTGTGATGGCCTTGATTTATTTCGTTACTTTTCGCATTGATTTTAGAGCCGCACATACTCCATTGAACTATCCTTGCAAGCAAATAGTTTCTGATCGGCTGTAATAAATAAAATGAGTAATATTAATGAAGATCGGCTGCCGAGACTAATTATAATTTTTTTGTTTTCATAACAGGTATTTGCTCCCCTTCTGCTAATGCCATCGGTTTGAGACACCAGCAGACAGTTTCTTCGTGAGACACCTGCAGCTTCGTGTGAACAACTGGAGCACACTGACAATTTTATGGGACGATCGCCAAGGGCCCACATGCCCTTACGCTGTACTAGTGGCTAGAAGCAACATATCAACCTTTACGATGGACTAGTGCCTAGTTAATGGAACAGCCTTGCGGTTCACCGTGCTTCCAAAGTGCTTCTTTTAACGAAAAGCAACACCCTGTGTACCATTGCGGATACAGATAAAAGAAAATAAATGGCTTTCGGAGTTAATATGGCAATTGCTGAATATTCTCTAAACATTTAATGTCAAATAAATGTACTTTACCAAATGTACCGTGTTGCTGTTTGATTTTAAAGTACGGTTTCATATTCCGAATTGTGGCGTGCTGTGTTGTGAGATGGTCTGTGTTGGTTTCCGGGTTGTGTGTGAAGTCGCGTAGAAGACGACTGGGCGCGTTTGCCTACGCAGCACATTAACGTCACGGAGAGAGGCGGGGAATATGAATGTTTTGATAATGTCAGGCTCAGGGGCGGGGGAATTGATTTAGTGCCGCAAAAGCAGGTCAGCCAGGGCGATGCGGCAAGTGATAGGATTATCACAAAATGGCTGCTCCCTGGTGCCTGTTTTCGTGTGCGTTTAATGGACGAAAACTCGGATAAGGTCCATAGGAAAGTTTTCTAAAATCGAGCCACTTAGGCTTAAAAAAACATGGCCGACCCGTAGGGACAATAAAAATGTTTACTAGACCATGCCTTTAAAGACACAACAGGAAACATGGAGGACCCATCTAACTACAGACCCATCTCCAACATACCCTACATGGCCAAATTTCTAGATACGTACGTCTACCAAATAACCCAAGAATTCATAAAAGAGCATTGCCTACTAGACCAGGCACAAGTTGGCTTCAGACCTATGAGAGGAACAGAATCGGCTCTCCTTTCAATATGGGACGACCTAAAAACAAACGCAGACTCAGACAACAGCACCGCCCTGATTCTCCTTGATCTGTCTGCAGCCTTCGACACGGTCAACCACGCCATCCTCATAAAGAGACTAGAAGGACTAGGGATAACAGACACTGCCCTACTATGAATCAAATCCTTCCTAACACACAGAACAGAAACAATATGGATGAAACCTTGTAAATCCAAACCCAGAGTCTCCACGTGCGGAGTACCACAAGGATCATCCTTCTCCACACTTCTATTCAACATCTACATGTACCTATTAATCAAACTCATGAAAAAACACGGCCTCACATGCTACAACTACGCCGACGATACTCAAATAATCTTCAACATACAAGACACTCGAGAAGAAAACACCACACTAGAGAATTGCCTTTGTGACATATTCAAATGGATGAACCTCAACCACCTCAAAATCAACCCAGGCAAAACAGAGATAATGATTGTTTCAAAAAAGGGAGGAGACATCAACTACATCCCCTGGCCAAGAGAGCTCGGCACCACACCAGAACCATCATCAACTGTAAAAAACCTAGGGGTCCTGATGGATAACAACCTCACCCTGGAGCCACAAGTAAACTCTGTAATTAAGAAATGTGTCTTCCTCCTGCGAGCAGCAAAAAGGATCCTACCGTTCCTGTCGTTCGCCAACAAAACACTTACCATCATCGCTCTGATCATGTCCAGAGTAGACTATGCCAATAGCCTATACCTGGGCATGCCCGAACGACTTCTAAAAAAAACTGCAACGCATACAAAATGCAGCAGCCAGACTCCTCCTCAAGCTACCCAGAAGAGAACACACCACACCCGCGCTAATACTACTACACTGGCTACCACTAAAACAGCGAATAAAGTTCAAGGCAATGTGCATCACGCACAGAGCAATACACAAACAAGGCGCAGAATTCCTAAGCGACAAACTACGCCTACATCAACCAACAAGAACACTAAGATCAAGCACCGACATACGCCTGGAACCAAAACCCTACAACAGAAAAAAACTCAGAGGATCGTCTTTCTCTCACCAGGCATCCAATACTTGGAACAACCTACCTAAGAATATACGGAATACAACAAACCACCTAGCATTCAGGAAACTCCTCAAATCATGGCTCTTCAAAGTGTAACCACTACGGAGACGCACTAGAGTGCCCAGACATTAAAACAATGATGAAAATAACTCCAACTTCGGCCACTCTCAAATTGGACAAACACTCAAGCCAAAGAACCAACCACTCGACAGAGCATAAGACATCATGGAAAGCAGCCACAAAGGAAGGCTACAGAGACTGAACACATGCCTTGACCCAGACGAAACCCCTCTAGTGACTCTCCCACTTGTACGTACCGGACGAACACACCCAAACCGGCAGACGCATCTAGATAGACGTTGGCCTGCGCCGCATCTGGATAGGATCGATTGAAGGACAACATGCCCGCGCCTAGAAAAACGTGAATGCTAGCATGTGCCACACTCAGAGCCGTGAACACCAGCCTGCGTGGCGTTTGGATGGAGTTGTGAATGTTAGCATGCCCACACCTGGACTGATCTCTAAACACTAGCCTGCGCCGCGTCTAGATAAAAGTGTGAATGTTGGCATGACCGCACCTGTATGGAGCCCTAAACATTGGCCTGCGCTGCGTCTAGATGGGAATGTGAGGGCCAACAAGTGCCACACTCCTCAGAACTGCGTGTGCTAGCATTGGTAAAGGTCAGGTAACCCACTAACCAATATAAGCTCAAACTCTGCATACGTATCACACAAAAAACTCTCACAACCATCTCTCGCACAACAAGCCGCATGCACTTCACAACACATAAACCGGAACAACAGCACACGCGGACGGACTCCGATCCGATACCTGCACCAAAGCTCAGCACCCGGTGTATACTGAGTTGAAGCTGCCAACAGAACACCACTCCTTTCACTATCCTACTCCCTTCTTCAACCTACTAACCCACCCCACCTTCATCGTTTACAGATCTGCCTGAGCGCCTGAGGACCAATTCCGTTGGTGACGGTGCGCGGTACAAATACCTCTAACATTTAACATTTTAACATTTAACATTTCAAGGGAGCTCCACTGCTTAGTAATTAGTATTGTAGTAGAACATGTGTGTGATATTGGTTGCCTCCTTTAGTGAATGATTTATAAATCCTTGTGTAATAAATTAAGAGGTTTTTACCAAGAAACCTTGAGCATAAGTGTCTGAATACTTGTCATTGTAGACCTTTGTGTAAGACCCTTACAAGCTCACATTCCCTCTTGAGATAAGCCTGGCTGCTCAGCTCGCTACCAAAAACTGTCTGGTACAGACTTATACCAAAGGTTGGTTTGGCTTACACCTGTAGTCATAGTTGTGTGCAGTGGTCCCAAATGGTACTGCATGCAAAGTCTGCCTAACAACTTGCCGTCATCTTTAACAAATTAGTCAGCGAATGGAATTGGACGGAAGATCTGAAAGTCAAAATGAATACTTTTGCCCTACAAGGTGCAAAACTACATAGAGAATTCGGTAAATTCACTCTGATGCCTGTGATCCCGTTTTATCGACAAAAAGTGGTGGCAGCAATTACATTTGGAAGTGAAGCCGGTTTTAACAGATTCTGCAGTTTGGGACAAGCTGGAAGCGCAGTTCTGGCAGAAAGTGTTGTAGCTGCCAAGAGCTGTGTCTATTGCTGCAATTCGTTATGAATTCGGCCTTCAATCATTGAATGCATTGATCATTTGCAAGTCTTTTGCCCTCTATAGGAAGACGATAATACCCGGATCGATAGTCCTGACCTTGAAAGAAACTTCAACTAGACCTTATAATGGACTACTCAAAGACTGGTCCGAAATTGTGCTAAAGAATCTTGACTAAGTGGGAGCATCGCCAGATCTATTATGTAACAATCCCTGCGCAGTAAAAAAAAAAAGTAAAAAAGGTCAGTAATTGCGACTGGAGTAGGACTATCGAAAAGCGTGCAAAGCTGAAATCCAGTTTGACTCAGAAGTATGACATCCGCGCAGCAAATCAGGTACATAAGTACCTGCAATTTTTCCTGTCAAAATACCATTGTGATAATTTCCAACAGATGAAACTCAATGTATTGCCAACAAAAGAAATGTTGCTTCTAAGACACAACAAAAACATTAACAACTGTTGGTTCTGCAACAAATGTCTGGAGTCGCTCCAACACTTGGTTGCTGAATGTCTGGCGCTGATTGCAGAAAGAATTGTCGCCCTGGGAAACTTTGCTCCTCGCAATAACGAAATCGAAGAGTGGTGGTCCTCACTACTCGCTGGTCGTAATTATATGCTGATATGTGCAACCATTGATTATTTAGATAGATTAATAGGCCTAAAAGGAGAAAGCTAAGAATGATCAGAGGTTTTACAACTCTGACAGAATATTTAAAATGTTCTTCCATGATGAAATGCATGTTACATTTTTGTTTGATGTGAAAGTTCGAACCGTAAAAGTTTTGTAAAAATGTTTCACATGAAACTATGACCATTTTTTTTTAAATAATAGGATATTGATATAGAATTGATTTATGTATGCTTCAAATTAGCCTTGTATGCCAATGTATTTAATAATAAATGATAAAAAAAAAGAATGCTTGCAATTGAGGCAGTAGTGGCTAATGCTGCACATGAGGTCATGGTGGGTGAAGCAGTGGTTAGAATGCTTGCAATTGAGGCAGCAGTGGCTACTGCTGCACATGAGATTATGGTGGGTATAACAGCCAATGCGGCAGTGCTGGGCACCATGGCGATGGGGGCAATTGTCATTCCAGTGAAGGGCGGATGCAGTCACAGTGCATATGCGGGTGGGCAGGGTGGTACCTAGATCTGGGGTAGACAGGTATGGGGCAACAGTGGGATTTGCAGCTTTGTGGAGTATTGTAGAGAGATGGGGGAGAGGAGACATTAGTTTGTGCTGGGGGCATGGGTAGGTGTTAGGCAAGATTTGGAGCAGTACCCTTTGGATGCACTACAACAACCATGGCCTCCTGGCAATAGGAACCCAACCTTTGGTATAAGTCTATACTACACAGGTTGGTAGTGTGGCTGAGCAGCCAGGCTCACCTTAAGAGGGGTCAATGTGAGCAGTAGTGGAGATACACAGAGATTCACTGTGACAAGTATACAAATAAAGACTTACACTCAAGGATTCTTAATTAAACAATTATTAATTAATTTAACAGTCAGTTTGAATAAGCCTTCTTCAGAAGGGGCAATATAATAGCACCACACAAATACACTCCAAAATACACACTCTTAAGTTTCCCTAAATCAGCAAATACTCATTTGGGATGGCACGCAGACACTTCCTACACCCTCAGGTGACTTAAATAGCTAGGACACTGTGCACATTAATATATCACTGGTACATTTTAGAGCAATACTGAGATGAGTGTTAAAGTAAAGAGATTGCAGAATAAAACAAGATATCACACAAATATTCGGAAGCAGTGAAGTACTTTTGAACCACCCAATGCAAAGTACTTTAACCCTTTCCTGGAGGGAAGGTAAGACACAAATAGAGGAGAGAAGAGTCATTTAGGGAGCCAGGCCAGCCAATGGCAATTGGCCAAAAGTCTCGGTGAGCTGAAGCACTTATTGCAGGTAAGTAAAAGTCTTGCACAATGTTTTAAAAGTCTTTGTAGAAAATGTAGAATCAATGTAGGGCCACAAGCTGGGAGGCTTGTGAGAAGTAGAAGATGCAAGCAACTCTACAGAAGTAACTAGGACAAGTCTCAACTGAGAACAAGTAAGGTTACAAGACAAGAGGTGCGTTCTCTTAGACTGTACAGTACCTTTGGTTAGAAGAAATGGTTCCAGCTGGCTTCTGTTCGTGGGCAGCTCTGCAGATTCTTTTGTTCCTGGGCCTCAGTCGTGGTGACAAGAGGGAGTACTCCAGGGGACTCCTGCACTGCAATGGGACGGTCAGCGGAAGAAAAGGCCAAACTATTATTCAGCGGCACTTCGCGGTTTCAGCTCCTTGCGTCTCAGCAAATAGCACCACTGCAGACTCTCGGACTTTCCTCCGATCTGGGGTCCAGCACTCTGTTGAGGTGGCTCAGAGTTGGTCAGTCCTACTTACTGGGAGTCCGGAGGATCTTCCACAAGCTCAGGTCCGATGCACTCAGTTTGGTATTCCTCTCCCTGCCACTTTGGTTCCAGCAGCAGAAGTACAGCCAGCTCCGAGAGAATGTCGTAACAAGTTCACTTTGGAGTTGACTGGCCCCACCAACTCAATGGGAGACGTTGTCATTTGCAGGTCTTCTCTAGTCGAGGAGAATTCGGAGCTTCAGCACAGCAGCAGGGCTTCACCTGGCAAACCAACGGTCCAGGAGTTGCAGCAGGCATCTCTTCAAAGTTCTTCTTTGGATTACTTAGTCCAGTGGTCGACTCTGCCTTCCAAGCCAAAAAGTCTTGCCTTTTATGCAGGTTTCTGCCTTTCATTCCAGCCCAGCCTAGCTGTCAACCACACAGCAGGGTGGCTGTCCTTGCCGGACAGAAAGCCGGCCAATCACTTTTGGGTGCATTCCTGTAACTAAGGGGATTAAGCATAGGGAGTTTCGGGCACCTCCATCACTTCCTGCCCCCGCCAGACACACTGGGGCAGGAGGCGTGCTTCACTCGTGTATCCCGCCAAAGACAAAATGAACAAAGGGACCAAACCTAGAAGGACCTTTTCACCAAGAAATTGTGAAATAAGACAACCAGGGCCATATTGACAAAATGGGCACCCATGGGTGCTTTACTGCAGCTGCAAACGCAGCCCGCCGTAAAAATTGCCAATGGTAGTTAAAAGTAAATCACTGCAACCAGCCTTTAATTGTAGAAAGGGTAACATAACAATGTTACATGAGATACTAGACAAAAGGGGATACCAAGTAACCCCTGCAGCACCCTATGGTAAGATAGCCTGTGGTGGGTCTAGAAAGTTATCCAAAAGAATGTATTTAAACCTTAAATCTAAGAGACTTCCCTGTGCCACTGCACTGAAGGTGCGGTGTGTCACAATGCAAAGATGATGCCTATGGAGTTTGTCAGACTCCAAAACCAAATAAAAACAGTGTTAAATCATAGGAAAATACATGTGAGTGGGAAAAAGGTCTCACTCTCTCCAGGTTAAAAATTGAAAAGTTCTAGAGTACAGCAAAAGTGCTGGGATAAGGTAGTGAGGAATTAGCACATTTCAGAGAATTCGCCCTAAGAGTAGGCTAATCATATTCAGTGGTGAGTGTGGGAAAAAGGAAGGTAGGAAGCAGGTGAGTCGTCCTAGGTGAGGTGAGAGTGTTTGGTTGTCTGGGGTTGGTAAGGAGGAGGTAGATGCAGTCGGATATGAAGCGTGAGCATGGATCTTCCAAGGAAGAGAAGTGGGGAGGCAGTGCTCGGGGGAGGAAGGTTGTTGGAGGTGGGGTGGGAGGGAAGGTTAGGAGCGGGAGAAAGGATTGTGCTGGAGGCATCATGCTGATTAGTGGTGGCATTATTGGAGGAGGCGGCCTGGGTAACACTAATGTCAGGGGTCCAGGAGAGACCGGTTTTGTGGTCGGATCGCTGTCTGATCCCCTTTAGGGTGCCTTGTCCTTCTCCCGTCACCATACCTCATGCAGTTTTTGCTCTAAGGAGAAACTGGCGAGGGTTGGACATAGAACAGATAGTGTTACTGGTCAAGGCAAATTGCCTTACAGGTCCATCTTTGGATCTTTCAAATATATCTCAGCCATTTCTTGTATCAGCCAACCAAGTGGCTCCACTGGTGCATCGTCGTTCCTCCCAGCCTTGGCTTTCTGCCGAGCTCAAGAAGGCTCACTTAATAGTTGAAGCAAGTTGAACACAAGTGGTACGCAGCTTAGAGTCCCAGTGCTAAAACTATTTTCGGTGAACTCTCTAAGAGTTACCACGGAGCAATTCAGTTGACCAAGTGGAATTTCTTCACGCTTAAAGTCGAGACTGACTTAAATCACTCCAATGAGTTATTTTCAGCAGTAAAGTCCTTTTCTTCTACTGTGCGGAGTTCACCAGTAGCGGTGCCATCTCAGCTACGCTGTGATGCTCTAGCACACTTTTTCCACAATACGATTATGGATATAAGTCATCATATCAAATTGGGTTAATCAACCAATCCTCGGGCATCTGATGATAAAGGTCTTTAGGAAGTCTCTACTTAGTTATAATTCCCAGTGTTTTCTAATGACAAGGTGTTGCTGGCCATTCACAAGTTGAAGTCTGCAGCCCCCTCTGATCCAGTCCCATTCTGCCGGGCATGATCTCTCTGGTCACACAAGAAGTTAATATGTCCCGTCAGTCAGGATGTACTCCACAAGAACTATAACAGGCCATCTTTTAAAACAAACGTCACTGGCTGTCTGCTCCAGCAAATTTTCGTCCTATTTCTTTGTTCCCTTTTTTATGAAACATCTTGAGTCCTTGGTGGCTCCATTCCATTCCTCTCTTCTGGGGGTGCATTCTTTGCTGGGTTCCCTTCCTGAGAGTGTCTTGGTATCTGTGGTGGATGATCGGACAAGGCTGGTCGATGCAGGAGGGCGGGGGCTCTGATATTGCTTGATCTGTTAGCGGCCTTCGACACTGCTGACCACGCTATACTGCTGTCCCGCCTGGTCACGGCCGGCATCTCAGGCCCTGTCCTGGTATGGTTCACCTCTTTTTTGACTGACAGGGACTAAATCACTGTCTCTGCCTCCTTTTCTTTCATCTTACCATTTACTGTCCTTTGGGGTCCCCCAGGGCTCTGCCTTGTCCACAATGTTATTTAACATCTATGTTCAGTCACTGGTTGCCCTCATCTGCTCCCACAGCTTCAGGTGCTACTCCTATGCTGACAACACTCCGGTCCTGGTCCGTTTAGATTAAGACCAGGTCGGGGTGACTCCAGTGACAGTCGTGGAAAGTCTCAGTGTCCATCTCTCTTCTTCTCTTTCTAAGGGCCATCGGGTGAGTGCAGTATGCAAGACAGGACACTTTCTGCTGAAGATCCTTCGTAAAGTGTTGCCTTTTCTACCAGTGCACCTGCATCCCACAGTAGTTGCCTCACTTGTTACCTGTCGCTTAGATTATTGCAATGCTATGCATCTAGCCCAGCCAGCTGGCTTGGTCCATCGCCTTCAGCTGGTACAGAATCTTACAGCTATGATGGCTATGGCCATCCCGTATGGCTCCCATATCACTCTGGTCTTGAGATCTCTGCACTGGCTGCTGGTGCAATCATGAATAATCTTTAAATCTCTGTGTTTAGTTCACCAGGACTATCAGGTGGGTACTGCCCTTTAGCAGGAGAAATGTGCTCCTTAGATACCAGCGAGAGAACTCAGCTCCAGTAATGGGGGTCTACTCGTGGTCCATAGATCTCACCTTCAGGGGATGGGGGGGGGCAAGCTTTCTCTGTGGCTGCAAATAGGCTTTGGAATGATCTCCCAACTCGTCCGAGACATACTGTGAATCATTTGCAGTTTCGTCGTCACCTTAAAACCTTGCCATTCTGAAAATACCACCTGGCTTAGCCTCTCTGTTGTGTTTCCTCGCGCCAAGATGCCTTTTACGTGAACGTGCGCGCTACAAATGCAGCTAACATAACATAAGAGTTGAGGCAGAAAGGCAGTCCGTGGCGAGAGGCGGTGTAGTTGAGAGGGGTTGAGCGTAGGGGTGGGAGGCAGGAATTAAGGCTGTCATAGGTAGATGCAGACTTACCCCTGGTAACGTTCGTTGAACTGGATGTTCCCCCAACGTATTCCTCCTCTTTGACATGTAATGTCCATAGGTAGATGCAGATTTACCCCTGGTAACGTTCTTTCAACTGGATGTTCCTCCAACGTATTCCTCCTCTTAGACATGTAATGTCCAGCTTCAGCTGCTTCTGAAAACTTTTTCACCAGAGTGCGCCCTGCGTCGATGGCGTTGAGTCGATGTCCCTCAAAGGCCTCAGTCGAGGGTGACGTCATTGGAGGGTATATGTAGCATGCGCGGAGCCAGTTGGCCTCAGTTCTGTTTTTCCCCTCCTCGTATAGCCAAGATGCCCATAAATACGGGCATAACTGTACTCAGCCTTGGTGGAACGGAAGCTTTAATAGCATGGGAAATTCTACAGAGGGGTAGGTTGAGAGGGCGATGAGGAATACGTTGGAGGAAAATCCAGTCGAGGGGTAAGTAACTTGTTCTTCGAATGGATTGTGTCCTCCAACGTATTCCTCATCTTTGACAGACTCCCAAAGCAGTATTATGATTGGAGGAGGGTGTAGAATTGATCAATTAAGCATTTTCAAGGTCAGAAAAAAGTATTTGCTGGCCAAAAGCAACCTCTTGAGAATGGGAAGCATCCAGAGAATAATGTTTTGTAAAAGTGTGTATTGATGACTAGATCGCAGCATCACAAATATTCTTAATAGGACCCCCCCTTTGAAGGGCAGTAGATGTAGCCATGCCCCTGGTGGAATGAGCTTGCAAGGAGGGTCTTTTCCTGCCAGCCTGTAGCACTCAGAAATTGCCAAAATTATCCCCCTAGCTAAGGTCTGTTTGTTAACAGCCTGGCCTAGTTTGTGTCCTTTATACCCTATGAATAGCTGATCATCAAACCGTATTTTGGTTTTTCTCGAAATGTAAAAGCTTAGTGCTCTTCTTGGATCTAACCTATGGAGTCTTTCTTCCTCCTTACAAGTGTAAAGTGGAGGGTAAAAGGAAGGCAGGACAATGTTCTGGATCAAATGAAAATCTGAAATGATTTTTGACAAAAATGGAGGTTTGACCTTCATGACTTCTTTGTTCTTATGGAAGACTGTAAAGGGTAACTTTACTGACCGTGTCTGCAACCCGCTCACTCTGCGTGCTGATGTGAGAACAACCAATAAGATGATTTTAAAAGGTTAATAACCTTAGCGGACAAGTGTGCAAGGGTTCAAGGGGTGCACACATAAGGAATTTCAAAATCAGATTTAGGTACCAAACCGGAATCTGGAAAGGAGAAGGAGGGTACACACATTAGTGAGCCCATTTCAGAAATTGACTCAACAGTGGTATTTTGAAATAAGACCATTCCTCTGATGAGCGTTTAAAAATTGACATTGCGTCAGGTATCCCTTTAATGGTACCAATCTGGAGCCCCAAATTGGCCAAGGATAGAAGGAAAGATAAAACATCATCCAGTGTTTTACACAGAAAATGATCTACAATCATTTTCTTGCACCAGTTGAAAGAACTTATTCCAACAGCAATAGTATAAAGATTTTGTTGCTGGTCATCTAGCCGAAAGCATCACCTCCATAACGTCATCTGGGAGGTCCCAATCCTTATATCTCAGCCTTTCAGAAACCAAGCGTGAAGGTTAAGAGTGTTGACCTCTGGATGGACAGCCAACCTTCCTTTCGCGAGAGAAGATCCTCTCTTTGTGAAAGACTTATTGGAGGACAGATTGACATGTCCACAAGGTCCGGGTACAACGTTCTCCTGGCCCAATTCGGGGCAGTTAGGATCATGCGTTTCTATGAACTTTCTCAACCTCCCGATTACTTGAGAAATGATGGGGACTGGAGGAAACTCTTACAGGAGTGGAAACTCCCAGTCCACCACAGACGCGTCTCTTAGAGCTCCTCTTGGAGGAAATTCCCTGGAGCAGTACGTTCTGCACTTCCAGTTGACCCCGGTCACAATCAGATCCACTTGAGGGGTTCCCCAAAGGGTGAAGCTCTCTTGAAGGACTTCCTGAGCTAGTTCCCATTCGTGGGAGACAATGCTCTGCCTGCTCAGAGCGTCTGCCGCTGTGTCCCCCTCTCCGGCTAGGTGAAGTGCCGATAGGGAGATTTCTTCTTGAATTGCCCAGTACTAGAGCTGCATTGCCTCTTTGCACAGTGGTAGTGAACCTACACCACCTCTCTTGTTGAGGTAGTACATGGCCACTATGTTGTCTGTCATTATCAGGACATTCTTTCCCTGTACAGAGGGCAGAAAGGCCTTCAGCCCTAGTCTAATTGCCCTCAGCTCCAAAAGGTTGATGTGCAGTTTGGACTCAGATGGAGACCAGCGATCACCGAGGCATCAGTCACTACTGTAATCACCGACCATGGTTGCCAAAAGGGTTCTCCCTTCAGAATATTTTCCTTGCAGGCCTACCAGAGAAGATCCTGTGAGAACCTGTTTGGAATCTGAAGTCGGTCCAACATCTTTCCTGAGAACTGGGACCATTGTGTTCTTAGAGCCCATTAAAGGGATCTCATTCTCAAGCGGGCCTCTGGCACCAGAAAAATGCAAGAGGCCATGAGGCCCAGCAACTTCCCCAAAAATAAATAAATAGAAGCCCAGAATATTCTGGGCACTCTGAAATTTGGTAACCATCTGAAGAATGTCTTGAGCCCTCACCTTGGGTGGCAAGCTCTTTCCCAAGGATGTGTCTAGCACAGCTCTGATGTACTGGAGCTGTTGGGAAGGTGTCATGTGGGACTTCTTGTAATTGAGGGAGAAGCCCAGTCTGAAGAGAGTGGCAGGTGACTGAGATGATCCAGAGTTTGTTCGGGAGAACTTGCCCTGATTAGCCAATCATCCAGGTAGGGATAGACATGAATCCCCCCCACTCCTGAGATTCACTGCCACTACTGCCATCAGTTTGGTGAAAACCCTTGGCGGAAGTCAGCCCGAAAGCCAGAACTTGAAACTGATAATGAGATCCGCCAACTGTGAACCTCAGGTATTTTCTGTGCTTGAGATGGACTGTCACATGAAAATAAGCATCCTAAAGGTCCAATGACACCAACCAATCCTGGAGTTTGAGGGCCTGAAGGATCTGAGAAAGTGTGACCATCTTGAACTTGTCCTTCTTGAGGAACTTGTTCAAGTATCGTAAATCCAAGATGTGTCTCAGGCCTTTTTGGGGATCAAAAAATATGGCGAGTACCATCCCTTGTTCCTCTCCATAACAGGTACTGGTCCTATAGCACCTTTCTCTAGCAGGGTTAAAACTTCCCGCACAAGGGGCGAATCCAGAACCATCAAAGAGCGGTGGATTGTTCAGTGATCTTCTTATAAAAGGAAGGCAGTAACCGTGGGCTATGGTTTCTAGAGGCCAAGCATCGGAAGTAATGTCTCACCATTCTTCTAGATGCAGAGGCAGTCTGGCCCCCACTGGTGAACTGTGACTCAAGATCTCAGAGTGGTTTTGTGGCTGCTGCTGCTGAGGTTGCCTAACAGCGTCGCCTAAAAATTTGGCCGCCACCTTCGAGGTCTGCAACTTCTCAAGGCTCTCATCAGCATTGTTGCCAAAAAGATGAGAACTGTGAAACGGCATGTTTAGAAGCTGAGACTGCACATCCGGTGCAAAACCCGACTTCAACCATGCACTACTGCGCATGACAGCGCTGGTAGCCATGGATCTGCTGATGCTATCCTCAGTATCCAGTCCTGATTGAAGGGATTCATAATTAGCTTCCTTGCCGTCCCTAACAATAGCTACAAAGCTATCCCTTTCTTCCCCTTTGGGATTGTGCTCTGCCGCCATGGATATGCAATCCCACAGTGTGTACGAAACTTTTGCCAGGGCACAAGTGGAGTTGGCAGATTTCAGTGCCATGCTCCCTGCAGAAAATACCTTTCTTGCCCATTCATCTAAACGCTTGTCGTCCCTATCAGGAGGGATGGTAGGGTACGCTGCATGTTTTGATGTAGCTGTAGCTGCCTACACCACCAGACTCTCCAGAGTGGGGTGTTTCAACAGGTAGTCGGGGTCACTAGTGAAGGGGCAGTATTTTTTTTGTCAGATTCTTAACTGCCGGATTGGCCTCCAGAGGTTCCAAATTTCTAGCCACCCTTTTCTGTACTGCCATATGGAAGGGCAAAACAGGGTCAGTCTGCGGACCCTTATCCAAAATATCGGTTAGATCATCTTGTTCATAAGAAAGAGGTGGTCTATTACATCCCATGTATTCTACAACTTTGGAAATATGTTGTCTGTATGAAGCGTCCTTATGTTCGCCAGGCTCAGGTCGTACAAACTCCAGTTCAGGTGACCAATCAACTCCACTTGCAGACTGTAAATTGTCATACAAGTCCTTAATTCTGGACTCTTCTGATATAAAACATTCTGGCACAATGGATGTCCCGTATTGAAACCCAAAAGGAACATCTTTCTCATCAGAGCGTTACTCATCTTCATAAATTGAAGTGAGTGACTTGAAAAAGTCCTTCTTGGAAAGGAGTAATTAGGTCAGGTTTGGAAGTTATAGGCTTCGATGACGTTGAAGGCTTTATTGGCACCGACAAAGGAGGGGTGCTTGGCTTCGATGTAACAGCCGGCGTATGTGGCGCAGCTGGTATCGAAGTTTTTGGCATCGATGTCCACACAAAGGTTTCAGGCCTGGCGGGCGTTGAATACCTAGAGGACCTCAACATTTCCTTGTGCTCATCATCGGGCCTCGAGGGCCCCCGATGCTTGTCATGCCGTTTTCCTGGGCTCAACGGCGTGCAGTATTTCAGTCGAGACCTATCCTTGCCAGCTTCCATCGAAGGCTTGGTAGGAGCACAACCTTCTTTTTCAAAAATGTTCAGCATTTCCGATCGGAAAACTTCCCAATCTGCTGGGGTAGATTTTTTTTTATACGACAAGCTACCCTTTCGGGGGAGGCGCTGGACGAAGAAGTCGACCACTGGTACCTCCTCTTCGACTTTTTCAATGATTAGCGGTGGGCGCCACATCTGGACCTAGAGCACTTGGCCTTCTTCCCCCGAGGAGAGTCCACTCTCGACTCCTCGGTCGAAGGCTTAGCAGGTCGGCGCTTAGGGTTTTGGACGTGTTTTCCTAGCTGCCGTTTCCGCTTCCGTTCCCTCAAGGCCTTTCCTGTCATGGACTGACACTTGGAACAACTCGACGTATCGTGGTCCTGCCAGAGGCACCACAAGCAACTACGGTGCAGGTCGGTAAGAGACCTCTTCAACCCGCAGTCCCAGCATTTTTTGAAGCCGGACTTGGGTGTTGACAGAGTCAAAGATGAAGACCTATCGAAGACTTTTGAAGCAAATCTGTCACAAAATGAGGCGCGCCAAATTTAATTATCGAAGCCAACGCTATTGCGGAAAAACAGAACCAAGGCCAACGGGCGCGGCGCATGCTATATATACCCCCCCCCCCCCCGATGACATCACCCTCGATGGAAGTCTTCGAGGGACATCGACTCAACACCATCGACACAGGACGCCCGCTGCCGAAAAAGTTTTTAGAAGCAGCTGAAGCTGGACATTACATGTCAAAGATAGGGCATACACTGGAGGACACAATCCATTTGAAATGTACTTTCAGGTTGGGAGGACTAGTAAGCAAGCTTTGTGCAAGTAATACATTTTACCTTGACTGGTGTCGGGCTTGTGGTCAGAGTTTCCAGATTTCAGAGGCTGGGGCGAGGGAGCTGCCAAACAATAATTTTACCGGAAAGGCAGAGGGACGACGTTGCGGTTGTCTTGGGCTGGACAAGGCCAGACAGGAACAAGAAGCCTTGGTGTTTGGCCTTCATGGGGGCAGAGGGGTCTGGCTTCGCCTGCGGGCTCGCTGGGCCTACAGTATTGGTTGGTACAGGGCAGCCAATCAGCAATTGGGGGAGTCAGGAGCAAGGTGGAGCAGAACTCAAGGCCCTCCGACACAGCAGCAGCCATTTTAAGGAGGTGTAGCTACCTCAGATAAATGAATATCGAGCACAGAAGGGATTACCTTGAGTGCTGCTTCGCGATGTTTGCAGGATGGTATCAAAGGACACAGCTGCCCATCCGAAGTCAGGTGATGTTGTGGTCAGACAGGAACACGAGGCCTTGGTGTGAGCGCCTCCCGTGCTGTCAAAGTGTGACGTGCTATTATGTAGTACCTTCGGTCTTGCAGGTTAAATCAGCATGTACTTCAGGCCTGCTCGCCAGAGCCTCCCTTTGGTGGTGCCGAACAATGCTCTTTGTTTCTGCACTTGTGCGTGTAATTCGGGTACATGGTCAGTTTGGCTGACCCCCCCCCCCACTCAACAACCAATCCCTGTGTTCGGAGAACGCCAGTTTTCTCTCCCTGTCTTTGTAGTTCATGATTTTAGCAATCAACAGTCTCTGGGGTGCCCGTTGTAGGGGTTTTCTTGTTAAGGACCGATGAGCACGCTCTACCGTGAAGCCCTGCATTAAGGTGCCCGGCCCAACCCCCCGTTAGCAGCATGCTTTCAACATATGTAGAGGGGTCACTTCCCTCTGCTCCTTCAGGCAATCCCAAGATCCAGATATTATTCAGTCTAGCTCATGCCTCGGCATCCTCAGCCCTGTTCTCAGCTGTGTTCACATTTATCTTCCGTTCCCGCACCTCTTCCAGAGCCTCAGCAATGTGTTCATTATCTTCGGCCTGCGCTTCTACGGTGTCATTTTATCACTAAGTGCACGGACATCCTGCCTGAGGAGGCCTACATCAACACAAACCTAGTCTACTCTATTTTGCTCTCCAACGTTGTCTGTAATGCAGCGATGGCCCTTAAGATTTGGTTTTCTTCCTGTGTTTCCAGGGGGAGATGGTGTTAATGTAGCACTGTCTCCGTCGTGGGGTGCTCCTCCGCCCTCCCCTCTGCACACAAAGGCCTCCATTTTGGTCTGACTGGTTTCTCCTCTCTGATACTTGTCCAGCATTGGGTCAGGGTGGGTGTCTCAGTCACGGGTCAGTGTGACCTACGCACCCAGTTGCACACAAATATACCTTCTCCCAGAGACTCAATTTGCAGCGGCAGACTGCAGTGTTCCGGGGTACTGTCTAGACTGGTGAGCACAGAGGTGCACCAATACTTTGTCTGCAGTGGTGGTCTATAACCAATAACGAGGTGCCGCACTTCGGTCCAGCACCCACAGTCACATGTTGTCAACAGACCTGTCTAGGAGGCACCAGACAGTCTTTTGAGTTCAGTTCAAGGCACAGGTGGACAGGCAAAGTTGTTGTGATTGGCTTTGTGTGGCGCTGTCAGTCTTGGTGGCAAAAGTGTGATACCCAGTCCAGGAAGGCGAAAGACCAGTGGCAGTAGGCGCTATATCGACACACGTTGCATTGTAAATGGAGACTTAATCTTGCCCTTAGCCACTATGCTACTCCCATTTGGCTTCAGCTACTTTGTGCACTACTTAAAAGCAGCCAATGTGAAAAAGAGATAAATGTCAGTCTAGGCAGGTGGTACAGCTTTCAGCCTGTTAGTAAGGAGATCCCTTGGTGATTTAATAAGTTCCAGAATGTCAATGAGGACAGCATGCAATTGCTGGGTACCCCAGCATAGCCAACAGTGGTAACATGTAGTCAAGTGCGGCGTCACCGTGACCACAGAGGGCCCCACGCTGATGGTCTGCTTGCTGGCGCAATCAGGGCCACAAAGCTCACGCCAGGCGCACAGCACCGTGCCGCGGTTCCAGTTCCCTCCAGCCGGCGGCGACTCTAAAGGCCCCACTCCACATCCATCTGGGCGTGCCTATCTCCTTCTCATGTGTGGCATCTCAGTCTGCAGCAGCAGTCCGCACCCAGCACCACCCACTGCCGACAGTCTACGCTGTGCACCCAGGTCACGCTCCTGTGAACAATCGTCCAGGAAGCTGCCTCTTGTGGCCCCAGCGGCAACACGGTCTCGGTAGCTGATGTCAGATGCCCGGGGCCCGACGACTTTACGGATCACCTCTCCTCTTAGTTTCTGCATGGGGTCCCCACTGCATGGGTTCCTACAGGCCACAAGTACTGTCAATGGCAGGGCAACATCCGCATAAATGATCGCAGGTGCAATTTTCTGCCGGGTGCTCTCTGATCCATGTGCCTCACTCTTGGTGTCACAGGGGCAGGCGCTGCTCACAGTCTTCCTTAGCCCCCCTGCAACGTTGTCCGCTACTTTTCTCCGTGCAGTCCTGCCACTGCACTATAGAGCATATCAATATTAAGGTATCAAGCGCGAGCTCTTTCTGGATGCGTTTTCACAACATTTATTTTATTGCTTAGAGCACGCCGCAAGCATCATGGCGCTCACAAGGAAGACTTCCAACAACAACAGACAGATTAACTAGCAGGTCAGCAAGGGCATAAAGAAGGTCTTGAGGCATTTATGAAATGCGAAAAGACGTCTTTCTATGCAGTTCAGCCGATAGTCCATTCAAGGCATGCGTTGTCAGTACCAGGAATTAACTTCCCCCTTCCTCTTGCTCCTTTAACCTTCGGGCATATAAGCAGGAAGGTACCATTGGATCTTGTTATTCTCCCCTACGGTTGCAGGGTGAGACTTTCTTTGAGATAGGTAGGTGAAGATCTATGCAAATGTGTGTTTCAAGGAAAGAATCTTAAAATTGATCCTGGATTCAACAGGTAGCCAATGGGGTACCCTAACCTCCTAGTGAGGGTTATGTGGTTCCTCTTGGATATGCTCTTAATAATTCGAACTGCACCATTTTGAAGAGTTTGGAGTCTATTTATAATGTTCTTACTTGCACCATCTAAAAGCGCATTGCAATAATCTATTCGTGGCATAATTGTAACACTTACTAAGGTTTCGCAGTTTTTACTCGTAACAGAGTTTTACCAACAAATGTAGTCGGGAGGTGGAATTGTGATTTTTGTAAAGAACATTCTCCACCTGGGCATCAGCAACTAATGTGAGGTCCACTAACAGGCCCAGGGTTTTTACCCTGTCTAATGTTTTGATGCAATGGCCACCAATAGAAAAATGTGAGTAACATGTTTCCAACTTCATTCTCGCCTCAGGAGACCCTAAGCTCAAAATCTCTGTCTTAACACTGTTCAGGCAGAGCCAGTTGGCTGTTATCCAGTTTCTGACCAATTGATAAATATTCTGAATGTTCTTTACATCCCTAGCATAATCCCGGCTTAACTCAATATCTGAGTATCGTCGGCGTAGTTCGCGAATCTGGCTCCCACTCCATCTAAAATGTTACACAAAGGACGGAGGTAAACATTAAAGAGAGCAGGAGATGGGCATGCTCCCTGAGGGACTCCACAGTTAGAGATTTTAGGGGTGGAAGAGGCCTGTCACCAACATACTCTAGACATCCTACCAGAAACAAATGACCCAATCCACTTGACAGCTGACAATGAGCTCTGCCCCACAGAAGATAGTGTGGCTAAATGTTTCCTATGATCCAGGAGATCGAACGATGCCGATAAATCGAGCCGCATCAACAGTCCTGTATTACAAGATGTAAGCCCTGTTGAGGTGTTCTTGTATTTGTATAGTGTCAACTTGATCAACAACTTGCATGGGTGCTGGCCACCTCCCCCCCCCTGCAAATTGAGAAATACCTACATTTGCAATACTTAAGCCATGGGAGAAACGCCTACATTTGAGAGAAAGTAGTCAATGGAAAAACACCTACATTTGAGACAGCAGTAAACAGAGAAATACCTACATTTCACACACTTGAATAGTGGGAGAAACACGTAAATTTGGGACGCCACAGCAAAATTGAGAAACGCCTCCATTTGAGACACAGCAGTGATCAGAAACTACTTACTAGCTGACTACTATTGGTGTGAAATGTTATGTAAGGTAGTAAGAGTGCTAGGGCTTTACTGGAATACAGTAATTGCTGTACTCCTCACCCAGACCACACTTACCTTATCAGTCGCTGCTGGTTGCTGGTGGCAGGCTTCTCAAGTGAAAACGGGCATTAACAGACTGGAGCTGCTTATTCAGGCGCTTCCCTTTGTCTTTTTGCCATTAGCCAAGGGCTGCCCCAGGCAGAGGGTTTCTTAAGAGGGCAGCAGGGCCCAATAAAGTAGTAGAGGGCGGGATGTGTGGCAGGTAGGGGGCATGACCGGCAGGTGGAGATGGCAAATTGGGTTTGGAGCGTGGCGAGCACTAGGCAGCGAAAATGAAAAGGCACCAAGGATCAAATAATGCTAGAAATGCAACAAAAGCAATTCCATTTCACTCCATTTTACTCATGAGCTATAGCTAATTTAAGTGAGCCTCGGGGAGGACGTCATCGGACTACACGTCACGTGTATACTATTTCCTGGCTTGTGGGCCCTATCACAGAACAGAGGGCGGGATGAGAAGCTTGCAGGGTGCAGGAACGGCAAGTGGAGAGGGAAAATGGGGCTTGGTGCATGGCAAGAGCTAGGCAGTGAAAATTAAAAGCACCAAGGATCAAATAAAGCTAGAAATGCAACATGACTGGGTTTTCTTCTTGTACCCATTTTGTTTGTTTTGTCCTAGTTCCTGTTTTGACATTAGTGTTAGGAAAGATTTTCTTTTGACTGTTTTCCCTCCATCCATAGACATCTATAGAACCCCACCTTTTTGATGCTGTTTTAAACTGACATGACAGAGGCAAGTAAAGTCTTTTTTCTTATGAAGCGACCCCTGAACTTAGACTGTTTGGGCAGGACTGTGCCCCGTTTTACCTGAAAGAAATTATCTGGTTGCCTGAGTCAGAAATAAAGGAGTGCCCGGGGATGATGAGGCTTGGGTGGAAAATGTGGCGACGAGCATGTATAATGATGGGGGACCTGCTCCCGTGTTCCCCACAGTACCTCTGGTTGCTTTGGCGGGAGGAGATGAGCAACTGAGGGTGATTATCAGAACCTACTGGGAGTCCGTTGGGCTAGTAACGTTGGGAGATATATGGCAGGAGGGGACCATCAGGGAGTTTGGAGGACTTGGAGAGGAGGCAGGACTACATGGGGGCCAGTATGTTACATATCACAGGTTGGTGCGGAAGATTCGGATAACGTGGCCTGAGACAGTGTTGGCGGAGGAACCGGACGCCATTATGGGGATGATATATGACACAGCTGAAGGGGGGCATGAGATCTCTAGATTGTATGAGATGGTAATGGCTAAAGTTGGAAAGGAATTGACACATTTGAGAGTGGATTGGCAAACAGAGGTGTGAGCCCAAATGGAGGATGGGATGTGGGAGCAGGCCCTGGGATACCATAAGAAAGTATCTAGGAATGCCAGATTGCAGCAAATACAGCTGTACGTAACGCATAGAGCGTATATGACCCCGCTGAGGATATCTAAATTCAGGAATGCTGGGAGACAGGCGTGCCCTAAGTGCGATGAGGAGAATGCTGATATGACACACATGTTTTGGTCATGCCCAGTGGTCGAGTGTTTCTGGAGAGAAGTCGCACAGAAGCTAGCAGAGAAAGGGGTCACGCTCGCCATAGACACCGCCTGCGCCTGCCTGTTGTGAGGGTTTCCTAGGCCACGAAAACTGAAGCATGTTGGGAAACTGAAAGACTTGGCGTACGTGCTTGCAAAGCGAAGGATAGCTATGGTATGGAAAAAGTGTCATAAGCCACGGGTGGAGGTGTGGTGGAAAGAATTACAGAAATGGTCGGAGGCTGAAACGGTGGTATGGCAGGAGGCAAGTAGCATGTCTTGGGAGGAAGAAGTGGGTACCCTGATGGCATGGAAAGCATCGATATCTGGAGTATTTGGAACAATGTTAGATCCAGAGGAATCAGATGAAAATGACGCCTTGCTGTGCGTAGCAGATACTGAGTGTGAAGGATAAACAGGCTCGTGAAGGGGGTGGGAACAGGGGGGCAGTGAACAAAGACCAATTGATGTTAATGTAATGATTGTGGATTGCACTGCGTGTTTGGTTTGTATTGTTGGTTGTATTGAAAAACTAATAAAATTCTTTAAAAAAAAAAAAAGTCTTTTCTTTACGAACCTTGTTTGGCTCATCTGTTTTGGTGGTACTGATAAGTCCATGTGGCCATTATGAAATGTCTTGTTTGTTTTATATTGCACATACCACCTTAACCTGAAGTACTGTAGGGATACTTTGTATCCCTTTCTCTTTATTTTTAGTAAAGAACAAGTTACTTACCTGTAACTCTTGTTCTCCAGCATGGGTCTTGCATGGATTCACATGCTCATGAATATTCCCAGCCGTTAGGCTGCGAATCCTCAGTAAAAAGAAAGCAGTTTCGCTTTTGACTGAAAACTGCTAGTCTCCTCTACTACCAATCATTGTCCTGTGGGTCATACTGCACCCAGCCAATGACACTTGTCCCCCTAAGCTCCACCCTTGGTAGCCATCTTCAGATTTGGTAGGCCGCGTAAAGTGGCAGTATGAACCAAGAAGAGCCACAGAAGGGAAGGAGGGAGGGTTTGCATGTGAATCCATACAAGACCCATGGTGGAGAACAGGAGTTCCAGGTAAGTAACTTGTTCCTTCTCCAGCATGGGGTCTAGCATGGATACACCTGCCTATGAATACAATTACAAATAAGTGCATATACACAACCACAGAAGGTGGCAAGGCACAACATAAGCAATACAATTACCGCTGGAAAAGACTCATCTGAAGCAAACAGGTTGCGTTGCGACCCTGCACTCCTCCCTGGAATCCCTGTCGACGCAGTGGAATCTCGTGAAGGTGGGGTGTGAACCTCCACGTAGCAGCCTTGCAGATGTCAAGCAGAGGAACACAAGAGAGAAACTCTGTTGTCGCTTCAATGACTCTGGTGTTGTGTGCACTCGGCCGGCCTGGAAGAGGTCTGTTGGCCAGACGATGAAAGTGCATGATACAGCCAGAGAGCTACCTGGCCATGGAAGCCTTATACATGGCCTTCCAGTGTCCCACAGGTCCAAAATTGACAAACAGCTGAGACGTCTTCCGAAAATCCGTTGTGTGCCACATAAAACTTCACGGCAAGAGCAACATCCAGCAAATTAAACGCCCTTTCAGCAGGCGTTTCAGAAAGGAAACTGGCAGAACCAAAGGCTTCTTTAGATGGAACTCTTAAGGTACCTTTGGCATAAAGGTGGGATGGGTTTGCAGCACCACCTTTGTAGCGTGAATGGTCAAGTATGGCTGCTTGCAGAAGAGGGCCTGGATCTCCCTGACTTGACTGGCCGAGGTAATGGCCTCCACGAAAGCAGTCTTCCATTAGAGAAACTTGAGAGGGACCCGATGCAAGGGTTCAATTGGAGCCCTATGAGCTTAGTCAAAACTATGTTGAGCTCCCAAGCCAGGACAGAAGCTTTCACCAGTGGAAAAGTCCTAAAGAGACCTTTGAGAACTCATTGACGCGCCAGTGTGACCACAAGGAGGGCTTGCCAGGTGCCTGGGATATGGCAGCTAGATGAACTCTGATGGAGGCGTGAGTCAGGCCAACCTTGGCCAGCGAAAGCAGGTACAGGAGGAGCTGCAGAGCCGTTATCTGCAGAGGGGTAATCCTCTTGAGTCCTGTACCAACATTTGAAGTGCTTCCATTTGTGGCTGTAACAGGACAACATAGAGGAAGCCTGCCCTTGGCCAGGATCATCTTGCACTTCAGCAGCCGGGAATAGTGCCCAATCTCTAGGGCTGCAGGAGGCAGGCTGTGAGGCTCAGAGATGCTGGGTTATGGTGTAGTATTGTTCTGTTTTCTCAGGAGAGAAGGTCTGGAAGTGGAGGAAGCCGGACGGCCGGAGCCACTCTCAGATGTAGCAGGTTTGGGTAACAGATCTGTTGTGGCCCAGCTGGAGCAATTAGGATCATCCTGCAATGCCAATGTCATAGTGTTTTGATCACACGTAGCAGGAGCAGAATCAGAGGGAAGGGGTACAGGGAGAGCCCGTCCCACAGGAACGAGAAGGCGTCCCCCAGACTTCTTGGCTGAGGGCATCTGCTGGTGAGCAACCAGCACTTGGAGCAGGCCGTTGTTGCGAGTTTGTCGATCTGGGGGGGAAACCCCACCTGCTGAAGAGCTGAGACACCTGCACTTACTGAAGGTTCCCACTCGTGGCAGGACCACAGCTCCCTGCTGAGCACGTCTGCAATGGTGTTCTTGGTGCCTGCCAGGTGAAAGAGGAAAAGGAACATGTCCTGAAGAATATCCCAGTGCCACAGGGACTGGGCTTCAAGTGAGAGCGCGGGGGAGTGTGCTCCGCTCTGCGTCCGGATATAGAACGTGGTGGTGGTGGTGTCGGTAAAGACCTGCACCGCCTTCCCTTTTACCTGCGACTGAAAGGACTTCAGGTTCCAGGAGACCACCCGGAGCTCCAGGACGTTATGTTCAAGTGTTTTTCCTCTGGGAGCCAGAGGACTCTGGCGGGAGACTGCCCTGTGTGGGCTTCCCAACCCCCCCCCCCCCAGGGAGACGTCCCTGGTGACCGCGGCAGGGTATGGAGGAATCTGAAAGGGGGCTCCTTGAGTGAGATGCAGGCACACTGCCCACCACTGTAGATCCTGCACGAAAGCCAGATTGAGGGCGATCTTGTCCGTCTACTGCCACCTGGCATCTAGAGACTCTTCGAGAGGCTGCATCTGGAGTCTGCAAAAGGGGACCAGATGGATGCAGGAAGACATCATGCCCAACAGAGATTTGATGTACCGGACTGTTGCGATGGACACAGCGGACAGCCGATGAACTGTTCCCAGGATGGCCTTCACCCTCACCTCCGAGAGGGTTGCCAGACAAGGGACCGTGTTGAGATGGGCGCCCAGGAACCAAGCTTTCAACGATGGCACCAAGCAGGACTTCAGATAGTTCATGGAGAATCCGTGCAAAGTCAGAAGGTGTATGGTCTCTGCCGTGTGCTGGATCACAGGGCGTGAGAGTGGGAGCGAATGAGCAAGAGGTCCAGATAAGGGTAAACGTGTATGCCCCTGTGGTGTAGGTGTGCAGCTACCAGGGTCAAGCATTTTGTGAATACCCTGGGGTCTGATTTCAGGCACAAGGGCAGGGCCCTGAACTGGTAGTGCTGTCCCTGGACCACAAACCGCAGGAATTTTTGATGTTGTCGAAGAATGGGGATGTGAAAGTATGCGTCCTGCAAGTCCAGAGACACCAGAAAATCCCCTCCAGCTGGCCGAGCACGTGCTGCAACGTGACCATCCTGAACTTTTAGGAGTAAGTACTTGTTGAGGCGTCTTAAGCCTAGGATCTGCTGCCACCCTCCGAACTTTTTGTACTAGAAATGATCTGGAGTACACTCCGGAGTCCCGGAGTTGCTGAAGGAGCAGCTCAATTGCCCCTTTTCTTAACATGGCTTGAACCTCCTGCAGCAGTTGAGCCATGTGAAGTTCTTGACGTGCAACAGGAGAAATGCAAGGGCACCCGTGTTGAAATTCCAAGGCAGGCCCTTGCTGAAGAACATCCAGCACCCATTTGTCTGTGGTGATGTGTTTCCACTGTTTGACAAATTTCAACAGCCGTCCTCCCACTGGGGTGTGAAAGTAGGGGGGGTGGAGGGGGGGAAATCAGATCCGTGACCGGTTCAAACCAGCTCGGGCGTCTGCGTCCTGGCCTGTGGACACAGCTGGCATCTGCTGCCATAGGCCCGGGAGAAGCCCATGTATGCTTCTTGGGTGGTGGAGCAGAAGGGCTGACGATAGGGGGTAGTGAACCCATTGGAGGACCTCAAGACTCTTCCCCGTGGGGAATGAAAGGATGACCTCCTGCTGCAGGGTCCCCAGAGAATGAGCCATCAGTGCGTTTGTTTTGATATCCTGGAGAGCCTCACCCACTTCCTTCCCAAACAAATTGTCTCCATCAAAAGGCATGATACGATAGTTTATTTATAACGCGCTTAATACCCAGAGGTTTCTAAGCGGGGACCCGGGGATCGAACCTGTGTTGCTGTGTCGTCTTGCTTCCAAGGAGAGCACGTTGCCACTGAGCTATCCTCCCACCCACGACTTTGGACTGTATGTCTGCTTGAAAGTTCATGGGCTTCAGCCACATCTGGCGCTGCAGGGCGACACCAATCTCTATCTGGTGGAACACATTGTCCGATATGTCCAGCGCTACTGTAATGGCGTGATCAGACGCCACCTCGTCCTCCTGGAATAGGGCCAGCACCTCTGCCTTCTTGGCATCAGGAAGGAAATCCAGTATTGGCCCGAGCTTGTATCAAAGCTCCCTGTCATGAGACAGGATGGCAAGGGCATTGGCGGCCTTGATGATGGAAGCTGCGGTGTAGTTGATGCGTTTGCCAAGCGCCTCTAGCTTTTTGCCCTCCTGGTCCGGGGGCACCATGGAAGAGGACGAGTGATTGGACGAGCGCTTCCTGGTGCCGGCCGACAACACCAAGTCCGGAGAAGGCTGCGACCTGAGACATCTGGGAGCCGAGTACGGGACATTGTATTTCTTCTTCAGCCTGCAGCTCTTGAAGGGTGTGGTACTTGGCATCTTCAGAAGGGCCAATTCTTCCTCCCAGACATTGTCCAACAACGGAACCGACAGGACTGTCTTCCTCAAGGACTCACGTCACTGAAGGAGAAGCGCCTCCCTTTTCTCCGGCATCAGATTGAAGAGTTTGGGTTCCTTTGAGATCATGGTGTGGAAGGAACCAATTTCGTCCGATGTCGAAGCCCTGCAGGGCTAGTCCGTATCCAGAGGCTCCCAGTCAGCAGGGACATAATCTTGGTAATCGTATATAGGAGTAGCCGTGGCTTCAGTGTCAGTGCCAATGTCTGTACGCAGTGGCTGTTCCTCCACCGGGTTCTGTGCTCTATGGGGCAATGTTGGCTGACACTTTAGCCTGTGAGGACTTGGCTGATGCTTCAGCGTGGGAGGACTTGGCCTCGGCGAATTCCTGGTTGGAGGACTTGGCCTCGGGGGACTCCTGCTCGGAGAGGCTTGGGAGGACTGCAGGCCGGCCCCAGTGCAGGAGCAGCATGCAGCCTCTCTTGAATTTCCACCACAAAGGTGTATAGGGTAGTGAGGATGTCCAGTGACATCTCTAGGTGCTGGTTGGGGTGTGAGTTGGGTTGGAATTGGGCTGAAACCCTTTGGAGCGGCAAACAGCTGGTACGGTTCCTGGCATTGAGATCCAGCTTGGGACATGGGCCCTTGGTCCCCTTCATGGTCTGAGTAGAAATCCTCAGGGAGGTCCCCCTCTACTATAGATGTGAGGAGATTTCCTCAGATACCCCCAAAGGAGCTGGAAGAGACACCCTCACCGGTCTCAGCAGGAAGTCCGACTTAGGCAGCAACTCCCTCACCCTACCAGAGTCCTTTGGGAAGGAGGCGATAATTGGTATTTGCAAAATTGGTGGCGCCGTCAACAAGGTTGTGGTTGGTATTACCGACAGAGGCCGTGGAGACAAAGACACCCCCAGCGCCATCGTTGTGAATGTGGATACGACAGTTGCTGCCAAACTTCTCATCAACAATAGAGGGAAAGATGTCGTAAATGGGGGGTCGTCGACATGGTGGCCGTCAATGGTGCCGTGGCTGTCGCCGATGAGACCATTGACGAGGTGGTGGTCTTGGCAGATGTCAAAAAGGCAGACGTCTTGGCAAACAAATTTATCGATGGGGCGTTCGGGGTCGACGGTGACAAAGAAGAGGGAGCCGGCGACTGGCCTCCCACAGGTGTCTCCTTCGATGACTTGTCCTTTGAAGAACACTTGTATTTGGAAGGGGTTAAGGACCTCCTCACGGAAGGCAACCCACCAGCCACAAGGCCAACTGTCGGCAGTGCTGGCGACTGGGAGCAACCCCTTCCCGAATTAGAACCTGCTGCAGCAGTGACCTTCGTGGGAGCAGATGCGTGATGTTTCACCTTCTTTTGGATCCAGTCAGAAGGAGAATCCTCAAAGTACCTCGACTTCTCAGCAGCAGCATGCTCATGGGACCTGCCGGTCCTTGACGAGGCATGAATGCGCAGGAAGCCGAATCGGAGGCCGCCTTCTGGTTTATCAAAACACCCAGCCTCCTGTAGCGATCCCTCCTGGTCTTGGCCGGGTACAAATCTCGCACCAGTCTTCATCGTGGTCTGGGTGGAGGCCCTAAGAGACTTCTCTTGGCCACATCGGACATAGTAGAGGTGAGATGTAAACCCAAGCCTGGGCATGCCAAACTCGTGGAGAGAAGATCCAATGATGGAAACACAATCTTTGCCGACATTGGGTCCCTGCTGCCTTTGTCAATGCGTGACGTTCGATGAGGACCTGGTTGAAAAAAAACATCCAACAATAGCAAAAAAAGTCACAATTCTCGAGGAGCGAAATGAGAGGGCTCCCAACACTGAAATGTGCAGTAAAACTGCAGATGGTCACCAGGGGTGGAGCTTAGGAGGACAAGTGTCATTGACTGGAGGCATTTTGACCCAAAGGACAATGATTGGTTAAGAGGAGACGAGCAGTTTTCAGTCTAAAGTGAAACTGCTTTCTTTTTACAGAGGATTTCTAGCCCGACGATGGGGCATATTCATGAGCATGTGAATCCATGCAACACCTCATGCTGGAGAACTTAATGGTTACTTGCAGGAGGCGTCCAGTAACGGAAACTGGTGGTAACGGAAATGTTCAGCCATTTTATTTTACAATCTCACATGTACTTTTAATTTTATTGCAATACCATATACTCTAAAATGGCCATGCACGAGATTTCGCCTTGTCCTTTGGCCATCTTGTACCTTGGCCTTCTTCCTGCCCTTTCATGGCCAGATTTGCCCTATTTGGTAAGCCCTTTCCCAGAGCAAAGCCTTGGCATGTGTTTCTAGCCAGATGTGGGGATTGCGACTGTCTGGTCCCAGTCCTCCTCCTGGCCAAAGTGCGTCTGTTGCTGGACAGTTGTGGTGGCTGGAGGCTGTCCATAATTGGACAGCCCCTGTCAGTTTGAACGGTGCAGGTGCTTACTATTGGTGGGCTCAGGAGCGACTCCAGTTTGAATTTGGGAAAAAGGACGACTCCTGCAACCATTCTTCAGATCATCGTTGGAGCCAAGAATCCTTCGAAGAGGAGTATCTCATTATTGCAGTTATACAGCATGGTAGACTTTAATCGTTGCAGCGAACCCCTGCACCTTTGCTGAGCTCCAGGAGACCTTCAACAGTGTTCGACGCCTGAACCGGTGGGAGTAACCAGTCCGGACACCTACTCGAGGATCTTGCCCTTGGAAGCCTTTGGAAATGACCCTCGACCACTCTGTGGACTGACTAGCTCAGTCTGATCTACCTCGTTGCATCGCTCGCCATCGCAAGTTCGGACCTGGGATTCCACAGACACTCTGCTGGTGTATCAAGTGACCTACCACTGTAATTGCGGCTCTCCAGCTGAAAGATTCCTTGTTTTCCGCCACAATGGTCACCTACCACCATTTGATGGCAGTGGTCATCACTGTCTCCCACCTGTATAGTGTCCTGGGGTTCCCCAAGGTAGTCGACAACGTGGTGGTGCTTTATTGATCGTATCGGGGTCATCCAGCTGTCAATTGTGCGACAAATATGGACTGGGCAAGTGGGACCTCACTGGGAGGAACTCCCCTCTTGGGAACAAAGACTCCAATTCCTGCAAAGAACTCCCTTGTCCAGAAAACATTATCCGTCTACATGGGAATCGGAAAGACTTAACCCCATTTTGGATTTACCGAAGAATGACATTTCTTCAATCTCTTTGGCTTCAGGTAATAATGGAGTCTGCCTGAATGCCCAAAAGAAGAATGACACACACCTTTTATTTGTGATGATGAAAATAAAACCATGAAGAGCCTTGAAGGGAGGGACTCTGACACAGAGGCGAGCCTTTGACTGGGAGATGTCCTGGACGGGCGACGCCATGCTAACCCGCAGAGCCACTGGTAGCGTGAGGAACGAAGGATTCGTTTGCAAGACACCAGAAGCTGGCGTCCTGACCAACGGAGAAGTCATTATTGAAAAACAGACAGGGACGGTAAAGTGACCACCTCGACTGGTGGTGCAACCACATGAAAGCAGTGGTGGACCTGGGGCCCATTAACTGACGGCAAAACCAGACTGCACCGGAGAGACCGGATCTCTGAACTCCACATTGCCGAGCTGACCAGCGGAAGGGGAGCAAAATCTCTCGGAGAGTTAACATTGCTGAGAGGGGCGAACAGTGATATTCGAGGCTGGGAAAGCCACAAATGTTACAGGGGCCTGAAAAACCTGAGTGGGCAGGCGATCTACCTAAATCGAGCTGAAACAAGTGTGGTGGGGATGTAAGTTCAGCGCAATAAAAAGGCGTGAACTTATCAGCTGCCAGAATAGCCTGCTGATCCGGGAGGGGGCATCATTGATAGCCATGCGGTTTTCATCTTATACACTAGGCTGGAGAATGCCCACATTGATCAGATGTCCAGGATACATATAAATAGGCAAAAAGGTATTCATTAGTGTGTAGCTAATTAATATGGGCTTCAGATTAAGTATACATGATTTATTGTAAAATAGAGGCACTGCAACCAGGCTGCAGAAGCATGTCTTTGGAGTAGAAAAACATTTGCATTTCACCAACGTGCTCAGTAGCTGCAGAGGCGGACAGCACATTGCCAATCACACGCTCCCAGGATTATACGGTAAGAAATGAGCAGCCTCTGATACATTCATGGTTGGGAAGCTCATGGGACAGGCAGTGAAAGCACAATCATTTAATAATTCGGAAAATTATGCTGTGGAACTGGTCTACTGGCAGTTTCAAAGTACCTCATATCAGTTTCAAATTGCCCCTTGGCTCATCCAACCCTTGGTAGAAGCCGGGGTTGTTCTGGAAAATTCAACTTTAAAATGGTAATATTTCAATGGTCCAAGGCCATTGTTGTGTCATGGTGGAAGCTGTTCTCATGAGAAACGGATGGAGCCGACTGGTGACAGATGAATAAAGTATCACTGGTCATCTCAATGATTCAATATTTTGGCACTGGTTAGGTGGGAATTGCGGGTTGGTCTGTGACGTCACAGAGGTGGCGGAGGGTGGTGGTATGAATTATGTGGGACCCAATCGATGTATTACAATGTCTGTGCCTCCAATAGGGAATGACGTAGCCCCTCCAATCAGATCAGCAAGGAGGTTTGACCTAATGTTGCGATATGTCTAAATGCCAATTAGTTTGTATCATTATTAAAGGTTTGTTTTTTGGGGCATTTCTTTGACTTTGCTTTTCGTGCAGTTCTGTTGCGCCATTCTGCATGAATCTTGCAATCCAAGCTGTGCCCAGGCCCTGAATAAATAGCGTTACTTCTTGCACGGTGTACGCTCAATTTTTGGATTACTTTTGTAATTTTACTGGTGAGTTCAGAGGCAAACCCGCATTACACAAGCCTGTCAGAGGGCTTTGGAGAGCCCTGAGAAACCGAGAGACATTAATAGTTGATGCTAGGAAACCCAAAAGGGTTACAGGAGCCAGACAAACCCTAGCAGGCAGACACCCTACCAAAGACCAGCAAAACCAAGCCTATGAGAAGGCGAGGGGGCTTTGGGAAGCCCAAGAACCACAAAATAGAGAGAGAGTCAGAGAAAGAGGGAGAGAGAGAAGGGGAGAGAGCGAGAGAGAGAGAGAGAGAGAGGAAGAGGGGCAGAGAGAGAGAGGTGGACGTCACAATTGCCAATAACCATTACACCAGACAGCACAACCACTGACTACCCAGATTAGCTGAACCTAAAAACCTGAAAGTGACCTCTTCACCAGCACTCACAGGGCCTCCCTGACGGAACCACGGCACAAGGTAAGTGGGCCCAGTGAACTTAGGAGCATCAGAAGTTGTCCCAGAGAAAAATAGGCTACATTGCATACCCGTTTCTACCCCCTTTTCTCCATAGGGCTCAACAGGTGCAAAGTCCTAACCCTACCTAGACCTTGCCACAGGGCTGATTCAGAAATAACATCTTAACAGTATCACCTGCTGGCCATTGTTCAGTTTCATCTGCATTCATATCACCATGGGCATAATTTTAAGGGGGAACAGGGGTGTTTGTCCCCCCAACTTTCATGGCACACCATTCTGTCCCTATTCATTTGGCTGGGGCACCTTTTCTTCAGGTGTCATGTCCACCTCCCCCCCAAAATTTTCAGCAAAGTTACTCCACTGCATAGCACATGAAACTCAACACAGATCTAGGAAGAACGTCTTCATTGTATTTGATTCTCCATGATGCTGGTTACGCGTGTGTGCAACTCAGTGCTGAAAGGTTTGTCATTAACGAGCTGTGCAAACATGAGTCCCTGCCTCTTTAAAAAATCATTTTTGAGAAACATTGAGAAAATCATCCATGGGACTGGATAAGAATGACGCAGTGTGACAAACAGGTAATCTTTATAATAATTGCTTCTGATCAAAATATGTCACTTGATCTAACCTCCTATGTCTCACGAAGTTTCCAAACAAAACAAATCTGCAGCATTATCACAACATCACATTTCTAGGCATAAGATCTCAATTTTGCAACTTACCAGCCATCCTTTCCCAGTTGTTAACTTAAGAGCATCTCCACCTGGTTTCAATTTCTGTCCGAAACAAGCAAGATTTGGATCTTCCAGAAATCTCTGTGCTCTGATGTCATAAAACAACATGGAGCCTTGTCCAGTTCCGACAGTGATTATGTGTTCATAGAAGCTTACTGATCTGATACCTATTCATAATAAAAGAACAGAAAAAGCTTGACTTAAGTCATCTGCATTTTTATTAGTAGCATGCAAAGACATGTTGGCAAAAGATTGTACTGCAATTTATTTATTTTTTATTTATTTAGGCATTTATATAAGCGCACCAAGCCCATGGGCATCTAGGCGTTGGTTACAGTCAGGCAACGGATAAAAACATGGGAGGAATAAAACAGAGGGAAAGGCAGACCGGCAGTTAAAAAGGTTGTTTTGAGTTTTTTCCTGAAGATGTTGCACAATGGTTCGTCAGGTAGGTGAGTGGGGAGCTTGTTCCAGAGAGTGGGGGACAGACTGGGAAGCTGGATCCCCTCCACTCTCTTGAGGTGGTATCTGGGGGTGGAGAGACAATGATTGTAGGCCAGTCTCATCATTTCAACATTGTCAACCAAAAGCAAAATAAAAAGCAGAAAGACAAGATGGTATGATTGGTATAAGAAAGACCAACATTCCACCAGAAACTATATCGACCCTGGTTGGCATGCTAGGGGAAAGATCACTTCATTACCTATTGCAGCCTATGGCTCTTTATCTACCAGCATGGTGTCCACAGCGGCCAACAGAAAGGAAACCGGCTACCTCCTTTTTTGTTTCATTAAGAATGGAATGTTCACCCTATAGTTCTTTATTAGCAATCTGTGGATCCAACCCACAACAGCGTGGGGGGGATACAGGAATGGGGGTTCTGAGAAACAGCACATCTCCCACACTCCACCTCAATCGCATAACCTCCAAAGCAGGTTTCTGGAAAAGATGCTACAACTTCAGCTTAAAAGGCAAGCAAACATTTTGGTTCCCTTGCTCTTCTGAAGTAACACTCAGTCTCCCTTATGTTTTTCTCTCCCTTCCCAACCTGCTTTATCCCATTCTAGCACTTCAGAGTTTGCACATTTGTGCCTTAGTTATATGGCGCAATAACTAATAAAACTAACAAGTCAAATCTCAGAAACCTGCGATTTATAAGGAAAATGTCCAACCTGGCTAAATGGAGCTATCTGTTACCCTATGCATTTTGGTGGAAATCACCTATGGCAGGGGAGATTACTTGTGCTGCCCCAGGTGAAGGTTTCAGCGCCTATGACGAGAACCGACTCGATAGCTGTTGCACTGTTTTTTTTTTTGATCGATTGATATTTTATTTCTATCGCGCTCGTACACAAGTGTTTCAGAGTGCGACAAGGGAACAGAGGGGAACAGGGGAGAAACAAAAACAGCGATCTTACTAGGCCCAGTGACATTGAGAATGCGCAAGTGCATTGGAGAAGGGGAGGGGAAAAGTGCATGGAAGGGGGGAGAGGTGGAAAGTGCGAAGCAGAGGAGAAACAGATAAATAACAATAAATAAATAATAAAGGCAACAAACAGTGGTAATGCAGCCAGCAATTTGCAAGTGATAAGTTTAAGGCAGCAGACAGGGTATGTCTAATAAGTGCAGGAAGAAAAAGGGGGGGCTGTATGGGGACAGATACAGACCCCAGTGCAAGGGGTGGCCCGGAGGCAGTGCGGGAGGGTGGCAGGATGAGCAGGTACCTGGGCCCAAAAGACAGAGGGTAGCCAGGTGCACGGTGCCAAGAGAGAACAGATCAGCAGGGGAGAGGGCGAGCGAAGGCAGAAGAAAAGAGGAAGGTCTGTAGGTGCTTTCGGAACCGGAGATGGTTCTCCTCAAGTTTTAAAGTGGCAGGGAGGCTGTTCCAGAGGGAGGCCCCAGCCGAAGACAGAGATCTACCCCCAGCTTGTTTCTTAGAAAAACGACTAACCCTGAGTGAGTTGGAGGTAGAAGAGCGAAGAGCTCGAGAGGGGAGGTCATTGCGGAGGGATAGCTGAAGGTATTTTGGACCCAGGCCCCAGAAAGCCTTGTGGACAATGCAGAGGGTTTTGAATATAATCCTTGCATCCACTGGGAGCCAGTGGAGAGATTTCAGAGCTGGAGAGATACGATCCCAGGGCTTGAGGCCAAGGACAAGTCTCGCAGTCCTGTTTTGGATTAGTTGCAGAGGACGGAGAGTAGAGGCAGGTAGATTTAGAAAGAGGCTTTTACAATAGTCCAAGCTAGAGAGAACCAGAGCTTGAGATACCATGAGCTTCTGGGGGAAGGAGAGGAAAACCACTGTTGGGTTTGAGGTGTGGTGGAAAACACAAATATGCTGCTATTCATGTAATGTTCCTCTATTCCCTACTCACAATGCTAAGCCCTAAGCATTTTCGTTCTGATCAGACTAGTGAGATGTAGAACCCCACCTTGCCCGGCGAGACAAGAGATGCAATGTGTAAAATTAGCAACATTAGGCATTGCCAGGCTATGCCCAAGTCCTGTGAGCAGTGTTGACTGTACTGGACACTGCTGACTTGCTAGAACATGTATCGGAATAGGTATGCACACCCAAGCGTGAGGACATCGTCGTAGTTCTGCACGACATTATGACAAAACTGTACAACAGGCAAGATATATCCGTGGTGCATTTTATATTGTCATTAAAAGTTGTCTGGCGCATCCCTTTCATAGATGACCATGGGCCTCATTCCGAGTACGGCGCTAACCAATGGCGCTATTAACGCCTTGGTTGACGCCGTACCCGGACCGGCAGCGCCTTGGTGGTTGGCGGAATTACCGCCCCATTCCAAGGTTGGCGGGGCGGTAATTCCCCAATCCCCATTTACCCTTCCCCATTCCCATTCTTGCCCCATAGGGCATAATGGGAGTGGGGAAGGCGTCAATTACGCCACCGTAAATTACGGTGGCGTAATTAACATCAAGGTCCCTTAGCGCCATGGTATTTAACGCCTGCTAAAAGCAGGTGTTAAAAGCACCATGGCGCTAAGGGAACTCAGAGTATGGCGGTAAGGGATTACCGCCACCGCTCTCGTTAGCGGTGGCCGCTATCCCTTACCGCCATACTCGGAATGAGGCCCCATGTTATGTTAAAGTACAAAAGCAATATAAGCCGGGGAAATGGCATTGCTGTACTACGTTCAGTCCGAACACTGGTTTCAGGGTGTATTTCGTGTTGTCCAGTTTGGTGATATCTGTATGCTGCTTTGCGCACTGCCATTAAAGATGCTTACTAACCTTCGATAGATTGGATTATTGCTGACTGGCGAATTTCCCTGACAAAGTGGTGCCGTGACTGTGAAGACTGGTAGGAGGTGTCTGTACTTCTGCTCTCTATATGGTAGAGGAGAGGCAGAGAAGACCCCAGCCAAGATTCTCTATAAGGTAGCAATGGACGAGCAATCAAGGCCTAGCTTCTCAGGACGTGATGCGGGCTGGTTCTTAAGTACAGTGTAGTCCCCGAACCCCCACAAAAAAATGTCCACACACTGTATTACTGAAAACACAGTCTTCATATAATTAATATTCAAAGGTATGTACACGATCACAATAATGCACTTTGTACTCGGAAGTCAATAATGATAAATATATACAATTCTAAAGTGGTACCACTAATGTTATCGAATCTCGTTAAAGTGCATCAACTGTACGGTTAAAATGTCACACAGATTAATAACGAGGAAACCAGCAATAGAGATAGGCAGGAACGTAAGATGGTTGAAAAAATAGGCAGAATGCTGGCCCCGTTACCTAGACAGTTCTCTGTGGAGATCCCCCCCCACCTGGGCAACCTGTAAAATAAAGATATATCGCACAAGCCCAGTCCATATGTTCGATAGTCTCACTTCTTCCTATTAAGGTTTTACCCCCCCTCCCCAATGTGCCTGGTGGAGTAGAGTTCTTCGACGATGCGTCGACCGATCCTTCTTGAGTGCCTCCCTTTCAGGCGGGAGCCACGGATCGTCGAGAGGTGTCTGGGAACTTGGCGTTCGGTGTCAGGGAATCGACGGCCCTTCTTGAGTACCCTCCCTTTAAGGCAGGAGTCACGGGTCATCGAACGTCCGACGGTGAACAGGGTGAACTACGGCAGGGAAGTGGCAGCTTCGTTCCTAGCGGTGCTCGTCGACGACAGAGCGTTGGCGTCCTGCAAGGAAGAAGCGTGTGGGGCACCTCGGTGACGATAGTTCTGGACTGCAAAGAGATGATTAAGCACTGTGGCCCAGAAAGGGCGTCGAGTCGTTGGCGTCTCTGCGGTCTTTAGGTGGCGGGAAACCCACCGGTGGATGCTCCTCGGCGCGTCGACGGTCAGGCCTTCTCCGGATGACGATGCAGGCGAGAGCGTCCGATGATCAATGGAAGTTCTTAGGCAAACGGGAGCACGGCGGCTCCGGTCGGCGACGGCGGTCGACAGTGGCGGACAACAGCTCCGCAGCAGTCCCTGTATCAGGTCGGCAGCCTGTCGAAGGTCTGTCTACCAGGGAGCGTTGGCAAAGATCAGCTGTGCACGATGGTCCCTCGTAGCTCGGGAAGAGGGTGCCTTACCAGGTCCTCTCTGGGTCAGTCCTTGGAAACACAGCAGCTTTCAGATTGCGAAGGAGAGCAACAGCAATTCTTCTCGTCCAGCAGGGCTTCAAGGTCAAGCGTCAGTTACTCCAGTTACTCGTCGTAGTGGACTTCAGCTTCTGAACACGATTCCTAGCAGTGAGAGGTCCCCAGATATACTGTTGATCTCCCATTCATTCCGCTGGGTCACAATCAAGCATCCAATCACGACTACGGGCATTCATGCAGGCAGGCAGCCAATCAGGCACACGAGGTATTCAGGCCATTCACTTCTCTCCAGACACTCACAACAAGTTATGTGTATTGGGACAAGTACCGGGCCATTCAACATTCCAAGCTGCATTCATACCGGTTTCGGGCAGGGTTGTCTCAGTCATTGTGTCAACCACCAAATACTAGACACCCACAACACAGAATGCATATTCGTCGCACACTCTATTCACCCAGGTCCCACCCACAGGAGGTACCCACAACATACATCACCGGGAAGGCTCCAGCTAGTCTGGCAGGGCCTTCACAACAACACCATATATGGCATGTCCACCCAACAGCCAGTCAGGGGGAAGGGACAGAGTCAGGGCTTCCCAGGACTTTGGGAAAACAAGGTAATGGGTAATAGAAATCAAGAGGCCACAGGGGCCATCTTGTTTTCCATCAGGAATCAACTGATCCCAATGGCAGGGCCGGGGTATCCCAAAATGGAGGATACTCCGCGCACCTGTCAACTTCAGCATGGAGCTGCCACCAGCCCATACCCTGCTCTGCGGGCCACCCACAGGTGCCCAAAAACATACACTAGGGGCACAGGGTTGTACCCCCACCCATGGGTGCCATAAGGGTATCCCACGGGTCCGTTCACCAAACCAAAAGAAAGAGCTGCACCGCAAGGAGTCCCACATGAACTCCTGCGCGGAAAATACGACAGAACACACGATAAAAAGCAGTAAAGGACTAGGATACGGAGGCCCTGTCCCTCCGATGCATTTCCAGCATCACAGTGACCTAGATTCCTGCTGCCATGCAGTGAAAAACCTAGGGGATGCCAGATGGTCAGCGATCCCCAAGGTAATTTTTGTCTGGCATGAGGTATCGCAGGCAAGTGCACCCAAGGGAGTTGGCGAAGTAAATAGAGCAGCCACGGATAACTAACCAACGAGGCAGCAGTTTGTGAACACATTTAATTGCATAGCTAGAGCATGTATGTCTTGGCATGCAGTGTTGTCTCTGGTAAAGGGTTGGAAAGAATCATTCTGGAAATGATGTGTGTTAGGTAAGAATTGGTGCAGTCACACTGTGTGAGACTATGCAACACTTATCTGCTTGGTATTAGGTGTTAGGGAGAATTCTCAAAAATTTGCTAATTCCCTTCACCTTAGAGACCCCCCCAGCAACTTTGCTGGATTTTGAGGATGTGTTACACAGCACCCTCAGTGCAGTGGCATAGGGATGCCTTTTAGACTTCCTAAAGGTTTAAATACCTTCCTCTGGGATCAACTACTGTTTCCCAGAGAATGTAAAGTGGAACTGACTTTACTAGGCTTTCCAAATTCCTAGACCCAGCACACACCATCTTACAATGGAGTGCTGGAAGGGTTACATAGTATCCCGTCTCTAAACACTCATGTAGCATTCAAATGCTATCCTTTCCTCTCAGAATGGCTGGTGGCAGTGGTTTTACAACAAACTACCATGATTTTCCTGACCGTGATCACCGGTAGCGTTAAATCGCGGGAGCCATGTTTTATGAAGATGGTGTTTGAGCCCCATTTGTTTAAACAGGTCCCGGTCTTCTTTTTTCAGCCATGTCTTTTTGGAAAGGTCCTTCTAGAGTTTGTCTCTGCGCGCCAAAACAGGTTTGGTCCCTGTGTTCCATTGCCTTTGGCGGGCTTCAGAACTGAAGACCGCCTCTGGTGCCCGAGTGTCTGGGGTGGGCAGGAAGTGAGGGAGGTGCACGAAACTCCCTGTAAACTCCTAGGAGACCCAAATGAACTCTGGCGTGACTGGCTGGCTGAATGTCCGGCAAGGACAGCCACCGTGTTGGGTGAGTGGCAGCTAGGCTGGAATGAATGGGAGAAAACTGGATAAAAGGCAAGTCTCTTGGCTTGGAAGGCAGAGTCGACCACTGGAACGAAAGAACCAAAGACGAGCTTGAAGAGGAAGGCTGCTGCAACTCCTGGACCGTTGGTTTTCCCGGTGAAGCCCTGCTGCAGGTCCGACTCGCCAAGTTCATGGCGACAGAGAAGCCCCCACAAGGACTCCCTTTGAATTGGTGGGACCAATAAACTCGAACCGCAAGCCACCTGGATACTCACCTCGGAGCTCGTTGACTTTCCTCAGAGTGCTGAAGGAAACCATAGAACGAGCGTGGGAGACACTAGTTTGTGTGCTGGACTACAGCTACCAGAATCAAAGATTTGCCAGTTGCCAGCTTTTTGTCCAGTCCCAGTGCAGGAGTCCCCCGACGTCCTCTCTCTTGTCCCCACGACTGCGGCTCAGAAACAGCGAGATCTGCAAGAACTGCCAGGAACAGAGGTCATCAGCTGCATCTTTTTCTTCGATTGTAAAGGTACTGTAAAACCCGACAGAGCACTTGCCTCTCGCGGTGAAAGTGCTTGAAACTTTCCCAACTCACAGGCCTAATGAGCGTGTGACCCAGCATATCATTCTTCTTGCTACAAACTACTCCTAAGAACTTGTGCCGAGACTTTTCCGTTTCACTATCAGAACTGCTTTATCCTATCTAAGATTTTAGCCCATTGACTTTGGCCTAACCTATTGAATTGAATCTTCTAGTGAACTCTAAATATTTGCACTGTCTAAGAATAACTTGCAACCTTTCATGTTCTAAATAACCTATGCCATTTTGCTCCTCCTTCAAAGTAGTCTGAATGCCTCAGAAACTTAAAGTGTATAGTACTGTAGTATATTTGTGAATGATATTTAACTGCCTCCTTCTAGTGAATGTTTGTTAGGGAGAATTCTCTGTTAAGGCTGAATGTCCTAACCTAGCGAGTCCCCCAGCAGCTTTGCTGGATTTCTGGAGTTTGTTTCTTTCTCCTGCCAAGAGTGAGATGTTTTTTCTCCCACTCTTGGACATGGTGTTCCTTTGACTGTTAATGTGTTTTCTGGGCTATGGGGTCCTTTACTCCATAGGGTCTCATGTGTTTTTACTATGTGTTACACAGCACCCTCCGTGCAGTAACACAGGGGTGTCATAGTGACACCCCACCATAGACTCCATACCCTGGGACTGACTACTGTCTCCCAGGGCATGTAAAGTCACCATTGGCTTTACTAGTCCCAAATTATTAACAGAAACCAGTACAAACCATCATATTGTGGACGTACTGGTCGGGGCAATTCGATTGGCCCGGGGTCTGTTAGTCAAGGGGGCACGTCTCCGTCGCCCCTGATCGAGTTTTGGCTGGTGGCAGTGGATACTACTTTTTATATTCGACCGCAAATATTTCCCTATGGGAGTTTCCCATTGTTCGAGGCTACCAACTTTAATTATTTAATTCTCATAGCCTCGAACATACAGCCGGTTTATTTAATTAATATTAATTCGCCGGTTGGTATTTTTTGCCAGGACTCGATTCTAAAATGACGTTTGTGTTCTCTTCTGTGACCCCAACCCAAGTCGAGCCCTTTGTTCCACTTTTTGGCGGGCTTCTCCATGGAAGCCTCCAAAAGTGGTGCCACTCTGTCTGGGTACCACAGGGGGTGTGGGAGGGGGTTTAGGCACCCAGGACTGAGTTACCTTGGTAACTCAAGTAGCACTCTTGTGTGATTGGCCCAAGTGGTGAGCCGGCCGCCTCACCACTTTGCATGTTTGATTGACAGCTAGGCTGAGTGAATGGGGGTATGCTGCATAAAAGCACGGCTTTGGGGACTGGAACTTCAGAAGTCGCCACAGGACCTGAGAATCCGACGAGGGAGAAGCTAAGTCGACCTACCACGACGACACCACCGGTGGAGCCCTGCAGAACCGACTCACCACTTCCCGACGACAGAGAAGATCTCCCGGCTGGAGAGGCTTCTTCCCCTGACTGGTGGGCACAACCAGTTTACCTTCTTTTCTTCGCACCCCAGACCGGTTTGTGGTCCAACTGCCCGTGCCAAGCGCCCCGGCGGCCGGATAGCCACTTACCACTGAACCGCGAATCAACGGACCGCTCCTTGTACCTGAGAAACTCTGCGGCTGGTTTCTTCCCTGGCAGTGCAACAGACTCCTGTCTTCCTCCCCGACGAGATCCTCTCTTCCCCTGGACGAAGCAACGACTTGCATCCGCGCATCCGCTGCCAGGAACAACTGCCCCTGCTGGAGTGTTCTCATCACTTTAAGGTACCGTGTCCGCCAGGCCTCCCTTTCTAAAGATTGCTACAAGGTAATAATAACCCCTTAACCTTCTGGACTGGGCTGGCCGCCTTGACCCTCTAACTGGTCCCTTTCTTTGGTCCAACTCCTTTTTGAACCGTTACAAGACTTTTGTGCACTGCAACCGTGTGACCTTGGACACATTTCGTTTTGATCCTCTTAAAGCGGATCCGGCCTACTGACTCTGAATTCATGGTGTTACTTTGCCTTCCTCTCTTGTTGTGTTCGTGAAAAAAGTGTTGGGATCTGTTTCGATTTATTCTCTGCTTTTCTCTCCCTTTTTAAAAACAAATTATTAGGGTGCCATCTACATTAAGCGCTCACCGCTGTCTGAAAATAAGTGGGGCTTTACTTAAGACTTGTCTAATATTCTTTTAAGGGAGTGTATATCTTTTAGTGACTGTGTTTTTGAATTGCTTACTATTAGTGCCTGTGTGTTTTTCTAGATGTGGTTTTAAATAAATAATGATATATCTTTTACACCAAGCCCTGGTCAGTGTTTACTTGTTCTAGTGTGCTCTCTTGACCTATTGTGAATACTCTGTATACTGCCTAACTCTTCTTGAGGGAAGCTCACTGCTCAGCCACAGCTACCAAGTGAATCTGTGTGGTAAAGACGGCTACCAAGTGGGTTTACTGCCAAACACCTGTGGTCCTAAATCTTTTGCAGTGGTCCCAGAGGGAACTGCACAGGTTTCTGCCTAACAATGTTTTATAACTGACTGTTGAATACATTAATAAGTGTTTAACCAAGAAACCTTGAGTGTAAGCGTTTATTTGAACACCTGTGATTGTAGACCTATGTGTAACACCATTACAGCTCACATTCACTCTTGAGATAAGCCTGGTTGCTCAGCTCCACTACCAAAAACTGTGTAGTACAGACTTATACCAAAGGTTGGTTCTGCTTACACCTGTAGTCTTAGTTGTGTGTAGTGGGCCCCAAGCCAAAAGCTGCCTAACATTAGGTAACCCACCTTTTGGTATAGGTCTGTACTACACAAGTTGGTAGTGTGACTGAGCAGCCAGGCCTAACTCAAGAGGGTTAAATGTGAGCTGCAGCAATGAAATTCGTAAATAAAAGTAACCAAGTAACACACTCAAGGTTTCAGTTATAGTTATTTAATTAACATCCATTTTTAAATAAGCGTTCTTTAAAAAGGTAATTCATGTAACAATGTAAATATACTTTAAAAATGTGCAATCCGGACCCCCATGTATTTAAACAATGTTTCCCACTGCAGCCCAGGATCTGGCAAATCCGCTATAGCTTCCCACCTAAGCCCGGCCAGAGAGAATAAACACCGTTTCTGTCTGCTAAACTTGATTCCGGATAGCTTTGCAAAGTCCTCCAGAACCTCCAAAATAATGGGAAGGTTGTGAGTTGGCTCGCATAAGTACAATAAAATATAATCTGATTATAGCGACACAAGATGTCTTGTGCCTCCCACATCTACTCCAGCTTCCAAGTACTCCTGTCTCAGGTACACCGCAAGGGGATCCATAGCCAGTATATATGGCATTGGTGATAGTCGGTACCCCCTCTATGTTCCAGATCCCTGAAATACACATTCAGGATTTGACTCTATCCACTCTGTTGATATATAGTATTTTAACCCAGCGAATGAATGTTTCCCCAAACCCAAGTGCCGCGTACATCCACTCTCAGAATATCGAATCAAAAGCCTTGACTGCGTCAAGTGATAAAGCCAACAAGTGCTCCAGTCGGCTGTTGGTCTGATCTATAATAGGCTGCAATCGGTGCAAATTTTAAGCAGTGCTGTGAACGGACATAAAATCTGTTTGGTCGTTGTGTGTTATATGAGATATGGTCCTGCGCAGGCGACCAACCAGAATGCTAGTCAATATTTTGGCATCATAATTCACCATAGCCAGTGGGCGATAAGAGTCGCAGCTCTCCATGCGCTTCCCATGTTTAGGGATCGCTATCATTTCCCTCATGCTAGGTGGGAGGATGCCTTCCTCATATGCCTCTTTGTATACCCCCAGGAGTGGCTCCGCTAACAGTGAGCTGTATGTTTTATTAAATTCTGATGGTAACCCATCGCTGCCCTGGGCCTATGCTGTGGCAAGTGCAGCTATTGCTTGCCTTTCCTCTTCTAAAGAGATAGGTTGATCCAGGGCTTCCGCCTGGCACTTTTCAAGCTGTGGGAGTGCAATCTGGCCAAAATCTACCTCGATCGCCTCTTGTGGTACCTAAATGTCGGATCTGTACAACTGTGTGTAAAAATAAACAAAGATTTCATTTATGGTCGTCATGGACCTCCATTCACTATCGCATTCGTCCAACAACCTTGTAGTCAGTACTCTAGGTTTCTCCTGCTTACATAACCATACCAGCATTCTACCTGATTTATCCCCTTCAGTATGAGTTTGTGCCATTCGTGCCTCAGTCAAACTTAGAGCGCCTGCCCCAAACCTGGGCACACTGCATTCGTAATTTTATACGTTCCTTTTCCAGCTGCCCAGCCATGGGCCCCTGGGTCTCTGTTTTACCTCCAAATCCGCCCTCAACTGTTTGCGTATGCCTCCAGCCCTTGCTATGATGCCTCCCCATACTACTACTTTCAGTGCCTCCCAGATAGTGCCCCAGCTACTGACGCTGCCAATATTAGTCTCCAAATATTGTTCTATTGTGCTGTGTAGTGCATCCTTAAAGAGATCATCTTGTAGGGTGTCCATGGGCATCGGCCACGTCGGAATAGGGGGCCCGATTCCTTTCATTTCCCACATAACCACCAATGGGGAGTGGTCTGACACTGTGCATCCTTCATATTCCGCACTTGTGAATTCCGCCAAATGTTCCATCCCCACAAACATGTAGTTAATGCTTGTGTAGAGGTAATGTGGGGACGAGTAGAAAGAATAACCCTGACATCTGGGTATAGTTCCTTTCAAACATCCCTCAAAGCAAGCTCCGATAATGCTGTATTTACAGCATCAGTAGCCAGGGACGGAATTGCCTGGAGGGGTACTGACTTTCCAGGGCCCCATCTCGCACACAATTAAAGTCACCACCCCATATAAGCAGCACATCTCATCTAAGTGCAATCTTACTACTGAGCATTCGTACATGTGTAGGTATTGTAGTGTTAGAGAAGTAGGAGTATATCTCACATATTATGCGACGATGGCCCAAGAAGCCGCACAGGAGGACATGCATTACTTACCGTAAAGGCATTTCTGATGGTTGTATCTGCTTAGATTCACATGCTGTGCATATGGTCCGACATCCAGTGGTAACCGCAGAGTATTGCATCTCGTCTTTCGAGAATATTAAGCGGATGTCGACATGGGCGTGCCTGTAACACTATCCCTACGTGACGTGTAGTGTACCCAAGATCCCTCACGCATCGAGGTCCCTCCGATTGTATTTTTTCTGCCGTGAGGGAGCCTTATGACTATCGTGAGTGAGTACAGAAAAGAGAGAAAGTAGTAAGACGTCTATGTTCCTTTCATCCAAGCGGGGAGGAAGGGTGGGCGCATGTGAATCTAAGCAGATACAACCATCAGAAATGCTTTTACAGAAAGTAATGCATGTCTTCTGATGTTTGTTAATCTGCTTAGAATCACATGCTGTGCATAGACTAGCGAGCAGTACCCGGAGTTGGAGGTGGGTTTTGAGAAGGAACAGTAGTGAAAAGATGTTTTAGTACTGCCTGTCCCACCTGAGAATCAGACCTAGAAGGAGTGTCTAGGCAATAGTATTTTGTAAAGATGTGTACAGAACTCCAGGTTGCCACTTTGCAAATAGATTCAAGGGGAACATTTGCACTGAATGCTATGAATGCCCCAGTGCCTCGAGTGGAATGTGCTCTAGGCTTGAAGGGCAGCTCTCTCTTAGCAAGAATGTAGCAGAGTGTGATGCATTTAACAATCCACCTAGAAATGGTGGATTTGGAGACCGCGTCTCCTCCTCTTCCTGCTGCCACTGAAACAAAAAACGTATTAGTCTTTCTAAGTGGTCGAGTTCTTTCCATGTAGAACATGACAGCTCTGCGTACATCCAGTGTGTGTAGGGTTCTTTCTCCCAGGCTTGAAGGATTCTGAAAGAACGTTGGTAGTTCTATTGACTGGATCACATGGAACTTGGAAATGAATTTAAGCGCAAATCTAGGGTGAGTGCGCAGAACCACCTTATCTTTGTGAACTGTTACAAAGGGATCTAGGATCGAGAGCGCCTGTAGTTCACTTACCTTCCTGATGGAGGTAATAGCTATCAAAAAAGCAGTCTTAAGGGTGAGGTCTTTAAGACTTGCCTTATGCATGGGCTCGAAAGGAGCCCCCATAAACCTAGTCAACACCACGTTTAGGTCCCATCCGGTAGCCGGGTTTGAAATGGGAGGGTTCACTCCCTCCATGAAAACTTTAATAACTGGTATCTTCCACCGTGACACTTTCTGTTGTGATGTTGTGTAGGCTGAAAGTGCAGCTAGGTGTACCTTTATGGAGTTGAAGACCAGGCCCTACTCAAGTAAATGAGTTGGGTATAAAACAATGTGTGTGGGAGAGCAGTTAATCGGGTTAATGCTCTTTGAGTTGCACCAGATGACAAACCGTTTCCATTTACTGGAATAGCAGTATCTGGGGTTCGGTTTTCTTGCTTCCCTGAGAATGTCCATACATCTATGAGGGAGTTGCAGGTGTCCAAACTCTATGACCTCAGGAGCAAGGCCGCTAAGTTCAATGTCTGTGGGCATGGGTGAAGCGTCTCCCCTCTGTATTGCGACATCATGTTGTACGGGCAAGGCAGTTTAACTGGAGGAGATAGGGACATCATTAGATGAGAAAACCAGGGTTGGCGGGCCCACATGGGGGCCACCAGTATCATCGTGACTGGTTCCTGGTGCATCTTGTGCTCGATCTGAGAAGGGGAGTGGGTGGGGGTGAAGCGTAGACATTTCCCTGACCATGTTATCCAGAGTCTGTTCCCCTTGGAACGGTTCTGGGGGGTACCTGGAGGCGTAATCTTGGTGTTGAGCGTTCTCCAGAGTTGCGAACAGATCTATCTCTGGGAAGCCCCATTCTGCGAAGACGATGTCTCCGTGTAATTGCCATTCGTACTCCCTGGGCAACAAAGTCTCTGCTGAGTACGTCTGGCAGAAGTTTGAGTTCTCCCGGAACATGTTGTGATCACAGGAACATATTGCGTTTGAGAGCCCACTTCCAAATGTTCTGGGACAGTTTGGATAGCCCTGGAGAATGAGTCCCCCTTGTTTGTTCAGATAGTACATGGCCGTGGTGCTGTCTGTGAGGATGAGGATCGTCTTCCCCTGCAGTTGTGTCTGGAAAGCCTTCAGTGCTTTGAACACTGCCAACAGTTCCAACAGGTTTATGTGGTTGGATGCTATGTCTGACGACCAAACTGTGCGCTGTTTGTTGAAGCAGGTGAGCTCCCTACCCTGTAAGAGACGCGTCTGTGGTTAGAGTGGCTTTCACTGCGGGGATGGTAAAGGATTTCCCTTTCAAGAGGTTGCCCCTCGACCACCACTGCAGGGAGAGAACGAGGGTGGGAGAGACGACCACTAGATCGTCCTACTGTCCGCTGGCCTGACACCACTGGTTGTTGAGCCACTCTTGCATTGGGCGCATGCGCAGCAACGCGTGAGGAACCAAGTAGCTTTATGACGACATCATTCCTAACAGTCGCATAGCCTTGCTTACAGTCACCTTTCTACTGGCTACATACTGAGGTATCTGAAACAACATGTTTTGGACCCCATCATTAGAGGGGAAGACGAGGCCGTCCTTTGTTCGAATTAGAGCCCCTCGGAACTGTTTGACCTGACTGGGGTCTAGGCTGGATTTTTTTTCTCGTTGATAGAGAATCTCAGACTGAATAAAAGATCTATCGTCTTTTGGTTATTTGACAGACATGTTTCGTAGGAGTCCCCCATTATGAGCCAGTCGTCGAGGTAAGGATAGATCGGGATGGATTGCCTGCGCAGATGTGCTGCTGCCACTGCTAGTACTTGTGTAAATACCCTTGGTGCAGATGCTATGCCGAAGGGTAGTACTGTGAACTGATAATGCTTCACTTGTAACACAAATCTGAGGTATTTTCTGTGCGCTGGCAACATTGAAATATGAAAGTATGCATCTTTCATGTCCAGTGTTGCCATGTAATCTCCCTGTGAAAGCAGTGGAATTACTTCCTGCAGTGTGACCATGCAGAACATTTGTGGCTTTACAAATGTTTTCGCTGGGCGCAGATCTAGAACAGGGCGCATGCTTAGATCCTTTTTGGGGACAAGGAAGTACACTGAATAAATACCTTCTTTTACCTGTGACAGTGGTACGATTTCTATTGCTCCTTTCTCCTGTAGTGGCTCGACTTCCTGCAGAAGAATGCAAAGATGGTCTGGTGTCTGTCGTCTTGCTCGTGGAGGTCTGAATGTTGGGGACTGGTTGAACTCTATACAGTGCCTGTAGGCCACGGTCTTTAGCACCCACTGGTCTGTAGTTATTCCCTCCCATGCCTGAAGAAACCATGTTAGCCGGCCCCCAACCGGGAAAGCATGGGAGGAAACCCGAATCTTGGGGTAATTTCGAACCTGAGGCCGGGGAGCCTCTGGGGCAAGAGTTACGGCCTCTTCCTTTGCCACGGCGCTGACCCCTTTGGGGGTACGGGGTGGTGTAGCCACTATTTCCCTGTGTAGAATTCCAATTGTTTCCCAATGAGTATTGTTGAGGGAAGCGTTGGCCACGAAAAAGCTGTTTGGACCCAGATCCTCTTCTTGGAGAGGGTCTTTGTGTAATCTGGTCCAGTGTTTTTAAGGTGTCATGCTCCTTTTTTGCGGTTTCGAGGGCCTCACCAACCGCCTTCTCAAACAGATTGCAATCTTCCACAGGTTTATCAGTGATGCTTGCGTCTCCGGCTTGAATCCAGAGTTCCTTACCCACGCATGTCTCTCCAGGAGTGTGCCCTGAGCAAGGGATCGACCAGCCGTTTCTGCTGAATCCAAAGTATTCTTAAGAATGCTTTGCTTCACCTGTCTGCCCTCAGTGACAGTGGTGAGGAGATGAGAACTTAGGGGTTCGGGAACCTCCTGTATGCCTTCCTGTAGTAAGGCCCACTGGGCATTGGCATAGCTGGCCAACAAGGTATTGTTGTTGGCAATGCGCGTTGAGAACGCTGCTGCGACCGCAATCCTTTTCCCAAGGGCGTAAAGTCGTTTACCTTCCTTATCAGGGGGTGCCTCGTCTGTTGACAAAGGGACCCCTGCCCGGTTTCGTGTAGTAGTCACCATCAGGGAGACTGGGGTGGAATGACCTCCGATATACAGAGGGTCTGATGGAGAAGGGCGAAATGTTTTTCTATTCGTGGGTTGACACCTCTTGTGAGAGCAGCTGTTGATAAGGAGGGCGCCAGATGTTTTTTGATTGAATTGAGGAGAGGAATAGCCTGGCTGGCAGCCGGTTTCTCCTCAAGGATGTCCTCCACGAAGTCAGCTTCGGGGACCGCTTCATCTGTAGCAATTCTAAAGTGATTAGCTGTTTTACGCAACATTACGTTAAAAGTCAACTGGTCATCCACTGGCGAGGGTTGTTGCCTAGTGGGAGTGGACTGGGGAGAGTTCGGAGACAGGGCATCAGGGTCTTGCTGATCCGGGGACTGCCATGGTTGAGGGTCACCCACATCTGGGTTTTCTTCCTAGCCCTCTATGGAATCATGCATGTCCTCAGGGTTGATGAATTGCTCATCCTGAGTGTCAGCAGGAATGTCCTCCCCAGTTAGGTCGTATTAGTATATATTCTCTTCTAACGAGGGGTCAAAAAGTCTTGGAAATTTAGCTTTGGGGTCCACAGGGCTCTCATCCCTTGGCCTCCTTGGTGTAGGCTGTTCTGAATGGGAAACAAACCTATCCAGCCTTTCCATACAGTTCTCAAACTTTTCTCTAGTCCAAACCGAGGACCTAGAATGGTCTAAGGTGGAAAAAGATCGTGTTCATCCTTTGAAAAGCGTTGAGATTTTCGTCTCATCATCGAGAATAGCCCTTCTTCGCCCTCAGAGAACTCCTCATGAGGTACTGACAGAGGTGAGACGTCCCCGTGCTTCTCTTTTGACTTATGGGTGGGTTCCGGTACCCCCCCTTAGGCCATCCTTGGACCTCAGTGGATCCTTGGGCCTCGGTGCATCCCCGGGTTTTGCCGCTCACGAGAATCGGCAGCACCAATCCTAGCTAAGCTGTCAGCGACGTCCTCTGCGGTCAGGAGGTGCGCAGCTTCAGCCTGCGATTGCGAGGGGGGGGGGTCCTCTTTGCCGAAGCTGGGGCCTTGTCCTCAGCGGCTGCCTTTTTTGGACGGGCTGGGGACTCATCTTCTGCAACCGTCTTCCTCGGTGGAACCAGAACCCTATCGTCGCCGGATGCCTTCTTGCGATGCGTCTCGATGGAACCTGGTGTATTAGGGGTAGTGCCCTTTGTTTTCGATGGCCTAGTCGCTATGCGCATTTGCGGCTGCGGGGAGGGCTGCCGATCCGGATGGTCGGCGGGTGCCGCCTGAGCTTCCAGTGTACCCGTTGGCACTGAAGTCTTCTTCGACCTGGCCGAAGATTGACTTGGGGTTGTGAGCTTTGTGCTGTGTACATGTTCGTCTTTGTCACCAGAGTGTGACTTCCCCATAGCAGTGCCTAAGCCGTGCCTAGCGGGGGCGGGGACAGACGAGGCGGAACGCGATCGTTCCTTCAAAAGGTCAACCTCTGGTTCCGAGGTATGGTTGTCACTCTCGCCGTCGTCACATTCGGTGGCTGCGGCAGTGGGAGAAAATTCGGCCTTCGACAGACCATAGTCCACCCACCGCTTGACTCTGCACTCCTTCAATGTCTTAGGACAGAGAAGCTTACAAGTCGCGCATCCTTCTTCCTTGTGATCTAGGGAAAATCACCGGTTACACCGTCTGTACCCATCTTTCCAAGGGAATTCGCTCCTACAATTAGGGCAAAACCTAAATGGATTCCTCTCCATAGCGGAGGATGGGTAGAGTGACGAAGACCGAAAGGGAAAGAGGAAGGAAAGGTAAAGGCATTCTCAATTTGTATAGAACTGTCCACCCCGACCCAACTCTCCCTACTGTATAGGCCGGCGGAAGGCCCGGCCACGTGGTCGGCAGCGCCGAATGGATCACCGTCTGTCGAGTTCTTGAAGGTCTTCGGCGGTTGTCTGTAACAGCTGTCGAAATAAGGGACGGATAGGGTGATATGGATATTTTATATATAATTATTCTACCAAAGGTCGATGGGACAATAAGCAAAGTCTTTGATGAGCTCCACATCAAGGCAACCAGTATGCTGGGTGGAAAAAAACAATCTGAGGGACCTCGACTCGTGAGGGATTTTGGGTACACTACACATCACGTAGGGATAGGGTTACAGGCACACCAATGTCGACGTCCCCTTTCGATTCTCGAAAGACAAGATGCAATACTCTGCGTTTTTCACTGGATGTCGGACCATATGCACAGCATGTGATTCTAAGCAGATTAACAAACATCAGAAAATGCATCTACCTTCTTTATCTGTCACCACCCCGGACACTTGAAAGGGGACTGCTGCATCCACCCAAATAAGTACGGCCCTAGCAAACCCTGACAACGTTGAGCCATATCCCATCCCTCCCCATCTTGATAAAAGCAGTTCCTGCCCCCTCTGGTGGTAAATGTGTCTCTTGCAGCAGGGCTGCTGATATCCGTTGCCTCTTAAGGTATGACCTCACTCTATTCGGCCTGATGTACGTACAATCCCAGCCCCCTTGCATTCCAGGACAGAAATTGAATGCGCATCATGGGTGTAATTCACCTCCCACTTTGCTTCCCCTTGTCCCTTGGTCCATGCCATCTAGGTCCCATCGCTGTCCCTTACCAGATTCCCCAGGGCCCTGTGGGCACATCACAGCATCCACCTCCACCATACCCACAACGTTCCTTTGCTGAACTCCATAAAACTAACCAACAAAACCAACTATAACAACCTACTAAACCCAGGGGGTAAACAGAGTATCCCTGTTCAGGCATTCCCGTACCCTCCAGGCTGTGTTTAGCCATTGGGTAGGTCAAGGCCAGCAACCAGCTGACACCTGTAACACCTAGTTCGGGGTTGTCCAAGCACCACTTAGCGGGTGATTGCATTCGCTCCCACTGTCCTTAGCATTCATACGGTGGCTCCTACCGGATAACAGTTTCATCAATGGAGCCACTGGATGCCGCATTTCCTCAGAGATCTCAGCCCTTCCTATAACACTGCAATGTCCCAAGTATGACATCGCCATCCCAAAACTTTATTTATACTTTAAGTAGCAAAGACCCAGTCCCATGATAGGCCGCGTTCCTCTCGATTCCAGTGGCCAACTTCTGTTCCGGAAGGAAATTTCATATGATCTTGTATACCTCATTCAGCCTTAGTTCTCAGATTATTGTGTTCCAGCCTCATAGTCGCAGCCGCTGGGGTCTCGAGGAAATTCATTTTCCCTCTTTACATAATATTCAGCCTGGCTGGGTACATTAGCATATATTTTATACCAAGCTGTCTGAGCACACACTTATTTTGTTTCTGTTGCACCATGTAGTCCAGATAAATCGCAATCTTGTTGCTGCCTCTCTGTATTGTATTGTTCCAACCTCCCTGGAAGACTAAAGTATTACTTCCCTTTCCCTAAAGTTCAGTATCTTAGCAATAACTGGCCTGGAATGCGAGCCAGGTGGAGGTTTCTTCTGAAGGGACATGTGTGCCCTCCACAGAGCAAACCCTTGTGACAGCTTCTCTTGTCCAATTTCTTGTAGTAATACATTTTCAATATATCCAGACGGGTCTCTGCCTTCCATGTCTTCAGGCAGCCCCAGTACCCTAATGTTTCTTCGTGACCTCTCCTCCGATCTCCTGCTCATGACTCCAGTATGGCATTCCTTGTCTCCAACGTTTTCCCTCTCGCTGTTAGGTCTACAGTTGTTGTGGTGGTTTCCTTTAAGGGTGTCTCCGCAGTCGCGACCCTTTCTGCAAGCGCACATCTTAGTGAAGGAGCTGCATGTCTATGCACACTGTGTAGATTTTAACTTCCAATGTGGTCCGGCGGTCTGCAATAGCTGCCAGCACCTTGGATTTCTGTGGGTCCCTTTGCACGGCCGAGCTTTCCCCGGGTGCTATACTAGGCGCGGGACGCCATGCCTCTGCACCTTCATCTGTCCTCCAAAGGAGTCCATTATGGAGCCTTTCCGTTTATTCTTTGTAGGGGACATCCCAGGTTTCTTTGCAATGTGTATTGGGGCCTGGCTTCAGCACAGTTTTAGCCTCCCATTTGCTCCCAAAAAGCGTAAGCGATTATTTGCGCTTGGTGCCGCCGGACTCACAGCCTCTCGGTGTAGTCAGATATGATTCCAATGTCAGTACAGCCATCCATTTATGTAGGGGTCCAAGGAGTGCAGCGCACGTGTGTCCTCTCCCCAGCGCTTTTTGTCAGTCGGTAAAGGATGTCCAATTATGTAATGGCGTCTTAGCTTCCACTTATTTGCCACTTTATATAAACTGTGGGGCATTCACGCCCAGCATCAGCGATATTTCCTCCTTGTCCCTTCAAGATGTGGCTACAGTTTTGCTCGTCTCTGTAGCACCGCGGTGTCTAGATTGCTTGACAACCCACCAGTCTAAATTCACCAGGTCTTCGATCACTGTGCCTCCTCCTTGCGGCGTCCCCCTTCCCTTCAGCACTGCCAGTGTGCCCCTAGGGCCACATGCCTTGCACTTGCAGTCCCGGCCCTCAGGGTATTCTCACTGCGCCTTCTCTTCAGCACTTGCTTCTCTCTATGACCCTTGCAGTTCTTCTTGGTGCCCAGCTTGCATCCAGAAGATTCTCCCTCTTGATCACCCGTTGCGCAGTTGTACTCCAACGCCTCTGCCACCGTCTTTTCAGCAGCTCTGCAGTGTTCTTTTGTCGCCCCCAGAAATCAAGTATTTATCGGCCGTCCCGGGCTGTTTGGTATCGCAGTCGCTCGGGTTAGTGTCGCCACTTCTCGCCTTTTACTGTCCCCTCCCTCACTGTAGTTTGGGTTCGGCTGCCATCTTGGGACAGGCCAGGCTGTTCTTCTGCGCGGTCTATCAGGCCTCTGAAGTACTGCTTCTCAGCCAAAATGGTGTCAAACATGGTCCAGGGCACACACTTTCAGCAGCTTTTCCGAATTTGTCACAAAAACCCGCTTTAGTGCCGTCTTCAGGATCAATGGCAGGATCCCAGTGGGAGCTCAGGCAGCACACATTTGCACTACATGAGCTCAGGCCACGCCCCCAAAGTGTTCACAATTAAAGTCCAACAACATAGTGTTTTCAAAAAGGAGCTCCTTTGATCCAGAGGGTGGTTCCCTTCACCTTGATTTCTCAGGTAAAAGTGTCTTTTCAAACATAAGCTCCTTAAGGAAGGCAGTAGTGTCTCTCGCAAACAATAATTCCTGAAAGATGGTAGAAAAATGTCTCCCACACAGTTCTTTTAGGATGGTAAATGTATCTCTGGTACACTTCTTTACCATATACTTTGCAAAAACATACGTTTCTTTATGCAACTTTAATGGTCCTTGTGGTATACTCCCCTGCCAGGAATCCTTGATCCCCTGGTATACTCTACTGCCAGGGGTGGTTACACTGTCTATATAACTTTACTGGACCTCCTGGCAAACTACCCCGTCAGGAAACTCTTTTGGGGTCTTACAGATCACCTGCCATGTATCTTGCCTCCCAATGTTCACTGTCTGGTTTATTCCTTCCACCAGGACTTCTTAAATTCACTGTCTTCTAATTCGACACAGTTGTCTTACTTCACTGTGCTTTCTACTTCATTTGCTTGGGGTGATACTTGCTCTAAATATCCCCACATTGATATCTCATGTATGGGGACTTCAAGTCTGTCTTTGTATTTCACTGGGTTGGTAGTCAAATATCTTTGTCTGTTCATATGCCTGTCGGTAGGTCCCAGTGTCCCTAATGGCATTAGATCGACTCACTAGTGTACTGTAGTGTTCCCGATCTGTGGCGCGTTGCTGCGCTGAAGCTCCCGCTCTGGGACAGCATCCCTTGCTGTGCGGACTTCATTCTGGCTCTCTAGGTAGCTCTGCTTTCACCAGCCAGCAAAATCTCTGCTCCTCTGCACAACCGCGCTACCGGTAGCTCCACTGTTGCTGCCGGCTCTTCGGCAGTTCTCTCTCCGTGCCTGCAGTGTGCCTTCTGAGCGAGAAACGGGGTGGAAGTTCCTACTTCCGGTAGAACAGTCCCTCCCTGCACTGCTGTCTGCTTCGGCTCTATCTCTCTCGTCTCCGTCTTTGCTTCCTTCTTCTCCGGCTCTCTTGTTTGGAAAGCGGACACCATTTTGAAATGTCCCGCTCACTCAAACCTCCCCAAAACAACTAGTCTGCATGTTTATCATCTGCATTAACAACTCCTTCCTCTTCCTCATCTCAGTACCTGAGGCTTTGTGGGAGTTGGAAATCATAGGGTTGCTGTGACTTCCAATGTGATATTGTTCAGAATTCTGTTCAGAGAATCATTAGAGGCAAGTGATGTTAAAAAAGTGTTGTGTATATGAGGTATGAATGATGTTTCTCCTACAGTGATTTTCAAGTGATTTACAATGGGAAGGGCATGGACAGTGACAACAAGCCATCAAGATTTTAGTAATGATGCAGTCTTCTCTGTGTCTCGCCTGATGGGGTCACCACCTTTCCAGACAGCCATCTCCTTCCTCATAATACCACCCCCAGGATCAGGTAGCGGCTGCCATCCCCTGGCCACATGGGAGGAGATATCTGGCTGGGGATCAGTGATGGCTCCACATGATTAATCACAATCCACATTCACCAATACACAGAAAAAAGTAAATACTACATCAAAACAGCATATGCCAGCTTAATGTCTACCTTGTTGCAACACACACCTAGATCAAACTCAAACTTTTCAAAACATAACCACATCCAGAACTGGCTGTCCACTATAAGCCTAAAAGGCTTCAGCTGACACCATGCACCAAGTATCTGGGATTATAAATTGACCGGCCATCCATCCTTCAAAATGCACATAGCAAAGAAAATCCCAGAGCTTGGAAGAAAATCAAGCACTTCCTTATTGAAAATAACATCTAACAAGTACAGGCCCTCGTCCTCTCCCATTAGCCTACCCACCTCCACCCTGGCAACAAGGAGATGCGCCCTTCAGACTGCAGCTCGCCTCAAAAGCCTCTGCAAATTTGACTGAATTACGCTCAATCATTGAACTACAATGGTTGCCCCTACAACCATGCATCATCTTGAAGACCAGCCGCATCATTTACACAGTTGTCACTTTGCATGCTGCCCTACTACCTAGCAAATAAGGTCACCACCTCCGATAGCCAACATTTCACAAGAAGCCATGACGTGGCCAAAATCAAGCTACAAAAGTGCATAAAAGAAAAAATCTATTAAAGCATTCTTGATCTACACCCAAACTTCATATCCATCAGCATTAGACTCACACCAGTCCTCATGGAATTTACAAAGGAGCTCGAGACCCTCCTCTTTAAGGAGCACCTTCACACCACTGACACCCAATTACTACTCCTGTTGCTTAACTGTAATGTAACATCCCTGCTGTAACTTGTGCCTCCCTACCTGTATTCATATTAACCTTTTGTTGTACAGTGCTCCACTGCTCTCAGAGACAGGTCTGCCCTCAATAAATACCCCCCCCCCAAATATATAATTAAATACATGTTTGCAATAGTCACCAAGAGTGGCACAAATGTGTCCAGACATGGGTACCGAGCTTGCTTTGCCTAGAGACCCCATCTTCTCCTGAGTGAGGACACCCAAGGAGGCAGACGCAAGTCTGGAATCGCTTGTGATCCCGTGAAGAATGGATGTGGCATAGCAGTTAGGGCTGGACTGATGTTTAGGTGAGGGGCAAAGCCTGATTTGCATATGATCTTCTCCCTTACGCAGAAGCATGGCGGGACAAAAAACAAAGACATGGAGGGTAACACAGGGCAATGGCTGAGATTAGGATTCATTCAAAACCGTCCAGCTATCAACATTCAGTTTTGCTAAAAACATGGTGTTACTTTGTTAAGCAAGATTGTATGAAGTACCCTTTGGGTGCACTACAACAACCCTGACCTCCTGGCAATAGGAACCCAACCTTTGATATAAGTCTGTACTACACAGGTTGGTAGCGTCTTGAGCAGCCAGGCTTATCTCAAGAGAGGTCAATGTGAGCTGTAGGGGAGTTATACAGAGATTCACAGTGACAAGTATTCAAATAAACTCTTACACACAAGGTTTCTTGAATAAACAATTATTAATTTGTCAGTTAGAGTAAGCCTTCTTCAGAAGGGACAATATAATAGTAACACTCAAATACACTTCTAAAATACACACTCAGTTTGTTCACCAGAAGAGTTCAATTTAAGTCAGTCAATGGGCCAGGCCAAAGTCAATGGGCTAGTGTTCTCGATAGGAAAGAGCAGTTCTGGTATCAAACGGTAAAGTCTTTGCAAAAGTTCTCAGAAGTAGTTTAGGCCAAAAAGAATCATCTGTGGGGTCACAAGCTGATTAGGCCTGAGAGATGGGAAGGTTTCACAAACTTTCACCGCAAGAGTGGCGTTCTCTCAATCGGGTTGGCACAATACCTTTGTATGAAGAAAACAAATGTTGCTGAAGTTGTGGTTCCTGGCAGTTCCTGCAGATCTCGCTGATCCTGAGCCTCAGTCGTGGGGACAAGAGGGAGGACGTCGGGGGACTCCTGCACTGCACGGGATCGTTGAAGAAAGCAAACAAAATGGAGTCACTTCAGTTCCAGTAGCTGTAGCTTCAAGAACACTAACTGGTGTCCCTCTCCCTGGTTAAACCTAACCAGCCTTGAGAATGGTACCAGGGGTCTTATGAGTTGATTGGTCCCACCAACTCAAAGGAAGAAACCGTCCTTGAAGGAGCTTCTCTGTCGAATGCAGTTTGGCAATTCTGACCTGCAGCAGGGCTTCACCGGGCAAACCAACGGTCCAGGAGTTGCAGCAGCCGTCCTCTTCCAGCTCGTCTTCGGTTCTTTTATTCCAGTAGTCGACTCTGCCTTCCAGTCCACGAGATATGCCTTTTAAAGGACATTAAGCCTGACCCTCATCAGCCCTTCTTACTACCATCACGCCCCCCAGGCTCCTGAACCCACCCAGACTATCCTGTGGACCTGACCCTCGCAGTACACCATATTCCACTGGTACTCCGCCGCTGTATTCCATCACATTGAGGTAACTTACATGTGAACGCTGAGTACCTGCTACTGCATATGTGATATTAGTTGGCCCTTTTGGCAGCAAACTCTTGATAACTGCTCCCAAGCTATGCTGTTTGCCATCTAACCCCAGCCACCTGCTGCACCACCCCTTATCAGGTAAACTCACTTTATGGCCCACAGCTACACATGCATATGCATCTACATGCTACTGCGCTACACATGAAAGCTGCATTTAAAATTTTAAACGTACCCTGCCTCTTGAAGGCTGTACTCAGCCTGCTTTGCTAGTTGCATTTAGCCTGCCCCTGCAACCTGTATTTTGAAAGCTGCATTTAGCCTGCCCATGTAAGCTGTATTTTGAAAGCTGCATTTAGCCTGCCCCTGCAAGCTGTATTTTGAAAGCTGTATTTAGCCTGGCCCTGCAAGCTGTATTTAGCCTGCCACTATGATGTCTCTTGATAGTAGCATTTAGCCTGCCTCTGATAGCTGCATCTAGCCTGCCCTTGAAAGATGTATTTTGAAAGCTGCACTTAGCCTACCTCTGATAGCTGTATTCAGCCTGCCTGCCACTACAATATACCTGATAGCTACATTCAGCCTGCTCCCTGAAAAGCTATACTTAGCTTTGCCTCGATAGTTGATCGCCTGCCTTTGAAAGCCACGGCAGTTAACCTGCCTGCCAATATACGCTACCTTGATATCGTATCTTGATTGTCACACCTAGCTATCTATGCGGTACCAAGTCCCTAATAGCTGCATACTCCTCATTGATTAGTTTCGCCACCTGACCTCCACACCTACTTACGGCCAACAAAATGTACCTACCAGGCATTTACTCAATACTGATGAGTCATTCTCTCCCTTATCAACTATTCCAGCGCTTCAAGCTTTACCTCTAGCATGGCCTCCATAGGCACCATTAGAACACCTTCCAGTATGCCTCCCACAATAATTACTCTGCCCCCCTACAAACCATGTAGCCCGTTTGCGAGAAATACCAGGCTACGAGCTAGACTACCCAAACTATACAAGCCTTGAGCCAGAGACACCATCCAGTCTAAACTGAATAACCGCTCTCCAACTATGCACACAACCTCGCTCACCAACTTCCATCAGGAAAGACCCAAGCATAACCCAACTTTTACCTTGACTAAGCACAAGGTGCATAACACAGTCTCTAATCTACTCACACCAAAAACACTGTCCTGCCTATAATAGGTGCCCTTATCAACGCACGCTCAATAGTAGCCCATGCTACAGACATAGCAGACCTCCTCCTAGCAGAGGATTTAGACTTCATAGCCATCACCGAGTCTTGGCTCCATGCAGCCGCAGGCCCAGCCCTCTCGCTAGCCATTCCCGACGACTACACCATCCTCCGAGCGGATAGAACAGAATCTAGAGGTGGCGTATGGCCATAATTGCTAAAACACACCTCAACATTAGACTTGACTCCTCGAACCACCTCCCATCCTGTGAATCACTCACAGCTAGGCTACCTAACACTAATTCCCAAACTATATCCATTCACCTATTCAACAGACCTCCTGGACCCTTATGTTCCTTCGAGGAAGACCTTAGCACCATCCTCACCAATAACCTAAAAAACTCCTCCCAAAGCCTCCTCCTACGGGACTTCAACCTAGGCTTTAAAGACCCCAAAGATCACCAGGCTACCCTCATCAACAATACTCTTTCTGAATTAGGCTTTACCCAAAAAGTGTCTGGCCCCACCCATAACAAAGGGAGAACCCTCGACTGGGTAGCAGACCACAACTGTGCGGCCTCCATCACCGATAACTCCCCTCAACCTTGGTCCGACCACCATCTCCTCTCCTTTACCCTCAAAGCCTCGACCCCCATCACCAACAATGTGCTAGCATCAGCCATCGCCACGAGAAGTAAAAAAAAGATCACAGTGGAAAAACTGATCCCTCTCATCCTCCCTACACTTAACCAACTCGCTGCCACTTCCAACCCCTACGACCTTGTTGAGGATATAACAAAACCATGCGCACAGCCTTAGACTCCATTGCACCATTAAAACTAAGAAAATGTAAACCGAAAAAGCATCTCAACCATTGGTTCTCTAATCACCTTAAAACTCTTAGATTAGAAAAACGCAAAAAGGAACAAGCCTGGAGACAATCTCACACAGACCACAACAAAAGATTGCTCAATAAAATAACGTCCAACTACAAAAAAGAAATCATAGCTGCCAAACAAGAGTCTTACAACCAGAGGATTGCACAATCCAACTCCAGCACCAAAGAGCTGTTTACGATCATTAAAGAACTGGAAACACCTGTGCTAACGCCAGACACTTGCGTGAAGGACAAACAATGGTGCACCAGCGTCCAAAATGCCCTAAACAATAAAGTCACAGGCCTTCAAACTAAAATTAAAAACAAGAAAGATTCCATAGCCAAACCAACCAACCCCACTAACACGACCCCGCGCCCCACACACCAACACCCTTTGCCCAACCCCTCTCGCTTTAGCTTTTCCAAAGTCTCCACTCTTGTAGTGGTAAAAATAATTCTCAGCCTAAAACCATCTAACTGCCAGGGCGACCTTTGCCCCCCACAAATTATTAAAGATGCAGCAAGAGACCTCTCGCCATTCATCACAAGACTCATCAATGCCTCCTTCTCCTCGGGTATCATGCCCAGCAACCTCAGAGTGTTGGATCCTCCCCCTTCTCAAAAAGCCCTCTCTTGACCCCTCCATTCCTACCAACTACAGACCCATTACCACCGTCCCCTTCCTGATCAAGATATTAGACAAGACAGCCTACCAACAAATCCAAAAATTCCTTGAAATAAACCATCTCCTCGGTATCCGGCAATCGGGCTTCAAACCCCAACACGGGACAGAAACTGTCCTTATCGACCCGAAGGCTCAAATTTACACTCTGAGAGACAATGGGAAAACTGCTTCATTGCTCCTCCTTGACCTCTGCGCGGCATATGATCTAGTTGATCACAAAATCTTGTGCAATCACCTGGACTCAGCTGCCCACTTCTCCCAAGAAGCCATCGGCTGGATCGAGTCATTCCTCAGCAACAGATCCATGCGTGTATTCTCCACCACAGCTGCCGCCGACCGCATTCCCATCACTTGTGGAGTCCCCGAGGGTTCATGCGTCTCCCCTACTCTGTACAATGTGTTCACAAAGCCCCCGTTTGATGATCTCAATGGTCTGGGTATCACCTACACTAATTATGCCGATGATACCCAGATCCTCATCCCGTTGACGGGAGATTACAACCATGATTTGGCCTTGGTGAACAAGGTGTACCTCATCATCCAGGCATGGATGGCATCTCACAGTCTATGCCCGAATGATGTCAAGACTGAACTCATCATACTTGATTCCACCGCAAACCTAACCAAATTGGAGCACAACTACTCCAGCTTCACAATAGACAGGAACCCAATTAAAGTGGCTAAGGAAGTGAAAACCTTAGGAATACACATTGACTCCTCCCTCTCCTTCCATAAACAGGTTAGCTCCATGGCATCCTCCACGGCCTACACATGTAAGCTTATAAGAGCAGCCAAACCCTTCTTATCCACCCAGAGTTGCATTACGTTAGCCAGAGCCCTCAAAACTGGACTACTGTAATGCCCTCTACGTAGGAGCTAGCAAGCAGGTTACTAACAAAATACAGACGCTACAAAACAGCGCTCTCAGAGCAGCGCTTAGCATCCCCAAGAGAGAACACATTTCTAACATTAGGAGAACCCATAATTGGCTCAACACTATAGAGAAAATCCTGCTCAAAGTAGCCTCACTAACACACAAATGCCTCAACAACGCTGCCCCCGCTACTTACTTGCCAGAATAAGTAAACACATTTCCAATAGACCTACTAGAACCTCCAACGGCAATCTACTCACAGTTCCTAGGTTCAATCGCACCAAAATGGGTGGCAACAGCTTCCAGGTGAAAGCAGCCCAACATTGGAACTCCCTACCACCCTCCCTAAGGACACCCCAAACCTACACACACTTTAGACGCAACTACATACATTGGATAAAGAACAACCGCCAATACCATCCAACCCTCCACCGACACCCCTTATGTAAATATGTATACTTGTAAATCTGCAAACCTTTTTCTTTATCGTGACTGCTGTAACCATCTATGATCCTATTGTAATTATTGTAATGCACTGTAACGTGTAACTAAGCTGTGAATAACCTTGCTGCTCCTGCGCTCTCATACCCTCGGGTCTGGTGCGCAATACAAATGAATAAACTAAACTAAACAGTTCTCTCCCTTTCATTCCAGCCTAGCTGTCACTCACCCAGCAGGGTGGCTGTCCTTGCCGGATAGTCAGCCAGCTAATCACACCAGAGTGCATTTGAGTCTCCTAGGAGACGAAGTACAGGGAGTTCCGGGCACCTCCCTCACGTCCTGCCCACCCCAGACACTCAGACGCCAAGGGCGGACTTCAGTCCTGAAACCTGCCAAAGGCACACAAACAAAGGGACCAAACCTGGTTTGGCATGCAGAGACAAACACTAGAAGGACCTTTCCAAAAAGAAATGGCGAAAAAAGAAGATTGGTACCCGTTTAAACAAAGGGGCTAAAGGCGCCATCTTGAAAACCATGGCACCCGTGATTTTTAGCTACCGGTGTTCGCGGTCGGGAAAAATCAAGGTAGTTCGTTGTAAAACCACTGCCACCAGCCTTTTCAATAAGAAAAGGTAGCATTTGACTGCTACATGAGTGTTTAGACACAGGGGATACTATGTAACCCCTCCAGCACTCCATTGTAAGATGGTGTGTGCTGGGTCTAGGAATTTGGAAAGACTAGTAAAGTCAATTTCATTTTACATTCTCTGGGAAACAGTGTTTGATCCCAGAGAAGGTATTTAAACCTTTGGGAACTCTAAAAGACATCCCCGTGTCACTGCACTGAGGGTGCTGTGTAACACACATGAAAAGATGATGCCTATGGAGTTATCTAAAACTCCATAATCAAAGAACACAAGTGTAAAACACACATCAAAACACAAGAAAGAGCAGGGAAAAAAAGGCTCACGCTCTTTCCAGGTAAAAAAATCAAGTCCTTAAAATCCAGCAAAGTTGCTGGGGGTCTCTAAGGTGAAGGGAATTAGCACATTTATGAGAATTGTCCTAACACAAGCTGATTAGGCCTGCGAGGTAAAGAAGCTGGTAGCAACTCTACAGATGCAACCGAGACAAGGCTCCAATGAGGACAAGACAGGTGGCATAACAAGAGGCAAGTTCTCGCAGACTTTATAGTACCTTTAGCTTGAAGGAAAGTGCAGCAGGTGGCTCCTGTTGCTGTGCAGCTCTGCATATCCTGGTGTTTCTGGGCCTCAGTCGTGGGGACAAGACGGAGGACTTCTGGGGACTCCTGCACTGCAATGGGATGGTCACCGACCACGACCGGCAATCTTCAAACAAGTGGCACTTCAGTGTTTCAGCTCCTCGAGTTTACCGCAAATAGCAACACTGAGGTTCCTGTCTGTCGAGATGGACTTTCTTTGCGTCTGGGGTCCCACACTCTGTTGAGGGGGCTCAGGCTTGGTCAGTCCTGCTTCCTGGGAGCCCGGAGTATCTTCCTGGAGCTCTTGGCCAGCATAAAAGCAACGCACACAATCTGGTGTTCTTCTCCCTGGCTATTCGGTTCCAGCAGCGACTGCAGTGGAAATTCAACCAGCTCCGAGAGGATGCCTAGGTGGCTTACTTTGGAGTTGATCGGTCCCACCAACTCAAAGGGAGAAGTCGTCCTTGCAGGGGCTTCTCTGTCAATACGAATTTGGAGTTTCATCAAAGCAGCAGGGCTTCACCGGGCAAAGCATTGGTCCAGGAGTTGCATCAGGTATCGTCTTCAAGTTCTTTTTTCGTATTCCTTCGTCCAGTGGTCGACTCTGCCTTCCAAGCCAAAAAGCCTCAGCTTTTATGCAGGTTTCTCCCATTAATTCCAGTCTAGCTGTCAGTCACCCAGCCGGCCAATCACCTAAGAGTGCATTCCTGTCTCCTAGGAGACTAAGCACAGCAAGTTTCAGGCACCTCCCTCGCTTCCTGCCCCCGCCAGACACCCTGGAGCCAGAGGCGCACGCTTCACTTGTGAATCCTGCCAAAGGCCAATGAACAAAGGGACCAAACCTGGTTTGGCGCGCAGAGTAAATCTCAAGAAGGACCTTTACACGAACAAATGGCGAAAAAAAGAGGACCCGGCCATTTTGACAAAAATTGCATCCTTGGTGTCTTTACTGCAGCTGCGAACGCAGCCCGCTGTAAATGCACACCATGGTAGTTAAAAGTAAACCACAGCCACTAGCCATTCATCGAGTAAAGGGTAACATAAAAGTGTTACATGAGAAGCTAGACAAAGGGGATATTAAGTAACCCCTCCAGTACCCTATTGTAAGATAGTGTTTGCTGGGTCTAAAAAGTTACAAGTGTAAAAGTCAATTTCACTTTACTGCTCTTGGAAACAGTAATTTATACAAGAGAAGGTATTTAAACCTTGGGAAATATGAAAGACTTCCCTGTGCCATTGCACGGAATGTGCTGTGTGAATGGAAAAAGATGACGCCTATGGAGTTTGTCAGACTACACAACCAACAGAAACAGTGATAAAAATCACATTAAAATACATGGGAGAGTGGGAAAAAGGGTCTCACTCTCTCCAGGTTAAAAAATTCATGTCCTCAAAATCCAGCAAAGTTGCTGGGGGTCTCTAAATTAGAGAGGAATTAGCACATTTCTGAGAATTCTCCCTAACATACTTGCATATCAGAATCCTGACATGGGATAAGAAACGGGGAAATGCTTCCCAATAATAGTGAATGCGAAATCACGACAGCAGGATACAAAAGGTACCCAGTGAAATGCTCCCTGAAGGGGATGGCCGCTAAAGAAGAACACATTTAAATCCTCATTCGATAGTGGGAACAAAAAACTGAAGCGGGGAAAAGGAATGGGCAGTATGGTAAAGAAAACACCAGGCGGGTTCACATTTCTAACATGATCGATACAAAATTTCAGAGCCTTCCGTTTGTTATTGAGGCAAGGGAAGCAGATACTTTAAAATACCTTACCACTGCCTTTTTCTCTGGAGCACACAGATTTCACGTTATTGGACGGTTGCCTTGGATCCAAGAAGGAGACATGTGCCTGCGATCCAACAGCATAAACAGACCACTCCTGACCATAGGCCAGACAAACATTCTCTCTGCAGTATGGTAACTTCGTAGAAAGCAGCTGCAAAAAATGGATACAAATGTCAATACAAGTTTACATTGATATGCCATATTAATAAGATATCGCTGTGTGCCCCTTACCCCTCTCGTGTCCCGTGTTGTCACTGTGCACCCCCAGCCCCTCTGGCCGCGCAATGTTTCTGTGTGCCCCCAGCCCTCTCTGGCCCCTCCATGCTGTTGCTGTATGCCCAACCCCTCCAGTTCTCGTGTACCGTTACCTCCTGTCTGTGTCAGTCTTGGCATTTGCACTGTCTGGGTGGCGCTAGACCAAGCGCAGTGGCTAGTCTTCACACTCTTGCTTTTCATGGCCTGTGTGAGTGTCTGCGTTTTCCCTTGTTACCTCCCATTGTGTTTGGTCACTGTGTGGATGAATCATCATATCATATATCACTATGCTTACGCTCTACTCGACACCTACACACAATTCGAGTGCAGCTACACCCCTCGATCAATTCGGCCTAGCTGCTCACATACGAACACTATCCCATGAACACCTCATCATTCTAATAAAACACAGCTATATCCCAAGAAAAAACTGGCATGGCTGCACACATAAGCGTCCCCCTGGCCTAACGCAGCCAGAACCCAGTCTTGGTGTCCACCCGCCAGTCTGCACACATTGAACCAATACCACCACACCTAATGCTCGAATGCAGCTACCATCAAGCAATTACATCAGCTGCACACTTAACTTGTGCACCCAAGCACCCTTCGACACTGTACTCTTTCAACTGACCTGGACTACGGTCCACGAGGGCGTTCAACCTACCAGCGCTTTGAGGTCATACCATTGATATATTGAGTGCTATATAAATGCCAAATAACATAACATACGATTTAAACATGATTATTTTCTGCTGCACGGTCTGTGTGGACTTTTATTGAGAGACTGTTGTCTTACTATATAGATGATGTGTATCAAATAAAGCAGTGCAGTGAACTAATTTAATAACCCCACAGTATTTATGGTACGGCATTCAACAAGTGTAACCCCACTACCCCTCAAGAAATGATACAGCTCAAGCACACCAGGGCTGCATCTAGATTAAATGTCCCTCAGCACGTGTATAGCATGAGAGACGGTTCAAAATAAGAAAACTGGTTTTCTTAAGATCAAGATGGAGCGATTTCGACAATCAAGCAAGACCCTTACTGCTCGAGGATGCCACTGTAGCACTACCCCTGGACTGGCACTTTGAAAGCCTGTGGGGACATCGTAAAGAGCGCTACGGGCAGGAGCAGCTATGTGAGGATCCCAGGCGCAGAGAGAGGGGCGGCAGCAGCAATACCTCTTACCCTCGCGAGTCACAGGCCCGTTGGATTAAGCAGTAATACAAAAGGACCTGGAACAGCCTCGAGAGGACGGGGAACCTGGTAAGATCAGCGGCCTTCACCGAGTGCTGCCTCGCACATACACTGCACGCTCTTACCCCTTACCTGTATTGCCTCTCCGCCTTGTTACAGGCAAAACTCTGCCCTCCCTCGACAGTCAGTTACTTTTCTGATCATATGTTGGTGTATCTATTCTCTCAGTACTTTCTTGATACTAAGCTAGGTTTCGATATCTTATTCGGACACTTTGTCGCTAGCATCCAACGGTATCATTTCACTCCCCTCTCTGCCTTACACACGCACTGTCCGGCAGTTACTTTCTTGTTACTTTGTGTCTGTCTCTTAGCTCATGTCTGCCGTGCCTCCTCCCTGGGTCTGGGTTTCTCTCTTTCCCTTCCCAGTTTCTTCCCACTGCACCTATGACTTCTTTCTTTGCCTTGTTGCTTCGTTTGTCCCCTTCTGTCTCTGCCTTTTCTCAATCCGTCTGCATCTGATCTTCTATCCTTCTGTTACGCCCTCTCCTCTTTTGCTTTCTCTGCTTATCTTCATTTGATACTCTTATTTTCTATCTCTTCTCTGCTTATGCATGCTGCTCTGCCTCGTGTCTTTGTGTATTGCTTTTTCTACGTGTCTACTGGTTGTCTCTCTGCCCGAGTTGGTCTCTCCTCCTGTCTTTGTTATCTCGCTTACCCACAGGCTCCTTGCCTGCCTTGCTTCTGTTTGCCTGTGTGTCTCTGTGTCCCTCACTCATCTGTTTCATTGTTGGTGATTATGTGATAGACATAGGCAGGAGGGGAGGGGGAAATTGGGGGGGGCAGGTGCTTTACTGATGACCACCATCACACTACTACGCTTACTCCCTCCTATACACCATAACTCAACTAGAACACAGCTGTACTACGACACATTCGGTACAGCTGTCCTCATACTAACATGACCCCACAAACTCATCATCCTAATAAAACAGCTAGCTGAGCACATAACGCTAGCTTAGGCGTCTCCTCAGGCCTAACACAGCCAGAACTCAGTCTGGGCGTCCACCCTCCAGACTGAACACATCCAACTGATTTCCTCAGCACCACATCTACCGCTAAGTAGCAGCTATCATGCAACAACCACACCAGCTGCACACATTTTCTCTCCTCCTCTCTCTCTCCCCCCCACGGACCCGGTGAGTGCTACTCATGCGAGGAAGGAGAGCCATAGGGCACTCCAGCACACCTCGCCTTTGCTCCTGGCTGGCACTGCGCCAAATCTTCACCTGGACAGCACTGGCAACAAGGCCTGGGTTTGTTGTACTCTGGCCCCAGTCTGACTACACTTCACCCAGTATGCAGCTGGCAAACAAGGCCCAGGAATTACATCTTTGTTGGTGGCTCTTTGCTGCTCTGTTGCCGGGGTTGCCTATCTTATGTGTCCTGGTGTTTTAGGGATAAACATGGCCAAAGAGCACATTGTTAGGACTGGATTTCTATACTTTGGCCTGGTGGACAGATGTATAGGAGGCCAACATAGTTAGTGAACAGGGACAATTCTGGGAGCTGTAGCCAAACCAATGAAGGTAGCATGGAGAGTGGTCAAGGCTAAGTCTCAAAAAGAGGTGAGCCTGGTGAAGGGTCCACAAGGTAAGTAAGCAAGGATTGCAATTAGATATGTAGTTATAAAAACACTATTTATGGCCAAGGAAACACTAAAATGACTATAAGCAGGTGGTAATATCAGACAAAGTAATAATAAAATACATATATACAGCCCCGATAGCCAGAGTAATAAAAACAAAATAACCCCACCCCACAATACTGAAAGGAAAGGTATGGTTAGATTTGGAATGGTAGTCCACAAGAGTAATAACCCTAGTTTAAGAAGTCTAACCCTTAGTTGACCCAGGCCTTGTGCCCTGAAAGTTAAAAAAGTTCCAAGTAGTTTTGTAAGGCAGGAAAATGTTAGGAGAGTTGTCTTGTGAATGGGAACAGTTCCAGATGTCAGACCAGTGTCTACTCTAGTGAATTAAACTGTCTCTAGCTTTCAGAGTGCTTGAGTGAACAAGCAATGGCAAAGTCAAACTATTGTAAACGTTTTAAAGTTAGGAAAACTTTTAAAAGGGGGAAATAGGGGCTCAGTTAAGTACAACTGTCAATCGATCCCCCGCCCCGTGGTTTCTCTTGGTACTTGGCAGGTCTTCAGAGGGTTGTAAGAGGTCACGTTTCCCGCTGCTTCTTTCGGACCTCAGTGCTGAATAGTTGCAGGTTCCAGTGAATCCCCGGTTGGCCACAGATGCTGGTGTAATGTGTCCAGTTGAAGAATGCAGCTCACTTGGTGCAGGCCTCCTCTGAGCACACGACTGGATACATGAAAGCAGTTTCTAGAGATTGTCAATGTTGCACGGCGACAGCTGGGGACACAGTTGTTGCAGTCTGAGTCAGTCTCGTATCTTGGATGCTGAGATGCTGACATTCCGCAGTGCCAACTCCTGTAGGACAAGCTGGCATTCCCAAAGGATCCGGGCCAAAAAGCAGAATGGCGACTTCTGCAGCATAGTAGCCCAAAGTTCGAGTTGGTCAGCCACTGGTTGGTCCAGGAGCATTTCTGAGGGCTCTTCTATGCAGAACAGTGTGCCAACATCAGGAATGGTTAGCCCACCACTCCAAGGGCCGAAGCTCCAGTGAAGGGCTTCTGAAGATCACCAGTCAAAAAGGGCACCACCTGGACTGTAGAAAATGTTGGTCACCAGGCCTTCTTAGGACAGGTCCACGGTCTTCACAGCTGAGCAGGGTACTTGGCTCCTTGCAGGATTTCTCTAGGATCTCTGAGGCATGGCTGCAGTACTCCTCTTCTTATCCAAAGTCAGGTGAGTGCTCAGACTCAGACCTCCAATGGCAAGACCTGCCCACTCATGCACACCAGCTGTGGTCCAATCAGGGATCACTGTGGGTCTCATTCAAGCATTCACAACAGACTCTCAGGCACCAATATGTGGATTAGGAACAGACAATCCAAGCATGTTGGGAACACACACATATGGCCCTACACCACCTGCGAAAACCAAGGCTTTCCCTGCACAAAGTGCATGACCTTTAACGGAATTTCCTGACCTGGCAGGGCAGGAAGAAGGCCACAGAACAAGATGGCCAAAAGAACAAACAAAAACCGTGTGGCACGTCCATGTCAGGACACTAGCCACAGTTAGTAGCCAAACTTCATAAAGCTAATAAACAGTACTGCAAACATAGTCAAAGTGCAACTGCTGCCACAAGCTTGTCTTTTAGGCACACCCAAAGTAACCAAAAATCCCTTTCAGTGTACTCTAGGGTCATACAAAAGAAAACCCATTCCACTGCATTGTAAGATAAGAAAATGGAAACAGTTTCCTAGTACTGACAGGACTGGTCAGTTTCCCCATAGAAATGAGCAAAAGTGCAGTGGAGTGAAGCATTATGCTTCAATGGAAAAAGTCAGGACCAAGTTCAAAAATAAAAGCAAATGTCAGGGTCCATAGAAATGGAGGGAAAGCTGTTAAAAGGAGTAAATGTTCCCAACACACATGTGGGCCAGGGTTAGAAGACTGTGCAACAGACCCCCTCAGATCATCACAAAGTAGCCCAAAACGGACCACCACAGTCAGAATTCTGAGGGGGATGAGGCAGACGGGGAAGACCTGAAGCTGGCTGGCAACACAATCCATGCAGGCCCATGAGAGGAGGTAAGTCCCTCCTTCTGTCTTGAATGAATTTTTGAAGCCACAAAATTTGTTTTCTGGCTTTTGAGGCTCCTAGAGACTCCGGCCACTCGCTTTTGAGAAAAACTACTATTTTTAACGGAGCTGTATACTGTCTAAGGCAATCAGCACCCCACCGATTCACATTTCACTATTTCTGACAACATGGCCAATTCCAATTGACAATGAAACCTTTTACAGCATAATTTCCTATTTTTGCTGGTTTTTACTATCCATGGTGATTCGGGTACGTGGTTTTTGGATTGTTCCGACCACAAGCTTCTGGGTATCCATCCTCCACCTCTCAACTCCCTGCCTTCTAAGGATAGTAGTGAGCATGACAATCTGTTTTACCCATCTTTAATATCACATTGGGAAAGGGGAGTGGCATTGAGAGGGCTAGGCATTCTAGGAGGTTACCTAGCAATATCTGCCGAGATAGACATTTACTATTGAAGCGGCTATTAAGCTTCTGATATGACTGATCTTGAGTAGACAGAGGCAAGTCATTAATACAATGATAGCTGCATAATCATTAATAACCTTTTGCATATTAAGTGTGTTATTTGTAGTGACTATAATAGTAGCAATGTTTCTTTATTACTTATATCTCATAATTATAAGAATTACACTATAAACAAGAGTGTAAGGGCATTCATTGAGTGTCCATTACTGAAAATCTTGTCCGAACCATTTATACATGAGCATTATGTGTGGGGCATCTACTTGACTGTGTACTGATGTTATATATGGCACATGTCTTTAATACACAAAGGGTTAATGGGAGGTTTAAGCAGTAGACCATCAATAAAATATATGTGACATTAGCAAACCACTCCTGTGTGGATGGAGAAATGTGAAAGGCTGCCCACTGCAGGAGGTTATTGCCTATTCTCCTCACTGATAGACAGTGAAGGGTATATGCTTTTCTCTTTCTCTTACAGCCACTACTGGGGTGGTCTTGGACACTCCCCTGGGCATGGCGGAAAGGCTCTGTGAGGTAGAGGTGATAAGAATCACATCACTGTAACCAGAAATCTTGAGTGGTTCTTTTTTTATGTTTTATTTATTTTGAAGGGAAATTAGCTTTGTGAGCATCACACTAGTGGTATTCCCTTTAAAAATAAATACAAAGATGGCAATCAAACAAAAAGGATGGCCACAAAGGGTAGGTGGGAAGGTGATAATATGGATTTTCAAAATCAACCCTATTATGGTGAACAGGGAAAACACTAATGTCTAGCCTAATCTAATGAAGGTAAAGTAGCAGAGCAGGTACCTTTAGAGTCAAGAGGGGTATGAGAGTGGTCTAGGGCTACGACAAGAGACACAGACCACTCCAATAATTCCAGTTAGACATAATAGTACAAGAATATACAACCATTTATGAAGCCTTTAAGATAAACTCTAAGCACTGAAAATCACAGGTAAGTATTGGATACACAACCACTATCAAATATGTTATGTTGTATTATTGGGCATTTGTATAGAGCCTTTTACCATTGGTATGATTTCAAAGCGCTGTGGGTTGAACATCCTCGGGGACCGTGGTCCAGGTCAGTGGAGAGAGTAGTGTAGTAAAGTGCTTGGGTGCACTCGGTATGTGTGCAGCCAGGGCGGATAAAAGTGGTGTGTAGCTGCATTCTAGTGCTAGGCATGGTGCAGTGCTTATGTGAGATCAGTGGAATGTGTGCAGCAAGGCCAGTTGGACCTGGCTAGCTGCATTCTGGCAGCAGCAGAGTTTTTGAGTGGGATTATGTGTGCCGTTAGGGGTATAACAGCTCTAAAGGCTGTTGAGGTGATCATGGATGTGTAGAAGTATGTGTGCAGCTAGGCCAAATTTATCGAGGGGTATAGCTGCATTCTATCGTTTGTTGGTGCAGAAGGAAGAGTTAACATGTTTGTGTAGATTTGAGAGAGACCCTGTTCCTTATGAGTTTCCAGTGCCTGTTGAGGGGATAGTATCTCCCTTCGGCTATTAGGGTAGGTCCACCTTGTGTCTTGTTGGGTCTGCAATTGCTTATTAGCGTTGTCTGTTGGATGATGACAGCTAGATCTGTCCCAAATCATAACGTTTCAATATAGGAGAAACCCATGGTCGGTAGTTTTGCTAGCTACATTCCCGATAGGTAGGATTAGCAACAATATAAGTGCTATTAGGCCCTTAGTATATGATATGATAGGTTATTTATAACTCGCTTAATACCCAGAGGTTTCTAAGCGCCGACCCGATGATCGAACCTTTGTTGCTCTCTCATCTTGCTTCCAGGGCGAGCACGTTGCCCCTGAGCTATCCTCCCGAGTCTCAAGTATGAGGTTTCGTTCCAAGATTTCCAGATGTGTAAGATCTGCAAAGATGAGCATGTCCTGGAGTGATAGCATAGTGCATATTTGGAGGGAGTAATGATCAAGCTCAAGTCATTGCATTGGTAAATAAGTGCTATTAATGCTTGGGTTACGAGTCTAGCACATTTGGTCCAGATAATTGGAGACAAATACTTCTTGGGCCTCATATTAGATTTTATTGGTCATTTATATAGCGTCCCTTCCCCATTTGTATGGCCTCAACGCACCCTGTGGTGGGAACGCCCCCAGGGAGGAAGTCCATGTGTGGGAGATTCTAAGAGTTAACTTTAAGATGCGTGTGTGCATTTCATCAGGCTAAGACTGGCTAGGCTCCAGCAAACAGCCCAGAGGCCAGGCACATGGGTGGGTGCTGTGGGTGGCTCAGGAAAGAGCGCCAGCGCCGGGGAGACTGTGCGCCCAGCCAGAGCGAAATTCCTTGCAGGCCGTCACTGCATGCCAGTGGCAGAGGTTTTGAGGCACGTCAGGTGTTTGTGTGGACTGATATGCAAGTTACTAGACCGGGTTTGCATAGCCATAGCTACATTCTATAGTGCATGGATGGGTTGCTGCGCCCGTTTCCACAAATGTGGCGCATATACCTTAAACTCGGATGGAGTTCATCTTTGATGTTGTTTTCTTAGGTCCAACGCGATTTGCTGGTCTTGCCAGCTGTGGTCTCCCTAGATTGAGAGCCTGAGCGGGGGAGTGCTGTATGATCGTCTGGGGGTGTTGGGCAAGGGAGGAGCATATGCCTTGGAGTTTTGGAGGGTAAAGAAGGTGCTGCGAGATGAGGCAGAAGGTTGGGCTGTTCGTAGGAGGGTTGGGGTAGGGTGTGGTGGGTACCGTTAGGCATACTGGTGCTTGGCATGGTGTCTATCTTGTGGGTAGGCTGCATCCTGAATTGGGAGATCCCGCACAAAGGGACGGTGTAGCTGGGTTTGTGTGGGGGTAGTGGGTGGGTCTGGGCAGTAAATGTAGGAACACCTAGATTTAGGATACCTCGATAGAGGGAGACACGCCCAGAATGAGGGCACATCAGTAATATGCAGAAACACAGATTTAAGAAAGCGCATAGAATGGGGGCACAACAGCAAATGCAGAAGCACCTCGATTTGGGAACACCTGAATAGAGGAAGAAACGCCTAAAAAAGGGGGTACAACAGTAAATGATATGATAGGTTATTTATAACGTGCTTAATACCCAGAGGTTTCTAAGCGCAGACCCGGGGATCGAACCTGTGTTGCTCCATGTCGTCTTGCTTCCAAGCTGAGCATGTTGCCCCTGAGCTATCCTCCCGAGACCTCTCGAAATGCAGAAACACCTATATTTGGGACACCTGGATAGAGGGTGAAACGCCTAAAATGGGGGCACAATTCCTGGGTCCCATGGGATCGTGAGACCAGTGATCAGTTTGATTTGTTCTAGGACGTTTTTCCAAAATTGTGTGGCCTTGGGGCATTGTCCATAGGAGGTGGAATAGCGTGCCCTTGTCCCGGTATCCTCTCCAGCAATGTGGAGGAATAGTGGGGTTATATTTGTTGATTATCTCTGGTGTTCGGTACCATCTGTGGCACACTTTGAATGCCCCTTCTTTATTAGTTATACATTTGGAGCTTTTGTGCGCTCGGGTCCAGACGCGGCCGCACTCCTCTGGTGCGAAATCCTTGCCTATGTCCATTTCCCATTTCAGCATGTAGGCCTCTTTTTTGCTTGGGTCTGTTCTGTCGAGTAGCTTGTAGAGGGTGGATATTTTCCCTTTAGGGGGTTCTGTTGTAAGTTGACGCTCTAGAGCGGTTAATTCTCTGGCTCCGTTTTTCTTTATTGCTTCGTTTGACAGCCAGTGTCTCTGGGACTCGGAATTTGGCTTTAAAGGCTTTGAAGTTCAACAGCTTTCCGTTCTCGAAGAAGTCTGTCATGTTCTTCAGTTCTCCCTCCTTCCATTTGTGAAAGTTGTTTGGAGCGATGCCTGGGGTGAAATCCGGGTTGTCCCAGATGGGGGTAAGTGTTCCTGTTGTGGTTCTACACTTCGACAAGCGGGCTGCCCTCTTCCAGCTCATCACTGTGTTTTTCGTTGCCGGCAGGGGCCCTGCATTTGGGGGTTCGCTAGAGCTCTTGATGTGCGGAAGCGATTCTATTGGACTCCAGCACCAGCCTTCTTCCAGCTTTAACCATCATGGTTGGTTGATGCTTAACTTCCAATGCGAAGGCCTGTGGGATACATTGACCCACTCAGCAGAATTCCTATCCATAACCAAGCTGCACTTCAGCAGTTAACAGCAAAATGGCTGCGCTGGTTCCTTGTAGCACCATTGTCCCGCATCAAAACTGCATTTTGCAGCTAGAAAATGATGGCTGCACTGTTTTGCCAAGTACCATTGGGCAAGTTGGAACAGGGAGCACCCCGAGAAAGGTTGCCAGTGTATTTTCTTGTGTGCACTAAAGAAGCAAATTGAAAAGCAGCTCTGCTCTGCTGCTTGCTGAAAAGTCCCATTGAAAAGCGAATATTTTATATTAAAAAGGAGGCTGTCCCGACACTCATCTGTTAAAAATCACACTGCTTTTATCAGTGAGGCCCTGCCATGCCCATCCATATTCAGATTCAGATTGTGCTCCAGCAGAAGAGAGCAGTATTCCTGAATGGCAGGCTGTGTCGGACCAAGTCTGAGAAATCAACAGAAGCTTACTTTCAGCCGCACAGGAAAACGCTTGACTTTCGGGCTACAAAATGTCAAAAATCAATGCTTCAAAAGAAACCCTAGCTCTAAGGGCATGTGTTAATTTCAGCGGACCTGTGTCTTAAACAGATTGCTGTATAAGTGAAACTGACCAGGACTGCAAAACAATGTTGGGATGTCGGATGGAAGAGAAAACCTTTTGAAAAGGGACATACCAGCAGACTTCACCACGTGTTAAAATGTGCTTTTGTAAATAAGGGAAAATACCAGTTTTAAAAGTGTTATGTTGAACAAGGCCCTGTCCTTGCCTAGCAATGTAAAGGGGGTTTTGCTGGGAAACATATATGGGATGTTTTAATCAATAGGCTTGCTTCCGATTCAAAATAAAATAAAAAAATAAAAGTTTTGGCTGTACTCAAACAGAGTTTCTGCCTTGGCTCACGGGACATTTGGGTGCTGACAACAGGAGTATCCTACCCCCAAGAGAAGCCACAAGGGATTTCTGGGGCACATACGTGTTAATTATGCCCTTTGAATGGACCAGAAGGCAGCATATCACACGCTCGTCAGACTTTAGTCTGTGCTCCAGGTTGAGACAATAGATTCTAGGACGCCTACGTGTGACTTTTGGAAAATTACCTTCCCTCAGCTTCTTCTGGGGAGCTTCAAAGCCAAATCCAGAGCAGGCTTGTAAGCTATGTCCTTATTTGGTAGATAATGCTGGCCATCTGGTTTCAAAGGCTATTTTATAAATACATTTCAAGACTTTTTATCTACAAAATTAGACAACGCAGTAATGCGAAAATTTCACAATCTAGATGCCATTTTGAGGTTTTAAGTTAAGACGTGGTAGCCTTCACTGGCGTATTGGGGACAGAAATGGCAGAGAATTGAATATTCTGAGGAAAGTGTACATGATGCAACTTTGAAACTTAATATTCACATGCCTTATGATAATCTATACACATGTATAAAGTTATAGAATTTTAGGTAAGATAATTTCATTGAAACTGACAAAAAATTATTTGACGGATGAAACAAAGTCCTACAAACTGGAGAGTTGCACTGCTATGCTCTGTGTGAAATATGTAATCTGCCTATGTAATTTGAAAAAATGCCACAACTGCACAAATGTGTGATTCATGTTCAAATGGATTTTTGGCTAAAAGAGCTGTGGGATGGCGTTGCACCTCACAAAACACAACCCCCTACACTGAATCCCGTCCCGGAGGAGGCGACCAACATTGGCTGACCCCTCCGGTTCTTGGTGTAGGTCTAGCTTAGTTCTGCCCAACAATAAACCTGGTGATGTGACCCGCTTTTATATAAGGGTTGGGAGCTCACAGGGACACTCTCCTGAATTTCCAGCGCCTGCGTATCCAGACATTCCAGATCTACCTTTGCAAGATTCCAGACTCTATGCTAGGCCAAAGCATAGCTGACCCTATCCCAGCAAGGCCATTGATCCAGAAACCCCACTAAAATCCAAACAACAAAGGGGAAAAGCTGTGGTACCCTTTTAGGGAGTATCCCGTGACCAGACTGGATTTTTGCCCACTACCTGCATGCCCGCTGGACTCAACGCGGGTGAAAAGGTTAAGTTGCAAATTAACCTTGGAGCATACCGTGTCTTTAACAATTTAGTCTTGATAATCCAGTCTAGGTAAAACTTGCCTTTTCTCTTTTTAACGGCTTTATTTGACCAAAACTGAATTTCTTTCAACTTGGAAATCTCATCCAATTATTCAGCTATATTCACTCTTTCACTTCTATATGATCCCTGTGATGTGCATCTATTTCCCAGCCCAAAACCCGCATTCCAATTCTGTGTACGTCACGTGTTTTTCTAAAAAAACATTTTGACATTTAAAACTGCAAAACTGGGGAAATGCAACTTTTCAACGTGTGATTTGACTGCAATGTGTTCTCACTTTCAAGTTGCTTTTGAACTGTATGCCTTTTGTGATACTGTTACTCTCACCTGGCATCCACGGGGACGCCACCCAGCCCTGGTTCGATGATTTGCATTCTCAAACCCTCTCCCGGTCCCTTGGTAAGGCCTCTGGTTAAAGATGGCTCTCCAATATAGGAGAGCTGGGTTCAATACCAGATTGTCTTTATGTTTTCCCACCTCCCTTGGCCTCAACTCCTTCCTCCCCTTTCGGCCTTCCTCTCACCTTAATATTGTAAGAGGTGGATTCTCCGTCCTGCTCCTCATGGCAGGTGCGCGTAGATGTGGGCGGCGAGCAGCGACCAAGTTACTTCACTGGTGCAAGCCCCCCTTTGGGAAACCATGCTTGCTGCGACTCCGTAGGTTTGCTGCTTTGCAGTCTTTAAATGCAGTTATTATGTTCCTCTTAGTTCGAATAATAATGTGTTGGTTCTTTCCTTTTAGGTATGGATAGGTATTTTGGTGTTGTCATGCAGTTTGAAGGGTGGTCGGTCATAATTTCAAACAAAAATGTCTAAAGACAAAAATGTCGAAAAAATATCGAAAAAAAAGCCACATTCTTTTTTTTAAATTATATATTTATTTTGAGGTCCGGGAATAAAAAAAAATGGGTAAAACAAAAAAATATTTTAAAAAAGGGTGGTTGGCGGGGAACCCCCCCATTTCGAATAAAAAACGTAATTAAAAAATGTTTTCTCAATATTTTTTTCGAAAAAATGACTCGACATTTTTGTATTCACAAAAATGACTATAAACCGTTTGAAGATGAGCATGGGCCGGTAGGCGAAAGCGCGGTGTGCGCGATGCTCTCCGGTGAGTAATGCGCAATGCGCGGCACAGTTTCGCCTTTTATATTGCTAACCTGTGTCTTTTCTCTCCTTGCAGGTTGCGATGTTCCTCGCCGAACACCGTAATGTTCCAGCAATGATACTGACCAGGAGATGAATAACCAGGTAAGAATTGTGTGGCTTTCTTCATTCGGGAGGAAACGTGAGTAAACGCTTACTAATGCGGTCTTTCTTTCTCCTCTTTCCAGGTTATGGTATTCCAGGATGCATGCGGTGCCGGATGATGGAGTTCGTACCTTCAGGTGAGTGGAACTGAAGTCAGCGATGGATTGAAGACAGGATACTGTTCCAGGTAAGTTTCGTAGTGTTCTTTCTCTCTCTGCAGGTACTTGGTTTCAGGTAAGCTGGAATCAAAGAACTGGACACTGTGAGCGTTACGCTGCCCACAGCAGAATAACGCAAAGCATGTTCTGCTGTTTGGGTGTGGTTTAAATAAATAGTCTCAGGTAAAGTAGTCCAGGTAAAATAGTCCCAGGCCTGCCACACCCAAAGTAGTCCAGGTAAAGTAGTCCCAGGCCTGCCACACCCAAAAGACTAGACCACATAACTCAGTTCCTTGTAACTGAGCTATGTGTGCCGCCATGTTGGCTGAACCCCCCGCAAGTAAATAGTCCCATTCTAATGTTGGTCTTCATGATGGTTATGAGCCTGGCTTCAAAGGTGCCAGGACTGACTCCGAGAGAGTCTTGGATGAGGTTTTAAGGCCTTTGACCTGGCCCTAACTGGAAGGATGACTTGCCAGTGAGGCCCAGTGGCAAGGGTCATGACAGATACATTGCTTTATAGTTTCTAGTGATAATACATACCTGATACTGTGATAAAACATATGTATATCATTATTTAACCCACACATAAAATTAACTATTTTGTCAAAATCCGAGTGTCCTTTTAGGCCATTGCATTTGTTCCTCTTATTTTGTGAGGGAAGGTCGGATGTTGATTCTGTTTGCTGCATCATATCCCTGACTCCATGCTGCTTCTTTCTATCCACCAGAATTCGATTAATTGGGGTTGGAGGGAATATTGCAGGGGGAAACCTTAACCTGGGTGCTACCTACCCAAATAGAAAAAGTGCTCCTATTTATTTGTGCTTTGGATATGTTCTTGTAGAAGGTTACCAAGTGTATTTCAGTGGTTTACATGGTAATTATCACCACATTGGTGATTGTTGCCCAATATAAAAATTGTGTGATTTTCTTTGAATTTAAAATAAATAAATATTGTGTTACCACCTATCGGCCTGGTTCATGGTCCATTGTGACCCGGGGTATTTGTAAAAAGCGGGTATGAGACAGGTTGGGTATCGGCTCAAATCGAATTCGTAGAAAATAAAGAAAAAACATTCTAATTGCGTGCTACATCTAAGGCTAAGGGCGAAGGTCCTGGTCCGGTGTGTGACACCTGATTGGAATCCTTCACAGCATTACCTGGACACATCTGGGACCCCAAGGCCACCCACTGCCGAGCCCCAGGGCATAATGCGCTTCGGTATTCACGGTTTCTTCCCTTCCCAGACGTATTTCAGGATATCTACCTGCAGCTTCTGGATGGCCTTCCTCTGGATGGTTACTGGTAGGGCTAGGCAGTGATAGAGCAATCTTGGGATAAGATTCATCTTCAGAGCTGTGATCCCTCCGAACCAAAATATTTCGTGCTTCTGCCAGCGTGCCAAGTCATTTTTGAATCCTTTAAACAGTGGGCAGAAGTTTATTTTGTATGTTCTTTCTGCTTTCTTTGGCAGCTGGACCCCCAGGTAGTTGATTTGGGCTTTAGCCCATGGGAACAGGGAAACGGCCTCCAGTTCTTTCCTAAGCTTTTCCGGCATGTTGATGCTCATTGCTGTTGATTTGGTGATGTTTACATGAAATCCTGATGCCTCTCCGGATGCTTCTAATTCTTGCCATAGTGCCTTCATGGATCCTTCCGTTCGGGTGATCGTCAGAAGTACATCGTCGGCATATAGAGTTGGTTTGTACAATTCTCCTCTGATTTTGAGGCCCTGTATTACTGGGTTGTGATGGATTCTGCTGGGGAATGATTCAATTGAGAGCACAAATATGAGGGGGCTAAGCGGGCATCCTTGTCTGGTGCCTCTCGTTCTGTTGATTCTGTCCAATCTTGCCCCATTCATTCTGAGCCTGGTGGAGGGGTGTTGGTAGTTGGCTAACATCCATTTTACAAAGTTTGGGCCGAATCCATAGTGTAGCAGTGTTTCTCTAATGTAGCCACAGTCTAACATGTCAAAGGCCTTGTGCGCATCAAGTGATAGGACTACCAGTTCCAGCCCCATCCTGTTTGCGGACTCGATTGTGTTAATGGTTCTTCTGATGTTGTCTTGTGTGCTGCGGCCCGGGATGACGCCAGTTTGGTCCAGGTGTATTATATCTGGGAGTATCTACACTAATCTACTTGCCAGGATTTCTGCGAACACCTTGACATCATTGTTTAACAGTGTGATGGGTCTGTATGATGAACATTGACCGCGGTTCTTCCCTGGCTTCGGTATGAAGACAGTTAGCGACTCCTCCATAGATGGGGTGGTGGATCATGTCGAGAGGAATGAGTTGAACAGAGTTGCTAGCTGAGGTGCAAGGATGTGGGTAGATTTTTTTTGTTTATAGAATTGTGTTGTGAGCCCATCCGGTCCTCGGGTCGTGTTTTTCAATGAGCGAATGGGGACGCCTACTTCCTTGGCTGTGATTGGGTGTTCCAGGAGTTCCAACTGTGGATGCGGTGGCCTCTTTTGGGCAGTTACCAGGTATTGCTGCTGCACAGCCTTGGGCGGCTGGTTGGATTCCCTTGTGATGTTCTATTATTAGCTCAAGTTTCTCTGTGTTTTTATGGCATAGGATTCCGTTCTTATCTACAAGGTACTGTATGTTGTTCCACGATTGCAACTTCTTAAGCTTCTTTAAGTAGTACAATTGCTTGGCATAGGCCCAGGTCCACTAGATGCATTTCCAATGCTGCTTTTGCTTTTTTGAGTTCTCGGCTTGTTGTCCTAGTTTAGTGCCTTTTGAAGCTCCTCTCTATTTCCACGACCCTCTCCTCTGCTGCAGTTGGTTTTGTCGTCTGTGCAGTTAATCGCCACCCCTCAGATAACTGGTTTCATCGCATCCCAGATAACCGCCTTTGAAGTCTCTGCTGTTGTGTTCTCTTTAAAGTAATTTGTGAGGGCTTCTGCTAATTCCATGCTGATGGCTATGTCTGCTAAGATCTGGTCTACCAGCTTCCAATATTTTTGCGGAGTCTCCGAAACCCCCTGTGTCCTCATCTTACTTCATCTCTTTTCTGCCTTTGACACGGTCAACCATGCCATCCTGCTCAACCGTCTCTGTCATAACCTGGGTATCACTGATCAGGCCATGGCTTGGCTGACCTCCTTCCTCTCTGATCGACTCTCCCAGGTTCAACTTGGGTCGTTCCTCTATCTCTACCTGTGGTGTTCCCCAGGGGTCTAACCTCTCTCCCTGGCTGTTCAACCAATACCTGGCACTTCTTGCCCACTGCATTGCCCCTCTTAGCCCCACCTTCCAGTGCTATGCGGATGATACTCGATTTCAGGCTCCCTTCAGCTACCGCCTCTCCTTCTCTCATCTCTTACTGTCTGTCCGCCATCCAGGAGTGGTGTGCCGCCAATAATCTCTGCCTTAATGCCAGTAAGACCGAGATTTTCCTCATCGGCACACCTGCTCCATCCTTTCCCGTCACTCTCTGGCTGGCCTCTCTTGGCCCTCTTCCTATGAGGCTAAAAACCTTGGGGTCATCTTTGAATCCACACTTTCCTTCTCTCCTCACATCTCGAACGTCTCTACGAAGTCACACTACCAACTGCACCTCCTCAGAGGTAATCTTCATTTCCTCTCCTTCCCCCCAGAAGCTCAATGTCTCCAGAGCTCTGGTTCTCTCTATGCTGGACTACTGCAACTGCCTCTTTCTAAATCTGCCTGCCTCTACTCCGCAACTCATCCAAAACAGGACTGCGAGACTTGTCCTTGGCCTCAAGCCCAGGGATTGTATCTCTCCAGGAATGAAATCTCTGCACTGGAACCAGTGGCGGCGAGGATTAAGTTCAAAACCCTCTGCATTGTCCACAAGGCCTTCTAGGGCCTGGGACCTCAATACCTTCAACTCTCTCTTCCTAAATATCTTTCCTTCCCGAGCTCTTCGCTCATCCGCCACCAACTCCCCCAGGTTTAGTCGCTTCTCCAAGAAGCGAGTTGGTGCCAGATCTCTTTCTTCTGCTGGGACCTCCCTCTGGAACAGCCTCCCTGCCTCCCTGAAACTTGAGGAGAACTGTCATGCCTGCGCCATGGGCGCATACATTGGTGATCATTATGGACTAATTGTTATTCGTTTATCTACAGAAAACTCCTGGAACAACCTCTATTCACTTTTTGGACCTTATTTCCCATTTGCGAGACTTTGGTGCTTTTTTTATTTTACCCAACTAACTACAAGTACCATAATGCACTTTGCCATAACTATCTATTTCTGGCCATTCCTATTCGTCATCATCGGAACTACAATCCCCAGAAGCCCTAGGGATCAGCTCTGCTTACACCAGCTCAAGAACAGAGAGGGAGGAGGCAGATTGTATTCAGGTGTGCTGATCCAGGTGCGGCCAATTAGCCTGCCTCTGTGCTGGGCAGGGCGGTATAAAAGCTGCTGCCTGCAGGGGCTCAGTCTCTTGCATTAGGAGTCTTTCCGGCACCTCTTTTGCTTCGAGCTACGGATCTTTGTATGCGGTTGCTCCTTACTCCGGCTTTGGATCCAGTGCCCTGCCGGGCTCTTTACATTGCAGCTGATCACGCTCTGCTGCTTTCCAGCCTCCTCCAGTGCCCTGCCGGGCTCTCTACATTGCAGCTGATCACGCTCTGCTGCTTTCCAGCCTCCTCCAGTGCCCTGCCGGGCTCTCTACATTGCAGCCGATCACGCTCTGCTGCTTTCCAGCCTCCTTCAGTGCCCTGCCGGGCTCTCTACATTGCAGCCGATCTCGCTCTGCTGCTTTCCAGCCTCTGCCTTTGCCCTTCCGGGCTTCTGCCTTGCAGCCGATCACGTTCAGCTGCTACCTTCCGCCACTGTCTTCCAGGCTTCTGCCTCGCAGCCGATCACGCTCCGCTGCCTCCAACCTACAGCCTTCGTCCGCTAGACTTCCAATCTAGCAGCCCTCTACAGTCCTCTGCAGCCTTCTACGGTCAGCGGCCCTGCCCCCCCAGGGCTCACTCCTTGCTGCTCGGCCCTTCTGGGCTCCTTGCCGTGCAGCCTGCTTTACTCCGCTGCCCTAAGCCCTTTGCCTCTGGGCTTCCTACCTTACAGCCCTGCTCCTGTGGGCTTGCTCATTGCTTTCCTGCTCCTTTGATCTCTCAACCTTGTTCTCTACTGTCCTCTGCTATCCAATCCTGTTATACGACTTCCCCTTCATTTCCTTCTGCTAGTTTGCTATAGACTTCCTTTTTTCCTGGATTTGTCTGTTAGTATCTTCTCTTGTACTGTTTGTAGACCCTTTTGTACAGAGCTTGTCTGTTGGTTTCCGTCAGGCAACCTCTGCCCCTTCCCGTGTCTCGTTTCTACGTTACAGACACCCATAGCTGTTGTTCCAAGCCATGAGCAAACTGCATGGGCCTCTGTTATAGCAAACTGCAGAAGGCTAGAGTTTTCCTAAGGTCCGTGGAATACTCTTTTCCTAAATCTGCATACACCCCTAGAGGGAATCCATTCTGTTGTACCTTATACCTTGCTACACTTGCCTGCTCTTGGTTCTCATTACTCGCTATGTGTACTTATCTGTCCACCTTACTTTGGCACAACCACCAAAACCCTTCTTGGGTGTCCTGTGCCACTCTTTACAGGGTGTCATCCCGTGACAAGAACCATCTCCGGTTCCGGAAGCACCTCAAGACCTTCCTCTTTGCTTCTGCTTTCTCTCCTCCTCTCCCCTGCCAATCACCTGGCTGAATCTGAAACTGCACCGATTACCTGGCTACCCTCTGATCTCGGGCCCAGGTTGCCTCCTCGCTAGTTGCACACCTGCACTGCCCCCCTGGCAACCCTTGCACTCAGGGACTGTTTCTGTATCCCTACAGCCCCTACTAGCACTTGATACCGGATGTCCGCACTTACCCTTACACTTGCCACCAGCTGGCTGCACTTTTATTTATGGTCTTTATTTTACTGTTATCTTATGTACTGCACTGCCCCCTCCCCTTTCCCCCTTCACTTCCCCCGCACCCCCTGCCCTCAATGTCACCTGGCCTAGTAGGATCGTTGTCTCCGTCTTCCCTCCGTTTCCCCTCCCTTGCCTCGTCGCGCCTTTAAACACTTGTGTATAGGCACGTTATAAATGCCATATCATATAATGCCCTGCACCCGTAGGCTCATAGTGACTGGGGCGTGTTCTGAAATGGCTCTGAGTCCTATTTGTATGTTCTCCGCGCATGGGACAAGCGTGCTGGATGTCAGTAGCAGGACAACCCTTGAGTGCCTATTGTGGAAAAGAATGTGTAGTCCTTTGCTCCCGTGTTGGGGGAACCTCCAAATGTCAATGGTGTCGGTTTCCCTTAAGAATTCTGCCATGCCTAGTGCTTTTTTCAAAGTCTTCCTTGGTTGGAGGCAGCGTTTTATCGGTTATATACTAATTGACCTTTTCACAATTGACCTCGAGAGAATTGACCTCGGAAGAATTGACCTAATTTACAAGGAAACCCCCCCCCCCGCAACTCCTCCACCCAATCCAAAACCCCCTGCAACCCCACACCCAATCTCATATTATTTATAATCCAAAACCAACCCAATACATATATAAAATAACTAAAATAATATAAAAGGTCAATTGTGCAGAAGGTCAATTAGGACCACTATAATTAGGTCAATTGTGCAAAAGGTCAATTGGAAAAGGTCATTTTGGGTAATATCGTTTTATCTAGATTCGGGTCCGGAGTTAGGTGCAAGTCGCTGCCGATTAGTAAGTGACCTTCGGCGAAGGCCACGAAGGCTGGTAGCAGATTGTGAAGGAAGTGGTCCTGCGTGCTAGTCGGGCAGTAGATTGTAGCTAGGGTGATGGGCAGCTCGAACAACAGGCCTTTCAGTAGGAGATAACGTCCCTCTGGGTCCCTTTGGACTGATCTGAGTTAGGGGCAAGTCTCAGCTGAGCAGTAAGACAACACCTCTTTTTTTCTGCCCCAATGAGGCAAAGTAGCGCTTCGGGTAACGCAGGAACAAAACCCGCGTTTCGTCCGTTGTTAGGTGAGTTTTTTGTAGGCAGACAATGTCTGCTGCCAGTTGGGAAAACCTGCGCTCCACCGATTTCCTCTTACATGGGGCGTTTAGGCCTTGTACGTACCAGGTAGTCATGGTGAGTTCCTAATCCTGGGAGGCCATTTGGGTTAAGTTCGGTTACTTTGCTTGGCATTTCCCTTAGTTCTAAGACCAACGCCCTCTCTCTAATTAAGTCGCTTTCTGATGTTAAGCTTGCTTTGTCTCGTAGTTTGTTACTCTGCGAGTCTTGTCCCCTTTAGAGTGATTCCTCATTTCCCTGTGCCGTCTCCTACCCGGATCCCCCCGCCTCCCCTCCCACCCACCAACCAACAAATAAAACTGGTTTTCCGGACCAGCATTCAATAATATATGAGTTTGTCTTTTGATATTTTGTGCATGGTTTATTGCAAACTAGATCACTTAAAATAAAAGATATAAAAGGTTATAATGATGCAAAGTATCCTAATTGCACTTCACTTTAAGGTGATTTACGCAGCTTTCAAAACACAAGAGATCCACTAAGGAAGACACAGTCTGTAAGTAGTGATAGTCTTAGGGTCTGATCACTTTCCATTTAAGAGTGACCAAAAAGAAAGCAAGGGAAAGCAGAAGGCTTTTCCTACCTTCAAAATATCAGGTCAGACAGCAAACAATATCAAAAATATAGGGTGTCCCTTAGGAGTCTATGGGAGGAAAGCAGCAAAAAATTAAATCTTTCCCAACACTGGGTTGTAAGTGGAATGAGAGGGGTGAAGGATTACAGGGGAGTGATTGCAAGGCACACATTCAAATCAATGCAGTGGGTATAAGGAGTGGAGTTAGAAGCCTGACTGCAAGACATCCTTTCATTTCCAGATTTCGAGATTTCAACCTGCTTTCCAGGCCACTTTACTGGTTAGTTACTTTGGTCCAGCCAGCTGTTGGTTTCTCATAAATGTACCAGCCCTTGGAAGTGTATCACCATAAATGTCTTAAGGGCACTCTAGTATTCGGACCACATATGAACCAACAAAGAAATACACTCTGCACCTATTATGGAAACCCATCTTAGAAGTTAGGGATAGTGAGGATCTTTTTTTCTATATAAAATAAAAGTCTAACCAAAACCATACCACTTTTGTGCAAGCTTCCTTTTTCGACACCCTTACAATAGGTACAAAACCCAATGTGATTTCTTTTCTTTAAATCATCAAGTGGCATCCCTGTTGGGAGAGCGACTATCAGGTGTTAATGAAAGAATTTAAACTACAGATTGTGGAGTGGGTCTGGGTAAATAGCTACGGAATAGCTACGGAAACATCCACAAGTCGTTTTTTTGTTTTTACACTTTTAACAACATTATTTAATAAACAAAGTGCATTATTAAAATTAGTCTAAAAATATCGATCCCAAGATGGAGGCATCTTGTATCCTGTTTCTTATCTTATTACACAGATATTTAACTTTTTTAAACATTTTAATACAGCCACAGACAATGGCCTATCATGCCCACTTGACAATCTGTTCCAGAACTCCTCAGTTGTCAACCATTGGACATCATGTGTGAACCTTCTCAATAGCACACCTTTCAGGTTATCTAGAGCCGGATAAATATTTAATATACGTTTTAGCGTCTATATGTCCTCTTTCGAATGACAAAAACTACAAGAGTTCGAAATCTCTTTGGTTTTTGATCGTATTGCCAGCACTTCATTTGGCGGTAGCATATTAAGCATAAACCTCAGGAAGGCAGATCTCCAATGCGGTTAAGGGAATTTCTTCAGTGAGGATTCTTATCTGCACTAAATGTCTCATGTATTGAGCTTCCCCCCACCAGGGCAGGACAAGACATACTAGAAAAGTCTCACTTTTGTTAGTGATATCATATAGACTGCAGTCTTGCAGTAATCTCTGTTTTCTAGCAGCAAAGAAGCTAATCTTTTTTCCCTGCTACTGAGAGGAGGGCTTAAAAACCCATTCCAGCCGCGGAGCGGCCGCAGAGAGCTGCGTGGAGGTGCGGTCTTGCAGTCTGGCAGGATGGAAACCTGGCCCGCCCTGCCCAACAACAAAGACATCACGACTAAACAGGACGGGAAGACTCCAGAGGATTACATCAGAAGACTTCCAGGATTTCCAGGTAACTCAGGAAGAAGAGGGTTGCTTACTTCGAAGTGGTCGTTGTACAGTGAAAGACACGCTAGTAAGATTGGACCGTAAAACATCTTTACAGCATCCAACCTCCAACTCACCCCCTTCCTTCTTGAACCCGCAAAAAGGACTAAGCAAAGCACATAAAAGATCAAAGTCACCAGAACTTTTTCTCAACAATAGAGTACGACCAAGAGATCTGATGAGAATTACACACTCCCCTCCAATGTCCACTCTGCGGTCCCCCACAAACACAACTTACCCCTAGACGGGGGAGCAGCTCAGCTCCTCCGAGCATGGGATCCCCGCTGGTCCCGGCGGCGTCTCCCGCCGTGGGGGGGGCTGGGGGTCAGGGAGGAGTGTTTTCCCGACTCGGCGTGGTGCGATCGTCTGGAGGCCCGGGGGATAGAGGTGGAAGGGGCTTGGTCGGCAGCCTGCTTGGCCCCTCTGGGCAGGAGCCCTCGGCGTGTCTCAGAGGCGCCGCTGGTCTGGGGGTGGAGACCACCCCTTCGGCGGGGCTCGGGTGTTCGGAGCTTCGGGGGACCATGGGAGATGGACATGGGGGAGTCGGTGGTGGCAAGTTGGGGCTGCCCACTGGCCCCTCACCGGCACAGTCTTTGGGCGGGAGAGACCTGGTGGATGACGATTTCGGCTGGGCTCCCATCGTCTTGCTAGCTCCGCCCACGGGAGGCAGCTCATCTGTTGCTGGGAAGACAGACTTGGGCACAAGAGAGTCTGCTCTGCATCCCCCACTGAGGAGAGGCCGACTGAGAGCAACAGGGAAAGCATGGCGGAAGTCCCCAAATGCCTAAACCACCAGAAACTCCTTGCAAGTGAGATTACTAATCCCACTGAAAAAACACACCAGAAACACACTGTGTTCCCACTTAAAACCAGCAAGGAAATAATGCCTAAATTACCACAAAAAATCACCAAGGAAAAAGATCAAACCACAAAGGACCCTTCGCCACATAGAACACACCCATTCACAGAATTTGGGACTCACCCAGTAATAGCAAGACCCAGCCCACACCAAAATCTATCAGATCCAAGGTCAAACAACTTTCTTAACACAACAATAACTAACTCAGGAGACTTGGAAGATTTGGACACAGGTGACCTCAACATACTGAGAAAACACAACTGGACAAAAGACTGGACTGATTCAGCATCAGATTAGCACTTAGAAGAGTTAAACTTCAGTGAGCCAAACAGCGAGTTGAACACTACTCAAAATCTGCTTTGTGGGCCAAATACAGAAAGGAAGACCCCCCGCACTGAAATCGAACAAACCCCTCGAAGCCCAAAGTCCTTTAAGTAATAGATAGAAAAATAAACTTACCACAACGACGTCAACACCACCAAACCATCGAACGTCAACAAAGCTTCAATACAGAAATCTTGGCTCAATACAGCCTACCACAAACAACCCAATAGACACGTTCTTTAACAAACTGGTAAGAACCCAATCTACAAACCAATTTGAACTATCAGATGCTGATCTATTAGAGTGGATCCCACCATCACCCCGTGAGAAATTCACCATACAACCGGAAACACAACGGACTCCTACAAATGTCTCATGCGCCAGCCAAACTCGCTGGCACTTCGGCCAACCGAAAACTCTAAGTGCCATAGGAGTGGGTTTCCTTCTTAAACCACAGCCAACGTGGAACGCTCACCTGATTCCCGCAGAGGCGCCGGTCTTGACGGGGTGAATGCCGTATCTTCAAAGGTGATGTGTAACACACGGTTGGCTCTTTGGGCTGGACCTCTGTGCACTGTATGTCTGACTCCAAGAGTAAGATGTCTGCAGATAGAAAATATGGGATTAATGAACTGGGGTTATTGGGTGCCTCTCTCCTCTTCCCTTTCTCTTCTCCTGTAGAACCCCAAAGGTTAACGCCCTCACCTTAGGTAAGTGAATGCCGAGCTCTCCATCTGCCTAGGGGCAGGGTGCCGTAACCAGTTTCTTCACTGGATAAGGGTGCAGGCCTCTTGACCTCAGAGGACTGCTGTCTGTCGTTAACTGCACGAACGGTAAGTTCTGGGCACTTCAAATGTCTTAAAAGTCTTTTGTAATGATATCTCTTGTTTTGCAGGGTTCCGGCGATGGCGGATGGCGGGCTGATGAGAGTTGAGGATCGAACCCGCGTTAGGAATAGAAGCGCCTGGAAGCACGTAAGCAAGCGCTTGTAGCCTGCTTCACGATGCGCACTAACTGTCCCTTTTATCTTGCAGGTACAAGTTCGGAGCTTTAGAGAAGCTGAAGGGTGCTGGAATACCCACTGGATTCGGCGTGGGAAGGAGTAATGGCACGTGAGTAATAAAGTTGCCCAATGTCTTTAAACGCACCTTCTTTTGTCTTTCAGATGCGGGATGCAGCGCCGAAGGCCTCCGGAGCGTGCAAAGAGCTGGTAAGCTTTTGTCTTTCAGATGCCGGAATGCAGTGCGAAGACCTCCGGAGCATGCGAAGAGTAGGTAAGCCTTTGTCTTTCAGATGCCAGAATGCAGCGCGAGGCGTTGGTGACAGCCGATGGACCAGGTAAGAGATGCGCTGCCACTGAAGACCGTAGTGCTAACCTGTTCTTTCTTTGTCTTTACAGGTGCTGCTGAAGACTGGATTCCAGGATGGTAAGCCTTTGTTCCCTTAGGCCCAGGATCAGAAGCAGAAGACACGATGAGCGTTCTGCCGCAGAGAATGCAGAATAATGCAAAGCAAGATTCATCCATCGGGTGTGGTTTAAATAGCCTCCTGTAGTGCTTAGGTGTCTCCTTCCACAGCCACGCCTAGGTAAGAAAAGAGTTCCTGCTTTCCAGAAGAGTTCCAGTGTTCTGAACCTAGGGAGTGACTCCTGCCCCACCCAACAGGAAAAGTAGTCCCAAACAGAAGAGGATCAGGGGCTCAACTGGCAGGTAAGTAAGCAGCATGGTCGGCTGCAGGTAAGTCCACCCAAGCATTATGAGCCCGGCGCTTCCAGCGCTGGGACTGGGCATCTTTATGAGCCTGGTGCCACTGGCGCCAGGACAGGGTCCAAAAGGTCCCAATTGGGACTGGCTGGCACTCGGAACCAGGGTTATGGGTCTGCTTCCAAGGGAGTCGGGCAAGTCCTGATCTTTTGGAAGCAGAGATCATGACACAACGAAACCACAAGGCAAGGGGGGCCCCCCAAGATTAGAAACAAATGCCTACAACGAAAACATGAGGAACAAGTCCCCCGACAAAGAGAAGATTATCCTGGGACAGTCTACCCAAGTCCTGACATCAAACTTCACAGCGTCCTACAAAAGGGGCAGCAAGGAAGCAGAACCCGAAGAGGCCTCCCCAGACCATAATGACCTCATAGCTTCAAAACAAAGAGAAGATTCCCAGGCCGAAATTGACACTTCAACATCATAGGGATAATACCCCAGTGTACATATCCCGATCATTCCTGTCCACTCCATCCAAAGGAAAAAGTGACAGAGAATCTGCTAAATCTTCACAAAAAACTTGCATGGCAAAAAATTAGACATCTTTGCCATAATGTCTACGGTGACCATAGCTTTGGCGCCTTTTGGAAAGCTATACGAATCCCTCAACAAAACTTTAAAAGATCACACATCGTTGCTAGCATCTGCGAGTTCAAAACTAAACCACCTTAAAGGCTACATAATGGCCGCTGAAGCATGGAAGGAGAATACAAGAGACCAAGGTACGATGACTGGCAAGCAACAAACTCCTAGTATGCCGCTGGACTACCAAACACACAAGGTTTTTCACTTTAAAAACAAATCCTCAACCACAGGCACCCAAACTTCCAGACACAGTATTTCCGAAGTGACTAAAGAAACGGATCAACCAACGACACCTCGGGACGGGCACTCGAGAGATACCCGACCAAGTGATCCTCAAAAGGTTGTGGAGAAATTCCAATTGAACAACCCAACGGGTGCGAAGGATTCTACTGAGCGTAATTCAAGAAAAAAGGAGCTAACCGAAATGGATATCACAGGTAAAAACAAACAAAACCCTAAGGGGAACGGCAAAAGAAAAATCAAAAATCTTAAACTATCACTAGACGTTGGGACAAACAGAGCCAAACTCACTCGACAGGCGTCTCTTAAAAAACAAACGTTAGCTTCAGCATCTAAAAGCTCAAAAACACAACTACAGCTGCAAATGTAGACTCTTGTTAAGCCAAAAGAAACTATGACAAAATGGATAACAATCATAGAAAAAACGCACAATCCAAAATGAGCAAGGGGCTCCACGAAGAACACGAAGACACTTGATGGACTTACTGAACATTAGCATTTACTCCATCGAGAACTCAGAATCAGAAATCCCACGTCCAAAAAAAGAGGAAGGTGTCATTATGGGACGAAGAACCAACAACGGAAACTCTGAGGCGAAATCATACGGAACGTAACGCCTCAAAAAAACTACCAAAAGAAAAATGAAACAAATAGCAGCAGTAAGTGGTCTCACCAAGAAAGGAGCACCCTGCAGCGGCTTTCAGGTCAAAAGCCAAACAAAGGCCATCGGTCCAAAGAAAGGAGCCACAACGGCCACAATATACCGAACTCAAGACACAAGATAACTCGTACGTTTACAGACTCAAGGCACAACGTAAGAACGCCTAGTAGAGAACGGAAACATAGTGAAAACCACTCAAACGCTAAGGATTCTAGGCTCAACGAAAGAACCCCTAATAGCGAAAAGAAAAACAGAGCAAACCACCTAAAGGCCATGGACTCTAGGCCTAACGAAAGAATGCCCATTAGCGAAAAGAAAAACAGAAATCCATGCAAACGTGAAGGAAACTAAATCAAAATCAATTCACTACAACGACCGAAGACACCATCCTTCTACCAAAAGCGACAGATTGGAAGAAAACCTCTTCAATAAAAACAGACATCAACAGAGAACTTCCACCATGTCTTCATTTGTCAATCAACCAAGAACGTCAGCTCTTTTTACTCATAGAAGTAAATCAACGAGAACACAAACTAGAAACACACTCAGGCTCAAGTGAGAGAATACTCCTAAATAGAAGAGCAACGTCAAGACTGTTTGAAAAAACCACAAAGGACGATCGTATCCGAACCACTGACATAAAGGTGATCGAATTTGCTGACAAACGACGTACAGATAGTACCTTCTTGCACATTACATCTCGCTCAGTGAAGAACTTTCTGTTGTCGGTGGCTGGGGATTTCCAGAAGAGGGGATACCTACTTCGAGAAACAACTGCAGAAGAAAGAGGTGTTGACCTTTCCATCACAAAGAACGCAGAGAGAGTGAGTCATAACTAGAGCATGATCCAGCGGGGGAAGGATCGGACCAACCCATCATCAACAAGAAAAAAACAGACACAAGTAGAACAGAAGAGAAACCAATCTTCGGGAAGAGAAGAGACGACCAGAGATACGGAGGACACCAGATCTAGAAAACCGGCTGGCCCAATCCATTTGCAAGCTAACAACGGAAATAACAGAGAACCCATAACTTCATCAGTACTAACAGAAGGACAACAAAAAGTAAGCGAGAAGGAAACAAAACGGTTGGGCACGGACCCCTTCTGCACTCGCTCGATATTCAAGGAAATAGCAACAAATTGAAGCAGGAGCATCAACACAACCACCAGTGGAGAAAACGGTCCCTCAAAAACATACTGTTGGCTCATGGAATACCCGAGGATACACCCACCTCACCCATGCTGGAGAGATCAACATAGGCCAATTTGATCTCCTAAGCCTTCAGGAGACATGGCTTCAGCTCCCTCCAAGCATAGACGGCTTTGAGATTCGTCTTTCAACAGCAAATAAAGGAACCAAGGGTCGCCCGACATCGGGCCTCCTAACAGCAATCCGTACAGGTGGGAGTCTGCGAATAAACAGAACCCTGGTGTCATCAGCTTTCATACAAGCCACTGTTTTAGAATGGGATAACTATAGTAGGCCGTCCATGAGCCAAACATGTGAGTTTATACTTCTTCTCAACATCTATTGGAACCCAGTGGTGAACTCCACCAAGGATTTCATAAACAAGGTTGAAACAATTCTAACCGAAGCAACAACTAACCTCAGTCTGAACCACACACTGATTTGTGGCGACCTAAACGCCATTTGTCCAGGTTTAGAAGGAAGACATTCTGTGAGTACTCTGCAATCAAATCATAGCCTCCAAGCGAAGAAAAGAGGCGCTGCCTGGACGAAATTGATGGACTCTCATGACCTTCAGAACCTGAACTTCTTGGACTTAGTTTCCCCCCCACGGCGACATGGGAAATACCAGGACACAAAAGTACCATCGATTATATTTTTGCTTCGAAGGAATTGTACTCCGTAATGGGATCATTCGAGGTAATAAAAACCACCAGAAGCGATCACAATTTACTCACAGCAACCTGGTCCTCATTCAAAGAGATGCCAAAAGAAATGCAACACCAACTGGAAACAAACGCCCAAGGGAATCGGCTAAAATTGTCGAAAGAAGCCATTTCCTCCATCACAACGGCTTACAACCAAAAGATGGAACAGGAAACCGAAGAACAAAGACAAGTATTTTTGGACTATCGTCCACTTCTAGTCCCTTACTTGCAACCAAGGCCTTCGAGTAAAGGCCAAGTGCACCAACATCTTCACAAATTTAATGAGGCACTCAGGGCCAGTAGGGCGTTGCAAAGGAAAGCTGCAAGACGTGCCCAAAAATACCCTACTAAGGAAAATATAGCCCTTGCATCGGAACAACTAAAAGGCTATACATCATGGCTGAAAAACCATCGAAGGAAGCTATATCAACATGACGCTGAGACCATGTTAAGAGCAGTTTGCTGAAGATCTTCGAAAGACTTTTGGTCTCTAGTCAAAAACTCAACAGCGCTAACAGACACGACCATCTCAAACAGTGTCAGCGAGGAGAAATGGGCAGAACACTTCAATAACCTATTTAAAACTACTGGAGAAGACGAAGCGACAAATAACGTTGAGTGCGCCTGGTCAATCGCCTTTAACAAATCAACAATTTTGAAAAAGATAAAAACCTAAAAAAATTCAAGAGCTCAGGGCCCAGACGAAATCTCAAATATCCAACTAAAACAAGACCCCGAAATCTGGGCAGACCTAATTACGGAGATATTCAACAGATGCCTCGAAACAAGATCCATCCCGGAAACTGGCCAATATTGTACCAATCTTCAAAAAGGGCCGGAAGACCGAACCAAAGAACTATAGGCCGATAGCCCTCCTGGATGTCATGGGGAAATTATTCGGATCACTAATTCTAGACGACCTGCAAGAATGGCAGAAAGAAGCCAAAACACTAGATCCGTTTCAATCTGGATTTGAAAAGAACCTGGGAACATATATCATGATGATCAGCATCTTCAAGGCAAGAGCTTGGGAAGGTAAGCCATCAACATTCATAGCTTCCATAGATTTGGTGCAAGCTTTCGACCGGGTAAATAGAAAAAGATTGTGGGAGAAACTAGAAAGATCAAAATGCCCTTCTTCCATTATAGCACCAATCAGAGCACTACATAGTGAAACTTCGGTACAAGTGCGACTAAACGCGGCCGACCTGTTGTCAAAATCAATAAAGACAGCAAGAGGAGTCAAGCAAGGCTGTCCTCTGGCCCCCGCACTGTTAAAGACCTAGATGGCCGATATTATGGATTCGGAAAACGATACTCGTTCCTTCCCTCCTACAATTGGAGAATCCAAGTTCTCAAGACTCCTCTTTGCCGATGACATAATCTTGTTGGACCAAACTGCCAACGGGCTACAACGCCAATTAGATAGCCTTTCAGCCTATCTAACAAAGAACGACTTGGACATAAACACAAACAAAACGAAGATTATGTCATTGAAAAGTCAAAGACATAAAAAAAAAACATCACTGGTTCATAAACTCTGAAAAATTGGAAATTGTGGAAAGTTTCACATACCTGGGGGTCAAAATCTGCCGCAGCAAAATCGTAATCTCAATGCAGGAACACCTTATCGCGCGGACAAAAACCCTCGCAGCTCAAGCCTGGACTCTGGACAGAAAGTACGGCAAATTTTCGCTACTTCCGGTGATAAACTTTTTCAAAACAAAAGCCATGCCGGTGATAACATACGGAGCCGAGGCGATGTTACAACTTCCAGGCACATTATGGGACAGACTCGAGGGCCTAGGTACTGAAGGTACTGAAGCTGCCAAACTCGACACCAATAGAAGTAATCAAACGCGAGCTAAGCCTATCATCGATGAAATATGTGATCCAAAAAAATAGTTTTCTGTTCCTGGGAAAAATTCTGAGAACGCCTTGCCCGCAAATCTTGGACATCTTATTCAGAGAAATGACAAGTGAAAAGACCCAGATGCTGACGGCTTGGTACAAAAACCAACTCGAACTAGCAAATAAATAAATAAATAAAATCGGATACTCCGATTCGGCCATCGAAAGAATTCCAGACAAAATCAAGGATAGACTGAAAACTCAAGATTGGATTGAAACATTAAATAAGGCAAGTGAATACACATCCTCGTCACATTTGGTATTCAACGCTCAAAAAATAGACGAGGTGAGAACTTATCTAAAGAAATCTCAGAACAAACACCTACGAACAATCTTTTTAAGAGCACGTCTGAATGTCCTAAAGACGAACGAAATCTTGCACTTCCGAAAGCAATCCAAAAACAATACTTGTTCCTACTGTTTAGCAACACAAAGTATCGACACAGTGCATAATCTTCTTCTGCTCTGCCCAGGAACAAATAAATTAAGAACAACCTATCTCCGATCCCACAGACTAAAACATCAGACAACAACCGATGAAGTCTGGTGGAATCAAATGAAGAGCGGGGATTCTAATCTTGACAATAGCAACAGCAAAATGTTTGTATAGCCTGGACCTGGAAGGAAAGGCAATAGACCAAAACCTACATGGATGGGGCAAAGCGGCTTGAAGATGAGGTCTGTCACGCTCAGCTTAGAAAGGAAAAAAAGATACACTTCAAAACAAAAACCTGCACCAAGTTTGTAAAAATTGTTAACCACGATTAAACACACACACAAAAAATATTCTGTACTTGTTAGGAAAAGTAATGGGATGGCTGTGATGATGAAAAATGTCAGCCAGCGTCCACCGGCAGTATATAGTCTGCAGGGATCAAAATGAAGATTGGATAAGCAGGAGCTAAAAAGCAGCTCTTAGGTATCCAGGATGATCAAGTGGCCAGGAGCTACCACAGCAGGACAAGGAGCCAGTACGTAGTGCTCTGCAAATCTAACTTTCACTTAAGATGCACAATGTTTCCATTATTTATGACCCCTTCTGCTTTAAATGTTGTATAGATGTGTTGTAATGTCTATTTATAGATTTTCACAAAGGCAGAGAGTTAGATTCCCCTAGTGTGCTTGCTCTGCATCAGTTGGCTGGGAGAGCCAAAAGTGGCTCCTGGTAACTTTTGGGAACTAGCTTACCAGGCCCTTCAATTTCGAACCCTGAGTGGGTTAATTGAAACCTCCATATCCTTATCGTATATTTAGGTTCAGATGAACTGACCAGGCCATTCGTGTGGCTGATAGAGCTTAAGATCAGCACCAGTGCACTACAACATCCACTCTCAATAAGACAATCCCTCTGCCATGCGTCAAATGGTTTTAGCACAGGGTAAATGTGAAACTTTGTTATGCTATTTTGTATGTGTATCCACTTCGCAGAAGTCGGCTCGTCAAGCCTTTTATAAGGATCCAAGATGAACAGTACGTGCTACTTGTACTATAGGTCCAAGGTACGCTTTGGTGCAAGTTCCTAACGTTAAGCCTCTGTCATGTTATTTTGTTCTTTGGAGTGGAAGGTAAGATTTTCATATTAATGATACATTTTCCTGACCTGTGTCAGCCCCATAATGTTTTGCTGGACTAGTAGATTATTTTTCCCTATACCTCTGTGAGTGGGAATCTTTTTTTACCACACTCACAGAGTCTTTTACTCTTTTTATGGGTGTCATTTTTAAGACTCTCCATAGTCGCTTTTTAAAGTTATCCTCTCTGACAACTTTTTGGCAATAAGTGCCTATTGTGGCTGGGTAGCCCTAAGGGCTCCCCATTTAACTCTCTCTGGCTAACCTTGTGATAACTACAGTTCCCAAGGGTCTGTATCCCTTTTACAGTTTATTAGGCGAGACCAGCACACCTCCTTTCCCTCACCTTATGTGGAGTGCTGGGAAAGGGGAGATACTACGTATCACCTTTCTCATTTTAAATATAACTTTATATTACAAAGACAAACTTACCTTTAATGGCTGATAGCAGTGAACCTTTTTATTAATTTGGTGCACCTTTACTGCAGGCTGTTTGCACAACACCGGTAAAGACACCCATGGGTGCTAATTTTACCAAAATGGATCCGGTTTTGTTGTTTCGCCATTTTAGTGTTCCTTGTCCTTGCTTGTTCCTTCCTCTGCCATCCAGGGCAGGACATTCCTTTGTGTGATAATTATCTTTGGCGGGAGCCCTGTGGGATCAACACCAAGGATCCAGAGTGTCTGTGAAAGCAGGAAGCAAGGGAGAAGTCCAAAACTCTTCAGCTCATTGTCTTCCAACCTGAGTGCGAGATTCCAGTTGAAACTGAGAGGCTGGCTGTCCTGAAAGGATTGCCAACACCCCAGGTTTGAATGTTGCAAGGCCGTTGTATTGCCTGGGTTCCTGCATAAAAGTCTGAACCTGGAAGCTGAAGAGGTAGTCGACCACTGGAACCAAAACCGAAGAGTAAGATGAAGAATTTGCAGCTGAAACAATTTCCAGCGACCGGAGAGCCTGCTGTAGGCCCTTCAGTCCAATCGATCTGGGGACTCCGCAAACGAGGACCCCCGACCCAGAGCCTGGTGAGACCCACTAGATTCAAGAAGACCTGCATTTTTTGCCATCCCACGCCATGCTGCTACCTTCCGGAGCTGCAATACCCCAATACCCTGGGACCTCGGGCTATTGAGCGGTGCACGGTCTACCGAATTTCGCTGAACCTTCGTGGGCATCCTGCTGGATCTCCAGAGGCATGATTCTGGTCCGAAAAGTCCCCTCCCAAGAGTGCTGGTCCTTGCAAACAACGATAATCCGACCAGCGATAGAAGGTCTTCTTCTGTGCTTCTAAAAGAGGTGCCAAATCCACCCAGCCACAACCAGCTGCGAGGAAAACCTTGCCTAGAGCCTTCACTGTGATCCTTGCTGCAAAGGTCCTTCAACTGTCCTGTCTTTTAGATGAAGGAATTAAACGACTGGGTTTTTGGCGGCAGATCCTGAAGTAGTCGTCCTGCAAAATCTTCTGTGCTGAGATACTGTGCTGGCTTGGGTATTTACTTGCCCTAAGTCTCTTGTGATTCCTGTGTAGTTTTGGGGTGTTTTCTGTGATTGGGAGTCCATCTCGTGCAGTGCACCCAGGCCCCTGCTGGAATCATCCAAGGGTGTCTTCTGTGAAGCCCCTGAACCCTCAACTAACTCTAAAGTAAAGTACTTACTTGTTCTACCAGTCTTTATAGGAACTCAGACTTTTGCTACTTAAGAACCTATCCTGACCTGCCTGATGGACATTAGACCCTAGTGACCCCCTCGACCCCTTCTGCCACTGAGAACACTCATGCTCCAAGAATAAGGGAAAGACTTCTAAGGATTGGGCCTTTTGTCTAGAAAAGAGAATAAGCATTTACAAGTTACTTACTTGAAAAAAAAGTTGGTTGGTAACTGTAACTCAGAGTGAACAGTTACAAACGTTATTACATCCCTTAGAAATGTTCTGCCATTCTGAAAAGTACATGTAACATCTTTCTTTCCTTAGAAATTGTTTCGCCATTCTAACAGAAAGTAGATGTAAGGTCATATTACTCACCTGTGATTTGGTTGTGCCTCTTCCCAAAAGTAAAGCTGTTGGTTTCACTTCACTATTCCTGTTAGGATAAATGTAGGAATGTCCTCAACTGGGCCTTGCTTCCCCTGACTTTGTTGGCTTGTCCAGAATAGGTCTGCATTAAGTTTTACCTACCTAGAATAACTGAGTATTTCATAAAGTGTAACACTGGGTTTTGCTTTCCCTGGTCTGTTGTAGACCGACATCAAAAACAGTCTTAGGTTTATACCTGCCCTTAAGTTTCTTATAGCTCCTGTAAAAAGTGTATAGGTTTTACTTACCTTGAGTATAACTGTGCTTCCCTTAGTCTGTGGACCGAAAAGCAACTATAATTGAATATTACACCGCAAGATCCAACTCTTCTTGAATAACGGTTATAGGTGTAGACTGTTCCTATAATCTGTGTTTCACTAGATCAGAAAAGTATATTGTCCAGTTGATATTACTATGCGATTTCTTTCTGAGAGTCACGGTACAACTGACAGGGTCTACTACCCTGGTATTACTGAAAGTAATCTAAAAGTAACTATGGGTTTTGACCTCCCTAGAACTCCTGTTAGGTGTTCCAAATAAGGTTATATGCTTTGGTATGTGTATGTTCAAGCTTAGTGTTGTATTTTTCCAGAATGTGTTTATATGATCTGTGATAGTACTCATTTCCCCAAGATTTATCTGGGCCTACTTGTATCTAAATAAACCATTTATTTTTTTACAATACATAGTGTTTCAGTGTTTCTATGGACCATTTGTATTACCATTTCATTTGTACTGATTCTACAGCCCTCTCTCCCTCTTAAAATAAGCCTGGCTGCTCTGTCTACGCTACCACAAACTTAGGTGGTACAGCCTTATACTAAGAGTGGAGTCTATTACGGTCTCAGATGAATGGTTTTACTAACCCTAACATGACTTCAGAAAAACTGTCCTAACACTGTATGCTTTGAATATTTTGTTTTTTTGATTGCCTACTAAACAAATTGTTGATTTTGCTTTTTTACAATTACGCTGTGGTACATCCTTACCCCTGTGTTTTTAACAAGTAGACCCTTCTTGTAAGACACAGACACACACACACACACACACACACCTTTATTATCTTGTTTAAATGCTAATGTTTGCCACTGAGCCACTTTCCACCATCAATGCGCCCTACCGCGTGGGTTCTCCATGTCTAATTTGCTTCTCTTGGTGTCAAAACAAATACATTTGCATTTCTTTATTAGATTCAGCATTTTCATCTCAAACAGCTTACATAGGCTCCATTTCTACCTAGAATTGTCTGCCCCATTTAAGGATACCCCCCCCCAGTCCTCAACACGATCTCTGAGGTACTGACTGAAGTCTGACCAAATATCTTTCGGTCAGATCCTTGCATGTACCAGTGTTCCATATAACTCCTCCATATCATTTGCCCATGTGAGATCTTGCAGCCAGGCATTCACTGAGGGGCACTCTGTTTTGTCCAACCCAGCAAAATATGCCTCTTGGCCAACAGGAGACTATGATTAAAGAACCTGGACTTCTCCTTTGTCATTTTCCAGGTGATGCCCCGAACAAGGGACACTAGGGGAAGAGAAGTCAAATGCCCAGTCACCACCTTCAACACCTTGCTTACCCCTTTCCGATAGGCAGACAAATGGGGACAGGTGCTTAGCATATGTAACATGTTTGCATCATCAAAGATGTATTTGGGGCATTTGCCCACACAATCTTTCCCAAACTGTCTAACATTGGCTAGGGTATAATGCAGCCTATTCAGTATCATAAATTGTATTAACCAAAACTTGGGAGTTAGAGTTCTTAGTGAGACTGCAAATATCTAACCACTGCTTGTCAGAGAACTCGAGATCCTTCTCCCATTTTAACTTATAATTCGGGCCTTTGTGGCCTTTGTGTGAGAGGTCACCTAGTAGTCGATTATTAAGAATTGACGCACGTTTGGCCTTCCCTCCTACTACTGCCTCATGTATGCCTCATGTATGTAGGACTCACAAGGACTAACTTTGGTTCGTCAGTGAATCCAGGCTGTTACGCCCTGAAGCTGTTCACATTCTCCTACACTACATCTTCTGTATTTGGGATCCACCCATATACACCTTGAACTCCTCCCAATCCATAAACGTGCCCCGTGAATACACGCACTCCAGTGAAGCACCACCAACTGACTTCTAACTATTTTCTATCGAAGGATCTAATTTCCATGCCAAGCTAGAGTGCCCTCAAAGAGGAGCCCACTTATCATACAGGGATTCAAGTCCCGGGATCCTAAGGAGTCTACCCCACACCAGCAGAGTGGCTGCAAGCGGGTCTAAGGGTCACTGTGCTGTGTATTCAGTCCCATATATTGGGGATCAAAACGGGCACCCCGCCTGTCGCCTCCTTCTCCAATCCGACATGCAGCGGGGGATTCGCTAGTTCCTCCAGTAAGAAGTGTAGAGCCCTATTAGGGAGAATTCTCCAAGATGGCTAATTTCACTTACGTAATGAGTCCCTTAGCAGCTTTGCTGGATTTCTAGGATGTATTTTTTTCACCTGGTAAGAGTGTGAGCTTTTTTCCCACTCTTACATGTGTTTTGCTGTGTGTGTTTAACATTTTTGTGTTCATAGACTGTGGAGCCTCACCTAGTCCATAGGCATCATCCTTTTACTGTGTGTTACACAGCACCTTCAGTGCAGTGACACAGGGTTGTCTTTTAGACTTCGCAACTCAGACTCCATTTTCTGGGACCGACTACTGTCTCCTAGAACATATAAGGTTGCCATTGACTTTATTAGCCTCTGTAAAACCACAGACCCAGTACACACTATCTTACATAGAGTACTGGAAAGGGTTAATAGTTGCCCCTTTTTGTCTGTTTCTCTTGGAGCATTGTTTCGCTTCCTTTTCATTAAGACTTGGCTGGTGGCAGTGGAAAGTACCCTATTTTTCCTACCGCGGTTATCTTAAATAACCCTGGTATTGTTTTAGGCTATCTTGGTAGCCTCGAACTTAAACCCGCTAGACCATATACGTTTTATTACGGTTCGGGCTGGGTTTATTTGCCATTTATTTTTGAAAAGTCTTTCTCGTGTTGCACTCTGCGCGCCAAACCAGGTTTGGTTCTTTTGTTCACTGTCCTTTCACGGGCTTCTGCACAGAAGCCCTCCTTAGGCGCCTGTATGTCTGGAGGGGACAGGATGTGAGGGAGGGGTTTAGGACTCCCTGCACAGGGTCTCTGATTGGCTGTGGTGACTGTCCCGGCGGGACAGCCACCCTGCTGTGTGATTGACAGCCAGGCTGTGTGAATGGGGGAAAACTGCATAAAAAGCTGGTCTCTGGGGCTGGAAAGGCAGAGTTGCCACTAGATCGAGAGAACCGAAGAGAAGCTGACAGAAGAGGACCTCTACCATGACTGAACCTCCTGGTGAAGCCCTGCTGCGGGTCCGAATCTCCAAGCTCCGTCGTCAGGGAAGATCTGCAAGGAATCTTCTCCCCTTGAGCTGGTGGGAACAACCAGTTCACCAAACTGCAAGCCAGGCCTCCCTCCCCTGGTCAAATTTGCTGTACAGAGCTACAGTGAACCGGATAGCCAGGAAGGTCAGACCCTGCTTGGGTTTTAAGGAGCACATCTTTTATTCGTTGCTCTGCTCTGCTGCTGGTTTCTTCCCTGGGCAGTGCAGGACCCTCCAAGTCTTCCTACTTTGTGTCAGTCCGACAGCTGCTTCAGGAACCATGAGCCTGCGGGATCTGTCAGGAATGTCCACCTCAGCCACAGCCTTGTCTCCATTTAAGGTACTGTTCCAAATCCGGCTGTTCGTTTCGTTCAGCCGCGGTGAAAGTGTGTGAAATCTTTCTCCAATCCGAGGGCTTGTCCTTCTCCATTCTTTAAGCTAACTTTTCTACTGACCAACTACGTCCTGAACACTTGGCAAAGACTTAACCGCGAACTACCCTGAACTGTGTGATCTTGAGCAAAAGACTTTGACCCCTTGACTTTGGGCCAGGCCCCTTCTTAATCTGATTGCCTCACTGTAGTTCCTTTTTCTAGATTACTATGCTTACTTACTTGTTGGTGCTACTCAATTGTTGATAACTTTTTTTTCCCTCACTTTATGAATTGCTGGTGTGCCATTTTGCTCACACTTCATTTTGAGCCTAACATATCCAGAATCTATTGGGTGTGGTGTAGTGTATTAAGAGTGATTTTTACACTGCTTTACTTTAGTGAAATGTTTTATAACTGATGTGTAAATAAATGTTTATTCCTTTACTCAGAAACCTTGAGTCAGTGTTTGTTTGAATCATAGTAATTGCTGTCCTTTGTGTAACTATTGATACTGCTCACTTGCTCTTGAGACAAGTCTGGCTGCTCAGCCATCGCTACCACTGTGTAGTACAGGCTTGTACCAAGGTGAATTTGCACTGTCCCTTGTAGTCCTAATTGTGTGTGGTGTTCCCAAATGGTACTGCATATAATTCTGCCTAACAAGCCCCGTGGGCGCTAAGTAGTAAAGTTCAGAAGAACAAGTTACTTTCTTATCTGGTAACATTCTTTCGATGGGATGTTCCTCCGACGTATTCCACATCTTTGACAGGTAATTACCACAGCTGTGCTGATTCGGGAACTTTTTCGGCGTAGGCGTCCTGCGTCGATGATGTCGATTCGCTCCCTCGAGGACCTCCTCCGAAGGTCGACGCCTGTAGCCTCATTTGTAGTTACGCACGGCGCCCGTAGCCTCAGTTGTAGTTTTTTCCCCCAGAACGTGTGGCACCAATCTTCTGCCAGAATGACTACAGAAAGCCTTGCAGAAACGGAAGCTGCAATCGCATAAGAAATTCTGTAGAGGGGCAGGTAGGTAGGGTACGATGTGGAATACGTCGGAGGAACATCCCATTGAAAGAACGTTACCAGGTAAGAAAGTAACTTGTTCTTTGAGGGATTGTGTCCTCCGACATATTCCACATCTTTGACAGACTCCCAAAGCAGTACCAACGTAAAGAGGTGGGAAAAGAATTTAGACATTTTAGAATGCCCAATCAAATTGCAGAATAGAGGACTGCCTTGCCAAAGGCCAAATCTTGCCCATGAATAGAGTCCCAGGCATAATGTTTTACAAAAGTATGGACAGAGGCCCATGTGGCCGCTTCGCAAATATTGCGAATCCTAACACCCCTCTGTAGTGCAGTGGAGGCAGCCATACCCATAGTAGAATAGGCCCGTAAACCTACAGGAGGGTCCTTCCACACAAAACGATAACATTCAAAGATCGTCAAAATGATCCATCTAGACAAGGTCTGCTTAGAAACAGCCTGATCTAAACGCCTTCCAGCGTAACCAATAAAGAGCTGATCGTCCAATCTGACCTGGGACATCCGTGAGAAATAGAAGCTCAAAGCTCTCCTAGGATCCAACCTATGGAGCCTCTCCTCTTCCTTACCAGGATGTGGAGGAGGATAGAATGCCGGAATGGCTTCCTCATGAGGCGCCTGTACGAAGATTCAGCATGCATACCAGGCTCAGGCCTCCCAAACTCAACCTGTGGGTAGGTATCAAGACCACTGGCATTGTGCAAAGACTGACGCAGGTCTTCCAGCTGGCTATGTCCAGACAATAAGTCATTAGGAACCTCAGGAGGCACCTCATCCTACGACCCTTCCTCAACCTCTGAAATGTACTCCAATGGTTGGAACAAGTCCACTCTGGGAGGAGGAACAGAGTATGGGTCGAGACTAGGCCGCACAGACTTGGTGAGCGCCTTCCTAGGAGCAGCTACAGCTCTCTGAGGTACCTCCAAAGGCGTCAATGGGAGTGGCGTCGACCGAGGCGCTGACGACTTTGACAGCGGCTTCGAGGCCGGAGCCCAGAGCGTGTCCTTAGACTGCCTCAGCGCCGATGGCTTCCTCAGTGCCGGAGCCTCGGGAAAGTCCCTCGACAGACATGGCGCTGATGCCGTCGATGCCTTCGCCGAAGACCTCACAGGCTCCAACGGTCTCGATGGCGTCGAGGACCGGGACCTGGAGCGGGCATGATGGCGAGCCTCCTTGTCCGACCGGGACCTCGAAGGTTCCCGGTGATCACGCAGACCGCCTGAGCCCGAAGATGTGCGAGCGGTGGCCCTAGAGCATTCCTTGCTGGCTTCTCTTGAAGGTGCGGTTGGAACGGTGCCCTGCGACTCAAAAATCGCCATCTCCTCCTGACGGAAGGCACCCCATTCCTCCGGAGATGGCGACCGATGACGGCGCTTCCGTGCATGCCTCGAAGAGGCTGAGGAATGGCAGGACCCACTCCTGGAACGAGACCCCCTGGACTTACGTCGACGAGGAGAGTCGCCCTTCGAATCATCTGTCGAAAGTCGAGCGGACTTCGACTTATGGGGCTTGGAAACCCTACCCGCCGACAGCTTCTTCTTCTGCTCCAGCAAGGCCTTCGACGTCAAAGACTGGCATTCATTATAGTCATTCGTGGCGTGGCTCTCACCGAGGCACCAAAGGCAGAGGTTGTGCGTATCCGTCAGATACATCTTGGAACTGCAGTCCCGACACTTCTTGAACCCCTTCGGGGTAGCAGAAGACATTCTCGTATTAACACAACGATATTCGAAGAACCGATTCACAAGAGCGAACCGAAGCGCACCGAGATTTCGAAGCGAACACGTTCGCACAAAAAACGGAACTGAGGCTACGGGGGTCGTGTGTCCTACTTATAACATACAGTGACGTCGACCGTCGGAGGAGGTCCTCGAGGGAGCGTATCGACACAGGACGCCTACGCCGAAAAAGTTTCCGAAGCAGCACAGCTGTGGTAATTACCTGTCAAAGATATGGAATACGTCGGAGGACACAATCCCCTCGAATGGGGTGTCCCAAGACCTCCCTCCTACCATGGACGTCCAAACAATACAGCCCCCATGGTTGCCCAATTCAAAAGACGCGCACAGTGATTGTAAGTCCTTAAACATTTTCCTGCCCGGCCGAACACACCCACAAGTTAAAAAATTATAATGAATTTAGCAGATTAGATAGAACATTTCTTACCCTCCCTCACTACTCGCCAATTCATCCTTCTCCTGTCTTGCAGAATTATTTTATTGTTCTGGTTAGGCAAACTGCATACAGTGGCTGTGATGGGTAGTTGGCAGGGCAGCTCTCATTTGAATCATTTATGTCAGCTGTGTAAAATTAATGTGTATGTTGAGAATTCGTGGTGAGCAGTGAGAAAATTAGCAAGGACGCCTTTTGGGCGCAATGCCTTGAATGATGCAGCCTTTCTTTGATGCTCGCCCTGCCTATTTTATGGTTACATATTCCTTGTAAATAGATGTTTAAGCATTTTAAGAGGGGAGATGTGTTCATACCTTAATTATGTCATATTAGCAATCTATTTGGCAATGTTTTTTTCAATGCTTTTGTAGATTTGTATGTATTGGTAGACTCCGTTTACGACGAAGTATGTACATAGGTAGCAATTCACGACTGTATGATACTAGAATCATACTGGAATCTCAACCTTTGGTTAAAGCACCTACCTCAGACTCTCTGGAACTGGCCCAATCTGCCACAAAATCAGACCTAAAAGATCTACTGTCATCATTAACGAAAGAAATCCAGAGAGGAACAGATGAGGTCATGAAGAAAATTACCACCCTAGACAAGAGGGTGGAAGAGGTGGAGAGGCGCACAGGAGACATCGAAAACAACCTTTGTGACCAAGCTTGAAGTTGAAAAGGGTCTGGACAGGATGGCAGCCCTAGAAGCTAGATGTGAGGCCCTGGAGGCAAAGCAAGAGGACGCGGAAAACCGCTCAAGGAGAAATAATATCCGCCTCCGGGGCATCCCCACCGCAATCACGGACTCAGGAGACCTATTCAGATTCATTCTAACTCTCCCGGACAGCTCCCCTTTGGAAATTGATTGCGTCCACAGAACAGTCCCAAGACAATCATCATCATCTCCCCCAGATGTCCTAGCCAGGATTCACTTTCATAAAGTGAACAAAAGAAATAATGAGAGGCCAGATCCTCCAAACAGATCTTATTCAGAGGGGAAACTATCCTACTGTACCAAGACCTAGCTAACTCCACCCTGCAAAAAAGGAAAGCATTACGAAACCTCACAGAGTGGCTACAACAAAAAAAGATCACATATCGTTGGGGCTTCCCGACTGCCCTGAATTTCACCTGGGAAGGAACCCATAGACAAATCCGCTCACCAAAAGAAGCTGAGAAATTCATGTGAACAGGAGCAGAAAGTCGAGACGCTGAAACAGAAGCTGGCTCCCAATACCCGATCAAAAAGCAGTCGACGATCACCTGGACAAGAGTCATCAGGAGACAAAGGCTTTGTGGCCCCCGGAAAAGCACCAATCCGGACTGACCGGGAGAAGCGATAGCGCCCTGCTGAAGGTCAGTCGACCCGCCCCTATGGTCCTCACCTGGAGATAGATTTAGCGGACCCTATACTGTGTGTGTCACGGTGGGGGTGGGGTGGCCGGATGGGGTGGGAAACCACTGTAGCTGGAAGGGCAACACTAAAAGCTCCCCAATGACAAACATAAGTAGGAGAAATCCGAGAATATCGCACATGTTCGCACCAGTGGCCGATTCCCATTTCATTGTCCCGCTGATGGCATGTTGGGCCCTGTTGGCCTCAATAGGTTCTGCGATGGGGCACAGCTAGTTACCCCGTTGGGTGAGGCTGGTCTCATCCCTAAAAGTTGCTACAGCGGGCAGAGAGGAGGAAGAGGGACGTGGGAAAAGGGAGGTGGTGAAGGATCTACGATCCTCTCCTCCTGAAAAACCAGAACTATCGAAACACTGACATCTACAGACAAAGCAGTCGCACATGATCATAAGAAGACACACTGGGACATCATGGAGGGGTTCAACTCAAAGCCACTCACAGCAGATTCCACTACGGCACCCCATGGGGTCGGATAATGAAAGTAAAATCCGAATGCTCACGTGGAACATCCAGGGCCTCAACTTCCCAGGAAAACGCAGATCTATAGAAAATAGGCTCAACGCTCTGGGAGGGGACATGGTAATCCTTCACGAGATTCACCTGCTGTTAGCAGATGAACGGCGCATTAGATTTAAAAGATTCAAAAAGTCCTCCTTCGGCATATCTGGAGAGAAAAAGAGGGGTGTTGCTATACTATTCAGCGATAAAGTCCCATTAACAAAAGCCACAATAAAAGGGCTCCTTCTGGAGTAACCAATCACCATAGCTGCCGTATACGGCCCTAATATCGTCCAAGACAGATTTCTAACAGATTTAAACCCGACCCTACTATCATTCTCAGAAGGATATCTCCTCATTAGTGGAGACTTCAATATGGTCCCAGACCCACTGAAGGATAAAACACTTACCACAACTAAGTAAGATTTCACCTGAGCACTATGCCTAGCCAAACTCCTCAGGGAAACTGGAGGCTGGCAAACATGGGGATCAACGATTACACCTTTTACTCCAACGCACATAAGGGTTTCTCGAGGATTGACATGATATTGGTCACAAGCACCTTATTCCCCTGTATCGGGAACATAGAGATCCACACACGGATGATAACCGACCACGCCCCAGTATCAACAGACCTAAGCATAAGAGGCTCCTCCCACACCTCCCACCCCCTCAAGATATTGGAAGCTACAGGATCCCATCCTGCCGGACAAAACTATCAGAAGGGAAGTAGGAAAATCCCTATCCAACTATTTTGGATGTCATGAAACCGGTAGTGAGGGGGACACTCATCAGTGCTAGCGCTGAACAGAGTCTAGTCTCTAAAATCCAAGCATCAAAACTAGAGGCGAAAGTAACAGCACTGGAGAGGGAGTTAAAAAAACGCAGAACTAGGAAAACCGAAAGAACTGAAAAAAGCCAAAATAGCCTTAGAAATACACCGGGCTGACCAATCAGCTAAATCCCTTGCATACACAAAACAGTTCTACTAAAATAAAAGTAACAAAGCAAACCGCATACTGGCATATATGCTGCAGAAGGTACATAAAAGAAACAAAACACAGCACGGCTTATTGGAGAGGACGGCAAAGCTCGATACACTGACAAAGAAAAGATGGAAGCCCTTGTAGCCCACCATAGTGCAGTCATGGCAGGCCCGCAGATCCCCCCTGAAAGGTAAACCCAATACCTACATTCCACCAGATCCCCCGCCACAAAACCCCGATTAGAATCCTTAGAAGCCCCAATAGTGGTGGAAGAAGTAGCTGAAGCTGTCAAGTCCCTGAAAAGTCCCGACGGGCTCACAGCAACATTTTACAAACTCTACACACACATCTTGGCCCAACAACTCACATCCCTATTGAACCCCTTTCTAACAATGGGAAGGGTTACCAAATCAATGGCAGAGTCACTAACAATGTTTGTACACAAAAGGAGAAAAGGTACACAACCTTTAGTCTATTAGATTGCTCATCTAAATTGGGTTACATCACGGTGGTGGTAGCATGTGGTTGACAGGGCATTTGTTTGTCTTTACATAAACATAAGGTGCTAAAGTTGGGGCACTTGGTGCTGTAAGTTCCTGTTAGGATATAATTATTGTACCTGTGAGGTGCTGTGTTAGTCATTAGATGTTGTGTTTGTGTTTAATTTTATGTGCAGGTTTTGGAACCAGGAGGGTGATTTGGAGTACCCAGCTACTGAAACAAACTTGACTTGTGAAGTTTTATGCTATTCGATTGGACAGTGTCCTTAGCGCTACTTACTATCATTTGTAGAGGTATAGTAGTTTTGGTCTTTACGGGTCAGGTCTAGTTGAGACCTGTTCCTGTGTCCTTTGGACATCAATATGATGGTGTCTAGAGGCGTTTGGGTTATGATAATCATATGGCTCACTTTCTGATATGTTGGTGTTGGTTGTTATCCTTTTTAGGTGACCCCATTTTCGGATTACCTTACCCTGGACCTAGGATTGCATGATGGTGAAAACTGATGTAAAAAGGTTCTCTCTCCTGAAGAAAGTTCTAGCATGTGGAAGCACAAGTAATTGAAACATGTCGGGATATGTTGTTAATGGACACTTTGTTTAATGTTTAGTGGATGTTAATCGTCATGTGTCTGTGAATTTTTTATGTTGTAAACTTTGTGGTATATTTCATCCCATTAGATTGGTGTTATACCCACCATGTGGGTCATAATCTTGGGTTATACAGTGTGTTTCAAAACAAGCTGTTTTAACAATGTTTTATTGAATTTGAATATGAAAATTAAAATGACAATCTATAAATTTGTGTTACACACCAAGTCCATTTTGTCAGGACTAATAGGTATGGGTCATTACTAACCATCTTCGCTTAGACCGATGAGCAATCTAATAGACTAAAGGTTGTGCACCTTTTCTCCTTTTGTGTACAAACATTTATGGTTAGCCTCGGACCGTGGAGTTAGGTTTCCAGCAGGGTATCAGTGATCTTATGTATAATGAAGAGTCACTAACAATACCAGTTCATAAACCAGGGAAAGACCCCGAACAAACAGCCTCCTACAGACCAATAATGTTGATGAACAACGATGGGAAGATTTTCTCTAAGGTCCTGGCGTCCAGACAGAAAAATGTGCTCCCAGACATTGTAGCTCGAGATCAGACAGGGTTTATACCAGAATGGGGGACACATCACATAATCACATTAGACGTACGATCAACTTCATTGAAAGTGCTGACAGAATGGGGGAGAAACTACTGGTTATCTCTCTGGATGCCCACAAAGCATTCGACCTAGTGGACTGGGGGTATATCAATCACACATTCACACACCTAGGATTCGGCCCAAATTTTGTAAGATGGACAATGGCCAACTACCAAACCCAGTTACACAACTCCTACATATCACAACGCGGCAGGGCTGCCCCCCCATTACCCCTGGTGTTTGCCTTATCCATGGAATCTTTTGCGGAGAAGCTCTGACAAAACCCAGGAATACGGTGACTCACAGTTGGGGGACGGGAATATAAAGCCACACTGTACACAGACGTCATACTCTAACTATAAGCCAGCGGACACCTCTCTGGGCCCCCTCAGGGAGGAGATTGATGCATTCCGGAGAGCCTCTGGATTTACGGTAAATTATGATAAACTGTCAGCATTAGCAATTAATCTTGCGAAGAAACATAGGGAGGATCTTGGCTCCCTGCTCCCTATACCATGAGCTGACACTGCATTTGGATATCTGGAGGTCCAAATCCCCAGAAATCCCACACTTATTTACCAACATAACTTCGCACAGCTGTTCAGTGACTTCCGGAAGGACCTGGAGCACTGGAAAAAACAGGAGATTACCTGGCTTGGCAATAGCAGCTGTAAAAATGAATCTTATGCCCAGACTAATTCATCAGCACTCCCAACACACATTCCAGAGGACAATTTGTACTCCCTGCAGAGAAACATACAAAAATTCATCTTTTGGGGGGGGGGGGGGGTGTCCCACACATTCACATGGGCCCAGACCATAGACCAACCATACTGGAAACAGAGGAAGCATGGTGCAAGCCACCTTTAGCAGACCTCCCACTTATCCCGACTTTGAGGACTCAGGCAAACCTTGGCCCTCTCCCATGGACACTAAACGCGGTGGCAAACTGGAAAGCTATGGCCCGCAAACGGGGATGTACGGGGACTCTGGGCCCACTCACACTAATATGGAATAACCCAGAATGTTCATCGGGAATCCCATGGGACCCGGGGATAATACTGCTGGGAGGCACTGGGGAAGGGAAATTCCTGCTTACAGGTCAAATAGCGCACCTATGCACTCACCTGCTAATGGCGGCCAAAATTCCACCGGCTAAGCTTTGGAAGAAACCAGAGAGCCCCTCAATCCCAATATGGTTGTCAAAATGCTGGGACATTGTAGTGGCTGAATAAAAATCACAGCAATCTGCTCAGGGAACCTGACCTTTCGAAATACCTGGGCCCCATTCACGAACTACACAGAAAAATATCCAGGGTTCACCCGAAGGCCCCCAATGACCCGCTGGCTGCAATGAGGACTGCTGGGTGGAGTGCGATTCGCCATACCCGAAGCATTGACACCTGAAGGATAATAGAGCGCCCTAGGACAGAAGCCTATCGAAAATACCTCATCTGAATGAACTAGTGTCATGAACCGTATGTCTATAATATGCTAATCTGATGTCTTTGTCAAACTTATTTGAAATGCCTAATAAAATGTTTGATTGAAGAAAAAAAAAAGTAGGTCTGTTTGCTATCGAATTAACTACATTCAAATGTTTTAGTTTTATTAAGATGTTATTTACATAGTGTGAAAAATTACATTTTAACAAAAACACACTTTAATAAAAAACAAAAAACTTGCATGATTTTAAAGGCACATAAGGGATTCCAAGATGGCCGCCAGCACAGTGTAGACACGCTGACTGCGCTCTCCAGACCCCGGTCGGTGTGAGGTGCCCACCACACCACTAACGGCCCCCAAAAGGGATGAAAGGACCCCCACGATCTGGGGGAGGAGTGCGTGAGCAGAAGGAGGGGAGCGGCTCAGTGCAGGGGCCAAGGAAGAACACCCTCCCGGGCGAGCAGTCTCAAGGGAGTGATCCGCCTGGTGAGGGCGGGAAGAGGAGCTGGCAGCAATATTGAAAGAAGCCGGGGGCGCCCGGAGCGCGGATAATCCTGGCGAGAAGCGGGACCCCGAGGATGGTCGGGTCTCGATGACAGCGGGATGCTCCAGCGTCGGACGTGACTCTCGGGCTGCATAGCCCTCTAGCAGAGCAGCGGTCGGTGCAAGAGCGGATGGCCGGTCCGCGGTGCAAGCAGGCAGCTTCTGCGTTGGGTGCGGCCCCTCGTATTGACTAGCCCCTCGGCAGAGTGCTACCCTGCGACAGGGGAGCACTGCCAGGCCTTGGCACACAAGGTAACGGAGGCGGCTCCTTCGGTCCAACAAGCGCCCCAGCAGTGCGACGACCGGCAACAGGAGGAGAAGATCGGCGGCGGGGGTGCCCAGGAAGCCGCAGTCATAGCAGAGGTCACGGCCAGAGTGCAGCAGAAGGAGAGCGGCGATGGGGAATCTATGGGAGAGGAGGCAGACCAGGAAGCCCGCAGTGGAATCCTAGGAGTTAGGTAGCAGCCAGCACGGGGGTGCCGCCGCCAGCCGGCACACCCCGACTTGGCGGGGGACAGATCCAGGAACAGAGGACCTGCGCAGGCTGCGGTGAGTGCTCACGGAGGTTGGAGAGCCCCCAGCAACGGAGAGCCTGGTGGCCCGGGATCCCGGGAGCAGTAACCCAGCAGTGGGGGGACGTGGTGCCAGCTTTGGACCCCCACCCCTGAACAAGAGGGGAGAGGCATACCACGGGACGGGAGGGGGTTTGGACCCATCGGTTGGATGACCCTCCCTGCCGAGCACAGGGAGGGCAGCAGGACCCCAGATCCTCAAATCAGGCTGCAGAAGGTGGGAGTAGACCCGACCACATTTAACCCAGAGGGCGGTCACCCGGGAGCATTGTTCGGCAGAGTGAGTTGAACTCGCCCACAACAGGCGGTGATATACGCTGATAAGCCATTTTTCCCTCAGGGACACAATCATTCCACAGGCTGCTTATAATACTTGACGCGGAGGCGAAGGAGGAGTGGAAAGAAGGGACACTCAAGTGAGCAAGCCATACTAAGTGAGGAGAGAGCAGGCATAGGAGACCCGCTGTGAGCGGCTGGATAAAGGGTGAAGGCACAGCAGTGGTTTAGCTACTAAAACACTGCGAAGCAGGCTCAGAGAGAAGCGGACTGAACCCGGATACCCCCAGCGGAGGCACAGATCTGTGTAGAGAAGGGGGAGAGCAGGGATAATGACTACGAAAGCCAAAGGGAAAGGGAGCAAAATGGCCCAAACCCCGGGGGATTCCTCGGGCACCCTCCACGCAATGTGAGAAATATGAAAGAGGGGGCCAGGAGCAGCCATGAAGAGACTGGAGAGAGCAATGTTCAAGGGAACGCGGAAGACTCGACCCTGATGTCGAGACAGGAATTTCTAGGGGAACTGCATGCCCTGCAAACCAATCTGGCCAAAACGTTTCAGAAGCAATTCCAACTTATGCGGGCCGATTTAAATGAAGCCCTAGGTGAGATCAGACAGGAGACGCGGCAACTAGGGGAGAGGACAGACATCCTTGAAAAAAGAACCTTCAAGAAGTGGACAGGGACACTATGGCCAACGGTGAAGCTATTGAGAGACTGGACATACCAACTCGGAATCTGGAGATTCAGATGGAGGACATTGAAAACAGATCCCGAAGGATCAATGTAAGGGTGAAAATGGTACCGGAATCCGTGCCAGATAGAGGTATAAAAATGGTCATTAAAGAAATGTTCGCAGATATCCTCGATGAAGGGAGCTCAGAGGTGATTGAGTTGGATAGGGTCCACAGAACAGGGCAGATAGGCAAAGGGCAGCTAGCAAGGCCAAGGGATGTACTGGCTGTTTTCACCAGATACGCGCAGAAGGAAGCAGTCCACCAAGCAGCAAGGAAACGGGAACCCATTATGTTCAAAGGGCAGCAGATTGCACTATTTAAAGATCTGGCGAGTAGCATGCTCACAAAGAGGAGACAGATGGGCCTGGTGCTCAAAATATTGAACGAGAAAGACATCCGTTACAAATGGACCTTTCCGTTTGGCCTGCTCTTTGAGTGGGAGGGGAGCCAGAAACGGATCACTTCGGTACAGGAAGGAGCGGATTTGCTTCAAATAGAGATGCCGGAGGCCCCCACAGGCTCAGGCATACAAGGAACGAGTATTCGGGCCAGGCCGAGACCATGGGAGTGGATGATAGCCGGGAGAAAAGAAGAAAAGGAACAAAAGTAGGTGTAACGCTGCGAAAAGAGAAGACCAGGGACGAAGTAAAGGGGACACAAGACCTCTGATGCGAAATAGTCGTAAATGGGGTGGCGGGCCTTCAAAAGGATGAGCGAGGCTTTGGGGTCGCTGGGGTAGCAAACATTTTGGGAACGGAAAGGGCGGGAATGCCCGAGCTACGAGTGGTGGGTAGGTGGGAGAGAATCGTCTATCCGGGGGGGGGGGGGGGTGTTGAGAGGGGAGGGCGGGTGGGAGGGAGAGGGCGAGGGGCAACAGGGTTGGGGCAACAAGACATTCGACAGAGGAGAGGGCGGCAGGGCAGTAGCACAGAATGCGGAACACACATTAAGTGGTGACCCTTCAAGTGGATAACGCATAATGTAAGGGGGCTGAACACCCCTCTTAAGAGGAAAAAGCTGGAGCAATTTACAAGGAAAGAGGGGCCAGATGTTATGGGGCTACAGGAAACACATCTTTTGTACAAGGATCAGGGAAGGTTGAAGCTCCGTGGATTCGAAAAGATTTAACATGCCTCCGGTCAAAGCAAAACAAGGGGTTTGGCACTGGCTATTAAGAATACGGTCGATATCAGAGTCAGGGAAGTAATAAGGGACAAGGAGGGGAGGTATTTAGTAGTGAAGGGGAAGTATCAGGACATCCCCTATACGATAGCAGTCGTGTACCCTCCAAACTCTGGGCAGGAGCAGTTTCTGCAGGGAGTTCTGAAGGTGCTAGAAGAACAAGCCTGGGGTCAGATAGCCCTAATGGGAGACCTTAATATTGCCTGTGACCGAGCGCATGATAGGGCCGGAGAACAAGTAAGATGGGGCGGTCATGTCGGTGGAACTGAAGGATAGAATCGGCAGGATGGGCTTGAGAGACACGTGGAGGGAGCTGAAGGGGGAGGAGGAAGGATATACCTTCTTGTCTGTGGTCCATGGGTCACAGTCTAGAATTGACGGTATCTGGGTCTCTGCGGGATTGGTGGGAGGTGAGTACGGGACCGATAGGGATTGCAGACCACAAAACGGTATCAGTTATTTTGGAAATGGGTCGTAGGGACAAGGGAGTATGGGGCTGGAAATACCCAGGGTCCATCCTAAGGGATCCGGAGATTCGGAGGTAAATTGAGGAGAAGATTAAGATTTCTTTGCCATTAACAAGAAGGAGGATACATGGGAAGACGTAAGATGGGATGTGTTTAAGGCCACTCTCTGGGGGACCTCCGAGCAAGACAAATGAAGGCATTACAAACGCAACTCTAAGGTGAGGTGGAGGTGGCCAGGCAGAACGCTGGCACGACTCCATCTAGGGCTGCCATGAGGGAATACAGAAGAGCATTAGGACAGCTGGAGATTCTCCGGACTTAAAAGGCAGAGGGGGCTCTACTAGCGGTACGGCAGAAATATTACGCATAGGCAAACAAAGCGGACGTGCTCCTGGCGCGCTTGCTAAGGGGTGCGAGATCGAGAAATGCAATCACGGCGCTGAAAACGGGCTCAGGGGAGCGGGTTACACGGGCAGGGGAGTTGCAGGAAGTTTTGGCGGAGTACTAGGAGTCCTTATACACATCTCAGAATCCTCAGCACGGGCTGCAGGACGAGTTCTTAGAGAAGGTGCAGCTGCAGAACATTGGGGGGAGGCCCGAGAGATCCTTAATCAGGAAATTACAGAGGAGGAAGTGCGAAGGATAATTAGGGCTCTACCGGCAAACAAGGCCCCGGACCCAGATGGGTATACCGCTGCCTTTTACAAGATGTTTATTACACAGCTGGCTCCGCAGTTGACCTCATTATTTAATAAGTTTCCGCAGACAAGTAGGATTGCCCATCCATGGAGGAAACAAAACTAACCCTCATACTTAAGCCAAATAAAGACCAAGAGGAAAAACCATCCTACAGACCCATAGCACTGATAAATATTAATGGCAAGATATTTACAAAGATTCTAGCAAACAGACTCGAAGCCCACCTCCCAAAGTTAATACACCCCGATTAGGTAGGTTTCGTTAGGGGTAGGCAAACGGCAGATAATATCAGGCGGGTGGCCCACTTAATAGAAAAAGCGCAGAAAACTAACACTCGGCGGTCCTTTTGGCACTAGATGCGGAAAAGGCATTTGACCGCGTGGAGTGGTCCTTTCTGTTCCGGGTCATGCAGAAAATAGGCTTTGAGGGGGAATTTTTGACTATGGTACGAGCCAACTACCATGCCCCATCCATTAGAATAGTGGTGAATGGAACAACGTCACGACCAGTACGGTTGCAGAGGGGAATGAAACAAGGTTGCCTGCTATCTCCTATACTCTACGCGATATATCTGGAGCCTCTTTTACAGGCAATAAAGGAGGCGGAGGAGATACAGGGCATTCCCTTTGGGTGAGAACAACAGAAAGTAGCAGCGTTTGCTGATGACATGTTACTTGCCCTAACGTCACCGACCGCCTCAATTCAAGCAATCACGACCCTGTTGAGGAAGTTTGGGGAGGTCTCAGGGTTAATGATTAATGCTAATAAATCGGAAATCTTGAACTTAACACTGAAGGCTCAGGAGTGCGACACGCTGAGGGCAAGCACTCCCTTTATATGGAGTCGGGAAGGGGTGCAATATTTAGGGGTTAAGATCACAGCAACAATGGCGGGTTGATACATGGCCAATTACCCTTCACTTCAGAAGGAAATTAAGAGAGACTTCCAGAAATTGAGAGGTCTTAGGGTGTCCTGGTTGTGGCGGATCGCCGCAGTCAAGATGGTTACACTCCTGCGACTGCTGTATTTATTTCAAGTAATCCCGCAGCCGATCCCACCGGGTTTCTTTAGGGAATTGGAAACGCTGACTAATGGATTCATATGGGAAGGGAAAAGAGCTACAGTGGCCAACCGCTTGCTCATGGCACCCAGGGGCGAGTGAGGGCTGGCGTTACCGAATTTTAGGCGGTACTACAAAGCGGCACAGCTACGGGTCATTAGGGAATGGTTGAAGGTAGAAGAGGGCACCCAAGACAAATTGTGGGTGAAGATGGATAGGGCGGTGGCCCATCGCAACTTGGCAGAGGTCTTATGGCTGCCAAAACCGCATAGATCTAGGCATCTCTATGAGAGCTCCATAACCAAGCTCATGGCGGATATATGGGAAAATTGGCGGGACCCAAGGGAATCACGTTGTTTCCGTCACCATTTACTCCTATTTTTGGCAACGGGCATTTCACAACGGGACTGGAGAAGGGCGCATTTAAGCATTGGCAGGAGGGAGGCTGCAGGAAGTTGTGTGATATGTTGCGAGGCGGGGAACTACTGTCTTTCGAGGACTGTAAGCAGGAATTTGCAATACAAGAAGGGGAAAGATTAAGGTATGTACAGATTCGACACTGGGTGCTACAACTGGGGATCAGAACGGCGGCTACTAGAGGACCAACAAACTTTGAAAGCTTTGTTTTGTCCAATGACTGAAAAAAGGGCGTAATATCCAATATATATCAGATCCTGGGTGGTGGGAGTGCAGATTATCAGTGGGCGTATATGCAGAAATGGGACCGTGTCTTGGGGAGGGAATTTAATAGGGCAGAATGGGAGGAGGAAAATACCCAAATTGGCAAAAGCCTCCCAACTGCAGGAAGCTTGGTACAAGATACTGGTCGGGTGGCACTATACACCGGCCCGTCTCCATAAGATGTATCCGGGAACCTCAGGGAAGTGTTGGAGGGGCTGTGAGTTGATAAGCACAGCGGAGCATATCTGCAGGCCTATGGCCCAGGGGATGGAGTAACACTGATACAGATCCTCCTAGGCATTAGAGGAACCACGGGAGTGGGGGAACCTAGAATGAGGGAGAAAGCGAAAGTGATACTAACGTTGGCAGCTATGATGATAATAGCCCAAAGATGGAAGAGTTTGGAAACCCCCATGATTCAAGACTGGCTACGAAAGGTCTTGGAAATAGTAGCTTTGAAATGGGCAACGTATGCTATGGAAAACAAGATACAGAACTTTGCCACGGAATGGGGGGAAATAATGACTTTTCCTAAGGATGACTTCAGAGTGATGTGGTGCCCACAACGCCCGAGACTGCTAGATCTACAATAAACAGGGAGGGTGGGCCCGGAAGGAAAGAGAATGTCAAGGTCCAGTCTTGAAAGCTTCCTGCAGGAGTGATGCTGGCCCACCAGACCCCCAAAGTGTGCCAACTCAATAATCTCTCAAAAGATATAATTACTAAATTGGCAAACCCAAGGGGAAAGGGGAATGGAGAACAAAACAAAAGCAGATTTTCACTGGTTTCTATGTAAACCTCTCGACTACTGGTTTTCCATCTGGGACTGGATTACTGGAATGGTTATTCTTCAGTGTCTTGTTGGTGAAAATCTAAACACAAATAATATATACTTTAAATATAACTCTACACAACATTAAACTTCTAATTCTTTATATGTTTTCAATTGAAGAAAGGTAAATACCTGCAGCCTATGCTTGATTTCTGAGGCTAAAATAATTATTGCTAAGTATCTTTCTTACTGAAATTTTAAGTTGCTTCTTGGAATTCTTCTTTTACTAAACTTATTGCCAAAATAATCTTAGTTATTGTAAAGAATTAATTGTCCAAAAAATACTTCAAAAATGAATTCTTGAATTCTTGAATGACTATGTTTAATAGTTGAAAATCTGAAGTTGAAGATACACGCTACTTATGTTTTCAGAAAATAGCGTACTCACACCTTTTAATCCAAAGATTATACGATAAATCCTTAAATTAAAATGTGCTCCAACGGATCCGGGCTCTTAATAAAAAATACGCGCACTAAAAACGAATAACAGCGCATCAAGAAAAACCGCGCTTACAGATGATCAGCACTCACTTTAAGGTGAACTGCGCGCTTGAAGAATCTCACTCTGATGAACCGCGCATTAGATGAACCGCGCTCTCTAAACAAAGACCGCGCACTACTAAAGATTACACGACGCCACTGAAAACTCTAAACTCAATCACTCATATTACTTCCTTGGTAAATACACACCAAACGAGACGTGAATTCGTCACAACCAGGAAGAAGCAATACGCTGAAGGACGCACGATACACGCCAACAGATCCTTTACTCTAAAGTAAAGTATAACGAATTCACGCACACGCGAATTATATTAACCTAGATCTAAAAAGGTTAGTATTGTTAAACGTTTATAAAAACACAGAATATAAATATATTCAAACTCAAATTCTAATAAAGATAAAATACTAAAGCAACCGCAATTTCAGCAAAACAAACGTTACTTTTACCAGCCGGTAAACAACACGAGAAAAATAGCACATGAAAGTTCATATCTTAATAAAATTACAGTTTTCAAAGTTCTTTTCAAAAAAAATTTCTTGGCACAATTTGTACATATTAATATCTTGATAACATTTTCAAAACGATTTCTCAGAAAGACTTAGCTTGCGTCATCTGTAAAGAAATTGTTCTTTGAACACTGAATGAGTTGAAGTTTCTTTATCTTCTCAGTAGTTATTGCTTTAAAATATAGTTTTCTATAATTCACTAAAGTTTAATTTTCTTCAGAGCTAATATAACGGCAACCTTCCTCTAAGGAAACTGGAATGAAAGGCAGTTTAGAATGTTGGTAAACATTCCAAACTACATCACAATACTTCTCCTCCAATCATTAGTGTTGAATTGAACCTCCATCTTGGTTTGGGGAATTTGGTACTTCCTGTATATATATAACATTAAGGAAACTTATTAAGATATTGGAAAGAGAAATACTGAATTAAAATCCAACATCACTCAACCAGTTCTCCTACTAAAAAATATAAGGAAGATTAAAAATAAATGCTTACTTAAATCTTCTTAATGAAGATTTTCTCATTGAAAATCGGGAAAAATGCCATGGAATCCTGACAGAGAATCAGGAACTGAATGAATGTTGCCTCGGGGAGGGGAGTCGGGGAGGGGGGGGGGGGGGGGAGGACGGGGGGCGGCGAGGGTATGTTGGGGGAATGTTTTAAAAATGTTGTAAAATTCAATAAAAACAGTTTTCCAAAAAAAAAAAAATAATAATAAGGTGCTGAAGCAGGTGCCTGATAAGTAATTCAAGGGGTTAATACGCTGAAGGTGTCTTCTTATGTCTTGACCCAACTTGTTAAGAGTCAATTAAAACCTTACTATAACTCACTAAGCAATGTGGATGAAGCATAAGCCAGACACTGAGAACCTTTCCAACAGCTTTATTCTGATAAATGGCACTCCTTGGGCTATATAAAGTTAATTGTAGTCTGAACAACTTCATCCTGAGGAGTCAAACCTACCAATGTGCCTCACAGACTCCTGAATGATAGCAGGAAAACTAGTCTGTCCACTTTCAAGCAGAGTCCATTGATGGAAGAAAACAAAAATGTCTTGCACAATCCCACTTTTAGGGACACATGGTGAACGGCAGTGCTGTGCCCCTGCCGCCCACAGTGAGCTAGGGGATCCTCCCTACTCCGGGCCCAGACCCAACATCATGGTGCAAATAATGGCACCATTCCCCATTTGCCACCCCAACTATCACTTCAAGGGTTAGGCAGTGAACTTTGTTGCACAATCCCAGATGCAGCTGGCCAGGTCGTATACCAACGATACCTTGAGGGAAATATTGGCTCAAATGCGTTTCAGTGTCTCATAGATGACAATTGAGAGTATGACATGTTTCCATCAGACTGGTTGAGCAGAATACTGGCCCTGATTATGCTCCACCTTTCATGATAAGTACTGATCCAATGTTAAAGACATGGGCAATGGCATAGCTAGGACTTCATGGCTTGGAAACGGTTGTCTAGCATCCATGCCTATTTCTGACTGATGCCAGCCAGCACTCTGGTCCTCACAAGATAAGAGGATCAGATATGGCAGTAAAGAGAATCTTTAAGCAAGAATGGCTGCTGTGGAGCTGCTGAGGCAATGAAAAGACCTGCTGTAGCTGGAGTATAATGAAGCTGTCCAGGTAAGTGTTGCTACAGCTCCTGCACAGTGTAATTAAGACGTTTCATGGAGGCAGGTCAAGTAGGGGAGGGAGACTCTCCGTTGTCTCAATGTTACTTTGAGTTGTAGCTTAGTTCTTATAATTCAAGTAGCAACCAATTCAGGCACAGGTGGCTGCCCGTGCTTCCACTTCTTCATACCGGGTCTGTTTCTAGGGAACAGTGGATCATCAATGGCTTGAGACTGAGCTGGGCACACCAGGTCAGGAGTCCAGATCGCTGGTACAGGGTAACCTGGTAGGTGGAAGCCCAGTGTCCACTGACACGAGGCAAAACTTCAATGTCAGAACAAGTCTTGGAAGAATGTACTTGACCAGCATTCCTATTTGGGTTTGCATCTTCTGTACTTTGCGTCCCATCCAAGAGTCAACAAGGTAGTGCAGGCACTCAGATTATAAAGGTCATTGGGGGCTGATATAGTTACTCAGCTCTCAATATAAAGGTTTGCATTCTTTCTGAGTTTTGGTGGCCACCCAAGCATTGATCAGATGGGAGTGGAAGAAGTGTGTGAGCGGTCAGAAATGTCAGGCGGACAAATCGGCAAAGGTTTTTCACAAGATTCCATTTTATTAACTCAAAAGGGATTGACAAACGACTCACTATCCCTAACCTAAAGAGGATTTCCCTGCCCATCGAAATAACTCAAGGAAATACTCTAACAAAAGGAATCTGTCCTTCACACTTATACATACATCAAATACATAAAGGAAATCAATGGCGATTGAAATGTAACAGAAATAACTGTTATATTCATCTCAAATCCAATAACTGTACATGATTGTAACCTGGGTTGGATTCCCTTCCCCAGATTCAAATCAGGATTTTCAATCAACAGTTCAAATAGGAACTTTCCGGTTTGTAACCAAGTTCTGATAATAAAGTTATTCTGGCTCCAAAATTCTTTCACTTGGACTTTAACCAACAGTTCCATTAGACAACACATCTTTATCTTTCCACTTATAGCAAAGAGTTCAACACAACGTCTTCTCCTTAGGAAACAAACATTACCAAAATTAATTTGTATCTGCAGCAATACCTTGTCAAGGTGATTCCACAATAGTTCATGAAAACACTTTAGTGGTCTTGTCTTTAACCACAACACAGGACTTCGATGATTTTTTCCTGCTCCACTAACCTGACAGGACTACCACTACAAAAGTCGCTATACTGGTATACTCGCCTGCCAGGACAAAATGATCCTAACACTACTACAAGTACTTCTATGATAAAGTTTACTTCAAACAGCTTTTTAACGTCTTTTGACTCAACAACATCAAAATGTGCTACTCCTTCTGGGAAGACATGATACACATTGGTGCTGTTTATTCCACTCTTGCGATTGCCACATGCAATGCAGCTAATGCTCCTCTCCCCTGGAATGCTTTCTATCAGGAGGGCTTCTTTCCTGCTGCTCTTGTTTTCCTACTTTAGATCAAACAAATGCTGACAAGGTCTATCTGCAACACTGGCTCTTCTTTGGCTTAGACACTACTTGTTGAGGTCCTTTTCAACTATTGCATTTTTCTTACCCTGGCAATAAAGGTTATAACTGGCTTGTTTCAGTATTACCCTCTCTTGGCTTTGGCAATAATGTTGACCTTTATAGTTACAATTATAACCTTTCCATTTTTGTCTGTTCACAAAGTTTTAATTATGCCACTTCAACTTCTTTATATCAGTAAGGTATTCAAAAGTACTATTAGTGGCCAGCGGCAGACTACGGAGTGTACCGGAGTTACCAAACAGTGGTAAACTCGCTGGTTGCTGCATATGCGTCTGCTCGTTCCGTTGCCACAGTGCCCTCTGCCTCCTCCTACACAGCAAACTGCTTCATTTCGATTCCCGCAGCCGGTGCCGGTCAGGAAAGGAGCATTCATTGCTCCTGAAACGCCTCGGTGCTCGCCTGCCACCGGAGCACAGTTTACAATAAGAAGAGCATTTCTCGCTTGGAGAAAAGCTTTTCAGAATCACACTTCTGCATTCAAGGCCATTACAGTGGACACCTTCTCGTGACAGTCATCCGCTCTGTAGATAGCATCTCAATTCCCCTTCTTCTGCTGCCACTGCAACCACTCCACCTCCTACTTCTAATTGCCTGCACTTGAGGGGGTCCTATATATTCAAAGGTCCTGCTTAGGTGTGGTTCATTAGAACCACTAGACCGATTCTTGCAGTTCAGTGCTTCCGAGTACCTGTTCCTGATCGTGAATATGGAGCCTCAGCACAGCAGCAGGCCTTCACCAGGCAAAACAACGGTCCAAGTTGTTCTTCTGATTCCTTCGTCCAGTTGTCGACTATGCCTTTTATGCAGGGTTCTCCCATTCATTCCAGCCTAGCTGTCAATCACACAGCAGGGTGGCTGTCCTTGCTTGACAGCCAACCGGCCCATCACCATTGGGTGCATTCCTGTAACCCAGGGGATTAAGGCAGGGAGTTTCGGGCACCTACCTCACTTCTTGCCCCTGCCAGACATACTGGAGCCAGAGGTGGGCTTCACTCGTGAATCTCGCCAAAGACAAAACAAACAAAGGAACCAAACCTGGTTTGGCGCGCAGAGTAAATCTTAAGAAAGACCTTTCTAACAAGAAATGGTGAAAAAAGAAGACCGGGCCATTTTGACGAAATGGGGACCCATGTATGCTTTACTGCAGCTTCGTACACAGCCCGCGGCAAAAACTCCCAATGGTAGTTAAAAGTAAACCACTACTACCAGCCATTAATTGTAGAAAGGGTAACATCAAATTGTTACATGACAAACTAGACAAAGGGGATACTAAGTAACATCTCCACCACCCTATTGTAAGATGGTGTGTGCTGGATCTAGAAGGTTACAAATGTAAGTACAGTAAATTTCACTTCACTGCTCTTGGAAACAGTAGTTTCACCAAGAGAAGGTATTTAAACCTTTGGGAAATCTAAGACTTCCCGTGTCACTGCACCAAAGGTGCTGTGTGTCACAATGTAAAATATGATGCCTATGGAGTTTGTCAGACTCCAAAGTTGAAAAAGAAACAGAGTCCAAATCACAAAAATACACAAGAGGGTGAGAAAAAGGGCCCACTCTCTCCAGGTTATAAATTAAAAGTCCTGAAGTCCAGCAAAAGAGCAAAAGGTAGAAGGGATTTCGCACATTTCCCTGTGCCATCTAACCCAGAGCCTGTGGTTCTAACTGTCCCTTATAAGTCCTACATCAGTCACTTGTATGTTTTTTTTAAAATTTGTTTTTATTTTACAGTAACCATTCAAACACAACATTTTCAATTCGTTTGCGTATTAGTAATAACTCTCCCAATCAACCCTCCCATATGACCAAGACCATAAAGATATGCCACAGTCAATAAGCGACGGGGTTTTTAGTGTGGGCCGACCGGGTCACCTTCGGAGGTGCTATCCTCATCTGCATAGAACAGGGTCGCCGTGAGGGCCACCCACTGCAACAGATTGTCTGCGGTGTCTATGTTTTGCTGCCGTTGTGCCTGTTCCCAGGCCCGTTTCGGCCGCGGACCATCCACGTAGATCCTCCCACCATGATGCAATGTTGGGGGCCTTGGGGCTTTTCCAGGCCATGGCGATACGCCTTTTTGCTAGGATGTACATCAAGTCTTTAAGCCTATTTAGAGGCCTGTTCTTCTTACTTTTAGGATCTGAGCCCAAGATGCAAGCTTTGGGCGACTGCACGTCGGCTGATGTCCGCGTCGGCTGCCTTCGCCTGGATTTGAGACCAGAAGGCTTGTATTGCCGGCCACCCCCAGAACATGTGGGCCATTCCAGCAGAGGTTGCCTGGCACTTGGGACACTTCACAGCGCCCGTGTTGCTGAACTTGGAGATAATGTCCGGAATGAGGTATACCCTGTGAATGATGTAGAATTGAATGAGCTGAAAGCGTGCGTTTCTGGATACTTTTTTGTGGTAGCTTGTTATAACCTCCCATTCGTTGTCTACGAACGATGCGCCCAACTCGAGTTCCCATTTTGCTCTGCTCTTCAGTTCTTGTTGCGAAGCACAACTGAGCAGGGACTCGTATAGCCTCGAGGTTTTGTGTCCTCCCTCTGCTGCGCACAGCAAGTTCTCTATGATCTCATGTCCGGTGCTGAGGATTTCTCTCTCTGGCCATCGTTTCATGAGTCTGTTAACCACTGCACCGTGTAGGAGGAATTGACCTGGCGATATTCCGGTGGACTCCTGTAGTTCAGTGAACGGGAGGATGCCCTGATCATTCCCTAGGTCACCTAGGGTGGCGATGCCGAAGGGTTCCCATACACTCCTAATCACTTTCTGGCCTTCGGGTCTGCCCGACATGATTGCAGCTATCGGGATCTGCGGGGAGAAAGGGTCAACCAGGTCCGCAGTTTTACAGGCCTGTCTCCAAATCCGCGTGCCCAGGTGGATTAGGTAAGAGTCTTGTTTCGCGTCCAGCTCGGACCAGAGTAGGTCGCTGAGCAGCTTCTGGGAGTTTGTGGGCTGTAGCAGACGGGCGTCTGTCGTGGCATCGTCAGCCATCCATTGGATCACATGTTTCAGTTGGCCTGTTACATAGTAGAGTTCGAAGTTAGGGATTTTAAGGCCTCCTCTATCATATGGTCTTTGCGTTGTGTCGAGGGTGACTCTGTGCCTTCCTTCGTGCCATAGAAATTTCCTGCAGAGTTTGTTTAGCTCCCTGAAGAAGCCCTGCGGGATGTAGTACGGGACGTTGGTGAAGAAGTACAGTAGCCTTGGCAGAGCCACCATTTTAAGAAGTCCTGCTCTGCCGGCCACCGAAAGAGGCAACTTACTCCAAAAGTCCATAGACTTGACTAAGCCATCTTTTGCTCTCACAGCGTTCAGCGCATGCTCCATCTTGGGGTCGCAGTGGATCATTATGCCCAGGTATTTGAAGGAGGAGGGTTCCCATTTAAGGGCAAGTGAGGGTAGGTACTCCGTTTTGATTGTGCTTAGGGCAGCTGGGGGATACAGACAGGACTTATCGTGGTTGATTTGGATCCCTGTGCATTTGTGAAACCCCCCCAATGTCTCCAGAATGTAGGGGAGTATGTGTTCGGGGTCTCTTAAATAGAGAAGCATGTCGTCCGCATACATCGAGACAAGGTGGGTCACACCATTTATTGTTATGCTCCCATCTCCATATGCCTGCCTAAGGCATGCCGCCACTTGTTCAATAGCCAGAATGTGAAGTGATGGGGATAGGGGGCATCCTTGCCTGGTCCCTCTGGAGAGGTTCCATTTGTCAGAGAAGGCTGTGGGGTTGGTATGTATGAGTTCTACCCATTTTAGGAAGACTGGTCTTATACCCATCTTGGCCAGGGTGGCATGTAGCCATTTCCACCGGACCGAGTCAAAGGCTTTGGAGGCATCCAGGGGCGCCACCGCGCACCTTCCAGTTTTGCCCTCTGTGCTGTAAATGACATGGTGCAGTTTGCAAAGGTTTTCAGTAATGGAGCGGCCCTGCACGTACCCAGTTTGGTCCTGGTGGATTAAGAGCGGGACGGCTACCTGCAGCCTCTTTGCCAGGAGAGCCGTTAGTATCTTATTATCCACGTTTAGCATGGACAAAGGCCTATAAGAGTCGCATTCTGTGCTGACCTTATTCGGTCTTAGTAAGGGGATGATAATCGCCTCACGCATGGTGTCTGGGAGGTGGCCGACTTCGTATGCCTCGTTATATACCTGTGATATTAATGGGGCTAGTATGTCTTCGTAGGTCTTATAAAACTCACCAGGGAGTCCATCGGACCCAGGTGTTTTTCCAGTGGGTAGTGTCCGGATTATGGCCTTGATCTCATCTGGGGTAATAGGGCGTCTAGAGCCTCGGTCGTGTGTTCGTCCAGGCATGGCAGTCGGATGATGTCGAGGACATCTTCAATGGCAGGGTCCGTGGGTGGTGCGGGGTCAGAGTATAGGGCTTGGTAGAACTCTTTGAACGCTATGTTTATCCCAGCTTGTGTGTGGTTGTTCAGGCCACCTTTGTTCTGGATTAAGCAGATGGGTGCTCTGGGGGTTTCTTGCTTGTATAACAACGCAAGTAGTTTCCCGGGTTTGTCGGCTAGGGCATGGTTCCTTTCTGTGTATTTAGCATAGCTCAGCTTCCCCAGTGTTTCCCAGTGTTTTAGGCACACTTATTTAAGTTCTATTATTTGATGCCTGTAGGCCGGGTCAGGGGATAGCGTTGATTCAAGGTCTTTTAGTTCAGCTTCAGTGTGCGTTAGTAGGGCCGAAGTGAGTTTTTGGGCTCCACCGGCAGCAGCTATCATTTCCCCCCATATCACTACCTTGTACGCCTCCCATGCATTTTATATGTTGGACGCTGTCTTTGTTGATTTGCCAGTAGTCTACCGTGCCTTGTCTGATCTGCTCATTGAAGGCTTTGTCTAACAATGCTTCGGCTCCGAGTTTCCAGGTAGGGACGGGGGGCCTAGGGGCTGATAGTGACCATGTGGAAATCAGGGGGGAATGGTCTGACAGCACTCTAGCCAAGTACTGTGTATCCTCGAACAGGGCAATGCGTTCCCCGCTAACAAATAGGCAGTCAATTCTGGTGTGGACATTGTGTGGGGGCGAGTAGAAAGAATAGGCTCTGGTTTCGGGGTGCTGTTCTCGCCATAGGTCTTTCAGGGCAAATTGGTGAGTAAGGGTATTTAGTATTTTGGCGGGTGGGGAGGGGTAGACATGTTTGTTGTCAGATCTATCTATACGGGGATCAAGGTACAATTGTGGTCACCACCCCATATTATCATGCCCTCTTTACATGGGTTCAGACGAGTGTACAATGAGCGAAAGACGACGGTGGCATTGTGGTTGGGAGCGTTGGTGCTGATCAGGCAGAGGTCTCTACCCTCAACGGTGCCCTGGACCAGGGCCATTCTGCCTTCATTGTCCGTTTTGGTGTGGGTCAGGGCGATAGGAATGGTGGGTGCGATCCATATCAGGACTCCTCTCGCCTACGTGGAGTACGCTGAGCCTATTAGGGTTCCTCTTCAGATTTTGGCCAATGCTGCTAGTTTGGTTTCGTTTAAGTGTGTCTCTTGCAGCAGGGCGACACCCCCTTTGCGGCGTTTCATGAAGGCGTGGATGCAGTGCTGTTTGACATAGCTGTTTGAGCCTCCGACGGTCCAGGATATAATTCTGATTTTGTCAGCCATGGACTGCACGTGAGTCTGTAGGGGGTCCAGGGCCAGAGTTCCGTGTGGGCCCGGTCAGGCCTATAACGATATTGCAGTAGGTGGTCTTGGTCTGTTCCATGTGTAACTTTAACTGGGTTCCCGGCTTGGGGTTCCCTTCCTAACATATAGTAACTTTAAAATGTCCTTTAAACATAACACGTCTAATGAGGTTTCCCCCGTTCTGACTTTCCCGTTTCTGCTCCGTGGACCTAAGTCTCTTGGTGCCCTACGGGCAGGTAAACTATCCAAACAGTTCCTGGGGGCAGGGGTAGCTTCTACTTCTGATGGTGTAACTCTGAAGCCCTCTGTGTCCGATGTAGCTCCGGTTATATCTGGGTTGCCGCGTTGTGTACTGTAGCTCCAAGTATCAGGATATTGCTGCCTGGGGGGCTATGAGTGGGCACCCATGTTGCTGGTGGTTAAGATTTGCGCTGTTTCGGTTCCAGGTCAGGGATCTTCTCCCTCTCCATCCAGTCGTTGACTTCCGCAGGGGTGTCAAACAGGAGGGATTTGTTGTTGTGAAGGACCTTCAATCTCGCCGGGTATAGCAGCATATAACGCAGGCTGGCATTTTTCAGTCTGGCTTTGGTGTGATTGAAATAGGCCCTGCGTCTTGGGACCTGCAGGGTATAATCGGGATAAATGGCGATCTTTGCCAAGTCTCGCTGTATGGAGCAGCCCAACCTTGAGAAGGCCAAAATCATTTCTCTGTCCTTGTAATTGAGCACTTTGGCTATGATAGGTCTGGGTGGGTTACCCGGGGGTGGACGTCTGGCAAGGGATTGGTGGGCTCTTGAGATGGTAAAGCCTTGTGATAGCTTCCCTGCTCCAATTTCCTGTACGAGGAGGTTTTCAATGTAGTACGTGGGGTCGTTGCCTTCAATTCCCTCTGTCAGTCCGATAATTCTGATGTTATTTCTGCGGGCCCGGCCCTCGGCCTCGTCAGCTCTGTCTTCCAGGTTCTTCACCCTCTGCGCCAGGATGTCTACCTCTTTTAGAAGTTGCGTTTTTAATTCAGAGTTCTCGCACTTGGGCCTCAAGTGTGTCCGTCCTACTGGCAATGCAGCGCACATCCTGCCTCAGGAGGTTCAGGTCGATGGCCACCGCGTCTATTTTATTCTCCATGGTTTTTTGGAGTGTCATAATGGCCTCGAGGAGTTGAGTTCGCCGGTTCAGGAGACTCCGCGTTTGCGGCCACCATGACGGCGGGGCCGGCATCCGGTCTGGGCGGCCCGGAGGCCGCAAAGGTCTCCATGGTGGTTTGCCTGTGTTTGCCACGTGCGTTTTTGACGGACATGTCGTCGGGAGCCGGGAAGCCCTCCAGATCGTACGTGGACAATGGGCGGCCGCGAGGGCAGCCCGCTCTGTGGTGGCGCTGAGTCGGTGTTTAAGAGGACTCGGGGGCACCCCCGCAGGTGAACCTCTGTGTCGTGTAGGCCCAGCGGGGCAGGGTGGTTCTGTTTCAGGCTTGGTTGTCGGTCCCACCACTGAACTAAAGTTGGAGGAGTAGCGCGCTGTTACTGGGTACCAGTCTTGCCGTGGATTTATGTGTTTGACTGTAAGTGGGAAGGTGCTCCCACACCAACAAACCGAGGAAGAGAGGCGGAAACACGGCTGGGCTGGGTCTTGTCTTTTATTTTTTTATTATTATTATTATTATAATATATATTATTGAGGGAGTGCCGCCTCATATGTGCTGCGTAGGGGCTGTTGAGGCCGCCGGTTCCTACATCCCTGGCCGCTCCTGACTGGTCAGAGGCCACAGTCTAGGTCAGGGAGCGGTGACGGCTGGGGGGTCGTGGGCCCCCGATCTTGCCCGGCGGTTCGCTTACAGTTCTGGGTGCCCACTGTGGAAGGCCCAGCGGGTGTCCAAAGCCTTGTGAAATTGCTGCGTGTCGTCCCATACCTGGTACGGCGGGTTTGGCACAGGGGTGCATCGGGAGTCCAAGTCTGAGGCTTCACACAGGTTCAATGATGGCCCCTGAGTCCCCACCCCAACTCCTTACCGCCTAGTTGCCTGCTGAATCTCAGCTCTTTCGAGTTTCCGGTCTAGGCCTGGGCCACCCCAATGCCCGATGCCCGATGCCCCTGTTGGGGCCGATCTCAGCTGCCTCTGCAGTCCGTCGCTGGGCCCGTGGGGCCGTCAAGCACAGCCCAGTGCCAGCTCGCTCCTCGGCGAGCGAGCGTGTCCGATGGCGATTGCGTCGCAAAGGCAGCGCGCTCGAGTGTCCTGCTGGTGGCGTGATGGGCGCGAGGCCCATTGTTGTTTCACTTCTTAACGGCCCCCCGATCACACCGGGGGGGGGGGGCTCGCTGGGCCCCACGACCAGAGCACGGCCCCTGCAGGGGAAGCCGCACCTCACCCTCAGAGCGAGCCGAGGCGGCTCCAGGGCACAACCTCTCCGCTCACAGTTCGCTTTACGTGGGTGCTGTACAGCGTCCACCGCCTCCCGTCCGCTGCTGTTAACGGCCCTCTCACCTTCCTCGTACGGGGCCCCAGGGCGCCGGACGCGACCACTGCCGTTCGGGCTATCTTCGCAGCCCGGATTGCGAAGCCGCCACCTCCCACAGCCGTGATGAGGTGCTCCAGGTCTCCGCTGTCACGCGCCAACACAGTGCAGTGCGCAGGAAGCTATGAGAAGATGGGTCTGGCGGCGGCCGCCATTTTCTGGGGCTCAATGATATATTTGATTCTGACGTGGTGGTCGAACAGGTGTACCAAGCCACTCCAAACTTCAGTGACGAGAGCTCCAGGCAGTCCTTGTCAAATGAGGCTAATTTCGTACGATATGGCGTTGAAGGGCTAAAGTTAGCGGCGGATCATTAGGCTAATCGTGGGGAGCTACTAGAAACACAGCTTTCCTACATGGCCGTTAGCCACGCCCCGGTCACTTGTATAGTTGGGGAAGATCTAACCTGGACTCCGTGGGAGATTAAAAAAGTATATGGGTTTTACTCAACTTGAGTTAGCTGTGTGCCATCCAAAAATAAGTTAGAGTTACTGCTTATCTCAATCTGTGTTTCGCTGATCTCAAAAGCACCTGTAATTGAATATTACATCCATAGGTTTTACTCAACCAGTATAACTGTGTGTTATCACAAAAGTAGTTACAGGTTTTTACTGTACCTGGAATAAGTGTTCCACTATTCACAAAAAGTATATTATCCAGTTGACCGATTATGTGATTTGTGCTGAGTCTCACTGTACAACTGGTAGGCTCTACTGTCCTTGCATTACTGAATGTAATTGTGAAAGTAACCATTGGTTTTTACTCCCCAAGAATAGGTGCAGCTCTGAGTCAGCTGGATGAGAAAGGCGGGGAACACCCGATCTGCTTCATCAGTAGGAAACTGAAGGACCGAGAAACAAGGTGGGCAACCATAGAAAGTGAATGTTTTGCCATTGTGTGGTCTCTGAAGAAGTTTAGACAATACTTGTATGGGTCTACTTCTGTAATTCAAACAGACCACCAACCCTTGAGATGGTTAATACAGATGAAGGGGGAAAATCCTAAATTGTTAAGCTGGTCCATCAGCCTTCAGGGGTTTGATTTTACTATGGAACATAGGTCAGGATGTAATCACCTAAATGCTGGTAGTCTCTCCAGAAAGTATGACCGGCTGGAGTAAGGAGATTCATCCAGGTGTAGATTAAATCCTCCTGTCCCTTATTCTGGGGGGGGGCGAGTGTTAGGCAGAATTCTCAGAATTGTGGTAATTCCCTTCTATCTTAGAGACCCCCAGCTCTTTTGCTTGACTTCACGACTTTTAATTTCTAACCTGGAGAGAGTGAGCCCTTTTTTCTCACTCTCTCGTGTATATTGTGATTTGGACTCAGTTTTTTAACTTTGGAGTCTGACAAACTCCATAGGAGTCATCTTTACATTGTGACACACAGCACCTTCAGTGCAGTGGCACAGGGAAGTCTCTTACATTTCACAAAGATTTAAATACCTTCTCTTGGTGAAACTACTGTTTCCAAGAGCAGTAAAGTGAAATTGACTTTACTTACATTTGTAACTTTCTAAACCCAGCACACAGCATCTTACAATCGGGTGCTGGAGGGGTTATTTAATATCCCCTTTGTCTAATTTCTCACGTAACAATTTTATGTTACCCTTTCTGCAATTAATGACTCGTGGCAGTGGTTTACTTTTAACTACCATTGGGAGTTTTTACCGCGGGATGCGTTCGCAGCTGCAGTAAAGCACCCATGGGTGCCCATTTCGTCTAAATGGCCCGGTCTTCTTTTTTCACCGTTTCTTGTTGGAAAGGTCCTTCTTGAGATTTACTCTGCGCGCCAAAACAAGTTTGGTCCCTTTGTTCGTTTTGACTTTGCCGGTATTCACGAGTGAAGGCCACCTCTGGCTCCAGAATGTCTGGCAGGGGCAGGAAGTGAGTGAGGTGCCCAAAAACTCCCTGTGCTTAATCTCCTTGGTTACAGGAATGCACCAAAAAGGTAATTGGCCGGCTGGCTGTCCAGCAAGGACAGCCACCCTGCTCTGTGATTGGCAGCTAGGCTGGAATGAATGGGAGAAACCTGCATAAAAGGCAAGGCTTTTTGGCTTGGAAGGCAGACTCGACCACTGGACAAAGGAACGCCTGATGCAACTCCTGGTTTGCCCGGTGAAGCCTTGCTGCTGTGCTGAAGCCCCGAATTCGCCTTGACTAGAGAATCCCTGTAAGGACGACTTCTCCCCTTGAGTTGGTGGGACCAATCAACTCCAACGTAAGCCTTTCTGGACATCCTCTGGGAGTTGGCTGTACTTCCACTGCTGCCGGAAACTAAGTGCCAGGGAGAGGAACACCAGATTGTGTGTGTTGCTTTTAAGTGGGACCCGAGTGCCAGGAAGATCCTGCGGACTTACCTGAAGCAGTACTGACCAAGCCTGAGCCACCTCAACAGTGCGCTGGACCCCAGATGCAAGGAAAGTCCATAGTGGTATTCGAGAACTGCAGTTTTGCTATTTGCTGTCAGACGCAAGAAGCTGAAACACAAACAAAGTTTGCCCATTGCTGCCGCTGACCTTCCCATTGCTGAGCATGAGTCCCCAAACGTCCTCCCTCTTGTCCCCACGACTGAGGCTCAGGAAATACCGGATCTGCAGAGCTGTACAGGAACAAATGCCAGCTGGAACCATTTCTTCTAACCAGAGGTAATGTAAAGTCTAAGAAAACTTAACTCTGCTTGCTCTCAGTAGAGACCTGTCTTGGTTAACTTGCATAGATGCTATAACTTTGCCTCTCACAAGCCTCCCAGCGTGTGGCCCTTCAAGTGTTCTATTTTCTACAAACATTTCTAAAAACATTGTGCAAGACTTTTTACCTACCTGCAAAGAAGATCTTCAGGTCCCCTATACATAGTGCAATTAACAATGGCTGTCCTGGTTCCCTGAGAGACTCTTCTTTACCTCTGACTTTGTGCTTTGGCCCTTCCACCAGGAAAGGGTTAATTTACTCTGCATTTGAAGGTCCCAAAAGTACTTACCAGTTTGTGAATTATTTGTTAACCTTTGTTTTATTCCCCTATCTTTTACACCAAACTCAGTATTGCTCTAAATGTACCAGTGATAACTCAATGTCAAAAGTGACCTAGCTATTTAAGTCACCTGGGGGTGTAGGAAGTGTCTGTGTGCCATTCCCAATGGGTGTCATCTGATTTAGAGAAACAGAGTGTGTTAGGGAGAATTCTCAGAAATGTGATAATTCCCTCTACCTTAGAGACTCCCAGCAACTTTGTTGGATTTTGAGGATTTGTTTTATTTAACCTGGCGAGAGTGAGCGCCTTTTTCCCACTCTCGCATGTATTTTAATGTGATTTTGTACACTGTTTCTTTTTGGTTGTGGAGTCTGACGCACTCCATAGGCATCATCTTTTGCATTGTGTCACACAGCACCTTCAGTGCAGTGGCACAGGGAAGTCTTCCAAGGTTTAAATACCTTCCCTGGGATAAACTACAGTTTCCCAGAGCAGTAAAGTGAAATTGACTTTACTTACATTTGTAACTTTCAAGACCCAGCACACACTATTTTACCATAGGGTGCTGGAGGGGTTACTTAGTATCTCCATCGTCTAGCTTCTCATGTAACATTTTTATGTTACCCTTCCCTCACTGAATGGCTGGTGGCAGTGGTTTACTTTTTACTACCATTATGGGATTTTACCACGGGCTACGTTCGCAGCCACGGGAAAACACCCATGGGTGTCATTTTTGTCAAAATGGCCTGGTCTTTTTTCGCCATTTCTTTGTGGAAAGGTCCTTCTTGAGATTTACCCTGCGCGCCAAACCAGGTTTGGGCCCTTTGTTAATTTTGCCTTTGGCAGGATTCACGAGTGAAGCCTGCCTCGGGCTCCAGGGTGTCTGGCTGGGGCAGTAAGCAAGGGAGGTACCCGAAACTCCCTGTTCTTAGTCTCCTAGGAGACAGGAATGCACTCTTAGGGGATTGGCCGGCTGGCTGTCCGGCAAGGGCAGCCACCCTGCTGGGTGACTGACAGCTAGGCTGGAATGAATGGGAGCAAGCTGCATAAAAGGCTAGGCTTTTTGGCCTGGAAGGCAGTGTTGACCACTGGACGAAGGAATCCGAAGAAGAACTTGAAGAGGACGCCTGCTTCAACTCCTGGACCGTTGGTTTGCCCGGTGAAGCCCTGCTGCTGTGCTGAAACTTAAAATTTGTATCGACAGAGAAGCTCCTGGAAGGACGACTTCTCCCTTTGAGTTGGTGGGACCAATTAACTCCAAAGTAAGCCACCTGCATATCCTCTCAAAGCTGGTCGAGTATCCACTGCCATTGCTGCTGGAACCGGATAGCAGGGAGAGGAACACTAGTTCGTGTGCATTGCTTTTAAGCTGGCCAGGAGCTCCAGGAAGATGCTCCGGACTGCCAGAAAGCAGGACTGACCGAGCTTGAGCCCCCTCAACAGAGTGCAGGAACCCAGAAGCAAGGAAAGCCCAATTTGACAGCCAGGAACCGCAGTATTGCTATTTACGGTAGACGCGAGGAGCTGAAACACTGAACAGCCACTTGTTTTAAGTTTGCCGGTTGCAAGCAGCGACCGCCCCATTGAAGTGCAGGAGTCCCTAGAAGTCCTCCCGCTTGTCCCCACGACGGAGGCCCAGGAACAGCGAGATCTGGAGAGCTGCACAGGAACAGAAGTCATCTGCTGCACTTTATCTTCAACTTAAGGTACTGTAAAGTCTAAGAGAACTTACCTCTTGTTGTCTAGCCACTTGTCCTCATGGAGACTTGCTTGGTTGCATGTGTAGAGTTGCTAGCAGCTTCTTTTCTTAAAAAGTCTAATCAGCTTGTGGCACTACTTTCATTTCTTCTATTCTACCAAGACTTTTTAACCATTGGAAAAGACTTTCTACTTACCTACAAGAAGAGCTTCAGCTCACCTTAACCTTTGCTAACTTATCATTGGCCTGGCTCCCTGAATGACTCTTCTCTCTTCTGCTTATGTGTTTTGCTTTCCTTCTAGGAAACGGTAAACTGACTTTGCATTTGGGGGTTGTATTGAAAGTACTTACCTACTTAAGAATAAAAGTGTGAATACTTGGTTTATTCTGAACTCTCATGCAACAGTAATATATTAATGCCAACAGCACCCTAGCTATTGAAGTCACCTGAGGGGGTAGGTAGTGCCTGTGTGTCATCCCAAATGGGTATTTGTTGATTTAGATAACTGAAAGTGTGTATTTTTGAAGTATATTTGTGTATTGTTTTATATTGCTCCATACTGAAGAAGGCATACTATAACTGATTTGTAAATACATCAATAATTGTTTACTCAAGAAATCTTGTGTGTAAGAGTTTATTTGAATACTTGTCACTGTGAATCTCTGTGTAACTCCCCTGCAGCTCACAATGACCCCTCTTGAGATAAGCCTGGCTGCCCAACACGCTACCAACCTGTCTAGTACAGACTTATACCAAAGGTTGGGTTCCTACTGCGAGGAGGTCAGGGTTGTTGTAGCGCACCCAAAGGATACTGCATACAATCTTGCCTAACAAAGTGTATTATAAGTGTTACATATATTGCTCCCTTCTGAAGAAGGCTTATATAACTGACTGTGAAATAAATTAATAATCGTGTTATCATGAAACCTTGAGTGTAAGAGTTTATTTGAATAACTGGTACTGTGAGACTCTGTGTCACAAGCTTACTGCTCACATTGACCCCTCTTGAGATAAGCCTGGCTGCTCAGCCACACTACCAACCTGTGCAGTTCAGATGTATACCAAAGGTTGGGTCCCTATTGCCAGGAGGTCAGGGTTATTGTAGTGCACTCAAAGGGTACTGCATACAATCTTGCCTAAAAGACGGTATTAACATCCCACGTCTCAGTCAGTCAAAACATTTGGAATCCACCTCAACACCTCTCTCTCCCTTACTCGCCAAATTAATGCTATCTCCTCCTCTGCGGAATACACTATCAAAATCAATTCCTGCAGGCTATTCCTATCTGAGGCCAGCCGCCTCACTACCGCCTGTTGTTAGGGCAGTTTTCCTAAAGTCCACCTGAGGTAAGACCTCAAAACTATCCCTTGGCATACAGGTCCCCAACTCTTAGTATATGTCTGTACTACCCAAAGGATCTTGGTACAATGGCAGAGCAGCCTTGCTCATCATAGGATGAAGATGTGGGCTGTAGGTAAGTACACTGAACACAGTAAATATAGTCCAAAAAAAACAATTGCACATAAAATGTTACACTAAAATATACATTTATTATCGTCACAATGGTTTCAGAGTTTGACATTGATGACAGTTGCACCATATTATCGGTACTACTGCGCACTCATGTTATTTCACAGATATACAGTATTTGTGTTTAGTTAGCAAAACCACATAAGAAAGTATTTTAGGAAGGAAAGAGTTTGGTTAATCACACAACAGTAGAGCTTAACGTTCTAGAGACACCTTTCAGGCTAACTAACGCTTTAAAAGTCCAATCCCCAACTATACGAAAAAGTGAGTGTATCCAACATCTTAAGAAGTAGCAGAACAGTCTCTAGGATAATCTCTTAGTAATATAACAAAACTAGGGGGACCTTGCGAAAGTACTCCCTAAAGGGACACAAGCTGGCAGCTTGGGTCAGAAGTAGAGTTGACACCCTGGACACCTCTTCACGCACTCCAGTTATACCCTTTACCCCACAGTACCTTAGGTTAGAAGAAATGCTCGTAGCTAGATTCTCGTCTGTGCAGCTGCAACGGACACAGTCTCCTGATTCCTCGGTCTGGTGACGAAAGGAAGGAATCTGAATGGGATGTGTCTTCATGAATCTCGAGAGAGGACCCTTGGCACGGACTTCTTTAGTCTCCTTGGTCGGTCTGCGGTTTTGGTGCCTTTTTCTCAGCACCAAGAAAAGATGGTATTTGCCTGGTCGATCTTCGCTTATGAAGTCCTGCACTCTGTTGAGGGGACTTGAACGAGTCGGATCATGCCTCTGGAGGTCCAACTGGAGCTCACCCAAGTTCTGGACGGATTCGGCCCTGCAAAGGAATTGCACTGCAAATGAGACGGAGGTCTCCTTGTATTCGTGGTCCCCAGCTCTGGAGAGTCACAGCACCTCAGGAGATTCGAAAATGGGGTCAGGACAGCAGTGGTCACTTTGTGCTGATTGGTAGGGTCTGCAGACGTCTCTGGTTGTCTTCAGATTTGGTTCTTCTGATCCGGTGGGCGACTTGCCTTTCACCTCAGGATCCTCACCTTTTATTCGGTTTTTCCACACACTCCCCTCTGCAGTGGGAACTGGTTCCTTTCAGGCACTCTGGCAGACAAAGGGCAGGGGAGTGAAAAACTCCTCCCCCACTTCCTGCCTGCACAGACACACTGGAGGCGAGGCGGGTACACCCAAGGGTTCTTGCCAAAGGCAAAACACACACAGACCTCCCCTTCCCAGAATGATAGAAGGGCTAACAAAGAACAACCATGCTAGAATGTCAAATGAAGAAAAGAGCCAACATATTAGAACATAGGTGACACTATTGTGCACAACCGAGACTGTGAATGCAGTCTGCGGTAACAAAAAAAGCACACTAGTTGGTAGAACACATCCACTGCCACAAGCCATAGCTATAGGGTTTTTTATGTGACTAAAAAGTCACAGGAGCAGAGAGAAGGGGGATACTATGTCTCTCCTTAGCACTCCACATACGGTGGCGTGTGCTAATCTCTCATAGCATAAAGTTTTAGGAAGGATACAAAGTATCCCTCCATCCTTAAGAACTGTAGTTAGTAAGGATAAGGAAAGCATCTCAAAGGAGAACCCAAAGGGTTCCCAGCAACACTGCACATAAGATGCTCTGAGCTTCAAAAGTTAAACACAGATGCCTAGAGATATGGAGGAAAGCAGACTCCATAGTAAAGATAAAACACAGAACAGAGTCCAAAAGTCAGGGCAAATGAGAATGAATGAGGGCAACAAGGTTCCCCTCATTCAGGATAGAAAGAAAAAGGTCAAGCAGTCCAGCAAAAAGTGCTGGGGTCTCACTAGGAGATGGGATGAAGCATAAAAATGATACATCTCCCTAACACCTGTGCCATCATAGGGGTAAGCCTGGATTACTGCAACACACTATTCACTGGTTCCACCAAGAGTAACATTCACAAACTACAAGTGATCCAAAATAATGTTCTCCGGTCAGCACTAAACCTTCCTAAACAGGACCATATCACTCTCGCCAGAAGAGAGGCTCACTGGCTCCCGATACAAGAAATAATTATTTTTAAAACTTTCACTCACAAGTGCCTTTCCAAGACATCTCCACTATGCCTCGCTCATAGATTCACTGAGCCTAGTCCACCAGACACACAAGAAATCCCTATACCAAAAGGCTCATCTTGCCCAATGTCCACATCTATCATTCTCCAGTTGATTACAAAAGGTTTCACTACAATAAATGTGGGCAACTTTATGAAGGGAAGTCTTCTTGATATTCAGATTTAAGGGTGAATCAGATTCACAAGAAGTTACAGTTTAAATATTCAGTTTCCTATGTTGATTAAGAGTTTTCAGAACCAACAAGATGCATAACCTTGGGAAGGAAGCCATTACATATTCTTGCACCATAGATCTCTCCCGCTTTAAGGAAGACAAATACTGCGTCCCTCCTAAGCGCGTCCTCCTGTCCCTTTTGGGGATTTCCCCTCCCAGGTGATCCACCCAGCTAAAAGGATCAGGTAGCAGCTGCCTTCGCCATGCCACCTGCGAGGATACTTCAGGTAGGGTTTTGGAGAGTACTCTGCAGAGTTCATCACATGTGCGACAATGAGCTTCTTCCCATGCTCACTCGCAGATCTGGATTTAAGGTTGTATCCAAGATAGCATTTGCAAACCGAAGACACTAGTGAACAAAGAGTTCACAGAAACAATTTCCCTGGTTACAGAAGGTTGATATTGAAGTACTCCCTTCGCCCCCAATATAATTGTTCTTTTATAACTTGCATGATACCAGAGATTGGTTTCTAAGTGCGGGATCGGGATAGAAACCAGTGTTGCGCTGCATTGTCTTGCTTCTAAGACAAACGCGTTGCCCCTGAGCTATCCCCCTCACCGAAGGAGAGCCTGCAGCGTATCAAACATTACATTTTAAATTGCACACACAATATAACATAACATAAGCATATACAATGTCCCAGAAGGAGTCCTTTTTACTTCCATAAAAAAGGCAACCTCCTCAGGAGGAATAATATAACCACAATACTGCAAGACATGGGGAGTTAATGTATCTTGCAAACTAAACAAATGAAGACGATGCAATGTATGTACAAAAATGCATTACCTTTGCTAATGTATGTTCAGCTTTCCAAAGGTGAAAGTAACCATCAAGAGACAGGGCACCCAGTTCCTAGATAATTGAGAAAACATTTTAAAAAGACAAATACAATCCAATAGTCATTATTTGTCTAGACATACTTCTGGTACACATATGTTCCAGCATAAATGGCTTACAACAATGCTTTGCTTTTTTCCTGCACAGAGAACGTGATCATGCATTCCAAAGAAAGTCTCTAATTGGCTACTTTGTAGGATAGGACTAAAAGTACAGATGATGCAATCAATGTTGTTATAATTGGAGAGCAAACATTTTTTTCCGCTATGATACAGTCCTCAACTGGATCTCAGCCTATATTGTAAACACACACTGGACAGTGTAGATGGGCTGCATATCATTTGCGGAATCCCACAGGACTCAATATTTACACTAAGCCCATTGGTGCAATCCTGAGCAACCCAAACACCTCAAATCAGTATGCACACAGCACACAGAGGTACCTCCAGGTCAATTGTGCACAGGATGCAATACATTTTCATGGAATGCTTGCCACTTACCCAAACATGGATGACCAGCAACTACCTAAAACCCAATCTTGGTGATTCAATGCTGGGTAACTAATGAGCTGAGATGTGGTGCAAGTGCTGCTCCCAGGTACCCGAAACGATTCAGAAAAATCTATTAGCTCACAAGAAAGTGGGTGTGTGCGCTTGCAGGGGGGAACATGAATAAAGACGGGGACAAGAAAGGCATTTATTTTGTAAGCAAACATAGAAACACTGATAGGCCTAGGTATAGGGCATGTGTGACTTTGTGTAGCAGTTGTGAAATAGGATGTGCGATTTTGGGAAGGTAGACATAGGGCCAGGGTTCGGGAAACACTGAAGCATCACCATTTTGAACGAGAGGCCTAGCGGTTTGTACATTTTGTTGGGAACAGAGCAGGGTTCATCCCTTCCCAAGCCCCAACAGTGAAGCTGAGAATAACAGTACTCATAACAACAAGATAATGTTTTCATTGTATCCAACCTGCAAAACCTGAATGGAACGTGAACGGCAGAGCAAGGGTACGGCTGTGCCCGTCCTGAAGGACAAACTCATGGGAGCTGGGGTAGAGGTCTTGAGAAGCCAACATGCCCGGTTAAGATTTAGGGCACTAGATTCCCCTGGGAGAATGGCTGTCTTAATTGAACTGCCTGACGGCTGGAAAACAGAATTCCTAAATCCATAAAAATCTGAGCGATTAATGTTTCCAGGAGACAGCTAGAAGGTGTACCAAGGAAGGGTAACTGATAATGGGGGAGGGAGCATCAGTGATTTGTGATATGAGGAGCAAGAGGTAATGCCAAAAAATAGAGTCCTGAGCAGGGAGTCATGGTGGGGGTGCCAGCTGTCTGGCATCAAGAGAAGTTCCCCATTATTCGAAGAGCCCAATTTAACCTCAGAGCTATCCACTGAGTGCATGCTAATGGCCACACCACCTGATAAGGCCAATGTGGCGGGTAACATTCCAGGTAAATTCGCCAATCCAGTAGCTGGAAACCAAGGTGATGGAAGTAGGGAGACCACGTGTTAGAGGGCAGAGGTAGAGTAGAATGTGGCCAATCGGTCAAGGAACTAAAAGGGGACGGGTAGTATGTATATATGGGGTAGCGTATGACGGTGGAGAATGAACACTGTATATATTGTGTGCATCTTTAATGACAATGTTTTCTCTTGTAACCCTGTGTTTGCTTTAAAGTACCAGAGCGAGAGCTCTGTGGCAGTTTGGTTTGACGGGACCTCTTGTCACTTTTTCCTTTTTGTATTGAAATAAATCTTTTTTTCCTTGTAAAGAGGTGCATGGTCCAAGGGCACGGAGTACAAGTTGAACTAATGGACAGAGATGATGAAGAGTGTGCGAGGTGTAGCACATGCCCATTACTCAAGATGGTAGGAGTGTCGTTTGTGGCAAATAAGCGGGAGGCGGCAGTAGTAAGCTGTGCGGCAGGGCGGTTGGCAGGTGCCATCTGAGGTACAAACACGTCGAAGCTAACATGGATTGAAGCAAAAGAAACCCAATGAAAGTACAAGCAGCAGCAGAATACCAGTTCCGTTTTAGAGTAAACAGCACAGTTCCTGTACGAACTAACAGCAAGTGCAATAAACCACTGTTCATTCCTGATCTCAATAAAGGATTTTTTTGGGTGTGCGATCAACAAGCATACATGCATCTCACAAGGTCATGGAGAAGAACGTGTTCACTAGCTACCTTGCATTGTGCCATTGTTGTGGTTCCTGATTCACACTTAAGCCTGACAAAAACACGAAGAATAGAGCCACCCCACCCCTGCAAGCGACAAGAAATAAATGTGTGATCAGAATGCGGCACCAGAAATGGTCAATTACCTATCTGAAGAAGCCTCCGTCTTGTTGAAAGCAATTCCAGACAAATACCATTTGTACACGAAGACAGAAGAACAAGTTACTTAACCCTGGTAATGTTCATTTGATTAAATGTTCCTCCCGCGTATTCCTCATCTTATGATAATTATCTCCCCAGCTTCAGCAGTTTCAGAATTATTTTTTCAACACAGGGCTCGGTGTGCAGTGTCGTCGAGTGGAGGTCCCTCAAGGGCCTCCGTTCGACGTCATCCTCAGTATAAGTGGCGCACGCAGTGCCTGTTGGCTTCAGTTCTGTTTTCCCTCTCCTGAAGAGGAATTACCAGGCGTACCCTAGACTGTAGGCTCACAGAAAGCATAAAGTGTATTAACACGTAATTTGTGCAGTGAGGTAGGCTGGAAGGGGGAGATGAGGAGTACGTGGGAGGAACATCCAATCAAAAGAGCGTTACCAGGAGTAAGTAACTTGTTCTTTGAATGGATTGTGTCCTGCGACATATTCCTAATCTTGTAATATGCTCTCAAAGCAGTAATTATTTGGAGGTGGGAGTACTAATTAAATTTAGACCTAATCATGGACTGAAGGAAGGAGTGCTTTTGCAAATTGTTCTCCCTGACTGTAAGATAGATCCAGGCAGTAATGTCTTACGAAGGTATGGATAGATGACCACGTGGTCGCTGAACAAATATCATTGATTGGGACACCTCTATGAAGAGCAGCAGAGGTTGCCATGTCCCTTGTGGAATGTGCTCTTAGGCCTTCCGGAGGGTCCCTGCCGGCTAACCTGTAGCATTCTCCAATAGCCAGGATGATCCACCTGGATATGGGCGGCTTAGTAATCGCAAGACCCAATTTGGAACCAGGATAGCCAATGAATAATTGGTCAACTTGGCGAAAATTAGCCATTCTGGATATATACAAAACAGAGCCCCTTTGGGGTCCAGTCTATGCAACCTTTCCTCTTCCTTTCCTGAATGAGGAGGTGGATAGAAGGTTGGTAATATAATTTTTTGTGACAAGTGGAAGTCGTAGACTACCCTCGATAAAAAAGAAGGCTTTACCTTGAGAATGACCTTGTCTTTATAGAAAACTGTATGTGGAGGTTTACAGGAAAGGGCCTGCAACTCGCTTACCCTGCGGGCTGAGGTTACTGCAATAAGCAAAATGGCTTTTAATATCAAGAGCCTTACAGGGCATGAGTGTAAAGGCTCAAAGGGAATGCATGTTAAAAACTTAAACACTAAATTGAGGTCCCATACAGGGACATTGAATGGGAATGGTGGATATCAAAGGGATCTTAAAATGTGAATCCTCCTCTGAAGAGTGCTTGAAAATAGAAAGCACTGCTAGGTAACCCTTAATTGTTCCCATCTGGAGCCACAGATTTCCCAAATGTAACGAAAAGGTAAGCACCGTAGGTGTTTCACACAGAAAGGGATCCACATTCTTATAGTTTCAACAGTTGCTGAACTTGTTCCAACGGCAAAGATTTTGTTGCTGGTCTACTGGCCGAAAAGCAAAAACCTCCATTACGTCCTCCGAGGGGTCTCAATGCTTGTATCTCAGCCTTTCATAAACCATGCGTGAAGGCTGAGTGTCTTGACCTCTGGGTGGAGAACCCAACCTTCCTCTTACGAGAGAAGATCCTCTGTTTGTGGAAGACGTATTGGAGGGCAGATGGACAGTCCAGAACGTTCTCCTGGCCAAATCCTGGGCAACAATGTTCATGGGTTTCCCGAACATTCACAACCCCCTGATCAAGCAAGAAGTGACTGGGACTGGAGGGAACGCATACAGGAGTGGGAAATCCCGTCCACCACGAACGCGTCCCCAATAGTTCCTCTTGGAGGAAATTCCCTTAAGCAAAACAGTTTGCAGTTCCGTTTGACACTGGTCATGGACAGATCCACTTGAGAGGCTCCCCAATGGTTGAAGATCTCTTGAAGGACTTCCTGAGCTAGTTCCCGCTCGTGGGAGACTGTGCTCTGCCTGCTCAGATCGTCCACCGCAGTGTTCTGCTCTCCAGCTAGGTGAACTGCTGATAGAGAGATTCCTTCTTGAATTGCCCAGAACCAGAGCTGCATTGCCTCTCTGCACAGTGGTCGTGACCCTACACCACCTGTCTTGTTGAGGCAGTACATGGCCACTGTGTTGTCCGTCACCATCAGGACATTATTTCCCCGTACAGATGGCAGGAAGGCCTTCAGAGTGTATGGGAGGACAGGTCAAAGAGACCCCTGCATTCCCCTCCTTGTGATGTCCATGATTCGTCAGGGGCCCCTCTGCCACCAGGGCACAGGTGGTGGGTGGACTACTGGCCGACACATGGACCAAACGTACTGTATTAGGCTAGACCCTGGGAACCATTTTGAAAACCAGAACGCCATCTTAAGACATGACTCCATGTGCGCTGCAGCACGGCCCCCACCTTCGGAGAGTCCTCGTCTACCCTGTTGCCTCCGCTCCCTGGCAGATCCGCTGAAAGCCCGTTCCCACGACCAGTCGGACATGAGCTAGTGTTAGAGCAAACACTGTATCTTTCACCTTCCACAGTGCATCATTATCCTCAGCGTGACCCGGGCAGCGGGGATGGCCTGGAAAATAACTGTAAACCGTCCTCGATGAAACAAAAGCCTTAATCCCACACCAAGAAACTGCTCATATATTTTTTTTAAAAAAAGAATTATATTAGTTTTTCAATACAACCAACAATGCAAACCAAACACGCAGTGCAAGCCACAATTATTACATTAACATCAATTAGTCTTCATTCACTGCCCCCCTGTTCCCACCCCACTTCACGAGCCCGTTTGTCCTTCACACTCAGTATCTGCTACACTCGGCAGGGCATCATTTTCATCAGATTCCTCTGGATCTAACATTGTTCCAAATAGACCAGATATCAGTGCTTTCCATGCCATCAGGGTACCCACTTTTTCCTCCCAAGACATGCTACTTGCCTCCTGCCACACCATCGTTTCAGCCTCTGCCCATTTCTGTAATTCTTTCCACCACACCTCCACCCGTGGCTTATGACACTTTTTCCATCCCATAGCTATCCTTCGCTTTGCAAGCACGTACGCCAAGTGTTTCAGCTTCCCAACATGCTTCAGTTTTCGTGGCCTAGGAAACCCTCCCAACAGGCAGGTCCAAGCCGTGTCTACGGCGAGCGTGACCCCTTTCTCTGCTAGCTTTTGTGCGACTTCCTTCCATCCAGAAACACTCGATCACTGGGCATGCCCAAAACATGTACGTCATATCAGCATTTTCCTCATCGCACTTAGGGCACGCCTGTCTCCCAGCATTCCTGAATTTAGATATTCTCAGCGGGGTCATATACGCTCTATGCGTTACGTACAACTGTATTTGCTGCAATCTGGCATTCCTAGATACTTTCTTATGGTATCCCAGGGCCCGCTCCCACATCCCATCCTTCATTTGGGCTCCCACCTCGGTTTCCCAATCCAATCTCAAATGTGTCAATTCCTTTTCAACCTTAGTCATTACCATCTCATACAATCTAGAGATCTCATGCCCCCCTTCAGTTGTGTCATATATCATCCCCATAATGGCATCCGGTTCCTCTGCCAACACCGATTCAGGCCACGTTATCCGAATCTTCCGCACCAGCCTGTGGTACGTAACATACTGGCCACCATGTAGTCCTTCCTCCTCTCCAAGTCCTTCAAACTCCCTGATGGTCCCCTCCTGCCATATATCTCCCAACGTCACCAGCCCCACCGCCTCCCAAAAGGTTCTAATAATCACCCTCAGTTGCTCATCTCCTCCCGCCAAAGCAACCAGAGGTACCTGCGGGGAACACGGGAGCGGGTCCCCCATCATTATACATGCTTGTCGCCACATTTTCCACCCAAGCCTCATCATCCCCGGGCACTTCTTTATTTCTGACTCAGGCAACCAGATAATTTCTTTCAGGTAAAACGGGGCACAGTCCTGCCCAAACAATCTAAGTTCAGGGGTCGCTTCATCGGAGAGCCATTTGGCCACAAACTGTAATTGACTCGCTATATAATAGGCCTCAAAATTAGGTAGCTTGACACCCCCTTTTTCATGAAAGTTCTGCAACTTCCAGAGCGCTACTCTATTCCGGGTACCATGCCACAGGAAGTCTCTACACATACCATTTAATTGAACAAAAAAAACCTTTGGGAATCATATGTGGGATATTGCTAAAATAATGTAGGAGCCTAGGCAGAACCACCATCTTAAGCATCGCTCTCCGCCCCATCATCGCTAGGGGCAGTTTCTCCCAAAACCTCATACATTTGTGGATTTTCTCAATGGCATCACGGTATTACACCTGTGTTCCTCCTCCGCCGTATGGCACACATCTATTCCAAGGTAGCGGAAAGAGCCCACCGTCCACGGCACCTGTAACACCGGCAACCTTTCTGCAGGAATTCCCTTGTAACTGGCTAGTGGGAAAATCCTGGATTTTTGGGTATTCACCGCTATGCCGGACAACCTCGCATACCTTTCCATCACCTCCAGAATATACTGAACATTTTCTTCCGGGTATCTCAAGTATAATAACAAATCATCCCCATATAGGGATATCAGGTGCCGTTCTCCCCCAACCTCAATACCTATCGTGTCGTATTGCTGCCTCAGGTATAGTGCCAGGGGCTCCAGAGCCAGAATGTACAACATCGGGGGACCAGGGGCACCCCTGTCTAGTGCCTCTGCTAAGTTGCCATCTCTCAGATACCACTGTTCCTGGTCGCACTCTGGCTATTGGCGCACTATACAGCATCTCCGCCCACCTAATGTACCCCGGCCCCATTCCATACTCTCCCAAACCCGCCAGCAGCCACGCCCATCTGACCGAGTCGAAAGCTTTTACTGCGTCCAAAGACTCGATTGCCATCTCTCCTTCATTGTCACAGCCTCATTCAATCACCCGATGGAGTCGCCTGTGGTTGTGCGTAATATTCCTGTCCGGGACATAGCCCGTTTGGTCCGGGTGTATTAATTCGCTAATTACTTTCCGCAGTCTATTCGCCAGGACCGCCGTTAATATCTTGCTGTCCTGGTTCAGCATCGACAACGGCCTGTATGAACCGCAGCCATGCCCAGGTTTATTAGGTTTAGGGAGTGGCATTATGATCGCTTCTCTGAGCGACTCCGGCAATCGTCCCACTTCAAACGCCTCATTGAGCATTTCCAACATTGGGGGGAGCACTTCCGCCCCATATGCTTTATAAAATTCACTAGGTAATCCATCTGCTCCCGGGGTCTTACTAGTAGGTAGCTGCCCAACAACCTCCTCCAACTCCTCCAAAGTAATTGGGGCGTCTAGTTCTTCTCTTTCTTCTGCGCTTATCTTGAGCAATCCTATATCTTGCAGAGTTTCCAGCATCTCATCCCGGCTGCCTCCTCCTCTATCCTCATATAGTTCTCTATAATAATCCGCAAATTCCCTATTGACTCCCTCTTGGGTGTCTGCCACCTCCCCATCTTCTCTGGTTATCGTCCTAATCGGGGGCCTAGGGGTTTCACTCTTATATAGCCACGCCAATAGACGGCCCGTTTTATCTCCACCCGCATGTTGTCTCTCAACGTACTTTTTGTAATTAAGGTTGCAGAGCCTTTCCCAGTATTCCATGCACTGTTGCTGTAGTTTAAGCACCAGCTCAGCGTCTATGCTTTCACTTTTTAGTTGTCTTTCTAAGTCCCCTTCCACCCTCTGTAAATCAGCCAGGACCCCATCCTGCAGGCCTTTTGATTTTGAGATGGCCAAACTCTGCATCACCACCATAAAAGCCTCCCACAGTGTCCCGGCAGAGTCAACGCTGCCTGTGTTCACCTCAAAATAGCTAATGATCTCATCTCTTATATCCTCCCGAAAAACCGGGCGGCTGTATTGTCACCCCAGAACCAGGGGCGAGTGATCCGACAGGACCCTCGCTTTATATTCTATGTGAACGATCTCTATCATTACATCTGATGTGGCAAAGGCATAATCGAGTCGAGTGTGCAGCTGTTGTGGGGCCGAGTAATGTGAATATATATATACTATATACACATCGAACTCTCCGCCTCCCTCCCCTCCCCTCCCCTCACCCATCCCTTCCCCAACAACTCCCTCCCCAACTGTTGCCCAGCTCCATCCCTGGATCTCAGGCACCCCCACATCTAGCCCTGTCTGGTACGCTCAGAGCTCAGTAGGGTGAAGTCGCCCTAATGGCCACTTAACTATTAATACTAAATGGGGGTGTGAGGACTAGCCCTGAAAGGCTCCTTAATAAAGCAGCAGTCACTGTGCACACAACGCATTATCTATCCTACTCCGGGCCCGTCTACGAACAGGCCACATCAATGACTATAATCAAGTCCCATAGCCTTAAGCCGCACCATCTCCCTGTGCTTCCATTACTCATTACTTATTTCTTCCGCCTGGATGTCAGGCTCCTGGGGGCAGCCCTGCGTATCAAGCCATCCCATGGCATCCTCTGGAGTGTCGAAAAATAAAGTTTTATTTTTATGAAAGACCTTCAATTTCGCCGGGTAAAGTAGCATGTATTTCTGACCCGCCTCTCTCCGTCTCCTCTTAACAGCCCCGAAGTTCATTCGGCTCCGCTGCACCATCAGGGTGTAGTCCGGGTAGGCTGTTATGTTTGCCTCCCCTCGCTTGATTGTTCCACCTTTGCGAAAGTGCTCCAGAATCCTTTCCTGATCCTGAGGATCTTGGCGATGACTGGCCTAGGCGGGTTGCCTGTCGGCGGCCTCCTTGTCAGCGCCCTGTGCGCTCGTTCCACGGTAAATCCTTGAGACAGAACTCCTCCGGTTATCTCCTGTAACATGTTTTCGACAAACTCTGTGGGGTTATGGCCCTCTGTTCCCTCCGGTATACCCACAATGTGGATATTGTTCCTTCCGGCGCGTCCTTCCGCTTCCTCCGCTCTACTCTCCAGGTTCCCCACTCTTTGCACCAGGGCATGCAGTTCCGACTTGTGTGAGGCGCCGTCCGCTGTGTTCCAACTCCGCTCTCTGTGCGCTCCGACAGGGACCTCACATCCTGTCGGAGTAGATTCACCTCCTCGTGCACTTCACCGACCTTAAGGTCCAACACTATTTTCAAGTCAACCACAACTATTTCGAGCTTTGCCTCCCAGGCCGCTTTCAAGTCTGCTTTCAAGTCTGCAATTGCAGCCAGCACCTCTTGATTTGGACCCTCGGCGGCCATTTTACCCGCGGGAAGCTTGTTTTTGCTCCTGGCGCTTTCCGGGCCCGTCGGTGTTCTGGCAAATTCATCCAGCGTAGGTTGCTTCACTTTTTGTCTTAGAGGCTTATTAGACATGACGCAGCAGCCGTATGTGTGTTGTGGGTCCCCCCCCACCTCTTATGCTCCACAATCAGGGGGAGAAGGGCACACCAATGTCCGTTCCAATGTCCAAGGCCTTACCCAGGCATGGGGGCCTCAGAACCCCAAAAGCTCTGCCAGCCTCCTCCGTGGCATGCCCTATCGGCCTTTGTACACACCAAGATGCAATGTCTCTTAAGTTTCCTCTCGTTGGAGGCGCAGACTCGCCTACTTTCACCCACTGTGTACGTTACAGAGCATCCACCATAGCCTTTGCTCTGATTGCCTTAGGAACACATCTCATGCAGTGCGTCCGCGCTATTGTTTAACCGGGTCTAAATTAGTTTCAGGATGACGAATGAACAGGACCATATTGTCCGCGTATAACGATATAACCACCTTATGAGCATGCAGCTGAACCCCTCGCTGTAGATGAAACTCGCGAACCCACTCTGCTCAGTGTTCTATCGCCAAGGCGAAGAGCAGAGGGGACAGCGGGCAACCTTGGCGTGTCCCCCGCTCCAGCGACAGTACCTTAGTATTCTGCCCATTCACCCTCACCTTGGCCACCGGGTCAGTGTAAAGAAGGGATACCAGAGATATAAAAAACTTGCCCAGGCCCAGCCTCTGTAAAACAGTGAATAGAAATGGCCATTCAACGGAATCAAATGCTTTGGTGGCATCCAACAGGACCGCCACCACCAGGTCCTCTAACGGCAGTGCCGACATCAGACCGAACATCCTCCGCAATCCGAAAGAAGTCGACCGACCCGGAATGAACACCGCCTGATCCACCTTCACCAAGGTGGGCATCAGCGGCGCAAGCCGTCTCGCTAGGACTTTCACCAAGATCTTATTATCAAGGTTGATAAGCGAAATTGGGCGATATGATGAGCAGTCCCCCTCAGGCTTCCCAGGTTTCAAAAGTATGACAACTATGGCTTCCCTAAGTGCTTCTGGTAAGCGCCCCATGGATATCGCCACCCGATACATTGCCAACAAGCGTGGCGCCAGGCTCTCAGCATAGCACTTCTAGAATTCGACTGTGAAGCTGTCCGGGCCCGGAGAATTCCCGGCCGGCAGAGACTTGATAGCACCCACCACCTCCTCCAGTGTTACTGGTCCATTGAGCCCCTCCCTCTGTTCCTCTGAACACCAATATAACCCCACCTCGTCGAGAAACGCCTCCAGATCCGCCCGTGTCGCCGCCAACTGCGGCAAGTACAGGTGGCCATAAAATTCCTCAAATTCATGGGCGAGGCCCTCATCTTCGTAATGATCAACTCCTCTCCCGTCTGTAATCATCGTAACCCTATTATCCCGACCACCCGACCGAGTTATCCTAGCAAGTGACCGTCCCGGGGCCTGTCCCTCACCATATTTCCGAGGAGCTGCTTTGTCCCACAGATACTTAACTTCCCTCTGCGCCAGTGCCTGATACTCCTGCAACTTCCCCTTGATGACACCCTGCCGAGTACGACTCGGAACGGGGGCCTCCTCCTGTAACACCCGAATTTCCTCCTCCGTATCGGCCAAATCACTCCGCAGCTTTTTCAGAATCCCCAGCTCTTTAGCTATACATTCCCCCCTAATCACGCACTTAAATCCTTCCCATAGAACGCCAGCAGATGACACCGACCCCTCATTAACCTCAAAGTATGCCTCTATGGCCTTCGCCAATTCCTCCTTACAGACCCTGTCCGTAAGCACTTCGCTCTTAAACCTCCAGGGAGGCCTCACCTTATCCCGGCCCTCCAAACGGATCGACAACAAAACCGGAGCGTGGTCCGACAGAGTGCGGGCCAGGATACCCACCCCAGCGGACCGACCCATGGTTACCCTGGACACCAGGAAATAATCCAGTCGAGCCGCCGAGCTGTGCGGCGCTGAGTAATGTGTGAATTGGCTCGTTCCAGGATTCCTCACCCTCCAGATGTCATCAATATCCCACACTGGACACATGCCACGAAGTTTAATAGAAGTCCTAGTGACCGGGCACACCGCGTTTCCCACTCTATCCAGGGATGCATCCATAACAGAATTAAAGTCCCCAGCCCAAATGATTTCCCCTTCGGAAGCGTCCCCAATTGCCGCTCTATCCAGTATAGGGGCTCTGTGGTGTCTTGGTTAGGACCATAATAGCATATCAAAGTATATAATCTCCCCTGAATCCCCTGTACTATCAGGGCCCTCCCATCCGAGTCCCTCACCAGCTTAACCATCTAAAACCCCACCGATCTATGTATCAAGATACCCACACCTCTAGAATAGGAGGAATAGGAAGAGAAATATCTATGGCACCCCCAACTCTTACCAAATCTAGACTCAGATCCCGGTGTAAAGTGGGTCTCTTGAAGGAAGGCCACTCCGATTCTATGCCGTTCCAAGTATTGCAACACTTTCCTGCATTTGGGCAAACCGTTAAGACCCCTAACATTCCAGGTCATGAGATGTATTGTCGCCATCTGTAAATAAGTAGCCATACCCCCCCCCCTTGCTCCGATTGACCCAGCAGATCCCCGGATCTCCAATGTGTACCATCAGTTCTCCCCCTCCCGCCGCCCCATACTACCGACAACCCCCCAACTTGTCAGTGATCGCTCCCTCCCCCTGCCCCACCACTCCACAACCCACAACAAAAACGCTGGAACCCCCAACCTTCCAGCACCCCGCCATCCGGCAACATACACCCAAACAGCTTGCGCTCAGGGGGCAACTACGAGCCCAACCCTCCTTCGCACCACTCAGGATAACTGTGTCTGCGTACAAAACCGCCACTGACTGCCCAAAACAACGGCAACTGCAACCGGCGCCTCCGGTATTAAAGAAAGTCAGGCCTCCCCATCTGTGATCTATGAGACCTCGGCAACATATCAAGAAAAGAGGAGGCTTACTCCGGGGACTGAAAAAACAATGACTTCCCATCATGAATCACCCGCAGTTTGGCCAGGAACAACATCGCATATTGCAGACCTTTATCCCTCAGTCGTTTCTTGACGTCCAAAAAAGACTTCCTGGCAGCATGCACTTTAACAGAAAAGTCCGATAAGAGCTTCATCACATCCCCCTTATAAGACAAAGTGCCTTTCTCTCTGGCTTTCCTCAGTGCTACATCCCTATCTTTATAATTCAACAGTCGGGCGATCAGTGGCGGGGCTCCAGGGATCGGTCTCCGGCCACTGGGGATCCGATGTGCCCTCTCCACGACACAGAGCGGGGAAAAGCCGTCCGAACCTAAGGTTTCCCACAGGATTTCCTCCACCAATGCCTCCATGTCTCTTTGACCTGCCGACTTGGATAAGCCGACAATTCGGATATTATTCTGACGGGATCTCGATTCAAGGTCATCCTGCTTCTCCCGAAGCTCCTTCAAGGCTCTTCTGAACTCTGCCATTTCCCCAGAGACCGCCGTTGTCACACCTACTCCCGACAGCCGCCCTTCTGCCTCGTCCAACCTCTCCCCATGTTTATCCAGCCGGACCTGCATGTGATCCACCTTGCACGTCAGGGTATCTAGCTTGCTGTTCAAAGACTGTATCCCAGACTGTAGCTGTAGTAACATAGCTTTGATGTCTTGAAAAGCAGCTGCCGGATCTGGCTCGGGTCCTGCGTCTGGCTCCCACACCATCTCGCCCATCGAGCTTCCACTCTTGGCCTGCGCAGACATCTCAAAATTTAATTTAATTTACCCCCTTTCCCTGACTTGGACATGATCAGTGCGAAGACCAAGACCCAGTATTATTGTGCAGGGTGTGATAACTGAGGCCACTCACCGTCCTGTCTCCTGATCCAGGGGCCCAGGGTCCAGCAGGAGTCACGTACCGGGTGAGGGAGCAATCACCAGGGACCCCAAGGAACTGTCTCTCCCGATGAATGATGGCCTCAGAGTATTCGCAACAGATTACAATCCAGCTCCGCACTGTCCAGCAGGGGCCCTGCCTCCCAGCAGTGCAACACTCCACCATCCGCTGCGTACAGTCCCGTGTGTCACTGCTGGGCGCCTACTTTTCCCAGGTATACCAATAGCCGAGTAGGCCAGATCTGGAAGGGTAAGGGAAGAGGGATGTTCCAAGCAAGTACCTGATTAGACAGCGTTATGCAAGTGGGCTTCGTGTTTCCCAGGATTTCCAGCCAACTAACTATGGAGAAACAACACAAGGCGCCCGACAGCTCCGCTCAAGCAGGTCCCCCAATAGCTCAGTGCTCACGGGGCAGGTACCGGCCGCTTCCAACGCATGTCTCTCGGGGAGCCGGTGGATCCAGTGAGTCCGCCCCTGATCCTTTCACATTGCCTTAGTCTTCTATTTGTAGGTCGGCCGGTGTACGCAGCCCAGCAGTCCTCCAAGATCAATGTAGTGTGCGGGCCGCCTTCGTATTGAGCACCGCCCGCCGTCAGCGAGATAACCGGCCTTCTGCAGCCATCAACTGCACATCGGCCAGGTGGCGCCGGAAACTGTGCCACGGGGGGGGGGACGAGCGCCCAGCAGCCAGACGGGCAGCGCCACTTCACCCGACTCAGGACCCCTGCCAGCACTGGGTATGTAGCCCCCCCTCTCGCCCCCTGCGGTATACGGGGCCGCCACCTGGGAGGGGTGTGAGGGGGGAATTGCCGCCGATGGTCCCCTCACCTTTTCGCGGCTCACACGGTCACCCGCCGCCACAGCTGCCTCCAATGTAGGGCCGCCACGCAGCTGCTGCCCCCAAAGCTCCGGCGGCGACTCAGTCTGCCGATGGGCTGTCCCGTCGGCCCCGATCAGTTCGATTCGCTCCTCCTCAGCTTGCTTCCCACGCCAAGGAACGCTCTGGGTGGCCCCGCTCGCCGAGCCGCCGGCGTCCGTGCGGGGGAGGGGACCTCACTTCGCCCGTTATCTACATCAGAGGCTTCCCAAGCAGGGACCACGGAGAGCTGTCCCCTCGCGCCTCTGCAGGCCTGCACCTCCCCCACTCCTCCCCGGAGCGGGCACCCGCCACCATCCTTCAGTCCGTGTAATGCCCTGCTGGCTGCAATGCACACAAAAAAGACCTCCACAGGAGTCCAACACGACACAGGTACTGGTGCCGTCGAGAAAACAGGAGAGCCTTCGCAGAGACCGCCGGATTTCATGTCGGATAGGAAATGTGCTGGAGAGCGTCACAGGCGTGCGGCCATTTTGGTCAGGCTCACTAGCGCCCCCCCCCCCATCTTTTCGCATTCTTTTTAACCCTTTCCTGCCATGTTAACTGCGTTTGGCACAAATAGGTGGCATAGCTCCAAAATGGCCATGCCACAAGGTTCTTTGTCCTGTCCTTTGGCCATCTTGCCCCTTCACCTTCCCCAGGTCGAGTCGACCCGGGTCAGTCCTTATTTGGTCATGCATTTTCCTGCGAAACGCAATGCTTTCGCGGGCTTCTGCATGCTTTGTGTGTGTGCCTCCAGGATGTGGGCTGGGGTGTCTGTCCCCAATACACATCCTGGGTGCCAGAGAGTCTGGAGTGTTGTGAATGGCTGGGACCACCGTGGTCCATAATTGTTCCACATATGGAGTGTGTTTGAGAGCAGATCTTCCTCTCCGTTTTGGCACAAAGGGAACTTTGGATAAGAGGAGGCAGAAAACACCCATACCATGTCGATCTCTGGAGTTCTCACTGAACAAAAAAAAAGATCCAAGTATCCTGCAACTATGAAGCCGAGTCGAGGGACCGCTGGTGACCCGCTGGAAGGTTTGGCACCCTGAGCCCGCCCGACATCCCATGGGACCCCTCTGCATCTGGTCATCCTAGAAGGTCTGCAAAGACGCTTCGAACCATTGGAATATAATATGATATGATATATGGCATTTGTAACGCGCCTATACACAAGTGTTTCAAGGCGCGACGAGGCAGGGGTGGGAAACAAGGGGAGACAGACAACGATCCTACTAGGCCAGGTGTCATTCAGATCACGCAAGTGCAAGGGTAGAGGGGAAAGGGAGAAATGCAAGGGGAAGGAAGAGGGGAAGTGCAATACAGGGTTAAAAGCATACAGGAAAATAACAAGGGCCAGCTCGTGGCAAGTGCAAGTAAGTGCAGACAAGTGCTGGGAAGGGGGGCTGTAGGGATACAGACACAGTCCCATAGTGCAGGGGGAGTGCAGGGGAGAGTGGCTGGGCCAAGGACCGAGAACGGTGAGTGGCCCAGTTGCAGATTCAGTGCAGTTTCAGTAACTTTAGCAGGGGAGAGGGGGAGAGAAAGCGGAGGCGAAGAGGAAGGTTTTGAGGTGCTTCCGGAACCGGAGATGGTTCTCCTCAAGTTTCAGAGAGGCAGGAAGGCTGTTCCAGAGGGAGGCCCCTGCAGCGGAGAGAGATCTCCCACCAACTCATTGCTTGGAGAAACGGCTGACCCTGAGGGAGTTGGAGGCAGATGAGCGAAGAGCTCGAGAAGGAAGATATTTAGGAAGAAAGAGTTGATGGATTTTTGGCCCAAGGCCACAGAAGGCCTTGTGGACAATGCAGAGGGTTTTGAATTTGATCCTCGCAATCACTGGGAGCCAGTGTAGTGATTTCAGTCCTGGAGAGATACGGCCCCTGGGCTTGAGGCCAAGGACAAGTCTCGCAGTCCTGTTCTGGATGAGTTGCAAAGGGCGGAGAGTAGAGGCAGGCAGATTTAGATCGAGCCTGTTACAGTAGTCCAGCTTCGAGAGAACCAGGGCTTTAGAGACAGTGAGCTTCTGGGGGAAGGAGAGGAAAGGAAGGATACCTCTGAGGAGGTGTAGCTGGTAGTGTGACTTCTTAGAGATGTTGGATATGTGAGGAGAGAAGGAGAGTGTGGAGTCCAAGATGACCCCAAGGTTTTTTGCCTTGCAGGTAGGAACAGGAAGAGGGCCAAGGGAGGCCGGCCAGAGAGCTGCAGGGAAGGAGGGAGCGGGTGTGCCAATGAGTAGAATCTCAGTCTTACTGGCATTAAGGCAGAGGTCATTGGCGGCACACCAGTCCTGGATAGCAGAAAGACAGTCAGAGGTGAGGGAAGGAGAAGAGGAGGCCGAGTGTAGCCTGAAAATGAGCTGGGTATCATCCGCATAGCACTGAAAGTTGGGGCAGAGAGCGGAGATGCGGTGGGCGAGAAGTGCCAGATACTGGTTGAAGAGCCAGGGGGAGAGGTTAGATCCTTGAGTAGAGAAAAAGATGTCAAGAGAGGAAAGACCCCAGTTGGACCTGGGAGGGTCGATTGTAGAGGAAAGAGGTCAGCCACGCCAGAGCCTGACCAGTGATACCCAGGTTATCACGGAGACGGTTGAGCAGGATGGTATTGTTGACAGTATCAAAGGCAGACAAGCAGAATGAGAACACAAGGAATTTTAGAGTCAAGGTTCGAGAGCAGGTCCTCACGGATGTTCAGGAGAGCAGTTTCTGTGCTTCTGGCAGCTCTGAAGCCAGACTGATGGTCATGAAGACTGCCAACAGATTCAGCATGGAGATTTAGCTGGGAGATGGCCAGTTTCTCCAGGAGCTTGCCCAGGAAGGGAGTGATAGAGATTGGGCGATAGTTAGCTGGGCACGAGGGGTCGGAAGAGGGTTTCTTAAGAAGGGGGTGCACAAGGGAGTGCTTGGCTTGAGAGGGGATGGGAAGACTCCAGAGGCGAAAGAGTGATTCTGTTATGCTCCCCTGGACCCCACAGGGGTGTGGATCGGACCCGGACAGCTGCGTAGTGCAGAGATGACGGTCTGGACTGGCCCGCCTAGTCTTGTCTGCTGGACCCAAAGAAGTATTTTCCTGCAAGTGGAGACAGGGTTTAGCCACCTGTGGGTTTTAGTGATGGCCTCCCAACTGTTCTCGCTCTCCCCCACTAATCACCTCCAATATCCCCTTAGTAACCTCACCTTATGTTTGTAAAAGATGAGCTCTCCATCCTGCATGTCTTGCAGGGGCGCATAGATACCAAGTTACTTCACTGGTTTGAAGGCGTTGGGAGAGTTCCGGTAAGCATCGACTCTGAAATCCCAGGCGGGATTGGCAAGTATCAAGTTCAAAGAGTTCAATGTGCCCGATGTTCACTCTTGGCCCCTTCCTTCCTTAAGTTGCAACTGAGTTCGTGAGAAGAAGGTCTCGTAGCTGCTGCTGGCGTTCAGGTAAGAGTCTGTGTTACCCAACGCTGTCCGGTAACTATTACATGCGTTAACGTGTTGTTTCTCTCCCTCTTTACAGATGCGGCATATGAAGATATGGAGAATAATACCGCCGGTGGTAAATCAGGTAAGTCTATGGTGGTAAGAGGTATTTGTTAATTCCCTTGGCTCACCTTGTTATTCTTGTGCCCCTAGGTGCCGGAGTACGGCGAAGAAATGATGGAGACAGTGCCGGATCGAAAGATGCTGTGAGAACTGGCGAGTATGGCGCCTTGCTGGAGCTGGCGAAGCGACGCGTGCAGGACTGATGTACTTTCCAGGTCGGGAGATGAAATGGATACGGAATCAGGTGAGGAATTTGAAATAAGTTTGTTTTCTAACCTTGTCCTTTTCTGCTGGGGTTTTTGTAAATGTCTGGATGCCTGCTCCCGGGGCTGATGGGCTTGATCCGGATGCCCGGGGGTAGGCATCATGACAGATTGCAGAAGTCAGCAAGGGCAGGGGCCAAGGCGTCAATGTGGTCCTTGATAGTTTTGGAGGAACAGGGGTGGACCTGTTTTGACGAGACTTTCATAGATTGGACTTGTCTCGAAACCTCGTCAGCAGAAAAAAGGGGAAAGGCAGAGAAGAGGAGGGGTGGCTGCAGAAGGGCCAGAGGGAGAGCAGGGAAAAGAGGGGGGGAGGTGAGAGGAGGAGAGTGAGGACAGGATGTTCTGAGTTTTTGAAATGAAGTGAGAGGCCAGTGCTGTGCGGAGGGCCTGGGAGGGGACAGGAGAGACTGCAGCAGGGTTGGCCAGCTCCTTGCAGATTTTAAAGAGTTCGGCCGAATTATTAGATGCCGCAGAGATGCGAGCTTGGATGAGGGCTCTCTTCTTGGAGAGAACGGAACGGAATAGTGCGACCAACTATTCTCTGCAGCCGGTCAGATAGCACAGCGAGTAGAGCGCTCGCTTTGACATCCGTGCGGTGCCTGCCGACGCAGGTTCGTATCCCGGCAGGGCCAAACTCAGCCTTTCATCCTTCCGAGGCCGATAAATGAGCACCACACACACAGTGGGAAATAAGCAGCGCTCAGATACCTGAGGGTTTGTAGCGCTATATAAATGCACAAACAAACAACAAACCTCACCAAAACCTGCAAGTAAGCTTTCTCGGAAGTGTCCCTGGGCCAACCAGTGGGCTGACAAGCTTATGCAGGACCTTTGCTCTGTCATTGCCGCCGGTTCGAGGAGGCCCTCGAAACTTGGTATACTGCTAGCTCTGTGTCCATGGCACCCTCACACCAAATTTCGTACACTTGGCATTCCCAGGTCTGAAGTGAGACGAGTGCGCCAGGACTGGAGTAAACGCAGTTACCGTGTTACCCTGCCGCGGCAACGTCTTTTGCAAGTACTCTGCATTTCTGACCCTCTTGCCCCTGAAGCCTGCTGCAGTGAAACTGGGTCGATTCATCCACCCAGAGCAGAGAAATCGCCACTGTTCTGTTTGGGAATCCTCACTGTAAATCAGGAACTGAAAGCCGCAGAGATGTATTTTTTGTCACGTTCGAACCTGCAACCCGAGTGACTGAACAGGCGCAGTTTGGGTCCAAGTGCGCCTGGGACCAGTGAGTACTTACACCACTAACCGCTGGCCCCTGGCGCCAAGGGCCCCTTGTACGCTTGAGTGGCCCATGGGGTCCGTCCCTCTCCTTTCCACTGCTAGTGCGAACTAGCAAATCCATCCCACACTCTGAAACTGCCTCTGCCTTCAAGTGGAGGTCCTCCATGAACCGTGGGAACTTATTCTTCATCGCCTCATCCACCTTCACAAGCTGCTAGAGACCCCTCAAGAGACCCCAGTTTGCCCATTGGAACAGCCACGTGCACTTACATTGCATGTACTATTGAGTAAAAGGCTTCCCTCTTCTTAGGGCTTGGACTGCCTCTTAGGTGCGTTGCTGATGTTGAAGGGGCCTGTTTCCTTCCCATCTAGGTTGTCGACATATTTTGTGCATTTAACCCTTTAGACCCCAATGGTCTTGTATATACATTATATGGATGGTGTTGTGTTGGCTTGCTGAGTGTTACTGTGATTCTTTTGCTATGGTCTAAGTTACAAAGGACTTGTAATAAATGTGTCTATATTTTGTATATAAAACCTGCCTGGAGTAATTTGTAAGTGTCCTTGCTTTGTGTGCTCATTGAGGTCTTTCAGTCACCGTCACCCCTCCTGAGACTTAGTCTTGACCACCTGCCATAGCTACCGTGATTGGCCTGGCTTGTCCAGAGATTACCCTGTTCCAAGAAACTATGAACCTCTGCCCACCAGGTCAGAGTTTAGAAATCCATCTTAACAAGTATCATCGAAGATATTCCTATCAAGGAATAAGGCGTACCGCATCCAAAGCCTAAGCGCAGAAAAATGGACCCGAGGCCAACGGGTGCTGCACATGCTACATATACCTTCGGTGACATCGAGACGGAGGCCTCCGAGGGACATCGAGTCAACAGGCATCAACGCACAGCGCCCCTGGCTGAAATTTGGATATTCGAAATATCAAAGATAAGTAATACGTGGGAGGACACAATCCATTCGAAATACGATTACGGAGAGTAATGTATGCGTTATGAGGCTTGTGGATCTGCTTAGAATCACATGCTTTGCATAGATTAGCGAGCAGTACTTGGAGAAGGTAGTGGGTTGTTTAAAGGTATCGCTGCAAATGGATGTTTTAGCACCGCTTGTCCCACCCGTGTATCACCCTTGGAATGTGTGTCTAGACAGTAATGTGAAAGTGTGAAATGAAGTCCAAGTGCCAGATTTGCAAATGGCACATTTTCTATGAAAGCTAGATCTGTGCCTCGAGTTGAGTGTGCTCTAGGCTTAAATGGCAGCGTTCCCTTAGCAAGAGAATAGCAAAGTTGGATGCAGTTGACAATCCATTTTGAAATTGCTGATTTAGAGATGGGGTCACCTTCTCCTTCTGCGGCTATTGATACAAAAAAAACGTCTGTTTTTCTGATGGTTTTAGTCATCTGTAGGTAATACAGGACAGTCTTTCGTACAGCTTGTGTATGAAGGCTTTTTTCTGCTGTGTTTGTGGGGTGTTTGAAAAACGCAGATATACATCTGGGTGAAAACCGTGGGTATGTGCATAGCACTACCTTGTCTTTGTGAATAACCACAAAGGGGTCTTGTTCTGATAGATCTTGCAGTTCACTGACTCTTCTGATAAATGTAATGGCTATGAGGAAAGACGTCTTAAAGGGGAGATGCTTAAGACTGGCTTTGTGGATAGGCTCATAAGGGGCACCCATGAGCCTTGTTAGTACAATGTTTAAGTCACAACCGGGAATAGGATTAGAAGGTAACGCCCTCCATGAAGGCTTTAACTACTGTCACTTTCCACCATGAAACTTTGCTTTATGATGTGGTGTATGCTGATAGAGCAGGTAGGTGTACTTTTAGTGAGTTTGTCAGGAAGAATTCTCAGTTTAGTGCTAATTTCCTCCCACCCTAGAGACCCCCAGCTCTTTTGCTGGACTTTGAGACTAAGCACTTTTAATTCTATGTGTTTTCTGTGTTTTCTTTTGGTTTTTGGAGTCTGACAAACTCCACTCCATAGGCATCATCTTTTTTATATTGTGACACACAGCACCTTCAGTGCAGTGGCACAGGGAAGCCCCTTAGATTTCCCAAAGGTTTAAATACCTTCTCTTGGATAAACTGGTTCCAAGAGCAGTGAAGCAAAAGGGAATAGTTTCTTACCTGTAACTCCATTTCTCCAGCATTGGTATCTTTCATGGATTCACATGCTTAGAATATTCCCCGTCGTCAGACTGGGACCCCTCGGTTCACATATGTAGCCTTTTCCTATAAGAAAACTTTCGACACTTTTGTGTCCTATCTACGTCCTTTTAGGACCCGCCTACGCATGCTCCGTAGGACGTCCCAGTATAAGAGGCCCGCCCCCGCGGTTCCTCTTCAGATTTCGGCCCCTCCAAAGTAGGAAGGGTTAAACTTATCAATGAAATACATTGCATTCCGGGGAGGTTTGGCGGGCGCATGTGAATCCATGAAAGATACCAATGCTGGAGAAATGGAGTTACAGGTAAGAAACTATTCCCTTCTCCAGCATTGGATCTTTCATGGATTCACAAGCTTAGAATAGATTGTATAGCAGTAACACTTGAGACGGCAGTGAGAATGTAATGTAATATACCCTCACCATACTACACAATGCATATGTACAGTAGGAATAAGTTAACTCATATAACCTTACCCACATAAAGTATACTGTCATCAAAAAGGCAGAAGACAGATTCTCCACAGCGTGGAGCTTACCATACTGAAACAGATGGCGCAGGACAGCTCTTCCCATCTGCACCTCGTCCGCATGCTGCCTGGCAAGGCAGTAGTGGCGGGTAAACGTGTGGGGCACTGACCATGCCGCAGCCTGGCATATATCCGTCAGCGGAATTCCTGCCCATAAAGCTGTTGAGGACGACATTGATCTTGTAGAATGGGCTCTAGGATGTCCTTGCAGTGGCCTTCCGGCCTTGGAGTGACAAAACACAATCGTCGATGAGACCCATCGAGCCAATCCCTGTTTAGAGATTGCTTTTCCTCTCGTCGACGGACCATATGCGATGAACAGTTGTCGAGTAGACCTGAGTTCCTGTGTACGATGTAGGTAAAATTTCAGAGCCCTCTTAACGTCCAGGGTATGAAGAGCTTTTTCTGCTGTCGGTGATGGTGTCGCGAAGAAAGTAGGGAGAACAATGGATGAGTGTTTGTGATACACTCTCGGAACTTTTGGGACAAACGTAGTATTAGTTGCCAGGACCACTTTGTCCTTAAAGAATATTAGGTATGGCGGGTCTACGACCAGCGCTTGCAGTTCCGAGATTCTCCTAGCGGATGTGATAGCAATCAAGAATGCCAACTTCCACAATATGAATTTTATGTCGGACGTGGCCATAGGCTCAAAAGGCGGTTTCATTAAGCCTGCCAACACTGTGTTGAGACTCCAAGTTGGGGGGAAACGTTTTACCGGGGGAAAAGTTCGAAATAAACCCCTCATGAAGTGTTTCACAAGTCTGTCGCTAAATAGAGGAGACGACTGCCTCTTCCTCGTGAACCTTGAGATGGCCGCCATGTGCACCTTTATCGATGTGAAGGATAACCCCCTCTCCGCCAAGAGGAGCAGGTAAGGTAGAACTTGTTCCGGCGTCACCAACAACGGTTGTAGGCCTTGTTGTCCTTGACACCATTCACAGAACCTCTGCCACTTATAGGAGTAAGATTTATTTGTAGAAGGGGCTCGAGCCGCCTGCAGAATTTTTTGACAATCCTCTGCAACGTTTAAAGCACCGAACTCCAAAAAGTCAGGAGCCAGGCTGTAAGGTTGAGACTGTCCAGGTCGTGATGCCACACCGTGCCTTTGTCCCGGGATAGTAGGTTCAGGACTCTCGGAAACGCTATGGGATGTTCCAGCGACAGGTGAAGCAGGTCGGTGAACCACGGTTGCCTCGGCCAGTATGGTGCCACTAGAATTACCCGGCAATTGTATCTGCGTATCCACTGAATTGTCCTCCGTATGAGGGGGAACGGGGGAAAAGCATAAAGGAACATGTCCGTCCATGGGAAGGAGAATGCCTCCCCCATGGAACCCTCTTGAGGCCATCTGCTTGCGAATTGCTCGCATTTCTTGTTGTCTTTGGTCGCGAAGGCGTCCAGAGGGGGGTGACCCCATTTCTGGAATACTTTCATCAGGTGAACTGTGTCCATTTCCCACTCGTGTATTTGGGCCGTGCTTCTGCTGAGGGAGTCTGCTTGGGAGTTCCTCACTCCTGGAAGGTGATGAGCCACGATGGAAATTTCGTGCTTTAATGCCCAATGCCATGTTTTCTGGGCTTCTATGGAAAGAGTTCTTGATCGCGTCCCTCCTTGTTTCCTCAGATAAAACATGGCCGTTGTATTGTCGGTCAGTATTCGTACTTGCGAGCCCTTGATGTGTGGTAGGAATGCCTTCAAGGCCCATCGTACTGCTCTGAGTTCTAACACGTTTATGTGTAGGAGTGACTCCGTTGGAGACCAGCGACCCTGCGTTTGGAGAGCACCCATGTGAGCTCCCCATCCGGTTAGGGACGCATCCGTGACTATGGTTCGCTGAAACGCCGGCTCCTGTAGGGGTACGCCGTTGTTCAGATTGTGGAAACTCTGCCACCACTGAAGGGTCCGAAGCAGCTTGTCGTCGTCGATGGTTATCTTGTCTGACCACGATCCTTGAGCCTGCGTCCATCGGTCCGCGAGGAATTCCTGGACTGGCCTCATGAATAGGCGACAGTTTTCCACCAGATGGATGCAGGATGCCATGGCCCCTAGGACCGAAACGTATTTTCTCACTGAGATCTTGGTGTTTCGCCGTAGTCGGCATGCTTGTTGATTGAGTCTTGAGGTTCTGTCGAGAGAAGGTTTCACTAGCCCTAACTGGGTCTCGAACTGTGCCCCTAGGAATACCAGCGATCTCGATGGCTGCAGAGAGGATTTTTCGAAGTTTATGGCGAATCCCAGCTGTTGTAGAAGCTGCATGGTGGCTTGTAAACTTGTGTTGTTCGACGCTGGGGAGGATTCCTTTACCAGCCAGTCGTCGAGGTATGGGTATACATGGTGGCCTTGCTTCCTTAGCCAGGCCGCTACTGGAGCCAGGCATTTCGTGAACGTTCTGGGGGAGGTCTTGAGCCCAAAAGGAAGAACCGTGAATTGGTAGTGAGTCCGCCCTATTACAAATCTTAGGAATTTCCTGTGTTTCCGACACATTGGAATATGGAAATACGCGTCCTGTAAATCCAGGGTCGCTAGAAAATCCCCCTCTTGAACGGCGCGGATCACTTCCTGCAGAGTGAGCATCTTGAATTTTAGGCTCTTCAAAGATTTGTTGAGATCGCGTAAGTCTAAAATGGGACGCCATTTGCCGTTCAGCTTTTTTACGACGAAATATCTTGAGTAGACTCCTTGACCTCTCTGTGATGTTGGAACTAATTCTATCACGCCCTTTGCTAACATGAGTGTTACCTCTTGTTGCAGTATCTTCAGATGGGAATGAGAGGTGAACGCAGGTGGAATTTGCGGAGGGCTGTGTTTGAATTGTAGAGAGTGTCCGTTTCTTATAGTATCCAGCACCCATTGATCTGTCGTTATTCGTTCCCATTCATCGACATATGCTGAAACTCTTCCCCCCCAGAACGGTGTGTTGTATGTCACTGCTGATCTCTATTTTGCTTGTCTCTCGACGACGGATATGATGGTCTTTTTCTGGAAGTCTGGAAGTTCCGATGACGGTTTGCCGTTTTGGAGGCACGTCTGTATCCCTGGGAGGGGTAAGCTGATCTGCCAAAGGATCTGTCTCCAGACGCAGAGAATCTTGAATTACCTGAAGCCCCTCTAAAGCGACGAAAAGACTTGTAGTTTCTGCCACTCTGGAGGGCACCCAATGAACGTGTCGTGTCCGAGTCCTCTTTCATTCCCTTTAGGGCTTCGTCCACCTTCTCACCGAAAAGAAGGTCTCCCTCAAAGGGCATATCTAAAACTTTGTATTGTACTTCTGGCCTGAAGTAGGTACACTTAAGCCATGACTGTCGACGTAATACGACCCCATTATTGACTTGCTTGAAGCCTGATTCAGCGAGGTCCACCGCGATGTTTATTGCGTGATTTGAGGCTTCCTCACCTTCTCGGACGAGTAACATCGCTGCCTTCCTATGCTCTTCCGGAAGACGATCAAGCAACGGAACTAGCCTGTGCCACATCTCCCTATCGTATCTGGCAACAATTGCCAGAGAGTTTGCGGCCTTTACTGTGGTCGCTCCCACGGATAGCACTTTTTTGCCAAAGGCATCTTGGCGTCTCGCTTCGTTCTCAGGAGGAGTCGTGCACTTGTGCTGGGCCTTCGCCTTCCTCGCCGCTGCCGCCGACACCACCGAGTCTGGCGTTGGTTGGGAGGATAAACACTTTGGGGTAGACTCTGGAGCCTTAAACTTTTTTTCCAGGCGTCCTTTCACTGCCGGCTCTGAAAACGGGTGACGCATTGTCTGCAACCCCTCCTTCCATACATGGTCTAGTATTGGTATCGAGAACACCGACCTCCTTCTCTTACCCATGTGGTCGAACAAAAAACAATCCTTTTTCTGTTCTTCCTGGGACAAACCAAATTCTTTGCATGCCTTCTCCATCATAGAATGGAATGACGCAATGTCGTCCGGAGGGGACGGGTGAGCTGGGCTTCTAGGGGTTTCCAACTCCACCTCTGACTCCCAGGTTGGATCCCTGGAGGGGGATGATGAGATATCCGACATGGCTCCCCTGTCAGACTCCGAATCTGGCAGCTCACCTTCCTCTTGTGCCAGTGCTGAGATTGGCGTGCGTAGGTGCGTCGGTTGACGGGACGGGCCCGGCTCGTCGACGGGTGTCTTTGGCAGGTTTGCCTGAGGTAGTCTCTGGTCCAACGACTGTAACAACGATTGAAGCGTGGACAGAATTTCCAACGACAAAACAGATTGAGGATTGAGAAGAGGGGCAGATACCGGTATAACGGATCCCCTCGTCGATGACTTGTCAGCCACTCGTAGCCCTAGGTCTGCTGGGCCAGCTATTCTCTCATTCTCGTCCTCCGAGGACAGCAACACAGCCTGTTCTTGTAGTAAAGTATCCGGGGGGGTCGGATCAAAAACTTCAGGCCTCCTGTAGAACCCCCGTCGACGAGGCCATCGTCGACATCGTCGTCGGTGGGACGTGGGATGCCACCTGCGTAAGTGGCAGGGTGGAGGCCGATGACTGGGCCGCCGTCGACGACGGTGACTTAGCAGGTGGTTTTGGCGATCCCGCCTTTTCCACACTTTGGCTTGCTTTTACTCGAGTCGTGGTCGATCTATGATGACGAGACCACAAGCATCCCCAGACATGTTTCAGCCTTGTTGGGCGTCATCAGTGAGGAGTAGCTTGGGTCTCTAGGCCCAGCAGGCATGGGACCCACGTCTTGGCATACCCGTCCCTTTCAGGGTGACAAGAGCACAACAAAAGAGGTGATGGTTGGAAGGTTTAGAATGAATCTTAACCTCTTGGCCTAGAGACCCAAGCTACTCCTCACTGATGAGCCCCAACAAGGGCTAAACATGTTTGGGGATGCTTGTGGTCTCGTGCAGAAGTGTTGTGGCCTAGCAGTTCGGGCTGGACTGCCCCTTTTGGGGTGGGGCCAAGCCTGATTTGCATATGGTCTTTCCCCGTCTGTAATGGCTTGGCAGGCGAAGAACGGTGGTCTGGAGGGTTGCCCAGAGCATTGCCAGTGGTTAAGATTAATTCTAAACCTTCCAGCCATCACCTCTTTGTTTTTGCGCAACCTGTGCCAGAACCTTACTGGTTCT